>NC_059427.1:102181696-102787946 GCF_021028975.2 Sphaerodactylus townsendi | reverse complement strand
CACGCAACACCCCAGTGATTCCAGCCGTGAAAGCCTTCAATAATATTCAGATCCTCCCTGTCACTTCATTTTTCTTCAAGAAATTTCTCTAGAAATTCTCTAGATTTTTAGAAAATCTGTGTGAACCAATATATGGAATGCATATGTCACTCATTAAACAACCAATGAGCAGAGACAAATGTAGACAGGAGAGATTTTAAAAAAGAAAATATACTGGACGGGATGAAATGACAGTGATAGTATTCACTGAGCTCCAGATTTAATGTTTTCAACACATATAACTGTGTGGTGGAGAGCACAGCTGATATATCTATCCTTCATGTCTTCAAAAAAATTGTTCTATCAATTGATGTTAATCATGACAGCTAAATGGAACCTCCATGCTCAAAGTCAGTATACCTCTGAATTACAGATGACTTAAACAAATAATAGGAAATGGCAATTGCTTTCACTCTGTTTTTAGAGATATCTGGCTTGTAAACTACATTGGAAACAAAATTCTAGACTAGATGTTTGACCCAGCAAGATAATTCTTATCTGTATGATTATGTGCCAAGCAGTACACAAAGAGTGACAAGGATAAGAGATAAAGTCAAGCAAACAGAGATTTTTAAACAAAAGCTTCAAATGGGGGCATAGTGTCACAAAAACAAAGGGGCATATGTGAAATAAGATTCTGATTTCCAAATTTTCTAATGGTACGTTAAAGTGCTTTCTTATTGAGATAATATGAGTTACTGTCCTTAAACCACTTTGGAAATCAATACAATTATTCCACAATAAATGTTTTAAAGGATAAATTAATCCATTTTTAAAGATAGGACAAGGATCTTGAGCTTCTTGTGAACAAATGTTAGTATCTTTATTATATTTAGTATCATTTCTTGCATGGTTCCCATGTCCGTATATTCTAATTAGGATCTTGTACAGCATTAATGTTTCTGGAATAATCCTTTTCTTATGACAAGATTTATTCTTAGCAGGGATCCAGATATTGTACTGCAGTTGGCTCATTAATATGACGATACCTACTCTATTTTCAGTCATTACAATCCAGATAGGATTACAATTAGAATAAAACAAGGATTGCTTTGCATTGTTACCTTGAATTGCTTACTGGTTGGGAGATACAGTACTGTTCCATATTAGTGTGAATGCTTGAAGTTCATCATTTCACATAACTGTGTGAACATCTCCTACAATGTCAGTACAGTCTCTCAGCCAGTTATATACTGGAATCAATGCAAGTTGTTCACTAGTAATGTTAACGTACTGGAATCCATGTTCTGTGCAGTAGCACTTGACGGTGAGAAACATTTTGCTGGTTGTACTCTACAGATCTGCTTGTCTGCAAAAGAAAATATAAAATATAGTTATGTTATCCTTAACAAAAGTGAGAAGTGAAAACCAAATATGGTAACAGATCTACCAAATATGGTAGCAGACAACAGATAGGTTAGTTGAACACATGAACTGACCTTATACTGCATCAGTCCATCAAAGTCAGTATTGTCTACTCAGACTGGCATTGGCTCTCCAGGATCTCATGCTGAGATCTTTCACATCATGTGCTGCCTGGTCTTTTTAACTGAAGATGTTGGGCATTGAATTTGGGACCTTCTGCATGCCAGGTATGCCGCTTATACTTTTGAGCAATGGGTCCCCTCTAGGAGCTGCTTCTCTATAAGCATGCTTTAGTATAAGCCACAGCTCCTATGATTAGATTGTACTGCATTTGCCAGGGCCGTCTGCAGTGTCATGAATTATGTCTGTGACAGTATTGACACTGGTCATGGTGTCTGTTTAGCCTCTGTAACAAAGATATTCTTAAAGATGTATTAAATAGGTCCTTTACCATAAATACATACTTAACTTTACTTCTGAGTAGTTCCATTGACCTGGGGAGACTGCATGAAGAGGCCTCCCAGGTGATTTAAAAGCCCACATAGTGTTTTATATTCTGTTTCTAAGCCATACAGCTTCCACCTGAGGTATGTAGCTACTAACCTGGTACTAAGTTCCTTCACAACTGTGAAGTAGGTGGGTAGATATGATATGGCAAAAAGTGAAAGAAGAGATGCAGATAGCAGACAGCTACATTAGGAGATACTAGCAGGTAGTTCTTCGGGGACATATATATGTGCTTTTCTTATCATGTGCATGCATGTCATCGGAAATTATTTCCTTATTGTTTATCCGTAACATGCTTAACAAACTTATGAAGCCTTTCTTTTTAAATTAAGCCACTTATGAAGACCCAAAAATAGGTCAACAACAGGATTCTCTGGTTCACACAATCAGTTCTTCCTGCATGGAAGCAGCTGTGTCCCTTTTCTTATCCAAGCACATATGGATACATTAACATTATTTAGGCTATATCTAGGTCAGTCTGGACAAAGCTAGACCCTTCTGTAATCATGGAAAAGAATGTTTCCTTGATAATGTAAATTACTTCCAGCTGTATCTGAACGCAATCTGATATATTGTGTTTCCTGTGCACATGCCACATAAGTATTAGTACATTCACTGCTGACTGAGCAAATAGGGCTGAAAGATTAACACAAATTGAATGAATAAATAGTTATATATAATGAGTGAAAAATGCAGGTAAATGTGGTTGCTGCTCAGTATTCCTTATATCAAGGGAGGATAAGTATTTAATTGTATCCTTTCCTTACCCTACTTCGACTGAATTTGGCCACAACTAATGCTTGGTGCTTTCAAGAAAAAGTACACGTTGCCTTTTGAGAGACCATTGGAAAAAAAATGGATGTCAGAGTTGCTGCCTGTGGAACAGGTGTGCAGTTAGCGTACTAGGTTATTTAGGGTAAGAAACAATTAGACACCTGGTAGTATTTTTTTTGGCTGCCACAAGTGCTTACTCTACCCTCACCATGAGGAAAAAGCATTAAGCTCTTGCAGCTTCATCTTTTCTAACCCTTTAAGAAAGCCTTTCGAAGCACTTTCTACTGAAATATATATATATTGACCAATTTTTCTGATCCCACATACATAAATGTAACAGGGCAATTGAGTCCAAAAGTAATTGTCCTGGAAATTAGCCTACTTTCTCTGGGATCCAAAGCTACTTTAAGAGATGAAGAAAGGGCATAGTAGTCAAGAAAAGAACCTGCCAGGTAAGTGAGATCTTGAAGGCACAATTTCACAATTTTGAACAGTTCCAATGAAGAGAAAAATTGGGAGGTGTCTAAAGAAGCAAGGATGTTTGTCTAAAGAACTCTCAAGTGAGCAAAGATGTAAAAGGGACATGAACCAGAAATGGAAAGGGGGGAAATTACTAAAGAGGAATTCAAACAAATAGTCAAGACATGTAGGGAGAAAGTCAGAAAAGCTAAAGTTCACAATGAGCTCAGACTGTGGGGATGTTAAAAACAATAGAAAGAGCTTTTTTTGGTTATGTCTGTAGCAAAAGGAAGAAAAAGGATATGATAGGGACACTGCATGGAGATGGTGAAATTCTGACAGGGGGAAGAGAAAAGGCAGAACTACTCAATACCTTCTTTGCCTTGGTTTTTTCCCAAAAGAAAAACAGTGCACAACTTGGGGAAAATGGACCAGAAGATACTATAGGGGAAATTCAGCATAAATAAAGAGCTAGTACAAGAATCTGAATACTTTAAAGAATTCAGGTCCAGGGCCTGATGAACTACATCCCAGGATATTAAAATAACTGGCAGAAGTAATCTCAGAACTGCTTGCTATAATCTATGAGAACTGGGGAACAGTAGAACTCCCAGTGCACTGGAGGACAGATAATGTTATCTCCATCTACAAAAAGGGGAAAAAAGAGGACCCAAACAACTACCGCCCAGTCAGCCTGACATCAATACCAGGAAAGATTCTAGAACAGATCATTAAAGAGACAGTCTGCAAGCACTTGAAGGGAATAATGTAATCACTGAAAATCAGCATGGATTTCTCAAAAACAAGTCATGCCAGACCAATCATATCTCTTTTTTTGATAGAGTGACAAACTGGGTAGATAAAGGGAATGCTGTGGATGTAGCATACCTTGATTTTAGTAAGGCATTCGACAAGGTGCCCCATGGCATTCTTGCAAGTCAACTGGAAATATGTGTACTAGACAATGCAACTGTTAAATGGATTTGTAATTGGTTGATTGGCCAAACCCAAAGAGTACTCATCAATTACTCATTTTCATCCTGGAAAGAAGTGTTGTAGAGAGCCACAGGGTTCTGTCCTGGGCCCAGTTTCTATTCAACATTTTTTATCAATGACTTGGATAATAAATAGAGGACATGTTAATCTAATTTGCAGATGGTACCAAATTAGGAGGGGTAACTAATATCCTAGAGGACAGGGGCAGGATTCAAAATGATCTGGACAGATTAGAGAGCTGGGCCAAAACTAACAAAATGAATGTCAATAGAGATAAATTTAAGATTCTACACTTAGGCAGAAAAAATGAAATGCACAGATGTAGGATGGGTGACACCTGACTTGACAACAATAAATGTGAAAGGGATCTGGGAGTCCCAGTAGACCACAAACTGAACATGAGTCAGCAATGTGATATGGCAGCCAAGAAAGCCAATGCAATTCTGGGATAAATCAATAACAGTATAGTGTCTAGATCAAGGGAAGTAATTGTGGTACTCTACTCTGCATTGGTCAGACCTCACTTAGAGTACTGTGTTCAGTTCTGGGCACCACAATTTAAGAAGGATATTGACAAACTGGAATTTGTCCAGAGGAGGGCAACCAAAAGGCCTGGAATCCAAGCCCTACAAAGAGAAACTTAGAAAACTGGGTATGTTTAGTTTGGAGAAGCGAAGGTTAAGGGGGGACATGATAGCTATGTTTAAATATTTGAAGGGATGTCATATTAAAGAAGGAGCAAGCTTGTTTCCTGCTGCCTGAGAGACTAGGACACTGAAGCAGATTCCGCATGGGCCAAAAACAGTAGTGTGAAAATGGTGTAAAAGGCTGGAGCAGCAGTGGCGTAGGAGGTTAAGAGCTCGTGTATCTAATCTGGAGGAACTGGGTTTGATTCCCAGCTCTGCCGCCTGAGCTGTGGAGGCTTATCTGGGGAATTCAGATTAGCCTGTACACTCCCACACACGCCAGCTGGGTGACCTTGGGCTAGTCACAGCTTCTCGGAGCTCTCTCAGACCCACCCACCTCACAGGGTGTTTGTTGTGAGGGGGGAAGGGCAAGGAGATTGTAAGCCCCTTTGAGTCTCCTGCAGGAGAGAAAGGGGGGATATAAATCCAAACTCTTCTTCTTCTTCTTTAAAATGGGTAAAAGGGTTTACACCATTTTCACACCGCTTTCACACCGCTGTTTTTGGCCCATGCGGAATCCACTAGAGTAATGGACTCAAGGTGCAGGAAAAGAGATTCTACCTAAACATTAGGAAGAACTGTCTGACTGTCAGGGCTGTTTGACAGTGGAATTAACTGTCTCGGAGAGTGGTGAAGTGTCCTTCTTTGGAGGTTTTAAAGCAGAGGCTGGATGATCGTATGTCAAGAGTGCTTTATGTGTTCCTGCATGGCAGGGGGTTGGACTTGATGGCCATTGTGGTCTCTTCCAACTCTATGATTCTATTATTGGAAGTAAGCAGAACAAATATACAAGTAATTTCACAGTGTACTTTCTTTTTTACTTTCCCTTGTTAACATCTGTGTATGAAGCATTATTGACCACATATAAAAATATTTAATTGTTTTTATTTTAACACTGCATAGATATTATCAAGTATCAGAACCATTTCCATGTTTTACACTGTGATCCTTGAGGATTTTTTGAGCTATTCATTATGGGAGTCCCAGCACCTTTTTGCTTTTTTATAACACTTTTTGTTTCTGTCCTTTTAGTGCTCTTTATCAAACTTTTTGGAGCGTCCACATTAGTGTGCACAGACTCAGAATCCTTTTTGACCTTTTTAGTGATACTGGTATTTGTCACAAGTTTTTTCCCCTCAAAAACAAGTCATGCCAGACCATTTAGATCTATTTTGAACTATAAACCTTCTACTCTTTTCCAGGTGTTCTAAAGATAGCAGGAGTATAGGCTTTGGGTTTGCTGCTGTGAGATAGGTTTTGTAGTTCATGAGATTATTGAGATAACTGATGCTGGATTATTCTATATAAACAACGAGTAAGATTTATTGATTTACAGATTGGTTCTAAAGACACAAACCAGCTGCATAGGTCTCCAGGCAGACAAAGCAGAAACCTGGCTGAGGCCCTTGATGGCCTTTGTGGTCTCTTCCAACTCTATGATTCTATGGTTAACCCATCTGGCTTTCCACAGCGTAAGCAGAACAGATATACAAGTAATTTCACAGACTAAATTGTACAAGGTCTTGTCATCATCAGACAGGCCTAACAATCAAGCACTCTCTTCATTCCCAGAGACAGAGCTAAACTGCTCTGCCACACAACCAGGGAGCGCTACCCTTCATTGTCTGCTCTTTTTTTCTGAGCTAGGCCTGAATTGTCAATGTTCTCCCTGTGAGGAAGAACTCAGCTGCTCTCCTGTGTTTCCTCCATCATCTCATTCCCCTTCTAGAAGCTGAGTGGGTGCAGGAGCAGCGTTTCTATGGCTCATCTGAGTGGCTGATTTTCCCTTCAGGGGCAGGGCAACCTTCTGACTGTTACAGACACTGAATTCATTTAATATTGGAGGCTGCAACACCCTTTTGTACAAAATAGACAAGGCTAAAACATCCTGAACAATATAGCTATTGAACATCTTTGAACCCGCTTTTTTTTTAAAAAGCGGGGGAAGGGATATATTGAGCTGTGTCAAGGAACAACTGCTGTTTGCTGTTTTATGATCAAAGCAGTTGTCTGTACGTGGAGTTGCAGATAAATTTTACTGAAGGCTAATTTCTCTGTTGAAACTTTCTGAAAGAATCCATTGCAAATGTTTTTGTCTCAGTTTTGTGTTGTAAAAATGGTTAATTAATATTCTTGCGTTGGCAAAAGTACATGTAATATATATCTTTATTGTGTAGCATAGGAGAAAAGTCCACAACTGCCAGTTGTTAAAAGTACTTTTCTTATAGTGAGTATATACGCTTGAGCGATGTGCCTAAAAAAACAACAAAAATGTTATCTTTACAAGGCGGGTCCTGATAGTAATATTGTGCACTGTTATCTGTTGATTTAGCCTTTAACAAGAAGTGTTTGAGGTAATATAAAGAGAGAGAGAGCTACAGCAGTATGCAGGGCATTGTCCAACAATTCCAGAACAGTCCTTCATTTGGATTATCTAGAGTTGCAAACCTCCTGGTAGAACCTGGAGTGTTCCAGAATTATCTCTGATATCCAGACTATAGAGATCTTGGAGAAAATAGCTGCTTTGAAGGCTGGACTGTATAGTATCATGCCCAACTGGGGTCACTCTCCTCCCCAAAGTCTGCCCTTCTATTCCTAATTTTCCAGGACTTTCACAATCCAAAGCTGGCAATCCTAGGACTGTTTCGTCTGCTTTGGCATTACTGTTGCTCACTCTGCGGTTTGGGCTAATGAATGTATCTATACAGTCCCATTATATCTTCTAAGTTCTTGCTATGGCCAGTCAACATACTTATTGTCCAAACCATCCACCCTCAGTGTTTTATTTTTTTTCTGTATCAAAGATGATCTTCTGTGTGGATAGTAAGTCAATATGGCTATTTAGTCACGTGAGTCAAGTTCAAGGAATTCAGGGGAATGACAGTTTATTTTTATTTTTTTAAATCACTGTCTGGTTGTTAAAGAAGGAAGGATATGGTTTTTTTAAAAAAAAAACACCAGTTATGTAAGTTTTCATTGCTGGTAGAGAAAGTGGGTTGGTAAGAACATTTTGAAGATGTGGTATTTGAGGTGGTTTAGCCATAGTTATTCTCCCAAGATAATTGCTTTTGGAATAAATGACCACATTCTCTTCCACCATATTCAACATATCAATGACATTTCTATTTTCTGTTATGGTAAAAGTGTCACTGTTTGTCAAAAAATAAAATTTGATGAGAGCCAGCAACAGTAATTATAGATGTATTCCATATATAGAGGCCCAAGTTAGTCTGATTTTTACCTTGCGATAACTGATGAATGCTATGGCTTTATGAATCTACATATTCTATATAAAACATTTCTTAGCCACTTGTAGTGCACTTGTAGTACCTTACAGAACTCAAGGTGGCTTATTTTGTTTTTAGGAAAGAATTGCACACCCAGAATTTTATTGTTTCTGTCCTTCAACAGAAATAAAATAATTTGTAAAAAGGTGTGCAGGTGGGGAAGGGAACGAATTTTACCATACCTCTCTTTTCTCCTCTGCTCATCTCTCTCCTGAGATGTGTAGTGACTCAGTGCCAAGATTTTTCTGGCACCATTCTCTTATTTCCATGGTGATTTCAGCTCTCCTGAATACACATTGGGTACTGTGATATTTTAAAAGCAACAAGAATTTGGGTAATTAAAATGGCTGGAAGAACAAATCTTCCTAAATGATGCCCTCTTTAATAAATATGGATGGTAATCGAAACCAAGTAGGAGTGCCATTTTGTGTTATTTTTCCTGCCAACTAGAACAAACTATAGATATTTTCAAAGTGATCCCCACCCTTCAAAAGGAGATTTTGAGGTTAGTCCTCATGAGTTTTGCTTTGCATGAGTGGCCAGAAAACTAGTAGAATTTTCCAGCTTCATCATCCATGGAAAACTGGAGACCAAAGCTGCCCAAGCCATCACAGATTGTGCCCTTTTGAGGAGTGAGTAAATTTTATGTTTTCTCTCAACATAATTGTAGCTCCTTAATGTCAGAATCCTGTTCTGTATGCATCTAAGTGTTGTTCGTGATATTTAACTATTATTCATTTGACCTTTGCAGTGCTTAACAAATTATGAAGATTCTGGCTCAGATTCTGGCTCAAATTGTACACAAAGCTCAGGAGAGCAGATGGTGCCAGGAAGCTCTTCAGTGCATGCGCAAAATGCAAGTTATCCATGCCTTCAAGCAACAGGCAAAGTATGCATAGAACACAGGCTTCAGCCCCTCCCCTTTTCAAAATCTACTTCCAATATTTCAGTTAGGAAGTGTTAATGAGAAATGTGAATAATCACAACAGTTTTTAAAATGGAAACAACCTTATTTACATTGTTATTTTGGCAGTCTCATTACCTGTGTCCAGTTGTCAACAAGGAGGAAGAAGTGATGGAGACAATACAGCCTCCCTATTTCAAAGCTATGTGATGAGACAGAGTGACCAATTCTTCCATTGAATATACAGTCATTAGAAGAATTTGGGTCCCATTCACCTAGGTCCGTGGTGGCGAACCTATGGTACTCCAGATGTTCATGGACTACAATTCCCATCAGCCCATGCCAACACGGCCAATTGGCCATGCTGGCGGGGACTGATGGGAATTGTAGTCCATGAACATCTGGAGTGCCATAGGTATGCCACTACGGACCTAGGAAGAGGCCTAATTAGATATCTTATATGTAGTAAGAATTAGGCCTTCACCTAATGTGAATGGAATTCTAATGGAATTAGGCCTCCACCTAATGTAAAAACTGTATGTGCAATGGGAGAATTGGTCACTCTATCTAGTCACTTCACAACAGGTATTTGAAGTGGGATTCACTGGCAGGCTTGTCACATGCACTGAGTGTAATGTAAACTGTTTGTAAGTGGATTAAAGCCATAAAACTTTGTGGTGTGCACCATTATTTTTTAGTTTCAGGGTTAAAAGACCCAGAAGTTCCCCCCCAAAACCAATAAACTTTTTTGAAATTTCTGGGTTTTTTACACCTCATTCTGAAAAATTCCAAGCAGCAGAAGTGAATACTTGGCTGAACTGAGCCCAGCATTCAGCTTTCCTCCTCCGCACTGTTTCTGAAGTCCAAATGGTCTTTGGAGGCTGTGGGAGAGACCTGAATGCTGGGCTTTGCTGGGCTGAGCCCTGCATTAAGCTCTCTGCCACCTGCTGCCTCCAAGTCTGTGTGGACTTTGGAGATAGCTAGTGTTTTGAGTGAATCCCTAGAGAACAATGAGTCCTAAGGGGATGAGCAGAGCCCAGTAAGCCCAGACTAGGTGGCAACCAACAAAGGCTGGGCTTGGAGCATCCAGGGCCCCTGCAGCCTCTACAGAGTAAACAACAGGCAGGTCAAGACTCAGAGCCTAAAGTGCCTGCAGAAGCAGGCCATGCATCTCTGCTCCAGCTGAAGAGTCATGCACCTAGCTCACCTGAGCCCACAACTCAACAGAGGCAGCCAGACAGAGAGCTTTTGCAAGTTAAACACAGACGTGCACACCTGCTAGCATAGGGGTCTGCAACCTGCGGCTCTCCAGATGTTCATGGACTACAATTCCCATCAGCCCCTGCCAGCATGGCCAATTGGCCATGCTGGCAGAGCTAATTGTATGGTTGTATCTCAGGCTACAGGTGTGGGCTCAAACTCCCTGCAACTCCAAAGCACCTTCTGTGGTAGGGGGAAGCAGAGTCTTCACAGGGTAAAGACTAATGTATTGGAAGACCCTATATTAAGCAGGTTTGCAGAGTGTACCGGCCTGGACACAACAAAGCATGTGACTGCTGCAGTGCTTTTTCTGACCTGTTGACTCTGTGTATCAGACCAGATGGTTGAAATGGCTTTATAGATGGTTGAAATGGCTTTATAGACTCTCTGACTAGACTCAGCTTTATGCTGTAACTCAATACTGCTGCCTGGCAGCCTAATTCAGGACAAGTACCAGGCTCAAGCAGCCTGAAAAATGCCAGAAAAACTGAGCTGGCTTAAGTCCAAAATGTGATCCACCAGAGTAACACCAGCAAAGGCTGTGAGGGAGCTGAGTAATGTTGGCTCCTCCCCTGGTCCCAGCCCTCCTTCTATTCTAGCAGTGGCAGCAGGGTCCCTGGGACACTGGAGAGGTGTTCAGCACTGCATTCCAGTGCTGGGGGGGGGGCGGGTTGGCGGCAGCCGTACACCAGTGGGATCATCCCTCCACCAGATGAATCTGCCCATGCAGTGGTGAGCTGCTCCCAAAAATGGATTCCTCCCTCCCTCCCCTTTGAATGGGTCTCCTTGTTGCTTATGAAAAAATAAACATATTATTTCATCTTTCCTGAGTCACTAAGATTGAGGGAATTGTATCAATTCACTTCCATCATGATATGTTCCAATATTGCCATCAATTTAAAAATACCGAAGATAGTAGTAAGGATAATGTACATATTCTTAAAAGTTTGGTTTCAAATGTTTAATCATCATCCAAAGGTGCTGAAGGAGAGATACAGTAATGTTCCTCATCCAGGTTGGAAGGAAAGCCTGTTTATGCTTATTATATGCGAAACAACATTTCACTTTGTTTTCAGTGCATCATTTGAATTTGAAATTGAGCCAAATGTGAACTCCTGGTGTGTGTATCACAGGAAATTCTGAAAGACATTTAGTGATGAGACTTTAAAGGTTATGGATGCAGATACTACCGGAAAAACCCAACTTCAAACCTTAAAAAAGAAGGTAGGGTATGAGTTGGAAAACTGTTGGGGAGCAATATGTAAGAGAAAATCTAGCAAGCAACATACATGGAAACATACAACAAACAAAGTGTAATATATTATTTGTAATGCAAAACAAAACATGCTAGTCTGTGCTTGTAAATAATGTTATGTCCTAAAATTACTCCTGATCTCCAGATTACAGAGATAATTTCCCCTAGAGAAAATTACACTTCAGAGGGTGGACTCTATGGCATCATATTCATACTATGCTCCTTTCCCACACTTTGCCCCAAATCTCCAATAATTTCCCAGCCTGAAGTTGGGAACCATGGCCAGAAGGCTTTTTAAAAGTCCAGGTTTTATTGCATAACTGATTTTTTAAAAAATAATGTTTATTATAGTTAAACATATCCCAGCTGTACCAGAATAGAAAAAAAATACGTGAATCTGTCTTGTTCTGTGGGCTGAATAGTAGCTGGGGATCTTCTGGGATTACACTTATCTTGAGGCAGCTGACATCAGTTCACCTGGAGAAAATGGTTGCTTTGTGAGGTGAACTCTCTGGCATTAAACCCCACTGAAGTCCTCCTTTCCTCCCACTCTGCTCTCCTGAGTCTGTACCCCAAAAGTCTCCAGGTATTGTTGTTGTTGTTCTATATCCTTGCTGGAAAATGACAGTGAAACCAGGATAGTGTTACACTTGACAGGATTGCTCCTTTGTGGCTACCAGCATCACTTTGCTTCCCAGTAGTTCTTGGGTTGGGAAGGTTCACTGCACACTGCCCCTCCTCCATCTCCTTCTGTTTATTCCATCTGTCTAGGTATCCTTTTCTGTGGTCTCAGCTGGGAAGGTCTTCAGGACCTTGCTGCTCTCTGTTCTTTAGAACCTCTCCACTTAGCCTGAAGTGAGCAGCCAATGCTTCTCCTTGACCAGGAGTCAGCAACCTTTAACACCCAAAGAGCCCTTTGGACCTGTTTTCCACGGAAAAGAAAACACTTGGAGCCGCAAATTCTTTTTGACATTTAAAATGTAGATAACACTGTATATATTGTTTTCTTACCTTTACACTTTGTATAAACAGTTATAGTGTATTGCTTATGAAATCCATGAAGTGCTATTAAGCAGGCAGGAGAGTTTTGTTCCTTCAGGTGTTTGGCAACCCTAAAAAGGGGCATTCACAATGGGAAAAACCACAGCATGCAACCTGACATGCTGTGGTTGGCAACCTCCAGGTAGGGCCTGGGGACCACATGGAATTCATCAGACTATAGAACTCATTCCCCTGAAAATCAGGATCCAGGAAAATAAAGGTCTGATTTGAAAAGTGGACTCTATGCTGTTATACCCCGTTGATGCTCTTCTCCTCCCTAGACTCCACCGTTAAATCTCCAGGAATTTCCCGGCCTGGACTTGGCAACCCTAGGTACAGCCCATCCTCCTCTCTTATCCCCTGCTCTCCTGCATGTGTGAACGCTTGACCCTGCCTCCTATGGCTTCTCCTCCGCATTCTCACCTGCCAGGACTCATGGGTGATCTTGGTCTCCTACAAGCAGACCACATCCGTGTCCAACGCCTCCAAGATCCGCTGCAGTCCCGCAGGCCCCGGTCCGGCCCGGAGCCCATTCACGTTCCAGCTCACGAGCTTCATCCTCGTCAGGAGGGAAGGCAGCAAAAACGTCACTTCCGCCCGTCCAAACCCTCTCTGTGCAAAGAGATTGAATAACAAGAGTTCCACGTACGTGCGCACTTCGGGTTCCCATTAGACACCATTATGCAGGGCCGAAGGAAAGAGGGAAAGCATCGCGTGTAAAACAGAAATAAAATGGGTCTAGGCTTGAAGGCTCTTTGTCTCCAGTGCCTTTTATTCCCTCATCCCATTATATTTTGCTTCACCCTTTCATGGGCTATTCAGGTCCCAAGCCACGCAGAGCCACTGTACAACGACAAAAGAACAGCATGCTGCTCCAGAGCCGCGGGTTGCAGACCCCTGTCCTTGACTAATGCTTCTCTTTGACCATCACCCAATCCCCTCTTAAATTAGGCTCCATTTCTCACACTGGGCTCTGCCCATTTTCTCAGGCTGTCTGGAGACTCTGTCCTCTTGCAAAAGAATATGAAGGTTCTCCAGTGCTAGTATAGCCCTAATCCCCATGGAAGCAGCTGCTCACCTGTGACCTTCAAAGTTTATCTCTGGCATTACAACCATCCACTGCTGCTATGTTGGCTCCCATGGCATAGAGAAGGAGCCAGCCAACAGTAGGCAAGTCCTTGTCCCCAGAAATAGCATTGTAATAGTCATTTTATGTTTGAAGCTGTCACTAGTGTTGTATGGTCCCAATGAGGAGAAGGAATTTGGTTCTGAATGTCTGTTTTCATTTGACTGGCATGGTGATAGTCTCCCAGTGTAAAAGTTCATGTTCTTAGGCACTGACATTTTAAGTCCTTTGCTCTTTTGTGACTTTTTTCTTTTGCAAAAGAAGGTGTGCTGTGTGTTTTTTGTTCCCCAACTGATGACATATATCTGTGTTGGTTTTTAAGATACAGAGCGATATCTCTAAGGGGTATGTGACAGGTATTTAGACATATGAGAGTTCTGTCCAATTCAATATTAAAGGAGACTGAATCACAGAGGACTTCTCAAGCTGTTTTCTGATGGGACCTTCATAGACATCCATTTAGTCCTCACAGTATCAGTTGTATTCATGGACTTTGTTAATGTGCAGTCACGTAGAGTTAAGGCTTAGCCTTGTGCAGAGCAAAATGGCAAATATTTGGTTTTTTTGTTTTTATATGGAATAACTATATTGCATCATCCTGTGGGAGATTTTAGCTGCATTACCAAGCAATTTCTCAACTCCCCTACTGTTTCCCAGAGTTTGATTAAATTGGTCCTCAAAAATTAGGCTAGTTAAAGATTGTGACTGAGTTCCAACATAACACCACACGATTTCAGACATAATTTAATTAAATGGTGGTTTGTTTGATTGTCTCAGTGTAGCTCACTCCATTTAACCATGGTTAGTTGGGGCATCAAACCAGGTTCTTATCTAAAACCTATTTGTGATATGTAAATGTGGATATCCAGCTTTATCACGGCTTAATGTTCAGTTTTACCATGCATACTTCCTACCTACAAATATGCCTGTCCACAATGAAAGCCATGAAGCATAATTTATCAAGCAAACAGGATTTGAATGATCATCTGAGAGTCATATTCTGGTTTCACAAACAAACTTTAAATAAAATAAATCAGGGTTTCATATTATCGTCTAGTATTAATATTATAATGGTTCGTTATCAGTTGCTGAGACGCCTGAGCATGTTTCAGCTGGAAACACATTTACATGTAAAAGCCCCATGGCAATTAGTGTTTATAGAACAGCTGAATATTAATATTTGTATCTTGTCAAAAACATGGAGTAATTTACAAAACATGGGCAAATTTGGATATATTCAGGCACACCCTCCCAATGCCTATTCCTTTGGAATACAAATTGATGCTACATGATGCATTTCCATTTTGGTCGAGAGCAATACACACACACAGACACACACACACATTCTTGAATAGACTCTTGAGAAAATCACAAAGTTTACTGTGACATTTTGTATCTTCTGGACAGAGCTCGGTGCATTTGAACTTTGGCATTAAGTAACATTAGATACATTCTCCAAATTGAATAGATACGTAGGGAATGTGGAATCCAGTGCCTAGAGTTGTTTAGGGCAACAGAAAACTCCAGAGTTCATAGTTGCTGATTATTATTTTTTTGGACTGCCTGATTTCAGTGAAACATACTGTCTCATTGCATGGCCCAGTGAAGGAGAGAATGGGATTTTAGGCTCCACCTACCCATAGGCCTTGCTGTAGATACATGTATGTTATTTGTTTTCTCCATATCAAAACTTGTGGCAACTTTGTGAGATGGTGGCATGATATGTTGTATGAGAGTGTTCTGTAATTTATCTGAAGAAGTGAGCTGTAATTCATGAAAGCTCATACTCTGACAGAATTTTTGTTAGTTTTTAAGATGCTACTGGACTACTCTCTATCCCCCCCCCCTCTCTCTCTCTTTACTTTTTTGCACTATGATAACATTTGCATGGAAGTTTTCTGATTATAGTCTGCTTACTTCCTAAGGGGAAAAAAGAGATCTAAATACATTTACTGTTCTATGCAGAGAGAGTCTTGTTATTTATTTAAAACATTTAAAAACATATTTTTAGCTTATCTTTATTTCTTTTATATATCATCCTGGCTCTACTTAAGATGAGAGTTGCAAATAACCTAAATTAATCTGAAGCATTTATATCTTGTTAGGTTTCCTGCTGCAGAAAAATATGCAGGGAAATGATCATGTGTGGTATTCATCTAGAGGCTGATGAGTTTCTTGTAATTATGAAGGTAGACATAATTAGATGAAAACATCTCTTTCTTTAGGCTCCCTGAGGAATTTCTCCCCTCCATGCTGCCATGTTAGGTTAACTGTTTTCTGCCCAGGAGACTACCAACTTCAGTAAAATGCATCTCCTATAGTTTTTGCCCTTGCTGTCTGACTCCCAAGTGGAAGTGGGATTAACTGGCAGAAATGTTATCAGAACATGTGGGAGTGGATAACTATTTGACTCCTACGTACAGTGGTGGGCAATTAAACCCACTTTTCATTTCTGATTTATTAAGACAAATCTGTGTTGTGTGCAGTTGTCAACTCAGTGTTATTTAACATGTTATTGATCTTATTGACTGTTGGCATTTTGCTCCTTTTAATATCTTTTGGATGCCTACCTGCCTTTTGAAAACATAAGGTGATTTGGAGTGAGTAGGTTAACTTAAAATAGAATGTCTTGATTAAAGTGACATGGGGTGAAGTGTTTTCTGTATTGTCTTTTTGTTTTGTTCTTTTTGTAGTACTGATTGGTACTTAAGTTTTAAAATATTGCTGTAGGTTAAATCCTAAATCTGCTAGAAAGTTCTGGAAGTTCCTTCTAACATTTAGTGAGCATTATACAGAATTTTGCCATAGAATCAGTGATGTACATAGTAGTTCAATTTATCATTTCCTGTGCAGGGGACAGCTTTAGCAAAGAATCTATAAGAATAAGATATGAATCTTGAATATTTGATAAGCAGAGTAGAAACAGTGTCCTTGATCTCAGTATGTGGATAGATTATAAATCAGGCAAGGATTTGGATTAATGTGATACATTTCTTAAAAGCACACTCTAACGTAAGGTTTATCTAAATTAATACAATAGTGTATACAGTGTTGGCTGACCAAAACAGTCAGCAGCAATGTGTCTATATTTTGCTGCAATGAATGATACCAAGATGTTATTCCACTTAATTCTTCAACTTCTCTGCCACTTATATCCATATTGAAGCAGTACCGACTTGCCACTTTTGCATATCTATTGATCAACTCTGTCACAGTAGTTTTCTTCCGTGACTGAGTACTTACAAAGAGATGCATACACTTGACACCCTTTCTTTTACTCATTCAATTGATGGTTTGCTGTTTTGGGAGGGAACTATATGTCTTTTTACTGTTTGGAACTTGCTTTTTTAACCTGCATTTGGTACTTTTTTCAGTGAAACAGTAGGTCATAAATATTTTAAATAAATTATCCATGTACAAAATCTGTGCTGACATCCATCCTAAGACCACATGCAAGACAATAAAAATGATGATGATGATGATGATGATGATGATGATGATGATGATGATGATAATAATAATAAAACAACCACCTTTATTAGGCATTGAGAGAATAAAAGAAAGAAAACAAGCATTGCCAGGTCAGATTATTCTATGCATGGAAAACCATTACAGAATAAATTATTCTAAAATATCTGATAGAAAGTTGGCTACAGAGGTTACAATCAAAGGGGAAGAGTTGTTTAATAAAAATATAACCTTCTCAACTGCTGTATATTCATTGAACATTACAGGGAACAAAGCAAAGAGGCTGCTCCTGGGACCCTCATGTTCAGAGCAGTAGAGCAATGTATGTTCCATAGACTGAGTCTCGGAAATGCAGTGAGGGCATTTTCGATCTTGTGGGGCAATCTTAGTAAACCTCCCTTGTAATATAGTGGAGGGGATGGAGTTGCAACGTGCCCTAGTACATGCCCACCTTTGGTTGGGCTCTAAGAGTTGGCATCTGGTTGCCATCTGGTTGATTTTAAATTTGATGTTATAATAGAGGGGGGAACAGTTGCTTCGAGGTTTGTCCTACATGCAAGACAATTGATTGCTACCGGCTTCCATTCAAGAGTTTTTTCCCTGCTAAGTCCATCTCGGTTTTGCAGTGGATGCAACATTTGTCATCATGTGTATCCATTCATTACATTTTTAACAGAGGAGAAACATTACAATGAAATCAATCCAAATCATGATTTGTGCCCATATGTTATAGTGCCCCCTGTAGGTTATGACGCCATTTGTGATGATGCTTACTCTCTCTTTGTGTATGCATATGTGTGTGCAAATAGATATGCATATACTTATCCATGCAAAAACTTATAAAGTTATGTTGGTCTAAAGGTTTATACATAAGGACAGACATTTTGCTTATTTGCATAATGTTTATATATATGGCAAAATATATACATAATTGCACATGCATACATAGCTTTATATTGCAGTATGAACATCTAGCACTGAAGATCAGTACATTCTTATTCCTATCTACTCAGAAGTTAGTCTGACTGTTCTCAGTGGGACTTACTTCCAGGTAAAAGTATATAGGATCACAGCCTGCATTTGGCTTCTGGAAAGCTGTTCTCCAGCTTTAGACTCTGTTCAGTCTAGAGCTATTACAACAGTGTCAGCATTTTCTGGAAATTGTGTCAGCTTTGTGATGAAGGAAGGAAACATATGAACTTACATACTAGTTTGGATCAGTGGCCCACATTCTCCAACGGGGTCAGAGCCAGGTAGTTCATGAAATCTAACAGTTCTGTGTATTACATATTGCTCCCTATCCACTTTGGTTTTTATTATGATAAGGACCATATTGTCTATTATGAATTTCATTAAAATAACCAGGGTTTAATATTATTTCTGCAAAAAGTCATGAAAGAAATAAGTAAAGAGAAAGTATTGCCATAATCATGGAAAGAAGATCACAACTTTCTCTGTAATTGCCCCAAGGCTCTATAATAGTCTCCCCTTAGGGATTCGCCATGAGCTTTCCCTTTATGTGTTTAGGCACATAATGAAGACCTTCCTCTTCACCCTGGCTAGCCTACCTGGTAACCCATTCTCCAGCCACTGGTCTGGGAGTGGGAGTGGAGGGTGGAGTTTTTTTATCCTATTTTAATTGCAGTTTTAATTGTTATCTTTTATTGATGATGTTTTTGTTGTGTTTTTAAATTGCTTTTAACTTATATGCCACCTAGAGACACTAGTATGAGGCAGTATATAAATACTTATAAAAGCAAAAATAAATAAAAATATAACATTGATTCATAAAGAATGTAGTGATTCATAATCTTATAGACCTGTTTCACTGCTAAATGTGGACTGCAAACTTTTCATTTTAATAATGGGGAAAAGAATTTAAAAATGCATAACAAGATTAATTCATGAGGGTTAATATTGAAAAGATATATGAAGGATAATGTCCATTTTGTAGTTAATGCAATAAATTGGGGGGGAGCAGTGTTTTTAGATGCATGTGATAATATAACTTGGTCTTTTTTTTACTAAAGATGCTTGGAAATCTAAATTGTGGCTGATGTTTTATGAACTGGATACAGAATATTTATATAAAATAATGTGCAAAGATCTTAATAAATGGAGTTCTGACTGATGTTTTCAAATTGAAAAAGGAACATGGCAAGGACATCCATTATCTCCACCCTTATTCATCCTTGTGCTAGAAGTGCTGGCTACTAAGATCAGACAAGACACTAGAATTAAAAGATTGAAAATGAATGGAAAAGAGTTTAAAATGAAAAGCTATGATGATGACATGGTGCTGACAGTTTCAAACCCTCACTTGTCAATGCAACACATATTAGAACAAAATGAAAAAAAATGGACTCTTCAAATTACAAAATCTGTAGAAAAAACTAAAATAATTTTTAATTTTTCCAGTTCAGTCAGCCTTTATTGACATAATAATAACAGAAAAAGACAAAATATGAATATAATAATAGAAATAATAAAAGAGCATAACATGCATAAGATAATAAACAACATAGAATATATAAAAATTACTAATGATTCTGTATTATTTCTAAAAGAAAGTCTGCAACCATCACACAGAAGGAGGGGTCTGAGGGGACTTGCAGAGATGGTCTAAATTGAACATTTCTTTGCTAGGAAAAATTTCAACAGTAAAAAAATACTGTATTACAATTTTAAAAAATTTCAGATGATACCAATTTATGTACAGGAAAAACATTGGAAGAAATGGCAGAAACAAATAAGTTCATATGGAATGGTAAAAAAACTAAGAATCAGATTCAAAGTTTTACAAGATGAGAAAAAGAGAGGAGAACTAGCTTTACCCAATATTACTTGACATGGTTTGTTTTGTGGATTGGATGAAAAACAAAGAACAAAAAGTAATAAAATTGGTAACAGCAGATTTGGAAGAAGGCCTACATCTCCGTTTGTGGTCTAACAGGTCAGTTAAAAGAATACAATACAAAATAAAAATCATGTAATCAGACATAGATTATTTAGAACTTTGGAATACACCCAGAGGAGGCCAGGTTCTACTTGGCCTGTTTGATATGCCTGCTTTAAAGAGGCACACTACGTTAAGCTTGTGAGGACTTTATAATATATATAACAACTTTATAGCGTAAGGAGATATGATAAACTCTCAATGAGAAATGAACAGTGCAATCCTGGGGAGGGGCAAAACTGCTGGAATGGTGGCGTGAACCTGGTTCTCATGCAAATGCCACTAAATGACCCTGACTCTGGTGTAAGAGTATTAACACTGGCATAAGGGGGTGCATTTACACTAGCAGTGCAGAGCTGTGCAGCAGCAAAAAACCGGGGCATCAGTGCAACCTCAGCATCCCATATCGGCACTGAAGGAGTATTATTGGGAGCTGAAGTGGTTTTAATCTGTTCAGAGGTGTAGCTGGGCCAAAATGTGCCCGGTGCACTTTCCACATTTTCTGCCCCCTGCGGTGCCCCCCTTCCCACATTTACCTTAGTTCCTTTTTCAGAACTTTTTCAGGCTTCTAAAGGCCTTGTTCTCAGTAAAAAAAAGGCCTGATGGGAACTATACTTCCCAGGAGAACTAGTGAACCCCAAGGTCTCCTGGGAACTGTAGTTCCTCAGGCCATTTTTACTGAGAACAAGGCCTTTTGAACCCTGAAAAAGTTCTGAAAAAGGAACTAAGGTAAGTGTGGGAAGGGGGGTGGGGGACGCTGTGGGGGTGCGCTGCGGGGGGAAAGGGAGAGGGGCCTGGGGATGATTTTTGCACCCCCAGGCATGCTGTAGTGCATGACTTACATGGCACCATACACTGAATTTAGCCCTGAGCCAACACCATTAGGGGCATCCCCATTTGCTTCAGCCCAGGAACGTCCCATCTGTAACACAAGCTTACATCAACAAATTACTGGTACAGTCTATTGAACTGCATAGGTGAAGGGGCAGCATCGCTTTCAGTTTGCTGTCTATGGTGCAGCAAGTCTCTTTGGAGGTGCGACTCCTCCCCCTTCCCCCCGCCATGATTGAACTGTAATTTTTGCAAAAAGTGAAGAAAGAAGGCAAAAATGTACAATGGCTGTTATATTTTCAAATAGTTTCAAGACTAAAAAAGGATATACACACTTGTACAGGTAATAAGGGAGCTGACTGAATTTGAAAAAGTGATAACACAGCAAATAAAACATTTATTAAGATGAATGTACAAGTTATTACTTCAAGGGATATTGAGAAGAGGGTCGAGAATTATACATAGAAATGTTGGAAATGCAGAGAAGTCCGTTTTTAACCCGTGTGGTGGATGTGAAGAAATTTTTTTGGAAAGAAGTACATACTGAAATTCAGACAATTTCAAAAATTGAATTTGCTATGGATGCCAATAATATGCTACAAGTATGCTAATGCTTCTTTTAGGCATTTTGCCAAAACGTAAAAAAAATTCAGAATTGTTTTGATCTTTGACAATGGCAGCTGGAGTTATACTCGCAGCAAAATGGAAAGCAGAAGAATGTCATGCTGAGGTAACTGGGAAAACAAACTGGGGGAAAAGTACAGTTATGGCAAAACTAATGAACTTTGTGAATAGGAGACCAATTGAAGATTTCCAAGATAAATTGAAATCGTACTTCATATGCTAGTCTTAGGGAACTGAAAAGGAGGTTGATCAAATGATGTACATAAATTATTATTAATTTTTATGGTATGTCATATTGAAAAGGGGTCCAAAACTATTTAAATATATTATGATACATGTGATTTTTTTTAATTTGTGGAAAATATTTTTAGAAAATTATAATAATAATTAATATTAATCCTATCTATTTTATTTTGTTATAATCCATCATACTGTTTAATATTATTATCATATATACCAGTTATTGCATAGGATTTTTATGATCAATATAGTAATCATCCCTTGTTCATTATCCTATTTTTATAGTTTTCAACAGCCATTATAATTTATTGTTTATTAGATTATGATGTGTAACCGTATATGTGGAGCTCTATTTCCTTCAATTTCTAAGTGATATAACTGTTTATACCTAATAAAAATTAAAAAGAAGAAAAACATGTGCAAAGTAGCTTTTTGGAGTCTATGAATTCTTTCTCTTGAATAAGAAAGACTTGTATATGCAGTCAGAGGTGCACTGACATTGTTTATTGCAGCAGATCAATTGATTGAAGACAAAAGCTGGCTTTAAATGGAAAAATGCCCTGACTTATCCATTTGATTTTTAACTAGAGTAGACTCAGAATAACTTAAGCTGTACAATACACTTCTTTCTCAAATCTGCATATGCATAAAATGTCTGTTGTATTGTGATCGAATGTTTGCAAAACTGCATTCGAAAATTGAACTCATGTTGTTTGTAGAGTTTGTTTCTGCTCGAGTCCAGCTTATCTTCATTTTATCAGCATTTCAAGTAGATTTGTATCTACTTGCTGGATGGCTGGATAGCTGTTGTTGACTCAAGTTCAAAATTTACTGGTTTTCTTGGATTACTCAGACCTGTTTCTCATAAAGACATGAAACTGCTTTATACTGAATCAGATCATTGGTCTGTTTTTGAAAATCAACTACATTAGAATGCATGGATTCAAGCTTGACTCAAGATCTTAGCTAAGAATTTCCAATTAATATGTTGTGCACTTTTAAAGTGGTCAGACAGCCTATACTATTTCTGCTTTAGCTTTGTTGTGTGTGCATGTGTGTAAAGTGCTGACAAGTCACAGCCAACTTATGGTGACCCCTGAAAAGGCCTTTCAAGTGAAAGCAGAAATGGTTTTCCATTGCCTTCCACTACAGAGCCTTCTTTGGTGATCTCCCTTCCAAGTACAGACTCTGCTTAGCTTCTGAGATATGACGCCATGCTGCCTTCCTTTCCCAGCTGTTGTTGAAGCACCAAGTAAAATAACCATTGGTTGGGTATGAATATCGAAAACATTTCTCTTTTGATGACACCACGTGAACAAGTAGTAGTATAAATGAGTAGCTTGTCATATGGCTTTCCATGTTATCATAGACCACTGAATATTCATATATATATATACTTCACCCCTTTTAGTCCATCCAGATTAAATTAACAAATTATACAAATGCAGGTGTTTGACGTCACTTAGGGGCTTTTATCTTCATCTGAGAATCTGTTCAATTGTTATTTACAGTGGAATTGCAGATGAGAGATTCTCTCCAGGTTTGGATCTCTGCCCACTCATTAAATAACACTTTAGCTATCAGAGTCCAAATGACTGATTAAGCAATGGCTGTAAAAGTGTGCTAATAGTCTAGTCCAGATGAGAAAGTCCCCCTCATGCAGAAGCAGGCTTCTGTAATATATCACTGGCTGAATGAAGAGCTGTGGATGTAAACAGAAGTTGCATTCAGATATTGTCTGCCCATATTGCGTGACTTTTAATTGGATTCCCATTTGGATATGAATCACTATTCCTATTCTTGTGTAGCTAGCCATGCTTGACTATATATTATTATAGCTAGATAGGATATAATAGAATAAGGCTGCCAGTCTCTTGGAATTGTGTTACATTTGTTGGTGGCAATGCCTCTTGGAACTTTTCAGGCATTTACATAAACTGAAATTTAACTGAACTGCCCAAACTATTAGTAATTTAGAATTGGTGTGATGGGCTTTAATTCAAAGGATGGTGTACATGTGGTGACCCTTTCATTTCATATTTGACACTTTGACCAACTGTTAACCATAAACATGCAAATATTTTGTAATAGTATCACTTAATTTACATTTAGGATTCACAGCCTTTTCAGTGATTGCAATGGACATGGAAGACTTCTTAAAATTAGGTTACACAGCATTCTTGCTCAACTTTTAATCAAGGACTTCTTTCTCCAGTAGAAATGGCAATATTTCCTTTCTTGTAGCCGAATGTCGCCAAAGGTATATTTGTTCCAATGGCCTTTTATCAAAAGTACCATCTTACAGATATTTCTAACAAAAGAAGTTTCTCAGAGGAGAGTTGAAATAGCTCTTTAATAGGAAATAAACAAGTTTTGAAAGTAGGCCATGCACATCACCAATAAACATGAAAATTTCATTGGTGGGACCTTCTATCCCCTGCCAAAGTGACCTTGCTTGGTGGAAAGATGACAAAGTGCTTTCCTGGCTGTGCCTGACAGCAATGCGATCGCAGCACATTTGACAAATCGCTCGCATTAAATCGGGGGGCACTTTCGGCAGCATTGGCGTCCCTATCCATCAGTCCTGATTACTACACAAACGTCAACCATGGCACAGAGCACATTTGTCAGAGGGAGTAAAAAGCAGTTGTTAGTAAGAACACTACCTGTCATACTAATGGACTAAGGCTTGTTGCTTTGTGACTTGCAGGAGCCAGCAAATTTGCACACACACAAAAATTGAAGCATACCTTTTATAGCTTGGCTAGTGTATCCTGAAACTGTTTGTTCTTGTTTGCCATGACCCATAAGAGCATTTTCTCTCAAAATGGTCCCTCACATTGTGATTGGAGATTTTGGAGCTCTTTGATCTTTTGACACTCATTGTTTATTTTAAAGCACTACCTTTAGTAAAATAATTATACTGTACTGTTTATTGAACAAAAGGAAATCATGGTTGTTATTATTTGAAGCAATCCCAAGATCGTACTAAAACATAAGGCAAAGAATTCCGAAAGTTATCATGGCTAAAATGTATTGGATTTGGTACAAATCGTGGAAGCAGAGAGATGTTTATAAAGACAAATCACTGATCCTTAAACTTTGATATTTTGAAAAGCATAAGGTCTAAGCATAGAGATCATAAAGCTAGCTTGAGTACTTTGTATCATTCATAAATGTACACAGAAAAAATGCAACAAAGTTCATGAGTTTTCTCATCTAGATTTGCTGGCCTCAACCTGTAGGCAACTGGCCCTTCCAGTTATATTTGTCTGTATATCTATTTGTATGTATGCATGTATGTATGCATGTATGTATGTATTATTCAATTTATACCCCACCCTCTCCTGTAGGGCTCAGGGCGGCGAACAACAACCATATAACAGCAAAAACAATAATCATAATATCAAGGCAGCAAGATCAATAAACATAGTATCCCAAAAATCAAAAACATCAGTAATCATGACATAACAGCGTAATAATATTTCATAACATAACAGCATAATAATATCATAACAACATAATAACAGATTATAACATCATAAATATAATAATATAATATAATATATAGCAAGAAATACGTAATAACATTTCATAACATAACAGCATAATAATATCATAACAACATAATAACAGATTATAACATCATAAATATAATAATATAATATAATACATAGCAAGAAATATCAGTAACTATACCATCATAATCACAGGCGTAGCTACCATGGGGACATCCGGGGACAAGTGCCCCGGGCGCCACCTTGTGATGGCCGCAAAAATTGCAGGTGCGTTTGTGGCTTTCTGTATTTTTTACTGTATTTTTTCCACTTTTGGCCTGCAGGGGGTGCAGATTTTAGGTTAGTGGCACCAAAATTTCAGGCTATCATCAGGTGTCTCTCCTGATGATACCAGCCAGGTTTGGTGAAGTTTGGTTCAGGGGGTCCAAAGTTATGGACCCCCAAAAGGGGTGCTCCATCCCCCATTGTTTCCAATGGGAGCTAATGGTAGATGGGGCTACCCTTTTGAAGGTCCATAACTTTGGACCCCCTGAACCAAACTTCACTAAACCTGGGTGGTATAATCAGGATAGTCTTCTAAAGATAGCCTAAAATTTTGGTACTGTTCAACAAACATTGCTTTCTCACAATAGCAGGCACCCTCAAGGCCTTTCCCCCAGGTTCTCCTCTTTAAATCCACCCCTTTGGGTGTGGATTTAAGAGGAGATTCTGAACTCCCTAGATTAAAAAAAACGGTGAAGGTATTGTTGAAGGCTTTCTGTAGATTCAACTGCTTGTTGTGTGTTTTACAGGCTGTCTGTGGCCATGAATACAAGGTAGATCTTGTTCCTAATGTTTCCACCTACTGCATCTGTGGCTGGCATCTTCAGAGGTGTATCACAGAGAAGAGAGTCTGTTATAAGAGAAGTCTGGACTCAGTGTATAACAGAGTTCTCTCTGTGATACACCTCTGAAGATACCAGCCACAGATGCAGGTGAAACATTAGGAACAAGATCTACCAGACCTATACTGCAGCCAAGAAAACCCACAACAACCAACATTGGCTCTAATGATGCTTGGGGTGGATCTGTGGAAAATCTACCCTGAAACACAATCACTTTCAATGTTGTTTAAACTGGAGAGTCCAGCGTCTCTCTTTAAGGTGGATTTAAAAGGAGGATCTGGGCTCTCTAGTCTAAACAGCATTAAAAGTGATTCTGTTTCAGGGTGGATTCCCCCCTTCAAAAAATAGCATCACTTTCAATGTTGTTTAAACTAGGGAGCCCTGGATGTGTGTCAGATTTGTGTGTTGGGGCATGTTCTATAATGTGATGGTGACTTTGAGATGACCTGGTGCAAAAAAATGTTGTTTGGTTGTGGTGGGGGAGGGATGCTGCCCATATTTGGGGGGGGGGGACGCAAAACTCAGATTTTGTCCCGGGCTCCATTTTCCCTAGCTATGCCGCTGATCATAATTAAACAATATGGGTAAACATAGATGGCGACTTTTCATTCTACAGCCAAACTACAAAACATGGCCTAAGACTAAACATCTATACAATTCACTGCTGTGTCAGTACAGTAAATTAAAGCCAGTAACCAATCTAAACCATCTCATCACCCCAGCTATACTTACTACCTACAAAACTACCAGCAGTATAACAAATTCACTACCTAAAATACTAAACAGTACCTAAAATACAACCTAAAGTACTAAACATCATAATGGGAGAAAAAATTCAATGCAACCGAACTAAAAATTCTATACTAATCTTTCAATTATACTGGCACCTGGGAACTAACTTAAAAACAGTGTCCACTAAACTCTGTGGACGGTCAACTTTAGCATTCCATCTGGGGGTCACTGCCATTGTTGCCACCATGTTTCTGCTGGTCACACCCAGCCTCAGCTGCTGAGTAGGAGTCCTTTGTGTGTTGTATGGGGGCCCCTGCCACAAGTCTCCATCACTGTCTGGGAGCCTCCGGCGTGGGCCACCGGTGCTGCTCACAAATCCGCTTTACCACTTGGGCCCGCCCAGCCGGTCGTTGTCTAGAGAACTCAGTTGGGCGTTGCTGGGGGCTCTCAATCGGGCATTGCTGGGGGGCTTCTGCCGTGCGACCTCCTATGCCCCGCCTACCCAAGGATCTCAGCAGCAGCTCTTGGCTCAGAGGAACCACGCTGCTTGCCAGAACAAAAATGCAAGATGACCGTGGGTGAACACAGACACAAAGTAAGCTGATACAGTCCTCTATTAATCTATACCTCCATTTATACTAAAATTCTTCTTCTAAGATTCAACCCAGTCTACTTAGAAAAGATACTAATAACAAAGTACTAATAAAATTCTGAAAGGTAGTGAAAAAAACACACTTCTAACACCCTCCTTGGTCCTAAAAATATACTAACTGCCGGAGCTCCGAGCTAGCGGTCTTCTCCGAGCGCCAAAAGGAGACCTATATCTCCCTCAAACAAAAAGGCTATCTGTGCACATGTGGTGGCTCATGGGGCCCTGCAGCCATGTGGTGGCTCATGGGTCTCCTGAAATACACCCGCAACACTGTAAGAGTGTCACCTCCTCAGTCTCTGCCGCCCATGAAGATACAGCTTGATGCTGAAACCCACACAGCCAAGGAGGCAAGCATCCCTGAGAAACCCTGCAACTATTGTATTTCCTATGAAGCCCTGTCACAGGTGCCCAGCTCCCAAGGCAGGAAAAACGAAGAGTAGGGAAATAGTCTGAGGGAGTGGGGGAGAGAAAGAGAAAGTAGAGGGGGAAGACTCTGGTAGAGAGAAATAGTAGGCAGATTGAGAAGGCAAGAGGGAGACATTGTCTGAGAAGGAAGGCTGACACAAAGAGGTGTAAGAGATGATAGCTAGAGAAGGGGTAGGGTAGAAAGAGTGGCAGAAGACTGACATAAAAGGGGTGAGATAAGAAGAGAGGTGAGGAAAGAATAATTAACAAAAAGTGGGGCTAGAGAGAGAGGGGGGACTTTGACAGGAAAGCAAGGAAGGGAAGGACACATAAGTAGGAGAATGCCCCCTACCTTTGTTGTGGGTCCCCACTTGTAATTTATTTTTTTAATGTACTTCTATTCAGCCTTTCAGTTTAATGTTCTTGGGATAATAGATAACAAAAGTAAAGCACATTTTTAAAAAATGATTGCTCAGATTTATTTGACCTAAGCACTTTTGTGGGGGGAAAGGAAAGATTGGTGATGAAAATCCAAAGTGAAGGTTCTTTTTGAGATGGAAGATATATTGTCTTTTCACAGAGGATCTTGAACTGTAGAAGCGGAGAGATATCTTTTGGGGTGCTTTATCTTTTTCCATGGGATGGATTTGGGGTGGAGTCTTAAACACTGGCAAGACTGATAAAAATGCAGGATCTGAAGAAAGTGAAACATCAGGAGATATTGGATTCATCAATATATGGTAGTTAAAACAATTAACACCACAAAGACGATCAGCAAATTATATGAAGTATTACTGGAACAAAAAACAGAAAAATGATAGAGTGGGCTAAAATCAACAACAATAACTCTAGATCAGTGGAGTAGATTTGGGAGTAGTATTTGTAAATATACCCAGAACACCAACATATGGAAATACAACTTGAACATGTTTTATAGGAGCTATACTACTCTGCTTATTTTGTCCAAAATAGGTAAGTCTAACTCCCCACTGGGCTGGAAGTGTAAACAAGAAATAGGCACGTTCCAGCATGTCTGGTGGTTTTGTGACAAAGTGTTGGAGTATTGGAAATTGATTCACGAGCAAATGGTGACAGTAATAGGATGCAACTTTTCCTTCAAACCAATCACTTATCTACTGGGTCCAGTGCTATCTATGTGTCAGACATTGAAATCACATATGCATATTATGTACCACATGATAATAGTGGCAAAAATAGCACTAGCACAGATGTGGAAATCAGATAAAATACTGATAGAGGATTGGAAACTTAAAGTACATCATCTTTACACGCTGGATAGAATGGCTTACCAACTACGTAATTTACCATATGAAATGTACAAACAAAATTGGGAGTGTTGGATAAGATATTAATGCAAGGAACAGGGTGCATATTTTTTCTGTAGAATACTAAGATAGAAGTACCTTGTAAATTAGAGTATAGGATAAGAATGATAGATATATAGCATTACTAGGAAGTTAAAGAGAGAGTAGATTGAATTCTTTGTATTTATAAGTTCATTATGCATGGAATGATGGAACATAATGTTACAATATTTGATTGGCACAGTTTATAATCTGTTGTTTATGTTTTGAAAATTCTTAGTAAAAATTACTATAGGAAAAAAAACAATTGGAATAAATTAGTACATTTTGAGAAGTGCAGAATAGAGTCTTACAGATAGCTGGACAGATAACTTCTAAAAGGAAAGACAGTGGGAAAGTATGGTAGAAAGCTGAGCATTGCTGCCTTCAGTCCTTTGGACAAGATTTCCCTTGATGGGAAGGTAACTGGAATCAATTGCATATTTCCTATACAGGCAAAAAGCACCTTTTCTTATTGCTTCTTTTGTGTTCAGCTCCCACTCTGTTTCTGATGCAGTGATTAAAGAGCATCCATAATTTGTGAGCCATATAGCTCCCACACATAGCCAGTCCAGTTAATATGGTGCACATGGAGACCTTCAAGCCAAACATACAACACATATGAGGGAAATATGTGGTTGCATAAAGCTTTATCCTGCTGGGTGACTATACCTGTCTACCTAAACATTCTAGTTATTCAAGCTACCATATAAACTTGCGTATAAGTCGAATTTTTCAGCCTTTTTTTAGGCTGAAAAATGCCCCCCCTCAGCTTATACGCGGGTCACCCCCTCCCCCCTGCGCAGAGCCACAGCGCTTACCTATGAGTGGCAAAGCCTCGTCCCCCTCACTAACTCACACTTTCTTTCTTGCAGGCTCAAAGTTTAAGGCGTTGTTTCAGGGAAGCTGCCGGCTTTCTAAGCTCTAAGTCTGGAGCAGGGGTCCCCAAACTTTTTAAACAGGGGGCCAGTTCACTGTCCCTCAGACTGCTGGAGGGCCGGACTAAAAAAAACTATGAACAAATTCCTATGCACAAATGATTGTAAAATGTTTGATTTCATCTTTCAGCCTTTCTGTCATGGTCTATTTTTAGAACAGTGACCAAAGTATGTCAAGTACAGGGTGGGCTCCAAATATTGTTGGGGAGGCTGTGGAATATCTTCCCCTGTAAAAAAAAACAGCAGAACTTTTCCCAATGAAGCATTCCATCTAACCCAGAATCAACAGGTATCTTCCTTGGGTTCGTTCCCCCCTAGCAGCCAGCGAGCGATTCACCCGCCTGGCTGATGCCAATGGGAGTGAGGCGGAACAGAAAGCCTGAGAGCAACACATGGAGTAGCCGAGAGGGAAGGGCGGAGCAGGCGTTGCCACATGTAAGGTTTCCAACTCTGGGTCAGAAAATGCATGGAGATTTGGTGGTGCCATCATGTAATTGCAATCAACAGCCGTTGGGGCCGGTTCCTCCTCTCCCTCAAGCCCCCACTGCATATGAATGGAGCCATCTCCGCCATGCCTGGCGGGCCGAATAAATGCCTTTAGGGGGCCACATTTGGCCCCCGGGCCGTAGTTTGGGGACCCCTGGTCTGGAGGGAAGCTGCCTCTCCAGGGCCCTTTTAAGAAAACGATAGACAGGCTGCCTGGAGAGGCAGCTTCCCTGCAGACTTAGAGCTTAGAAAGCCGGCAGCTTCCCTGAAACAATGCCTTAAACTTTGTGCCTGCAAGAAAGAAAGCGTGAGTTAGTGAGGGGGAGGAGGCATTCTTGGCTTCCCTTTCTCCTGCTTTCAGCCACTTTCCCTCTCCCCAGACCTGTGCGTGCCACCTCGCCCCTCCTTAAAAGCCTCCCAAAGGCATCTGGGGTGCTCCTTTGCTCCAGCTGTGGCTCCTTTGCTGGCTCAGCACCCTGCCTCCTGATGGATCTTTCCCACCCTCGGCTTATACGTGAGTCAATAAAATTTCCCAGTTTTTTGAGGTAGAATTGGGTGGCTCGGCTTATATGCGGGTCAGCTTATACGCGAGTATATACGGTAAAAGTCTGACCTACATTTAGTTTTTCATGGTATACTATTCTGTGTTGGAATGGTCATATATCCCCTAACCCTCCACAGATGTTTCATTTGTCTGCAGGGTAGTGGATGGATTCATAATGAAGCACAGCAAGTATTGAAGTTTTCTGTTACCCTCAGGGCTTGCGAAAATATGCTTTGGAAGAAATTCAGAATAATGAACAGCACAGTTTCTAACATAACCACCTTTATTCTACACCCTATTAAAGTGAGTGCTCAGTTTACAATTGATTTGTGCTATAGTTGCTACATATCTCTACTTAGTATTAAGTATGTTAGGAATTGTGACACAGTGACATTTGTTTTCTCCATGATCTGTGAAAAATAATAATCTTCCATAAAACCTGAGATCATAAGTAAATTTAATTAATGTTGATTGCTAATGAGAAAAGACATGACTTATTACTTCAGATGCATTTTCATCCATGCCTTGGCAAGGTGATGTTTTGTAGTAGTTTTCTCCTAGATCCAGCTTGCAGCCATAAATATATACTTTTAGCTGAGAGCTGCAAAACCTTATATTATATTTTGAAATGTACACAATTTAGTGGTATGTTTAAGAGAATGCTTTTTTAAAAAAAACTCTTTTACTTTTTCTAGGGTTTACTTCAAATAAAAGAAAGCAATATCCTGTCATTTATATTTTTCAAACTGAGAGATAACAAAAGCTAGTTCCAGTGTGTGCCAATTTAACACTGGGAACCAGTGGGAGATCTACCAGTAGAGGGAGTAACTCTCATTGGTGACATTGTGATGTCATTTTCAGTTTTGGCCCAAAACTTTAACCATAGCATTTAACTATAGAGTTGTGAGTGAATGCCAATGGCCAATAAGCTTGTTTGATGTTAAAGGAAAATTTTATACAAAATTACTCTTACCAAAGGCTGTTTCCGCACAGCCAGCGAACAGGGGTGCATCGGCATAAATTATAAGAAATAATACATTATATCCATTGCACATTTTGCATCATAATGTCTATGAAGATTCTAAATTGACAGCTTTCAGTATGAAAATTCATTTTCACAGTAATGGCAATATTATATTATAGCAATATTTCAACTCTACAGTATGCCATTGTTATGAGTGATTATTTTCTTGTGGATTTGGAATGCACCTTCCTATCCTCTTCCAAAGGTGAAAATATTATTTTCAAATTCGATTGAACAAATTTTAATTCACAGTAATTACTAGGGGTGACTTACCTTTTATCCCTTTGTAATATATTCATAAATAGAGTAAATAGAGCCATGAAATGCTTTTACTATGATAATCAGGGGCATATGTCTCATTTTTATGATTGTCACTGACAAACAGCGTATGCTGAATGATGAAATATTTCTAAACATTTTGTCTGAATTGATTAATTCAATGATGAATAGTCATTCTGAATAGCTGGTAGGATCCTGTAGGAGATGTACAATGTATGAAATATATTCCATATAAACATATATATTTAGAATATTGCTCTGGAAGTCCAATAAAGTCTCATTAAATTTTTTTAAAGGAAAGCTTTTCCAAAAATTAGGTAAAAAGGAATTAAAATGAAACTAAGATGATCATTGTAGTTTTAAATGTATGTATTTCAATTCATATGTTTAATTATGTTCTTGTGCAAGTTTGTACTTTGTAATTCTCCTTAGGCTAGTGGATAGCACATCCCCGTGTACTACAGCAGTAAAGGGACAAACTCTGCACTGGGGGACTATTCTGAAAGGGATTGGAAATAAAACGAACAATATAGATCTCTATTAGAGTTGCCAACTCCCAGTTGTGAAATTCTTGGAGATTCAGGGGGTGGAGCCTGAGGAGGATAGGGTTTAGAAAGGGGAGAGATTTCAGTGGGGGGTAATGCAATAGAGTTCATCTTCCAAAGCATCAATTTTCTCCAAGGGAACTGATGTCTGTAGTCTGGAGGTCAATTGTAATTTCAGGAGATCTCCAGATCCCACCTGGAGGCTGGCAATCTTTATCTTAGTGACATTTTCCCCATGGCCAAAACATCCTGGGGGAAAAACAGGATCATACGTACTGGGATTTTTCATCTCAGTTGCTCCCTCCACACGGCAGCCTGTTAGCGCATTCAGATCAGGAGGAAGAACTCCAGGTGATTATGCACAGCCCCCGATTTACTTTCATTTTCCTCACCGACGTCCTCACGCATGCGGAAACTGTCCTGTTTTTCTGTCGTTATGATTGGCGTCAGCTGGCGAAACAGGAAAAATAAACTGGTCTGTCTCCCGCAATGTTTACATGGGAGTGGGAGTGGCGCAGTTTTTTTAAAAAGACCCCCCAATTTCATTGTTTTTTGAAAGGTTCAGGAAAAGGGAAATCTTGCGGGGCAGGCCCAAGTTAGACACGGAAGCCATGCAGAATTCATGCCCAAACCGGGATGGTTCACTTCCTTATCCCAGGATATATTGACTGTGGGGAAAACACCTATATAGATCTGTGATGTGGCCTCATTTTGAATACTGTATCAGTTCTGGTTTCTGTATCTCTAAAAGGTCATAGTAGAACTGGAAAAAGTACAAAAGGGGTCAACCAAGATTATTTGAGGGTTGGAGCACCTTCCCTATGAAGAAAGTCTGGGATCTGGCAGTTTAGAAAAAAGACAACTAAGAGGGGACATGATAGAGGTTTATAAAAATATTAAGAGAGTTGACAGAGAGGACTTTTTCTCCCATTACCAAAATACCAGAACTCAAGGGCATCCAGTGAAGCTGATATGCAGTAAATTCAGGAAAGACAAAAGGAAATATTTATTTTAATAGCAGGTGATTAAAGAGTGGAATTCTCTGCCAGAGTATGCAGTGATGGCCATATAAATAAATGAATTGAAAAGAGAGTCAGATGAAAATGAACATAATAAGTTAATATGAGAACTGATTTGGACTGGTATCTGAGCAGGAATTGAAAGTTGCACATGGGGTATTTTGATTGAGGGGATATTTGTAGAGTGGGAGGACAATGACATAGATAATGGTGTACTAGAAATAAGAGTTGGGTAAATGAAAGGTCCTGGTAATCAGAAATTATGATGTTAAAAGGAGAGAAAAAAGTATGCAGGAGTTTATGCTGCTAAAAATGACACATGCTGCATGTTATGGTCTCATTCAAGGAGCTCAGCAGTTTAATATATAGGGGCTTCCTGTGTCAGTGACTTGCCCATCATGTTTTGTGTAAATACATTTAAATCATGCACACGTAAAAAATACTGTTAAGTAATGCCAGTGAGGCCCTTTAAAAGTTACCCAGTAATGTGCATTCTGCTTTTGCGTGCTGATGTGTGGAAGGTTCGTCAGTCAAATAACTACACTAAACAAACCAGCTGGAATTGAAACTTGGCCGCAGCCTGCTTTATTTAACCATAACGTAGGAAGCTGAGCAAGCATGAAGGGGAGCATATCCATCACACCAGGCAGCAAATCTGCTGACCCTGGCACCGTCCCCATCCCATGTTGGGGGATTGGGACAGGAAGTTACTAGATGCCATCTGGGCACAGGCCCATATGTGCCACCCCTTCCTGCCAGGGGTAACAGACTCCCACGCATAGCCTCTGCAGCTCGCCCACCTGAGCCCACCCCACCCCTAAACCTCTTATTGAGGCCCCCAGCTGCGGGGAGATCTGCTGTGCAGGCTCGACCCCCCTATGCCCCCAAACCCACCACTGAGCTGGAAGCACCAGCTCCTGCCACAGCTTCCTGGGGGTCAAGTCATTGATGTAATGCATGCCTTATGGCATGTAGCCACTAGTCCATAATCCACTCAAGGCTGTGATTTTCTTGAGCATTTCCTGTGCAGCTAGGGTAATGTTTATTTATCCATTTGTGCATTAACTAATCATAGCGTTACCAACCTCCAGATGGTACCTAGAGATATCCCAGAATTATGACCGATGTTCAGACAATAGAAAATGTCTTTTTGGCAGGTGAAATCTCTGGTATCATACCCTGATGAGGTCCCTCCCCTCCCCATTTCCTATGCCACTAATTCTGTAGCCCTGTTCACAAGTTTCAATGAATGCATCTACAATCTGTATATAGTGTACACTTACTTTTTATTTATATCTTCATAGAATTCTCATGATACAGTCAACACACATACAGCTGAATGTTTAATTGAAACCCCACATACATCCATATACTGGTTATCAGTTTCATTTGTAAAGTGAATGTGTATTGGCTCTTTCTTACAAACAGATGTGCACACATTCACGCAAGTTGTATGTGTATTCACTATAACATGGGATCAGGGCTTTTAATGTAAACATCTTTCCCTATGTGGTTTGTTATTTTAAATGTTAAATATTTATGGTAGAGCTGCTTCCATCTAAATGTTCCTGAATCCTCTCTGTTGAAATCAAACCCTATATTTTTTAATATATGAACATAGATGAAGCTACACTGTACTGAATCAGACCACTAGTCTGTCAATATCAGTATTGTCTTCTCTGTCTTGCAGTCTGTATCCAGAATTTCAGGTAAAGGTCTTCCACATGACCTACCAACTATCTTTTGACTGAAGATGCTGGGGATTGAACCTGGGATCTTCTGCATACCAAGCAGGTGTACTACTGAGGCACAATGTCCCACCTTGTTTCGCCAGGCACAAGGAAGCCACAGAATAAAAAGTCCACAGTTAAAATATACATTTTAAAATGGACCCAAATTTGCCAAAACAGTTTCTTTATATGTATATGAGATGTGGGCTAAACAATGCTAATATTAGATGGATTTGTAATTGATTGACGGATTGAGCTCAAAGGGTGCTCATTAATGGCTCATCTTCATCCTGGAAAGAATAGTGGGGTATCACAGGGTTCTGTCTTGGCTGCAGTGCTATTCAATATTTTTATCAACAACTTGGATGATGAAATAGAGGGCATACTAATCAAATTTGCAGATGACACCAAATTAGGAGAGGTAGCTAATACCCCAGAGGACAGAGTCAGAATTCAAAATGACTTGGACAGATTAGAGAGCTGGGCCAAAACAAACAAAATGAATTTCAACAGAGATAAATGTAAGATACTACACTTAGAAAAAATGAAATGCACAGATATAAGATGGGTGACACCTGGCTTGACAACAGTACATGCGAATGGGATCTGGGAGTCTTAGTAGACCATAAATGAAACATGGGTCAGCAGTGATGTGGCGGCCAAGAAGGCCAATGCAGTTCTGGGCTGCATCAATAGGAGTATAGTATCAAGATCGAGGGATGTAATTGTACCTCTCTGTTCTGCATTTGTCAGACCTCACCTGGAATACTGTGTACAGTTCATGGCACTGCAATTCAAGACGGATATTGACAAGCTGGAAGGAATGGGTACAGAGGAAGGCAACAAAAATGGTAAAAAGTTTGGAATCCATGCCCTACAAAGAGAGATTTAGTGAGCTAGGTATGTTTAGTCTGGAGAAGCGAAGGTTAAGGCAAGATGTGATAGCTATGTTTAAATATTTGAAGGGATGCCATGTCAAAGAGGGAGCAAGCTTGTTTTCTGCTGCCTCAGAGACTAGGACATGGAGTAATGTATTCAGGTACAGACAAAGAGATTCCACCTAAACATTAAAAAGAAGTTCCTGACCGTCAGGGCTGTTCGACAGTGGAATTCACTGCCTTGGAGGGTTGTGGAGTCTCCTTCTTTGAAGGTTTTTAAACAGAGGCTGGATGATCATATGTTGGGAGTGCTTTGATTGTGTGTTCCTGCATTTTAGGGGGTTGGACTTCCAACTCTATGATTCTATATTGTATGGTTCCCAGTATGCATTAGCGTGTGCTTATGCACATGCAATTACCTTCATTCTTGTTTAGTTTCATAGTCATATGAAATCTACATCATGTTTATCCAGAATACTGTAGTCCAAGTTATCTTTGTAGCATTCTTTTTTTTAAAAGAACAGCTTTTTATTATAAAGACTTTCCAAGAAATTAGAAATGTTTTCATATTCTTCTCTCATTCTCATTAATTTTGAAGCATTATCGAATACATTGGAATAGCCTGCCAATGTCCAATTCGCCAAGTATAACAGCCTTGTTAAGTGCCTGAGGATGTTAAATCAAAATGCAATCTTGCTTTTAAAAATAATTGTTATAAATTTTGTGTGAACTGATCACTTAATTCTTTCTTTTAATAAAGTTCCTTTTGTTTTAATGATATCAGCATGATGCTTTACATTGTATTCATTAGATTAAGAATAAATTAGATGTAAGAAATCTGTTATTTTGTGCCTCAAAACGTAATTCCAGTTCTTTTAAATTAAATAACAGATTTAAATGGATCAAACTTCCATAAGCTCTGTTAATATTCCATAGGTGCCTTTGGACAATTGGTGCTGCACTACCACATCCAGCATAAACACAAGAGTGACATCAGTATATTGGGGCGATGCTCTAGAATTAATTTGAAACTCTAGAAATTGTAGAACTTCCACCATGCCAGAGTAGAAACAGTTGGGAGTGGGAAACTCAGCATCCCTACATATTTAGCATATTAATAGGTGTATGCTGGAAGGAAAAATAGTGAAACTGTTTCATTTTGTCATATATCCATATGTTCAGACAAAGTTTTTTATTTCCCCCTCTATATTCCTGCACTTCTTTGTTGTGATTTATTGGTCAGTGTGGGATCATATGCTTGTTTAACATGTTTGATAATAATAGTGATATGGATATCAGGTTTAAGAAATCTAGCAGTTTGTTTTTTCCCCCCTAATCTATTTTGTAAGCAAATTTTGATACCGCTCTCAGAGCTTTCTGGGCAATTTTATGACACAGAAACTAATATAATCATACTGGACACTGTTCTCAGGAATCATACATGAGCAACCAAGGGATTGTTCTTTAGAGAAAAAAAAGTTGAACTCTGTTTTATCTCAGTTCTTGTCTTCTCAGTTCCAGCTGAATTTTGAAACATTTATACATTCTCTTTGCAGAAACAGAAACAAAGTATTTTCAGTATTCATACCGAGAGACAGAATGCAGCCAACACTGATTTAAGCATATCTGCTATTCTGTGCTTTTAGATGGCAGTAGGAATCTGAATGCCTTTCGTTGAAGTAAGCATAATTTCAGATGTCTTAGAGTTGCATACATTTCATTTTACAATTTTTCAAAAAACTTGTATTATTGTATTTTTTCCACCATTTACTACATGAATGAACAATAAATGTACATATTAAAGTTTTGAGAATTTCCTGATCCTTGTTTTGCTTAGAACAATTCTATCCATTGCTTGAGAAAATATCTTTTCCAGCAAATTTGTTTTATTTTACCTGCTAGTCTAATCACTAACAAGTACTTTCAATGCAAAATGGCAGTAGTTTGCCTTCTCTTTTGGGTTTAATGAAACAGTACTTTTTGCTTCCATGATGAAGTTCATTTTAAGTTATGAAATCTTTTTTAAGAAAGATTTGTTAAATGTGAAGGATCTGCATATTCATGAGACATTGTTGTTGACAGCCACATACTTTAAAAAGTATTTTATAGACTGAATCTTAATAAGGTTACATTAGGGTGGAATTTGTTTTACAACAGTCATAATTTATCTTTATTAATACAAGCAAACTAGGTGAAATTGAAGAATAAATAACGTTTATATTTTTGTCCAAGTTTTAGTTATAAGGTTTGATTACTGGAAAGAGAAATATAAATTTGAGTTGGAAAAAGTAGGAGGTGTGTGTGTGTGTGTGTGTGTGTGTGTGTGTGTGTGTGTGTGTGTGTGTGTACACATGCTATTAATAAAAGAATACACATTTATTTTCACCATTTCAATCACAGCTTAGCTTCTAAGTTCATACTCTGAAATACAGCATGTTAAAAATAAGCAACAAAAAATACCTACAGACCTGACAGTTGCATTCACTGATGGAAATGACAGCTCTTCCCTAGGGAAAAAGAAAGAGACTCACAAACATTCTCATCTATATATGTACCAGTCCAAACACTAGCTAGAAAGCCATTTGACTTGGGATTTCATCACTTTGTTTATCAGTGTGTTTTCTTTTATTTGCTTCCAGCTTTTCTCTTCTTCTTTGAAAACTACTGCAGACTTCTGTGAACCCAGAGTCTTTAAATGGTTCCATCTTTCTTGCGGTATTTGAGAGATGTTTCTTAACAATGGATGCTTTCCCCCCCTCACATAGAGGGTTTTAAATGCATAATTCTGGGAGGCAAATTAATTTTCGAGGAACATGCCTGGCATTGGAGCATACATACTGATTTTTAACAGCTTCCTGTATTTTCAATTGGAATGATTTAACATATGGCAAGACAAAAGAGAAAGTACACACAGGAACTGTATTTTGTAAATAAATCATACTCAGACAGTTGCGTTTAAGAGACTAGATTTCTAGCACAGTTTGTCTCAGCTCTTGGTCTTTTCCTCCTTCTGTTCAGGGATAACAGAAAAAATGCAGGTTGGCTTGTTTCCCTGTTAGGTCAGTGGGGAGGATTTCTCATGTTCTGATTTAATGGCATCACACTAAATTGAGAGTGTAGGATGGTGACATGTAGATAGTACGTTTTCTCACTTCAGAATTGTTTCAGCCAAGGGTGGCAGCCATTAAGGACCCTGCCTACATCATTATTTTAAAGGATAGGTTGATCTTCCTCTTTATTATTATCATTTAAACTCTTTACTTGTGTTAAGTTCTTAGAATTCAGTCTTTTTAAAAGGTGTCATAAAATAACAGAAATATTTAGAACATGAAATTTATTTTTATTTTAATCATAAGATGATATACATGCGTCATTAAATACGCTATGGAATTGTCGGCTCTGCACATATTTAAATTGCTTAGTTTTTTGCCTGTGGCACGTTTCCTAGTTTAGCCCAGACTAGTAGACTTTCAAATGGGTTTGATATGAACAAATAGTTTGTAATGTTTTAAGCCATGTTACACAAGCAACAGCCCCTTTGAACCTCCTCCCTGTTGCTGACAGAGGAGAGTTCCCTCTTCTGCGCAGAATTGAACAATAAAACTCTTAACACTGAAGAAGCTTATGGATGGTTATTTGTGAGTAACTGGACAGAGTTTTAGCTCTGAACACAGGGCTCTGCCCTGTGCCTAACAGGTTTTCATCTGTGTTTGGCCAGATCACCTTAGAGGTTTTTGCCATCTGCCCTCTAATTCCTCATCAAGACTGCTTCATTGCCACTGCTTTCCCCCAGAGGCGTAGCTGGACCAGAGTGCGCCCGGTGCACACCCTGGCTTTTTTGCGTCCCCCCTGTGTGCCGCCCCCACCACCCACCCCTTACTTTAGGAAACCGAGCAGGCTGGAGGCCTGTTCTGGTGGGAACTACATTCCCCAGGGTATCCTGGGAAATGTAGTTCCCACACAGGCAGGCCTGTTTTCCAACCTACTCAGTTTCCTAAAGTAAGTGAGGGGGGTGCTGTGGGGAGGAAATCACACCTGCCCTCCCCCCGCGGCGCCTCCCCTTACACTTACTTTAAAAAACAGGCTTGTCCTCCAGCCGGCTCAATTTCCTAAAGTAAGTGGGGGGGCGCCACGGGGGGGAGGGGACGGGGGGAATTTTGTGCCCCCCACATGACTCAAATCCATGTACCCAGTGTGTGGTGCACCCCCCATCCCCTGGTAGCTTTGCCGCTGCTTCCCCCCCAAATAAGAGACTTTAGCTGGGATGTATCAGTACTAGATGGCATCAAATAGAGATTTTGTCTGCCTCTTAGCTTGTCTCTGCATTCCAAAAAAATTCTAGAACTGTGACAGGACCACTATCAGTGTCAGTAGGGAAATTCTGCAAGATGCCAGAAAACCTAGTGCATACATCATTCTCATGGGCTAGATCAACCAGATTGGTCCTCATCTCAGCAGAGGGTCAGAACTGACAATAGCAGTGATAATTCAGCAAGGAAGAAGACCCTCAAAAATAAAGTCTCCACTATCAACCTGCTTGGATAATACAGTGGTTAGCATGATTTGGGCGGTTAGTAGAAGCTTGCTGGGCTATCTTTGGCCATCCCCTCTGTCTTTCAACCTAAACTACTTCACAGGTTTCTTGTGAGGATAAATGAAGGATAGGACAATGCTGTTCTGAACTGTTTGGGGCCCTACTGGATATAAATATCTAAACATATTCCTTCTTGAGAGATTAGAGATGACCAAGAGAAGATTGAGTCCCTGAGGCCTTCTCTGAGGTGTGCCTCCATTTTGGTGAAGTGAATCTTCACTCTGAAACATATTTTGACAGTGTTGTGTGGCAATTCTGGTCAGGCCCACTCCAGAATGGGTGAGAGGAGCCCCTCCCTCATGCTACAATGGTCCTAACCAGAATCAGTCCTCTGCTCCACAGTGTAATTGAAAAGGAGCTCCCCACTAGGAACTTGCTGCTCCAGAATGATAGTATGTCAACAGGGCACACTTGGGGATGCTATGTGGTCTAATTCAGCCCTTAAAATGCCCCTGCTCATTGATGAGTTGCAATTAGATTAGAGAAACCAAACTGCTTTGGTTGTCTTAATAGATCATCCATACCAGTATGATGCTGTTGATTCTTGTGGATCTCTGGGTTTAGAAAACTATAGTATCTTCCTTCATAATCTGTTGCTGTGAAGGTACTGTTCTCCATTGGTACTGTGAAGGTACTGTTCTCCAATCTTTCTGTTTGGACTTTTCAGCTTTGGACTTTCACAAGACTGCATTTTGTGTTCTATAATATTGGACATGAATGAGGTGTCATGCAGATTATCTTCAACTCTGCTTTTTACTTTTTACCTCTGTCAGATGAAGGTGTAGACATCTTAATTAGTAGTCATGGGCTGGATGAGACTTACATAATGAAGTTCAACATAGACACAGTGGAGGTTTTGTTGGTAAATGATCACTTACTCTAACAAAGTGGAATTATTCCTGTTCTGGAAAGAACTAGAACTCCCTAAAGCACATATGTATATGTTGGGAAGCTTCTGACTTCAATATTGCTTATGGTTGCTCATATGTCATTAGTTTTTTGTCTGGTTTATCCTGTTTAGATACAAATAATTTTACCACTGTTGACTATGTTGCATATTCTTTCAGAGATTAGAGAGCTATCTATCAAAGAGCCTTTTCTGATAGTAATCCAGTTATTTAACTTTCTCACCTCTCAGATTCACCTGGCACTCGCCATATCACAATTTAATTGTGAGATGCAGTCTGCTGCTGGAGATTTAAACACTTAAAACTAGTGATTCTTGTGATAGTTATATTGCATTGTGTTGTTTGAGATTGTTGTAATTTTGTTTTGCTGTTCTATTATCTTGCTCGGTTTGTTTTTAATGTTTTGATATAAGCTGCCTTGCTAAGTTATGTTCATGGAAAAGCTAGTAAAAAAATTCCTAAAATAGATGAAATAATTATAGTGCATTGTGGGTCCTTTAATCTGACAAGATCATTGACCCAATTTACCTATTGTATGTATTGTCGAAGGCTTTCACGGCTGGATTCAACTGGTTCTGGTGGGTTTTCAGGGCTGTGTGGCCGTGATCTGGTGGATTTTGTTCCTAACGTTTTGCCTGCATCTTCGTGACGCTAACTCGTCGGCTTCTTAACCATCCTTCCTGAAAATCGTGCAGTTGCAGAACATGTAGTTAAACAAAACTGGCTGCATAAGTCATTTTGTATTTGAGAACACTGAAATTCTGGACAATTCAGAAGCTTGCTATGTCAGACTGCACAGGGAGGCCATTGAAATTCACAAACACCAGGACAACTTCAATAAGAAAGAAGAGACGCTAAAAAATTAGCTTCCGGGCTCCTAAAGTACTTAAAAAATGGACTGATAACCCCACCCGCAATACAATGCACTCAACCACACCTTTGCATAGCAAGTTCCACCCAAACACTTAATGATTGGTTCCCCACCCTGGGACATGGACAATATATCCCACTAAACTTTTCCTTCTCACTTAGACACAGTGTGAAACAGACTTTTCTCTGTGATACATCTCTGAAGATGCCAGCCACAGATGCAGGCAAAACGTTAGGAACAAAATCCACTAGACCACGGTCACACAGCCCGGAAAACCCACCAGAACCAGTTACCTGCTGTAACCTAATAAAACTGAGCAAATACAATGATTAGCCTCTGACAATGCATATAGTGAAAGGAAAGATGCAGTTTATGCATGCATGAAGACTTCATACCTATACACGTATATTTTACACTGAGTCTGCACTCATAACAGCCCTAAGAATCACCTGGGTTCTTTCCTTTTGAAACTGTCAATGTCTCAAAATGTATTCTCTTAGAAAGCATTGCAAAGACTGAAAAAAGTGCATGCCAATTTTCTGAAAAATATGAATTCCATTATAGAAGTTGGGTATCCAGTAACCTCTTTGTCTATTTCTTTTTTCATCCTGTCTTTATGCATACTCCCTTTGCTCAGTCTCTCTAGTCAATAAACTGCAGACAAGAAAACATGTCCCTTATACAATTTCTGAGAACTGTTATAAATCCACATACAGGCCAACATTATGTTTAATTGTAATTTTTGGATTAAAGTGCACTCTGCTTTGCATTCTTCCTCACATTCCATTATGGTTTATATGACAGTTATTCATATAATCATTATCATAATGGTAACATTTTTCTGCCTGTTATTTGGACAGGTTTTATCTATGTGATGATTTAGTGACGCATGCAGTCCTGCTGTGCAGCTGGATAAATACAGAAAAGATTTGGACAGATTTCCAAATACATATTTTACCATTTGTCAATTGCATTCTAAAACTCACAAACCAAACCACTGGTTCCATAAAATGTTTTCCTTGGTATAATAATTGCATCTGAATGGCAAGAGTGGACCATGTCTACTGTTCTGTTTGTTATTTCCATTGCCTTCTTAGGTACTTGGCTCTTGTAATCAGACACATTTCTTATTTTTAGAAAGGGGAGTTGAGCTGCTTCGGTCAGATTCTCCATAGTCCTGTATTCTGATTATGAGTTCACTCCTTGCCAAGATGCTTCCCTGTAGATACCTGCTCTAGAGAGTGCTTCTGTGTATGGCACTGACCCAGAAACACATTGTTCATGCTTTACAGGTAATAGCAAATTTCATTCTGAATCGAGATGTCCCTGCTGAACCAAAGACTTCAGATATAACTGGATGAGCATAACAATGACTGAAAGTGGTCTCACAATGTAACATCCACTTGGATTTTTATTTCACTAATTTGGAATCTAGCTGATATAATGGAAACACATTTAAAATATTCTTGTGACGTTTATGTAGGATGATGCTTTGCATTGATAATGTGTGCATTGCTTATAAATCCAGTGAGAAGCAATGTGAGAATAGCAAATGTTTATGAATTTGCATTGATAAGTAAGTGTTATCAAAATGAGATATTAAAGGGAATTTTTTAAAGGAATCTTAACTTAAAAGTTCATGTTGCCAGCAAATCAGATAGCACTTATGCAAGCATCTTATCATTTACAAGTTCCTAATGAAAGCTCACATAATAATTTCATGTTTCATAGTGGAGTTAGAAAAGATGAATTTAGATGATAAAATATTCAGATATGAACTTAATATTAACATTGCATAGAAATTACTTGGCAGCTGTAAATGTGGTAGACAGAGCCGTATGCCAATTAGACAAGTTGATTTAGAGATCAGAGTTGCATATACAGACCTATGACTGATTCAGAAGGAATAACAGTTGTTAAAAGAGACTGTGACAGAACCCCCTCCACACACCAAGGCAGGGAAACCACTCACTGACCAGGCTTGTCAGATTTTTTTCCTGCCATTTTCTCCTCAGGAACTGAGCTGTTTCTAATATGGTTGCGTGAGGTAATAAAAGGTAAAGGAGGCCAATTTTTTTAAATCTTCCTTGTCAAACCCCTTTTATAAGGAACACCAAAATAATAAGACTGAGGCAGAGATAACTTAAACAGAATAAAATATTTAATAAGATAGGAAGTGGAAAAGGGAATATAAATAACTTGGAGAAAGGAATGGATAAGGAAAAATATATGTACACTGGAGCTTGGCACATAGATACAAAGTTTTGTTTTTCAGCACAACACTTAATAAGATTATTCAGTTTCTGTTCAGCTTAGATGTTATATATTTTCAGATTTTTCATAGATGGTACAGGTTCCTTTTTACTTAAAATGTTTTGGCTAATGGCTTGTTCACATTTGCAGAGTTTGAACAGGCTAGGTAAATTTACTCAGTATCTCATGCAGCCTTCACTGTCAGAAAACCTTCAACAAACCATAAAACAACCTACTGTGATAAACCAAAGCAAAACCTTATACTCTAGACCAACTGGTATATAAGAATACCTCCCTCTCAGGAATATTCCTCTCTGGTTTGTATGGCTCTTCAACTTGACACCTTAATAACCCCCTCCACCTGTCCTTCCAGTCTGGGTATGTTTGCTTTCACCCCAGCTCACAGGCTGATATCAGTAGCAGTTACACACTTTGACTTAGCTACTCCCCTTAGAGTTGTTATGCTTTTAAACACAGTTAAAGCAGACAGCTGTTAACAGAAGGAACACTAAAATAGAATTTGAATATGGTTTGTGTATAAATTATTATACATTCATTACAAAAAAATTATAAGATGTTGCTGAAATAGGATACAGAAGATGAAGTGGTTAAGTTGGGAGTGTTTAAATAGGCTAGAAATTTTGGTAGAAATATACAGATGGAACAGTGTGAGAAACTGTGGAAGAAGGATTTAAAGTTCACAACATATATGATTCTGAATCAATTATGATGGGAAATTTGTGCTTCTACATTTTATTTATTATGAAAATGCAACTTAGGGTTGGAGTTTTTTATGTTAACTTTGTAAGTTTACTCTCCATTGGTGTCTTCTTCTAATCCATTCTCCCTCTTTCCAAACCATTTAAAATCAAGAAAATAACTTCAATGGCTAATATGAGAGTTGTGATTTTAAAAGGCTAATATTTGTGTTAAATTATTTATGCTAGAGTTTGTATAAAATAATTGGAGTGGGAGATTTGGGAGGGAGAGGAACTGATTTGCATTAGTTATATAATAATATAATTTTAATTATATTTCTACTCTGCTTTTTTCCATAATGGAACTGAAAGTAGCTGAGGAATTCTTAGATACAGTCTTAACTATAACAGAACTGAGAGCACTGCCAGCTAGAAAATGTAAGTCAGGAAGTAGAAGCATGGAAATGTGGCATAGTCCTAATATGACTTATTGAGTGATTAAGTAATTTTTTTGCCTATTTTAATATATATAGTAAGCATAAATTGGAACCCAAATTATACTCATTTGCTTGATACAACAGTAGCATATAGAGGATTCCCTAGAAGCCAATGCCAATCCGATCTATCTTCAATAAGATTGCTGTATCATGTACCTTCCAACAATATTCAGTCTCAATAATTGATGTATCTTCCAAAACCCAACTAGTTGGTTTCTCCAAAGTTAAGATTAGGAAATTTATCTTCAGTTTGGCTTAGCATGATTTTGCATGAATAACTTTTTCACCCTAAGCAGAGTTATACCCTACTACATCCAGCAATGACAACAGGCTTTAAAGGACACAAGTCTGCTAAAGATGGTACAGTAATTCTCTGTAAAGATGACTTTAAAATGAAATTTTGTTTAAACAAATTCTAAAATACTGCAATGTTAAAGGCACAATTGATCAAAGGTTACATGTGCGGGTGAGTCAAAACAGGCTATATAGTTTGTATTTCATTTTTATATTCTCTACAAGAATCTCTTCCTTTATTTTCATTCTACTTATTTTTTACTGCTTTCAATTGCCTATAGAAATTATATTTTGAAGAAGCAGGTGTTTAGATTGTAGTGCATTTTTCTTACTTTTTTCAACAAACAAGCAAGCATATATCAAGCAAGCAAATTATGATTCCAGCATCAAAGTTGTGTATAATCTCCTCAGTTGTTCATGCAACTATGGTGGATTTCCCACAGTATAAATATAATGTCTTAAGGACATTTTTAAAAGATCTGTTTTGGCATTCTGTGTCCCCACAGCATGAGAAAAGATTTGTCAGGCAAAACAGATCTTTTTCCCCACTTGCTGTACAAGCCTCTTGTCAATTTTACAGCTGTGCTTACCATTTTGTGTGCTGCAACAGATTCTCCGTGAAGATTCCCCATGGAAGTATTTTCTGTTTACAGCTTATCTGTGTGCAATTTTGCTGTAAAAAGTAGATGAATACAGTTCATTGTGCCTAGTGATCCTGCACACATGTCATTTTTCCTTTTGTTTTGAGGGGGATGTCTGCAAAACTATAGTGACACAAATATACACATATTTGAGTTTCTCTAATCATGTCACCATAGCTTCACAGACATCCCCCTCAAAAGAAAAAAATACACATATATGAGATCACTAGGCACAATGAACTGTATTCATCTACTTTTTACAGCAAAATTGTGCACAGATGAGTTTCCAGCAGAGGAAACTGTGGAAATGGTGTGCATGAGCAGCAAAAATGAAAGTAAGAGGTTTGGGCAGGAGAAATAAAGCATTGGGGGGAATCCCAGGTTGGGGGGGAAATACCACTAGTTTAGTGAAAAACTCTGGTTGAGAGAAATAAAACAGGCTGAAGTTGTTTTGGGGAAGAGGGCTGTGCTAAGTTTTCTCCCAAAACGCTTTTTATAACATCCTAAAGATGTTATATTTATGCTGTGCAGAATCCACCTGTGTTTCAGAAAATGGAAAGTAATTTTAACACATGGGATATATAACAAATCAGTTTTGGTGGATAATTTTGAAACTTACCTCCTGAGATTCCCAATGACTCAAAAAGACCAGTTTCACTACATTGAAAGTGACACATTTAAAGGGTTAGATACATCTTGGGAATGGATATGACTTGTTCATTGACATGCCCAGAGTGATATCATCTGGTACTAGAAGTGTCCCAGCACTAGTCCTTTAGGAGCAGCCTCCCAACCATTCATTTTTGACAGCTTAGAATTTCAATTCCTTCTAAAGCAAATGGCATTTTCAAGAACACTTTTTTGCAGTATTTTTTTTTGCACAAAATTGTACTGAATTATACCAATCTTCTTTGTGCCAGAGAGGAACTAGAGTTCTGTTGAATGCTCCCTAGCACCATTCCCTCAGCCATAGAACTGATAAGCAGGCTGGCTCAGGTGAACACCTTTTATCACCAGATGCCTCACAGAGTTAAGCAAGTCTTGCATATCTAGTTTTTTCAAAAATTCTGTTATTTATTTAAAACTTTTTAAAAAGTAATCAGACAAACATGGGTTTATTTACTTATTTTTAAACTACCCTCCTCAGTTAGGACCTTAACAATTTGCACTAACAAACTGTATTTAAATATGTTTAAATTCCCTTCTACAATATCAGGCAAAAAGAAAACCTCTTTTTATCCTATGAATAAGGGACCTCAATTGGTATTTCACAGTCTGTTGACATTCTAGGGTCAATTCATTGTGGCAGTACACAGAAGATGATTTTACCAGGATAAGGCTTTCCTCAGTCAATTTAAAGCCTCTCTTCCACAAAAAGTCTCAGAATTAGGTAATGAAAGTAAAATTTGTAGAGGTTTCTGATGAATAAAACAACAGAATATTTCGAGCAGGTTATGTATTTTCTGTTTCTCATGTATTAGACACATCTTGTCATGTGTAGTCAATTTTGTTTATGCAATTCTGCTTGAACTGATTATAACATTTACTGTGCATTCTACAACATCTCAGATTTTCTTAGCTTGCTATATCTTATTGGAAAGCAAAGAAATAATTCATATGATTTTTTTATAAGGCTAGAGTATTTATTTAGGGACGATTAATAATATTTCATAGACTTGTCATGTTTAGTAGTAGTAAATGTAGTAGTTGACTACATATGACAATCTAATACTTTTGAAGATCAAAACAAACACATGTAACATTAAAACAGTTTTCTACCAAGAATGTATCGTTGTATTTGGTCTAGGTTTGTCAATGTCTATGTGTAGCCTGAAGTTCTCCTGAAATTACAACAGCTCTCGAGACTACAGAGATAGTATTTGGTCATTGCCCGGATATAAAGACTTCACTTCACTTCACTACAGAGATGTTCCTCTGGAAAAAAAAGTGGCAGTTTTCAGAGGTGTATCTAGGGAAAATGGAGCCCGGGGCAAAACCTGAGTTTTCTGCCCCTCCATGGGAGACCGCCCTCCCCCACCACAACCAAACAACTTTTTTTGCACAGGAAAAGAAAGCAACCCAGCATCCCTTTCCTCTGCATGGAAAATTCAGGTTTTGCCCCAGGCTCCATTTTTCCTAGATATGCCTCTGGAGGTGGGCGACAACCAGCAGGAGGCCTCCCTCCATAGCTGCCCCGACAAATGCACATATTATTATAAAGTGTAACAAGGGTTTCTTTATATTCAGATATTGTTACCTTCTTGAGTATTTTTCAAATTTTTGGTTAGAGGTGCAGTGTCATAAAAATTAGCTACTGAAACTATATGAAAAATTATACATTAATTTCATTATCTAATTATTTCACAGGGAGGAGGTCAACACCATAAATATATATAAGTATGATTTAAAACATATAATTAAAACCATATGCCTAGGTCGATTCCCCACGGGGAAATTCTATCTAGATTAAACCAAGTTCGTAAAGAAACCACACCTTTTAATCAGGGTTTCAACTTCCCCACCACAGCATGTATTCAGTGAAGATATGTAGGCCTGTCTCTGATTCCAGAAATATAGCAGTCCCCACCACCACACAATCTCCTTTGTGGGTCTCTCCTGATTGGTTGGCGTGCCGTGTTGGGGTGGGACCTTTTTGGGATGGGAACCTGAGGTTTGTTCATTTGCAAGGATAAATGTTTAAATGTTTAGGTGTTTAAATGGGTTTTTGCTTGTTTGGAAGGACAAACGTTTAAGCGTTTAGGTGTGTTTTCACTCGTTTGGAAGGCTGGACGGTTACTCATGTAAGCAGTTTTTCGTTATGCTAACTGAAACCCGGAAGAGGCTGCGCACACTGCTGAAAGCTGATTGGCTGCTAGACTTGCATCATGCTCCACAGTGGGAATTTTAAACACTGATTGGACCCCCCTTGCTCCCCATGAAACTAGATCAAAAATGTGCTAAGGAGAAAAGTTGTACATGCAAGTAGGTTCTGCCAGGATGCGGGATAAGGGGGAGAACGAGCGCCAGAAATGGGATGAATCCCTGTTCATTGCTCAAGCAGTGGGGAGTTCTTCCTGAAACTGTATAAGAAGATGACCTAATCACACTTCCATATATTATTGATGGATGAACAGATAGTAGCAGGAGCAGGTATGTAGTAGGCACCAGGTATTTAGTTTTGTTAACAATAGTTTGAATTCCTCAAAAAATCCCTTACTAATTCAAGAAATTTTTAGTTGTTGAAAGAAGACAATATCAAGAGCATGCCTACCTGTTTTCTGCTGATGAAAAAAAAGAGGGGGAGGGGGTTCATTTGACTTTCCAAAAAGTCTGTGTTGGGGACACTGAGGTAAAAAATAGCTGCATCCAACTCATTGCATTTGTTCCATGTCCACATGTCATGATAAGATGTGTTTGTGGGATAGTGCCTCTGACGATTCTAGCCATAGATGTGGGTGAAATCCTAGGAACCAAAACTACTAACCAAACAACCCAGAAAATTCACAACAGTCAAAATATAGAACTATGTATGGTGCCATTTTGTCAATCAGTTTTCTCCATAGCATATATTTGATTAAATAATCTCATAGAAGGTATGCAATGAAAAGGCAGCTTTTATATTTAAAGCCTTTTATTTCTGTTGTCAATGAGTTCACTCTCTCTCTCTCTCTCTCTCTCTCTCACACACACACACACACACACACACACACAATATACAAAAGTCAGAGTGAAAGTTTTTCAGTTAAATTCCTAATATGATTTTAAAAGTTGAACAGCTGCAAGTAATTATGATACAAGCATACCAATCCATGTGCAAACAGATTTATGCAACAATTCTCTTGCTAACTCTTTGCCTCAATAATTAAACATACGTTAACAGACTTTGCAGTCATTTCCATACAATATTCCCTGTTTTTATTAGGCTTACCCATTTTTACAGTAATTGGGGATAGCTTTAAAAGTATTAATAATATGAACTGAGTTTTTGTAATTTTAATATAGATAGCTCAACAATTACTCTTGTATTTTATCAAGGGGTAAAGAAATAATATCAAGAAAGTAACAAAGAATACACAGGTTAATTTCATTCCAAATATTTTTTTATAGAAGATTAAATGTAATCTTGTAGCCAGCTAACAATACTAATAGTTACACCGTTTTATGTCAATTGAAGCCATACAGCTGGTATGGTGGTTAGAGTGGTATGGTGGTTAGAACTAGAAGCTGAGAGATTCAGGCTAAAATTCCCACTCTGTCATAGAAGCTTTTGAGGTGACTTTTGGCCTGTTACATAATCTCAGTCTAACCTACTTCAAAGAGTTGTTGTAAGGGTAAATAGAGGGAGAGGTAGGAAACCGGATCTTCTGAAATAGCTGTAGAGGGAGACCTCTTTGCATCACCTCCCCATTCGCCACTGCAACTTTACAAACCCTTGAGGAGAAATGAAGTGGACAAGCACTGTCACATTGGTCAAAACCAGAAGCGATATCATCATGTTGGAACAACACACTAGAATTTAACAAGAACTAGAATTTTGGACAAATCCTAGAGTTCCACACAGTGGCTTAGCGCCAAGGGAATGGGGTGGGGTGGGGTTCATGATGCACTGGGCACAGTTCCCCCTTGCTACGGCTCTGGTTCCACCCCAACACAATGACATCATTTCTGGTTTTGCACCAGAAGGCATGTTGTATACCAACATCAGCAAGCCTGTTCCTGCCCCTAAATTTCTTCCAACAGGTTGCCAGCCTCAGCTGCCTTCTTTAAAGAGAGAAGAACTATGTAAGGTGCTTGGGATCACCATTGGGGGAAAATATGTTGTTTAATGAAGTAAATAAATAAATAAATAGCTTAGAATGGTGCAAGTTTGCTTAGGATTCCACTTTCATTAACTTAGTTGGTATGATGTTTATATAATTAGAATATCCACAGATGTTTTCACATGTGAAGCTACCAGTAATTGAATGCTATTTATTATCACTTATTCAGACAATTCTTTCCACTTGAGAAGGCGACCAAAGTGGCTGACAATAAAATGTATACATACAACAAAATATTATCAAGCTAAAAACAAACAGTCATGATTTTAAAAAATGCTAAAAACAGTGGATGCAAAGTAGAATTCAATAAAATGCCGAAGTCACAGACTAAAATAAAACCATTTACAGCCAGAATAGATTAAAATAGCATTAAAACATTTTAAAATGTCACAGCAGCAATTTCAAAAATCCATGAACGCCTGCAGGGTACCTAACACATAAAAACTTAAAAAGACACATTTTTAAAGTTATGCCAGATGACCCAAAAAGAAGGAGCCAGACACATTTACTTGGCAAGGAGGTCTAGCCCAGAAGACTGCAGTTGAAAAAAGGCCATGTCCTGAGTTCCTGGCTATCCAAGTCCTGACAATGCAGGCTCTTGCAGCATGGCACCACTGGCCAATCCATTCCTCAATGTGGTTCATATGAGTTGAAATTGGACGAAATAGTTCAAGTATTGTAAAATTCAAGGTTGTAAAATTCAAGGGCTCAATTCCGCACATGCAGAACAATGCACTTTCAAACTGCTTTCAGTGCTCTTTGAAGCTGTGCGGAATAGCAAAACCCACTTTCAAACAGTTGTGAAAGTGGTTTGAAAATGCATTATTTTGCGTGTGTGGAAGAGGCCCAAGAATCAGAATAGTGTTTGCATTTCTAATGTGGCTATACATTTTGATAGTCAACTTTTAACTTCCTGAGCAACATGTTTTACACTGGCTGAGGTTTCAGGAAGTCTCATCTTCCAATACGTTCCATGCAGGGCACATTACAGTTGTCTACTGTTTCTAAATGTAACTATGATCAGGTGGATGAAGGCCAACTTCTGTGAAATAAGTGAAATTTACTCCTCAGGGTAGAGTAAGTGCATCAGAATAAAATAAGGAGCCATCTTATTACTCGTGTAGATGCTCACAGCCAGATTCATGATTTTTGTAGAATGGGCATTTTAGTGATAGCTTTTTTCTCCAGTATGTGCCATTCTTAGAAACAGTAATTTCTAAAAATCTGTTTTAATTTATGTTGACTTATTTTTTCAGGGGCTGGTTCAAAGCAATTTTTGGATATTCCATCACATCTGCACCGCTAAGCATTTAGGATGCCATAAGAATTTGAAGAACTTTCCATACAACTCACAACTGCACACATGGTCTGGGACTGCTGTACATTAGCATTAAGCATTCAAGCTTTTTTTAAAAAAATCTTAAATAAAAGCATTTCCATAACAATGGCTGTCAGGGTAAGGCTCGAACTGGGAAAATGCCCTGTCAGGAGTGACATTTTACTTCTGCTTAGTGCATGGAAGTCTCAAAAAGACATGGCAGAAGTTAGTACTTTAAATGTTGTTTTCATGTTGTCATTCAACAGAGTTAGTGTAGAACAGGAATGTGTAGCCATTGTTTGGTGTCATTATGTCACCCAGATCACCACCTGTGTATCCTTATTCATTAATAACAATGGCCTGATGTAATAGGCTTTGGCATGCATTTTATGACTTGCATTGTGCACCGGTTGCTCTTGTACATTAAGTCTAGTATCTCTGCTCACAGATCCAATGTGTTCAATGCCTGAGGAGTCTGTCAGGTCAGATTTCTGCAGAGCACATTCCTGCAGTGGTTCTACTATGGCTAATCATTAGGCATGTTACACAAGTCTGTATTTTCTCCATATGGAACGAAATCAATTTAGCACTAAACCATGTATTTCCTTTTGAATAAGAGAGAAATGCAGATGTTACGTACTGTTAGCACGTAGCATATTAAAGCTGTTAATTGCCTAAAGATGTCTATGGGTCATTAGCAATCATAATGAGATGCAACTTTACACACCATGTTATATATTCTGTATTTCATTAATTTCATTTACTGCTTAATGGGTCAAAGGCAAAATAGCCTCTGTCTTAATAGATGGGTTATAGTTGACAGATTTAAAGAATGATATTTGACAGTGCTTTCATTATCCCTCTGTATATATACAACAGCTTTAACTTCCTCCTAATCTCTGTTGGTATGGAGATCAGGAAAACAGCATGAAAGGACTGCTCGAGGTGATTGGATAAATGAATTTCCCTGTTCATTAACACCACAATATTCAAGGGCTCAGTGTGTTACTTCAGCTTCATAGGACATAATTACATGTTTTGATTAGCAGATACATTTCCCTATCGTCAAGATGTCAACAAGGGTTCATGTGTATGACATATGTAAACGGGTGCTAATTTCACTAGTCACAAAAACAAGGCTCCTTAATTACAGTTGTCGTCTCTCCTTTTAGTCGTGTTGGTCCTATATTACATCTCTGTGGTAGATTGCTGAGTTTGTCCCTTCAGAGTGACCACAAACAGTGGACCGGAGCAGTTAAAAATAACACCTTCTTAAATCTAGCATACTCAGCAGCTACTGAATTGCTTCTTGTTGAAGTATACATGATTAATGAAAGGGTGTTCAAATTTTGAGGGTTTTCTACCAGAAGTCAGATGCAAAGTGTTCTCCATTTACTCTCTTAGAAGTTAACCTTTTTTTTTTTTTTTTAGAAAATAGCAGCTTCGGATGGGTTTTCGTTTAAGTGTGTGTAGGGCAGTTGTCTGACGGACTGGATAATATTTGTATTGGTGGAATGAAATAAAATCAGAAACAAGAAAAATTAATACTATTAACCCAGTATGATTATGTAAGGTTGCTGTTTTCATACTTGTGTTTATTTTATTTTTATTTTATTGAATGTATGTAGTTCCCTCTTTGCATCACCTCCCCATTCGCCACTGCAGCTTTACGGAGTTGGGCTCAGAGCAGCATACAAACACATTTAAAACTATATTTCTAATGTATAAAATCACTAGGCATACCAATCATTAAAAGTCAAGATGGCAAACAAATTTCAATCTATCAAGATCACCCAGCCCCTGTCGGTGTATATACTCCATAGAAACTGTCCAGCATGGGCAAGCCAGGAGAGAAACAATTCAGAGAGTCTAGCAGATGATGTTGGGGTGGCCTCAACTACAGGCCTGGTGGAATATCTCTGTCTTGTAGGCCCTGTGGTACTGTTTATGGCCCTGGTGTCAGCTGACAGAGTGTTCCACCAGGCCAGAGCCAGGGCAGAAAAAGTCCTGGCTTTGGTCAAGGCCAACTGTGCATCCCTGCGGCCAGGAACTACTGGGAGATTTTTATTGGAGGATCAGAGCATTCTCCACGGGCAATATAGAGTAAGATGGTTTTGCAGATACCATGGTTCCAGACTGCTCAGGGCCTTAAAGGTTATTAAAAAAACCCCTTAAACCTGATTCAGAATTCCACTGGTAATCAATGCAGCACCTGAAGCCAAAGAGCCAGCTGCCTAGCCTACTGAAATGGTAGAAGGCGATCCTCACCGTGTTAGTGATTTGGGCTTTGATAGAAAGAGAGGACTCCAAAGTCATGCCCTGGCTTTTCAAAGATGAGGCTGCATCATCAAATCTTGACAAATGGAAACCCTCCGCCAGACTGCTCTGATCCAGCCACAGGATCTCCAAGTAGTGGAAACTATGCAGACGGCTTTGAGAAGAAAGACTTCCTGTTCACAGCTTCGCAGCCACTGCTGAATAGATGATTATGTAAGACTCATACTTTAATTTCTTCTTCAGAAGAAAGCTCATACTTTAATTTCTTCTTCAGTCAGCCAGCTAGCAAGGGACAAACTGGCCTAATCCTCAGGGATGCTTGAAGAACAAGAGGCTAGGAAGTTCTGAGCAATGGATTTTCTTTTCCTTTTAAATCCTCATGGGTCCTCTTCTTGCAATGTTTGAATTGGTTCATAGGGAGTAGAAGAAAGTTCAGAATCATCAAACATAAAAAGGAGCAACACAGTATATTTAATGGTACCAGTGCAGAGAGTGGCATAGTGGTGAGTGTTGGGCAAGTTCTGGGAAGACCCAGGTTAAAATCTCCTTTCACCACAACATTCCTGGAATGACCTTGGACCAGTCACTCTCTATTAACATAACCTACCCCACAAAGTTGTTGTGAGGATAAAAGGGAGGAAAGGGGAAAATCATGTAAGCCACCCTGCACTCATTGGGGAAAGGACAGTATAAAAATGAATGCAACAAAATAAATATCCACACTTACATTAGCATTCATCTGGCTGTCTGATCCAAGGTTTACCTTGTCAATGTTGACAGAATTGATCATCTGTTTAACAAGACCGTAAATATAAGTTTGCATAATAATAAAATGTGACCTGTACTAAATTGTCATGATCTTTTTCTCAGTGACTATTTGATCTGAGAAAGTCAAAAGAATTAAGCTTCTGTTCAGCAGTACATTTGATTTCTATTCACATGTGGAAATCCTGCAAACCACTCTGGACAGTGAACAGTTCCAGAATTTGCCTGTGCAGCATTCTTTCTGATTCCTAATTTCCAGTCTCAGTTCCATGGATTTCCCTCATGCTGCTAGGGCCCTTGTGTTTATTAATTATTTGGTGTTCATAAGAACATGGTGGTATAAAAATGAATTAAGTAAAGCAGTAAAATTAACCCATTTAGTATTAAGGCAGTTACCTCACAGGGTGTTTGTTGTGAGGGGGAAGGGCAAGGAGATTGTAGGCCCCTTTGAGTCTCCTGCAGGAGAGAAAGGGGGGATATAAATCCAAACTCTTCTTCTTCTTCTTTTAAGAAACCTAGAAATTAGTAGAAGATTCATTACTTTTAATATTTGAAGGAAAAATAATTCAGTATCTCATACTTCTGTTGATTTCATATTCCTTCTCAGTGTAATTTAATGTCAGGGAAGCTGTAGTGATATTTACATATTGTCCCACAATATCATTACTATCTTAAATTTCCCACCTGGTTCCATTTAATCTTGTAATAGGTTTTTTTTGGGGGGGGGGATTGAGACCTACGTTCAGGGGAAAATGTACCACTGTGAAGTTCAGAAATTGCATAAAAAGCTTCCTGTACATTTTAAATAAAAATGAAGCTGTGTAAGAGATAATAACTAAACAAATTAAACTGGTATGGTAATAGCTTTGCATTTCTAAAACTGTCTTTGTGGGTGCTCTGATATATTAATTTCTTTGTAGTTTCTGTTACAGGTTCTATTATTATTATTACTCATCCCTGTAGCTAGTAGCATGATATGCTTCACATACAGCTCTGTTCTGCATATCACACCTAATCCAATCATGCCTGCTATTGTCATTAACTTGCGATTGACATTTACATTGCCATTGGGTGTCTGTGCTTAAAGACAGATGGACTTACCTTCTAGCTGAATCTGAAGAAGTGAGCTATGAAATTTTGTTTGTCTTTGCTACTGGACTCTTTCTCTTTTCTTCTGCTACAGACAGAATAATACAGCCAGCTACCCATCATGTTACAGACAGTATATTTAGTATAACCCATAACTGAGTTAAGTTGTGATAGAGGGGATATATTTTTCTGCTTTATGGAAATACAAAAACAAGACGCACAAAAGAATCACTCTTCTATGTAGCGTACAAATGCAGTTTCCACTCTTCCATGTAGCGTACAAATGCAGCAATTACCACATCTTCTTTACAAATATATTCATAGGTATACAGTGAGGGGGCTAGGATTATTTTCTGTTTTTCTCCTTGTTTGTTACCTCAGGAGCATTGAAAGAGTGTGTTTGATTCCCTAGTGCTCTCTGTTTTGATGCTTCCACAGGATATAGAAGGTGATTGATTGCCTAATGCTAAAATTGCTGCAGTAGAAACTAATATTTTATGATGGAAAATCAGAGAAGACACTACTTCACTGCAATGGTGAAGTATTATCAATTGTAATTGTTAAGCTTCTATTGTATGGATACTGCTTGTATACAGCAAAAGTGAGTGGTGCAAAGCTTGCAAAATGGGAGTTTTTCACCTTCATGCTTCCACCTAAAATTATGGTTCTGGAGATCAATCAACCCTCCCAAATATCAGGCATGGACATAAAGTGTTAGGTTGAAGTAAATGGCCAGTATTCTTTCCCTACCACCACAATTGATTGCTGGATACTTCCATTGCTAGAATCCAACCAAAGGATAAAAGTGTATTCTTTGAATGAAGGCATGTATGAAGGTTTGCAGTTTTAATCCCACTGTATTGGGAACAAAAGTATTTAAAGAACACAATGATTCAAAGTCCTGCATGTGCATACTGTTCATAGTGTGATCTTTCCCCCTTATACATATTTACAGCTTTCTTTTGTAAGCAAGAACAATGAATGTTTGTTTATATGAGGTTCTAAAATGGATTTTATGTTTCCCCAAAAGAGATGAAACTGGAACCCTTTTAAGGTTTCTAGGTACAGTAGGTAGATGAGAGAGCAACTTACCAGCAGCAACCTGAGACCTAGGCCTCTGTTGCCAGCAATGCAGTGATGTCTTCCTTTTCACACCAGAAGTGATGTCTTCACATGACCGGTGATATGGGGATGCTCTGGTATTTGGGCAAAAACTCTATATGGAGTTTTTGCCAAAACGCTAGTGTCCATGCATTGCTGGTGATGTCACTCTTGGTGAGTGCCAGACATGATGTGGACACATTGCCAGTGGCTTAGGCTTCAGTTTGCTACTGGTAAGCCACCATTACCACCCCTGCCAGCGGGCTGAACAGTGCTGAAAAGGAGTCCCAAAGCATGGGATCCCTCACCCTTAGCGTGGGTCTGGGAACCCTAAGTTCTTCCCTGTTTCAAAATGTATATTCTTCTACTGTGGAATATTTTAAAATACATGAATTGTCGACAAGATTACTGTTTTTGATTAATAATGCATATGCTTTAGATACATTTTTGTTTCCAGTGGGTTGCATAAGTTTCATGTTTCATATGTATGTTGAATAGCCCAGAACCAGTTTGCGTAATGGAGAAAAGTGTGTTCATTGCAGTTCCTAGTATGAGCACTTCAACACTGGAGGGCAGATAAATGTCAGTAAATACATGCTAAAAAACCCAGGGTTGTGTTCCTGCTACATTAATAGTTCAGTCTCCAAGGTGAAAAGGGAAGATCATGGATGTGATTTGACAAAGAGACCCTGATTTTGCTGCAAATTTCCTGCAGCATCCTTTGGGATGCACTGGCTTTTTGAGATTAAGAGGAAGCTAATCTCCTAATAACTGTTTTAATACTACCATAATTTTCTGTTCAATAAATATCTGTTGTAGGCTTATCAGTGTCGCTTTGTAGATGTTACGTTCATAAAGATAAATTTTGATATCTGTATATTTGTAAAAAGGTTATTGCAGCTGCTGCATTTCTCCTTCTTGTCCAGTTCAAAATAATACTTTGTATTATTATCCCCGATATTCTTTTCTGATGATATCAGCTTGTTCATATTAGGGCTAGGTTATTTCTCAAATATATAATTGAATGTACACTTGTATATGTGAAGGCATATAGACATGAAAAGGGCTTTTAATTAGAGAAACATGAATTGTTTTTTACTTTATTTACTACATTTATAGGCTGTCTTACTCACCGGGACTCAAGGTAGATAACAGAATTCAGCAATGTTCTTGGAATAGTGTAAGACATCTGATAAGCATTGTAATAAGATTGAAATACAAAGTTAGAAAGCAATACAGTAGAATAGTATAAAACATGACATGGGGGAGGGGGGAACCTGGGTTACAGAAATTAGAAAATGACTAGTGGAGGACCTGCAAGGACTTACAGGGGCCATAATGTTTTGCCCCTCATTTCATATTTCCCTTTCCTGAAAGCCCCCCTAGCCATTCACATTTTCCTGTTTGCTTCTGACCTTCTCTTCCACCAGCCAAGCTACCTTATATATCCCGGTCTTCAGCTTTCGTTCCTTCCCTCCTCCCAACAGCTTGTACCTGGGAGAACCCAGGCTGAGTTGCACAGTGGGATCCCTGCAAGGCCATGTAGGGCAAACCTCATTTTATCTGGTATTTCCAGCCCACACTATTTATTATTCCCTTCTTTCTGCTAATCCCTAAATACATCCTCCTTGCCCTGCTGCCTTCTTTTCTTCCCATACACCAAATTGTTTCCTGTGCCCCATGCTCAGCTGGTCCTGAGTGAGCCTTGGAAATGTAGTATCAAGTTGTTTCTGAGTGCGATTGCTGCCAGGTCTCCTTGGCCCCTGTTGGCTTGAAGGTCCCTGGGGCAAGAAGGCCCAAACATCAAGCCCTGGGAAAGTCCCTTCTAGGCATTCCCATCCCCTTGCTTTTTACTGACAGCAACCAAGGCTTGAATACTGTTGTAGTTGTCTAGCAAAGGCTAAGTGGGACATCTTTTTTAAAAATAAACTACAGGTTTTCTTTTGTCATTTTGAGCAGTTTTGACTTTTCTTTTTCTAAAGATTTCCGTTGTTCTGCATACCTGGGGCTTTTTTCAGGTTCTTAGAAAGATCCATCTTGTCTGTTCACGATTCCTGTCTTGAGAACAGTGCCATAAATTACAGCTTTTGTCCCTTTGTAAAAGCATCCACGTGAACAATTTCATTTTACTACTGCTGTATTCCCTTTATAAAAATGCCCTCCTGAACAATTCCATTTGATGCATGCTACAGAATGATAGATGACCACTTTAAACATACTATAACACAAATAGGAGCTGCAGCATCAAATTTTTGTATTGGGGATGAGGCATTTTACCCCTTTGCAGGGTAGAATTTTCAGAAAGACTTTGCTCAGATGAAGATAGTACCTTGAACTGAACCTGGAAAATAATTGGTAACCAAATATGGATACTTTACCTGTTTTTAAAATTTCCTTCAGTCCCCCAAAGCTTACTCTCTCCCTCCATTCCACTGCTGCCCCTCTGTTTCTTTTCATTGTTTCCTTTTGCTAGCAGAGGAATCTGCATGCCCATCTGCTTTGAAGTTTGTGGGGCAGACCAAACTAGAAACCACTAATGTTTAGGACTGCTGGCCATTTCCCTCCAAGGCAAAAAGAGTGACAGGGCTAAAGAAAGCAGCGTGAGTTACCTGACTGACAGCCAGTGTTGGCACCTGAGTCCTCCCATACTTCTCCGACCTGGCACAAACAGCTGCATCAGCATATGGCTGAAACCTGACTTTCCAGAGTCTGCAGTGTTCTTTACTATCTGGAGTAGAGCTGTGCATCTGGAAAAAGTTGAACTAAAATAAACCCCCAAAAGCCATTTTGGCCTCTTCCTTTTTTTTAAAGTTTATTTTTGACTGGAAAAAATGGCTGCAATTTAAGGGCACTGATAAGCAGATCCTGAAATATGCCAATTTTTTCTGTCATTTTTTCAGACTACTTCAGCCCCACTATCATTTAAAAAATGAGGAAAAGCTTCCCCCCCACCCTCTCCCCCTCCCTCACCTGCTGAAGCTTTGTCTAAAGACCTCACTAAACTTTGGAGGCTGCGCAAATGTAGAGCTGCAAGCTGGGCTTGGCTGAGTTGATCCTGGCGTTCAGTTCTTCCTTGGGCTTTGGAGGTGGTGGAGGAGAAAGCAGAGTGGAATGCCAGGCATAACTGAGCCAATTCCAGCATTCAGGATTCCCTGGCTGGCAAAGGGGAGGTGGCAAAGCTGAATGCCAGGCTTGGCTCAGCCTATCCTGGCATTTAGAGCCTCTCTGCCATCTCCTCAAGCCCTACTCTGGACCTTTTTTTTGAGGTCGAAGTGGGGAGAGGGGACCAAGGAGTTTCTAAATGCTGTGCTCAGCCGACCAGGCCTCCAACATTCAATTCTGGGCAGCTCCCAGAATTCCACCTTGGAGTTTTATTGTCTTCAAAAAATTTGAAAAATTTCACCCCCCCCCCCCAGCTGGTATGGGCATCTTTTAAAGCCAAACCTGAAAAATCCCACCCCCCAAAAATGATAGATACCCTTCATCAGGATTTTTCTGGGGGGTTGTTTTGAAGAGCAGGCCTATATAGAGTGTATTACAATAGCCTATCTTCAAGGTTACTGTGGTGTGTGGATCCACACAGCTGGGTCAAGAAATGGAGTAATCTTCTATCAGAACATAATAGAAAACATTTATTTTGGAGCTGAATAAACTTGCTTTTCCAGCAGTAACACTGAGTTCAGTATAACCCCTAGGCTCTTAACAGTGTCAACAAGAATGTGAGAATGAACACCATCAAATGTGAGAAGTAGAATGCCCTTCAGAACTTATTTTTCCCAACGTGCCTCACCCCTCAGGATTCAGTTTCAGCTTATCAACCTTTATCTATTTAACCACTGCAGCAAGGGACTGTATCTGGATCTCTACAGCTGTACTGAGTGGTCTGGAGAAAGAAGTATACTGCACACTGATGACACTCGGCTCAAAACTATATTTACTATGGGCTTTTATATAGAGATTAAATAGCATAGGGGATAAGTTGGAGCCCTGTGGAGCCCCAAAGGACAAGTCCCACGCTGAAAATAGGGGGTGAGTGGGTTAGTGTCAATTAGGAAGAAGCATATTTCACCTTTTCATGTCATTAGTATACCATGGTTCTGTTATGACTTGATTTCTACTCAGTCTTCAAGCAAAAAAGGAGATTTTGGAGAAGTTGATAATAATAGGGTGTGGGTTTTTTGCAAATAATATATTTCAATGTATTAAAGGTTTAAGTATAGTAACAAGATTGAATTATATGACTTTCCTGAAATAATTGTTATAACTAAAAATGTAAATATCACTACAATAAGATTAATAAAGTTAATATGCTACAAATATCATAATGGTATAAATGTCACAATGAAATTAAAATATTAATATTTATTTATCTTGTTGTCTACATGAAGAAAACAGACCAACAGTACTCATGTGCTACATAAAAGTAAATAGATTCTTTGAAAATAATATCCTGTTCCACATAAAATCCAAAATAAAATTTTAACTTCATCCACCATTTCTTCCTGTACTACCCCATATGCTCCATACCCCCCACTCATCGCCCAAATAAGACAAGGCTGCAGTGAGTGGGGGGGGGGGCATGTTGGAGGGGAGGAAATGGTGGATGAAGTTACAATTTTACTCAGGTCTTTATGTGGAATAAGGTACAAGCACTTGTGTCTCTGGAAATCATATTATTTTAATTTTTCAGTGTGCAAATGCTACTTTTGAGGGTTTCAACTTTTTCTTTATTCTGTTTTGCAAAAGAGCTCATATATAATATTCTGTTCCTTTATGATGAGGTCACACCAAGAGCTAATTTTGAAGGATTTTGGTTTGTTACTACCGATCACTTGTCTGCATTGCGTGCTGATGTACAGATGCTCACTTACCATTGACCACTGACACAGCTTTGTTGGAATAGAAATTGGCCGCAGCCCTTTTATTAATAAGCAACATAGGAAGCTGGGCAAGCATAAAGGAGTACATCCTGGCTGCCAGGCAGCAAGTGTGCTGAACCTGGCAAACAGGCAGCAAGTGTGCTGAACCCTGCAACGTCCCCCATTGGAGATTGGGAGAGAAAGTTACTAGGTGCCACTTGGGAGCGTACCCATTTAGTGACACCCCTTCCTGCTGAGGGTAGCGATCTCTCAAGCGGAGCCTCCCTGGCTTGCGCCATTGAGCTCCCCACCACCCCCAGACCTCTTATTTAGGCCCCCAGCTGCGGGAAGGTCTGGCATGCAAGCTCGGCCTTCCCAATAAGAATGTGTTCATATGCTCCAAAACTGCCCAGGCTACGACAAAGCAATTAGCACGGAACAATAACAAACAATCAAAACAACCCAGAACACAGGAAAGGAGGGTGGGTCTGTTCGCTCCCAGTCTTCAATAGAGGCCAAGCTGGCCAGGCACTGCCTTATACAGACATGGCCAGTCCCCAGTCATGTGACAGGTCCCTCGTCACGTGACTTGGTCTTGGCATCGGCCTGTCCGATGTTAGGCTATCTGCTCTTCCCTTCCTCGGGCGCAATGGTGCTCCTGGGTAAGTCTGGGTTCGTGTCATTATGCATCTGCCTGTTTGCTGTTTGGTCAACATCACTGACTTGTATAAAATGTCGTACTTTTTAAGTCACATTCAACAGGACAAATTATATTCTTAAATTCACATATCAGTTCTCCACGAAATTCAGTGTGATGTCAGGATAGAATTAGGCATTAAAGATTTTGAGGCATTTGCATCCAAAATAGATATTCATACATATACATATAATAGTGTAATTCTATCCAGACTTGCCATTGAAGTGAATTGATTTTGACTGGAACAATTTGGCATAGGATTGCAAAGGCTGTACATCCTTTTTCAAAGTTTTGTTTGGGACCCCAGTGTTTATCACCAACAAACAGGCTGCCCTGTAAATTATTATTTGTTTGCTGACTGGTTGATTGATAGGAATAAAAAAAGAGTATTTTTTTCATTGAATTTAAAGCAAGTACTTATTTTTTAAATATCATGTTACTCTACCATTTGCATTTAGGGTACAATAAACACTTCCTAAGGAGTGTGTTCATTGCTTTAATATTTACATGTCTGCAGTAGCCCTGCATACGTTACAGTGAGATGATGTATAATAGTTAAATACATTTTCAGTTTAAAACCAAAAATAAAATAGTAAACTCCAAATCTCTTTCCACTCCCAGCCAAGTCAGGCTCCCTCAAAAGCCCTGGCAAACAGGCAGGTCTTGCAGCACCTTCTGAAGATCTCCAGGGAGAGGATCCCTCTCACCTCTTCAGGAAGCCAGTTCCACAGAGCTGGAGACTTGATAGAAAACCCCTGGACTGTAGGTGATGCCAAATGAGGTGCACAATGTGGTGGGACAGCCATCAAATGTCTGCCTGATGACCGTGGTTGGCTCACAGGACATATGGAAGAAGTTAGTTCCTCAAGTATCAGTTTATCGTTTTAAGAGTTAATAACACTGAGCACTTGAACATTCATTCTAAAAACTCAGAGCATAGCATTTCATGTGAATAACATATGCTAGAATACTTAAAGACAAACTCCACAAAATCAGAATGCATAGATAACTCCTATTTCCAGTGTTACCTCTCCTTCCAAATCCCATCTACTTTCTTGTTTTATCTCTTCCTGCCTTGACTCTCTCCCCCCTCCTTCCCCGTCACATTTTCCCCAGCAGAAGTTGGAATCATGGAAAGTCATTTGAGAATCTGTTTGATGTCAGTCTCTAGTGGCTAAATGTGTGTGACTGTTCTCTCACTGAAGTCAGATGGATGGCTGTCCGGAAAAACGGGAGAGGCGCAGGGAGCTCAGGCTTTGATCTCCCTTGACTCCCTGTGGAATTCTTCCACCTTTTCATGTTGGGGATCAGTTAATTATTAGATGAAATTGGTTTGGGGACCAGAAATCATTCTGAAGACTCAGTTCTCATGCTGATGCTGAATGTTCTTTGATCCAGGACACTGTGGCTGTTAGACGAGAGGAATATGTACCATATCTTGAAAGTGGTGTCTTTCACTTGCTGAAGTGAATTAGCACAGTTGTCACTTTTCAAAAGTACTGTGTTTAACACAGTCACTGAAATTTCATACCTTCCCTGCCTATAAGAGTATTATTATAGCAAACCTAACTTTTTTCCCAGGTAGTAACCTTGTACAGTTCACCGAAACTCTTGCATTGTATTGCACAAATGAAAATGATCATTAAGGGACCCAAATGTCTTAATTTTCCACGCATTTATTATACATTCATGACACTTATTATGTGTTCCTCAGTTTAACTAGTACCCAAGAATAATGATTTATCTGCGTGATATCATACTAGGTTGTAGTCTTTCATAATCCTACGTTTTAAAGGAGTCATTGCTGACAGTTTTTCTAATTACTGCTTTCTTACACTGAACATTAGTGAATAGCTACATTTTTTTCCTGTAATGATTTCCCTAATGTTTGAATTTTGCTGTCTCTCCATATCATCTACCTTTGACAAATTTTACCTAATAACTCGTTGCACGTGATATAGTTGTAAAATCTCTGCTGTACACCCAAAGAAACATAGCTATGGATGAAAAGCAGTTGGCTTGTCATATAGGCTCTGTGTGTGTGTGTGTGTGTGTGTGTGTAAAAGCTACATTTGCATAGCTGAATGAATTGATTTATATATTTATTGTTCTGTTTTCAGAAGTTTCACAACAGAGAGAAAATACATATTTCAAAAAACCTAGGATTAATTGAAATATGAGATGGCTGTGTAGCCTTGAGAACAGCTTCCACATGTAGGCACCTTAGTCTAGTTGCCTACTCATGTATATGTAATGCATTCACACAAACAGTGAATTGCCTAAACAGCAGCTGCTGTAGAATCTCGATTTTGCGCATATGTGGTATAAAAATTATTTTGCACATATGAAAACCAGGAATTTAAAATATGTTTTATTAGGCTTCTGGGTACATTAGGGACATTTTGGTTTAAGTATTGGTTTGGTCATATAAAATGGCCTTAGGAAAAATTTGCAGTGACTTATTTATTAATTATTAGTCACAAGGCAGTCTCAAGGCGATCTCCAGCATAAAATAATATGGTACATCATAAAATGATATAATAATTACTGCAATTCGTTAATAAAATACAGGAACAAATAATACAATATATCGTCCCGATAACCTCTCCCCAAAAAAACCCAGTTAAAAAATGAATCTGAAACTGTAATGCTTTGACTGACAAATTCTTCCACCACAGTAAGAGATGGCATAAGATTTTAATTCCTAATCAACAAACAGGGTCCAGGAACATAAACAACCTTGTTGGCAACCAACATTAGGCTGGTTAGGAGTCTTTTTGTGTGACCACTATCAGATTTAATCTGCCCTTAAATGGAACTCCTTTGGTTTAGCATGGTTAACAATCTGCAGCTAAGAGTGATATTTTATATCCAAAATTCTAAGCATGCTAGGATAAGTTCAGTGACTGCCTCTTGATAAGTGAGCAGCAGGGATGCCATCTTCCAAGAGGGGGGTCTCTTGCAGAATTACAATTGGTTGCCAGTCTACAAGGATCAGCTCCACTGAAGGAAATGGCAGCTTTGGAGAATGGAATCTATGGCATTACATCCTTGCTGGGCTCTCTCTCACCCTCCTCAGGCACTGCTTCAAGAGTCTCCCAAGCTGGAACTAGTAGCTGTCCTTGCAGGGAACTAGTAGCTGTTGTGAGCCGTCTTCCTCAAATGAAATAAACTTTTTCTACTTGATGAAGACCATCATTTTAGAGGAAGAGACTCCTTACATAGCAGAAGATAACAGAATCAAATGCAGCTTGTTGAAACCAACCGGTTAAAAAGAAAGAATTCACTGAAAGAGGTTTTGCTTCCACTGCTTCATCACTGCAACTACCAGTGCTTCTTAAAAATTTTGTCCTGCGAGTTGGGGAGTGTAACAGACTTCCCCCACCTTGAAGGGTTGGTGTGAAACAGTCCTGCTTATAGAGGCCTGGGTGACACTTAAAGTAATGCAGCAGGCCCCGATTTACATAGAAGCAAAGTGATTGGTCGTTGGGAGGCACAGTTGCCTATGGCCAATGTTAGGGGGCGATATAATGCTGACAAGATAGACAGAGCAGAGCCTGTCAAAAGAGAAGGAGACAGCAGAACAGTCTTGTGTGCTTGGAAAGTGAACAGCTTGGAGTTTCTGGCTTCCAAGTACAGATCTGATCTGAACGAGATCAGTTTGAGAGCACAGCTTTCAGTGTTCCAGCTCTTGAGAGCTAAGAGTCTGAAGAGTGGAGTCTCCCTCAGTTCTGACTCTTGTGGAAGAGGGGATTCTGATCCGGTGCCTCAGATAGGGCTGACAGAATTCTGGTAACTCCTTCAAGCGGAGGGAAGCTCTGTATGCGAGGCTGCAAGGAAGACCCCCCCTTTCCTGGCATTTGGTGCAGAGTAGAAGCACTGACCGAGACTTGGTCCGCGGGACAACTGGACCTCCCGGACCTAGGAGTCTGTCCAGCCCCTGTACCTTACCAGGTCTGGGAAGGCAGAGAGGCTCCTTAGAAACCTCTAGGCAGGAGAAGGGTTTGGGGTGTGTGAGCGAGGAGGGAGGCGCAATGTAATGCCTGAAACTTTCACAGGGCCAGGACGCTGAGGGTGTGTGAAACAGTTGGGTGTAGTGGAAGAATAAGGTCAAGGGAATGTGTCTGTGGAGAAAAGCAAATGCATATTAAAGCCAATTGAACGCATTTATTGCGAAAGACAACCTTGTGTGTTGCAGTGTGTGTGTGATGTGTGTGTGGTTAAGACTGAAGAACTATCACCAAATATCAAAAAGCTTATTTGAAGGTTATTTCTGAGCCAGTTAAAGGAGATTCTTTTACTTCAAAAAAAATAGAAAACTTTTATTTATTTCCTTTGTTCAAATTCCCTCGTAAGCAGTACATGTCTAATGAGTGTGTGGATTTGCGGAAGGAACGTTGGGGTGAAAGTGGAAAACCCCAGCCACTCGCAGGGAGTTCCTCCAGAAATTATAAATTAAGGGGACCGCTGGTAACGAACTTCCCCCTCAACATGCAAAGAGTGGGACTGAGAGGTGGGAATCCTTGAAAATACTGGTGGCTAGAAGCAGTGTGGGGTTTTCTAGATCTTCTTAAGTCAATGGTGGCAGCGAAAGTAAAATAAAGGAGGGTCCCTGAAAACAACAACCAGGAATCCCTTCTACGCACTACTGGCCAATCCACGCACTATACTTTGGTGGCCAGTGGCGGTGGTCATGTACCTTCACGCTTTGCCAGGGAGCCTCATAAAAGGCATGTGATGTGTTGGAGAAGCTACAGAAAAAAGGAGAAGCAGCAATATTAAATTGCCTGATATTCTGGGAGTTATATCATGGATGAAGCAGGAACCTGTATAAGAGACAGGGAAGTGATTTCTAGTGATTCTCCTTTTTGGTTGCACCTGAAGTTGTCCTACATATTAAGAGCAATTTTTTTGTAGGGGAGGGTTAAGAGGTTTAGATATGAGGGAGCAGGTGCTTGCATATAACCCAAAATAAGCAGATCCAATCCAATTTAAGTACAAATGAATCAGAATAGGCCAATGGATAGTGCTTTACAGGTTCTCTCCTCTTCTGCAAGGTGTAGCAGTTGGACCATGCAGACTGATGGAAAGGTCCTGCTAAACTAGAGGATCACTTGTTGCTGATGGAGTCTATAAAGAAGAGCTAGTTGCAACTGGACCTGTCAGGCTGGTAGAAAAGACCCCTCTTCTCCCTCTTTTTTTGAATAAGCCAAGGAATGGAATGGAATTCAAGCAGCTATGATAGGAATACAGTGGCCTTGTATAAACAAGGTAATATTGTTACTCTTTGATTAATTATGAAGCACCATGCTTATAGTGAAGATACCCACCAGAATCCTGACACTGGATGGGACAGGAATCCAATGCTTCTCTGAGATTCTATATGTACCCATGAGCTTCTGTGAAACCTCTCTTCATATTGATTATTTGGTATTAATAGCCTCCTATTTTGATGGGAATTATAACCAAACACTAGTATGGCGTTTTCTGCATGGCATAATTACACCGGGGCAGACCTGGGATTATACATACCTGGTCGATTTCATCCCTGTTTCTCCCTTCGCTTGGGTGTCCGTTTTCATGAAGGAATTGAGTTAAAACTGGGATGAAGTACTCCAGTTTCTTTTGCATGAGCCTCGGACTTCTGTATTCACATTGCAAGTGTTCCGCATTCTGATTGGCTGTTGTTTTTGAGTGGCAGCTGAAAGCTGAAAGCCTCTCATGCCCAGTGTACTGTGTCCTCATTGGCTGTTGTTTTTGAGTGGAAGCTGAAAGCTGAAAGCTCTTATGCCCTGTGTCCCATGTTCTGATTGGCTGTTGTTTTTGAGTGGCAGCTTCAAGCCTATCTCACAAGACCATAAGCACATTGTAATCTCCTCTTGTCTGTGAAACGGCAGCATTTGTAGCTGAGTGATCAGCCAATATTCAGGGGATTTTGGGAATCAACATTAATACTGACTGAACTACTATGTCAGCTACATTTTGTAAACATGTAGAAAGTACAGTAATGAGCATTCTTAGCATCGCACGTTCTGATTGGCTGTTGTTTTTGAGTGGCAGCTGCAAGCATCTATCAGCATGCTTAGTGTCCCATGTTCTGATTGGCTGTTGTTTTTGAGAGGCAGCTTGACTGAACATTAGGCAGGGAGATTAGGGGACTGGGTGGGAAAAATAAACCGGATCTGCTCCTGATTGGTTTTTGCACGGTAGCAGGCTCTAACAGGCTCACTCCATGGTTTTTTAAAAGAACCTCAATTTGGTGATTTTTAAAAATCCCAGGATAAGGGAAATGCCATGGGGCAGCCCCAAATTAGGACAAGGAACTGAGCAAAAATCTTGCACAAACTGGGATAATTCACTGCCCCATCCTAGAATTTTTGGACCGTGCGGAAAATGCCTATAAGTGCCTAGGCCCTGTGAAAACCAGAAATAAATCAGTCACCATTTTTCTGAGCTTTGTTTTCATTGGTATTATTTCAGTACCTTTCGTGGATATTTAATTATATAACTTTGTTTATAGGTCAGTTGAATGAGCTATATTGGTAGCACACAGACGTACTCCACAACTCCCAGTGGTAAAGATTTGTTCAAATGGGATATATATTATTAATTAAAGGTAATAAATGAATAAATTAGAAAAACAGAAGCATTAATAGTAACAGCCAGAATCCACGTAGGAACAAGTATGGGCTTTAAAAAAAGAGGAAGCCAGTTTGGGGCTGGGAGCTGTTAGGAATACTTTTTTTCTTCTTCTCATGGATGGACTAGTTTCCTTTTCTTCTAATTGTTGAAGAATCCAGGATAATATGTATATCACACCTTTGTGGAAGCGGGAATTATGCTTAGAAGTGATCTTGAGGATTCAAGTCCAGTTAGGACTACAAATAAATAAGAATGAATTATGAAGAAATGAGAATGTTATCAGAGGGGTTTCTGGAAATCTTTCAAATCTGGAAATGTCAAATTTGAATTGTATATAATTGCTTCAAGTTGTTAGCCACTCTAGTCTAAAAGTAATATCCAAAAACCCAGAACACCGTTCACACACTATCTTTTAATGGACTAAAGTATGAAAGCTTTTGAGTTCTTCATCCCTACATACAAACACAAGGAGACAGAAAAAGTTTCAGGACATGATTTAAAATATTGGTATATTCTGAGTTGGGCTTAGAGTTGCCAGTTTGATGTTGGGAGATTCCTGGGGATTTGAGACTTGAGCCTGAAGAGATGGCAAGGTTTGAAAAAAGAGGAACTTCAGTGGGGTATAATCAGTGGTGGGATCCAGAAATTTTAATAGCAGGTTCCGATGGTGGTGAGATTCAAACAGTGGGGCCGCCGCACACACGCATCTCCAGTCCCTGTTGGGCAGGGAGGTTGCTTTAGTAACCCCTTCTCAGCACTCAGAAAAAATTAGCAACCACTTCTAGAGGTGAGAACTGGTTGGATCCCTCCTCTGGATATAATGCTCCAGAGTCTGCAACCCCCAAGCAGCCAGTTTCTCCAGGGAATTGATCTCTGTAGTCCAGAGATCAGTTGTACTTCAGTAAGTTCTCCGGTTCCAGAGCTGATGCTGGTGTCCTGTGACATCCAGTTTCTTAATGAGTAAGAAATCATAAAATGGCTAAATTCCACAGAAAATTAAAAAAAATTGCAAGTTGCCCGTAAGACTCTTTGCCTAGTGAGAACAGAATTCTCATTCCAGGAGAGTAAAGAAAACAATTGGCAATTACAGCATTAACTGTGGAGACAAATTTAAGATGTTGAATGAGGTATAAAATCAATTAAGTTCAGATGATGTAGTTTTATCTCATGTTGTCTTTTCACAATGACTTTTGCTAGTCACCGTCATTGTATTAACTTAGGAGACAAATTTGAGAAATTTTAAGATGTTGCATGTTACAAAATCAGTTGAGTCCAGTTTGTTACTTTATGTTACATCTTCCCAGGCATAGTCTCTTGATATAATCTTATTAGCTCAACTAATAAAAATATCATAACGGTGGAAAGAAATTGTTGTCAGCCATGATAATCCAAAAGAAAACCCCCAAACAATTTTATGTAAAATCCATCATGAAGAAGAATTCTAGGAAAGTCAGAAGCTTGGACACTGATATCTAAGGCCCCTTCCATTCAGCAAATGTATAACAGATTGCATTCATGATAAAGGACCCCATTTTCCTGTTTTCGCATTCACATGCATCCGTGCAGACAGTGATTGGAGCCCACGGAAACAATCTGGGTTGATGTTGTCCCTTTGCATGGAGATGCGTCTTTTAAAAAAATTACTTCCCATGCATGCGTAGCTACGCAGGCATGCACAAATGAATCCCCACAGCCATGTTGATGTCCCACGATATGATCAGCTGCAAAGGAAAAGGGAGGCAAATAAAACGCCTCCTGCCTGCCTGTTTGCTCGTGAGCGGGCCCAACCTAGGATTTTTTCAAAAGAATAACTTGTTTCGCAATTTTCAAAAACCCTGGGTTGAGGGAAATAACTTGGGGCAGACTCATTTTGGGGGTGGGATCTGTGTGAAGTCCCCCACCCCAAATGGGTTATTTAGCATCCTACACCTGTGTTTATTGGTCCCTGCGGAAGGGGCCTGTACCATTTGGTTAGTCTTAATAAAAGGTATTGTGCTGTGGGTTTTCTGTTGTTACTGGCATGACTCAGAGTTCAGAAGAAGCACTTTTAAATCATTTACATTTAAACCACTGTAATTTTTAAAATCAGTTTTACAGATACATAAATACAATCCCCCTCCATTAAGCAGTAATGTCATGTTGTAGATCAAGCCACTGTCTCCCTCCACTCCCAAACCTTTCTGTCACTGCCACAATCTGGGGTAAAATCCAGCTCCCCTTCATGTGGTTGCCTCAAGTCAGCCTTGTACAGCAAGTGTAATGTAGTGGTCAATGAATCCCCATTCATGTTATGAAAGCTCATTGGATGACATTACTCCAGTCATACTCTCTCAGCCTAACCTACCTTATAGGGTTGCTGTGAAAATAAAATGGAGAAGTAGAGAATGATGTCAACTGCTTTGAGACCCCATTGGTGGGACCAAGATAGGGTCAGATGAAGGAAATTCTATTCAGTGCAAAAGCAGTCTTGGACTGGGTCACACCATCTGTATGGATACTGGGGCAACTCTACTCCTGCATGTGAAAGGAAAATCAACTCATCTCATACCAACATCATCTGACTTTCTGGGGAGTTAATGATAATATGAGCAGGAAGTGCAGTAACATTGGCTCTGGTGGGTTTTCCGGGCTGTGTGGCTCGGGTGTATCCAAATCCTCAGTATTAGTTTCTTCCCATCTATAACTCTAGACAAATCTTATATATATCAATGGTATCATATTTTAACTTGAAACAAAATGTTAATTATATTCCTGTTCTCTGGAATAGAAAATATTAAAGAGCTCTACAAGGACTAAAGTTCTGACATTGATGGTCTAGGCTAGCTTGATCTTAGAAGTGAAACATAGTCAGTCCTAGTTTGTACTTGAATGGGAGAACACCAAAAACTACCAGTGGCAAACTACCTCTGTTTATCTCTGGCCTTCAATACGCTATGGCAGTGGTGGCGAACCTTTGGCACTCCAGATGTTATGGACTACAATTCCCATCACCCCCTGCCAGCATCTATAGCTGCATCTATATAGCTACATAGATTCAAGATGCAAAATTTTATGAAAGGAAAAGGGAGGCAAATAAAGCGCCTCCTGCCTGCCTGTTTGCTCGTGAGCGGGCCCAACCTGGGATTTTTTCAAAAGAATAACTTGTTTCGCAATTTTCAAAAACCCTGGGTTGAGGGAAATAACTTGGGGCAGACTCATTTTGGGGGTGGGATCTGTGTGAAGTCCCCCACCCCAAATGGGTTATTTAGCGTCCTACACCTGTGTTTATTGGCCCCTGCGGAGAATTGTAGTCCATAATATCTGGAGTGCCAAAGGTTCGCCACCACGGCGCTATGGTATTGTCATAAGTCAGCTGTGACTGACTGAAAGTACAAACATATACCAATAAGAACCAAACCTAAAATTTTTCAGGATTCTGCTTCACTTTGCTTAACAATAAAATTGTTGTGATGCTGGAAATGCCAACAACAAGAGAGGTCTTTTTTTCATGCCTGGTGAATGTGTAAAGAAGCTAAATTCTTTTGGGACATGTTATTAAAAGAAATACAAAAGATTCTGAAGATAACTGTGAAAAAAATCTGAGGCCTTTTTTATTGGGACTCATGGGACACAGTATTCCAAATCAATATGGACTGTTCTTTACTGCAGCAAGGACTCCATATATACAAAAATGGAGAGACAATAAAGTATCAACAAACCAACAGAGGAAGACTGGATTTTAAAAGTCACAGAATATTCAGAAATGGCAAAGCTGACATCTATATTAAGGGACAATAATACGGACAACTGTTTCAGTAAACTGGAAACCTTTTATGAAATACCTTTTGAAAACCTATTGAAAGAGAAACAATAGTAGGATTTGAAATCAAAAAGAAAAGAGCAGAATGTATTAGAATATTAGTAAAACAAAAAATCACTGAACTAATTTTTTTAAAAAATATTTGCATTATTAACTCTACAGTTAACTTTCAGAGATGAGATAGCTGGAAGTCATTGTAGTGTGTGTCATGGGTTATATTTATATTATGTTTTAACTTGTTTTTTGTTGCTGTTGGCATCTATGTATGTGTTTGTTATGTGAGAAAAAACATTATTAAAAAAATAATAAAGTTGTTGCAAAAAGGAGTATAGTGTTTAGATCGTGGGATGTAATTGTACCTCTCTATTCTGCATTGGTTAGACCTCACCTGGAATATTGTGTACAGTTCTGGGCACTTTCAAGAAGGATACAATTCAAGAAGGATATTGGCAAGCTGGAAAGGGTCCAGAGGAGGACAGCCAAAAGGCTAAAAGGTCTGGAGTCCATGCCTTATGAGGAGAGACTTAGGGAGATGGATATTTTTAGTTTGGTGAAGAGAAGGTTTAGAGGTGACATGATAGCCATGTTTAGATATTTGAAGGGATGTCATGTTGATGTGGGAGCAAGCTTGTTTTCTGCTTCTCCAGAGACTAGGACCAGGAGTAATGGGTTCAAGGTGAAGGAAAAGAAATTCCACCTAAACATCAGGAAAAACTTCCTGACAGTAATGGCTGTTCAACAGTGGAATACACTACCTCGGAGAGGGGTGGAGTCTCCTTTTTGGGAAGTTTTTAAATAGAGTCTGGATGGCCATCTGTCGGGAGTGCTTTAATTATGTGTTCCTGCATTTCAGGGAGTTGGACTTGAAGGCCCTTGGGGTCTCTTCAAACTTTATAATTCTATGATCCTATTCTATGAAGTCATGCTAGGCTGTATCCTATCCCCTGTTCAGTAATGTTCAAGGGCATCCTCTGCTTCCATTCAAGGAAGGCCTTAGCCTAAAGGAAAATTTGAAATTATCCTGTGTTCTGCAGGCAGAACTGGAATTGGAAGCAAGAAACAGGAGCTGCAGACAATAAGGTACAGCTGGCATGCAGGCTTTCCAGCAAACAGCCTTCCCAAACATCAGCCAAAATAGGCTGGGAAGTAATCAGGATCTCCACTGTTGACAGTGGTGTGCTCCTCTGGCTGTGCTGTGGCCAGGATCCTGCAACTAAATATACTAAGCTAAACACTGCCCAGAGCCCTTAGGGGATGGGGCGGTATATCAAAACTAATAAATAAATAAATAAATAAATAAATAAAATCAGCCTCACTGCCACACTCTGAGATGGTGTTGCATGCCATCAGACTGGCACTTCACCTCCTATGGGCTGCTTCAGCCCAGGCCTTCTGTTTCCACCATTTCTGCAGAGCGGGGACAGGTCTCGGGGGCTGTTGGACCAGGTTCAAGACTTGTGCAAGAGATGCGTGGTGGATGTACTGGGTCGAATGGCAAGGTTTCATTTGAAAATTCTGACAGTATGCCTTCTGGCACATCATTCATTGGTGCTTCTGGTATGTCAGACCATTCCTGATCACACTGGTCCTCCTCAGCAAGTGCCCTTGGTTTCTCAGGATCTTCATAGAGCCCTCTGAACTCTGAGTCACTGGGCTGGTTCAAGGGAGTAATGACACAAGCTTTGCTAAGTGTTAGGATATATTTACTATTAATATTTTCTCTGTTGGTTTATGAATCATAAGCAGCCCAGCATTCAGCAATCCTAAGGTGTGTGTGTGGGAGGGGGGGGGAATGGGACAGAATGTACTGGTGATTTGGGGGTGACTTACTGTAGAAATCATGAGTATCTACGTTTTTCAAGCAGGTTGTTGCGCCACTGTAGCACCATGGAGCATGGGATGCGTGATTGTTGTGTTCAGACATGTGGCGAGGTGCTTCAGCTGTGATGTGCTCGTAATGAGGTGTGATGGTCTGGTGATTTTGGGGTGACCAAGTGGAAAAATCATGAGGATCCACAAGGATCTGTGATTTTCAAGTAGGTTTTTTCACCACTGTGGTGCCACAGAGCACGGGATGCAGGATTATTGTGTTCAGACATGTGTCTAGGGGTATGAGCTGTGGTGTGCAAGTGATTTTGGGGTTACCAAGTAGAAAAAATCCTGAGGATCCATGTTTTCTAAACAGGTTTTTGTGCCACTGTGGTACCATTAAGTTTGGAATGTGTGATTGTTGAGTTCAGACATGAGGCTAAGGGCTAGAACTGTGATGGGCTGGTAATTTGGTATTACTAAATTCAAAAATCATGAGGATCGGGGGGTGGGGGGGTGGCGTCGTCGTAAAACTCAGATTTTGCCCCGGGCTCCATTGTCCCTAGATTCCCATTTGATAATAGGTATAGTCCAATGTGCCCTGAAGCATTGATCCACAAGAGAATTCTATAGCTATGAGCTAAAAGCTTTCTATGCTGCAGGATATGTCACTGTAGGGTGACATTCCATATAGTGCATTCCATATACTGATAGCCCATACTGTGTCTTTTTACTTAGTCACTTCTGTATACTGCATGTTAGTAATGCTTTTAGAATACCACTCAATGAGAAGGAAAAAGCAAACATGAATAGCCTGTTGTGAATTTATTGGTACTCCAAGTTCTCTTGATCAAAAATCATGCCAATTGAGCAGCTCATCTTACCTGCTTGGTGAGTAACTTTCTACATCCTGTCTGATCTAACCAGCACATTTCTTATTCTCAGAGATAAAACGAGAGTCAGTGACTTAAGGATGGAATAAACAGGAGCACAGATAGCTTGTCAGTGCCAAGCCTTGTCTTGGCAGCTGCCTCAGCAGAATGCATTTGATAAACTGTGATTGACAAAACACTACAGAGCTGGAGCTTGCAGCCAAAAGCAGGGTTCACGGAGAAGCAGTCAGAAATTAGAATAATAGTTCAAGTACGCTGACCTGTCACAAATCACTTTATATGCCAAATCTTCAAGGGGAGGGGAGGAGTGGGGAAAGCAAACTGGATGCAAAATCCTCAGAAAAATCAGTAAACTTTATTTACTCTGCAACTTTTGAAGTAGAATTAAGGAAAACATAATTCCTATTTATCATTTATTTGCCCTTTTCAAAAATAAAATTCAAAATCTGCAGTGGTCTTTAAAATAATAACTATCCACATAAAACAACAACAACAATAACAACTACTACTACTACTACTACTACTACTACTACTACTACTACTATTATTATTATTATTATTATTATTATTATTATTATTATTATACACATAAAAGCAATAAAATCAGTAGCAGCAATACAACTCACCCACAATTTATATTATTTTGTTGCCCACATTTATTTATTTACTACATTTCATCATGTCCTTCCTCTGTGGAATTAAGGCTGCCATTTTTATTTTTATTACTATTTTTTATTTTGTATTGCCATTAAGAAGAAACCACACTTACTATGTGGTCCTCTGTGTGTATTTATGGGATGGGGGAGGGGACTTCATACAAATATACATCATTCAACAATTGGTTTTCTGGTGTTGCCTAGTCCTCTTCATAGTCTTCTCTTGGGATGAGAGTTTAGGATGGAGGAACAACTCATCCAAGTCGGCCTTCTTCCCACTTGATCTGCAATTTCAGTACTATTATTATTTTATTTTTGTTTAATCTCACAGCTGCTAGTTCTGTAGCTGGTTGTTGGCACACTGAAAAGTCATAGCCTAACCCCCCCCCCAAAAAAAACCCCATTTAAATTAAAAAGACATCCCCAGAGGGATTACACAAAGGCCTGTTTTTCCACAAAGAATGAGTGACTTTCCCATCACAAGGTCACAATGACTGAATGTTCCAAAGCAATCCTATTTTGACTTGAAATCAAAGAGTTCAAAGAGGATTGAACTGGAAAGCACAACCATCTTAAATTTTACAATTTTATTCATAATTTTATTTTGACCCCAGTCATAATTTGATAGCTTGCACATTACTGGTAGAAAGAAGTTTCAGGGACAATGTTAATGAAGTTCCTGTGATAAATGTAAAAAAGTTTGTTAATGCATGTTTGGGAATCTATTTAAAAGTTCATGACCTACTCATAAGAAAGTTCAGTTTTATTCAATAGGATTTACTCTCAGGGAAGTGTTCCTAGGATTGCAGCCAACTTCTACTTACTTTAAAATGAATGTAAATGAGTGCTTTGTAAAATTTGGTAGAGAAGACCCCTAACAGTACATTCCTAAGCAAAGTTACACCCATATAAGTAAAATCAAAGGGCTTAGAAGGGTTTAACTGATAAAGCACTGCACTGTAAATTTTGTGCAGAAGAAGGTATCAGCCTTAGAGCCCCTGTCCTAGGAAATGCCCACCCTGATCTGAATCTGAAAGCAAGTCACCTAATTCTTTCTCTTCAAATGCACACTCTCTGACCTGATATTAATGGAACAAAACCACTCCAGTTATTTTTTTCAGTCACTCCATATCTCTAAACTGAGCTGCTACAAGTCAAAGTAACTACAGGACCCCAATTCACACACCAGTGTAACACCGACCTAGCCAACAGGCCTCTGACATGCTAATTCAGCAGATGTGGTTGTTTGTGAAAGTAGCAGCCCAGTTTAAACAAGGTGTGGTGCAAGTATAAAGTTGCTTAGGTAAGTACTTTGTTGGTGCCATTGTTAAATCACGTTGCTGTGGCATGTTGAAGGGGCTGTCAACTATACTGGAAGGCAATGCAGAATTTGGAAAAACTACTCACCATATGTACACGATGTAAAATATTCTAGACACCCCTGTTTTCCTAAGCTTCGGGTTACCTGAGGGGATTCTACTAGTTGTTCTTTTCCCAGAAACAAACACAGGCCATTCATACTTTGTTAAAGAAATCAGGTCATCTCCCTTACAGATACCTGCCATTTTTTTAATTGTTCAGGTTCTTAAGTTACTGTCTAAAGCTGTGACAAAATCCTAAACATAATTCAAATAGAATAAGAGTTGGAGGGACACATTCAGAGGTGTCTTGGCTAAATATACATCAGTCCTATGATGCACAGACAGACTTGCGGAGTAGGTGAAAAATTAAAGTGTCTCCAAACCAGAAAAAAAATCCTACTTGGGACCGCAAAGATAGTCAGTACCAACAAGCAGAGTCTGGCTAAAGTTCCGCACCTGACTGAGTCTAGTCGTATGAGTGTGTCTTAAAAGAAGAGGAGGCATGGCTCTAAAAGATCCACAATTACCATCACCTAATCAGTTGTTCATACAACATACAAACAACTGTGCCCGTTCTTTCCTACCTTCAGCTGACCTGTTGGTAGGACATAAACCTTAACTAAATACAGAACATGTAAGGAAAGGCAGGTTAGCCTCATGCCCCCGTGAGATTAATTCTCACATTCCCTCCCTAGCAAAGACAAACATTTCTGTGGTGAATGTTGGAACTATTTGCTCAGCTAAAGACCACAGTGAGGATTAACTTCAGTAAGCAGGGGAGACTGCATTGCAAAAGAAACTTATCTAGAAGGGGCAAAGAACTATGTTCTTTGCTGAAAGGGACAAGGAGTTTGGTTAATTCAGCAAAGACTGGAAAGTGAGGTTGCTTTATTGTAGTACATATTTCATCCTGGAGTAGTGCTTCTAATCATGAAAGTTCAACCTAGGAAAGGATTGCTTTTGTCTTAGAGTTACGAATACTATTTTGGGAAATAGAAAGGCTATTCCAAATGACAAGATGTCACTCAAATTGCAAGATGTTCAAGTCCTGCTGTACACCACATTAATGAAGCTGTACCTGGAGAATTATGTAGAGTTCTGGAGGCCACACTTCAAAAAAGATGTGAACAGAATGGAACAGAAACAGACTAGTGACTAGTGACAAAGATTATCAGGGGGCCTGGAGACCAAGCCCTATGTGGAAAGTCTCGGGGGCCTGTGAATGTTAAGTCTGGTAAAGATGAAGTTGAGAAGGGACATGATTGCTCTCATGAAGCTTTTGAAAAGCTGTCACTTAGAGGATGGCAGAGAGCTGTTCCTGTTGGCAGCACAGAACAGGAGTCACAATAATGGTTTTAAATGGAATAGTATCAGCTGGACATTAGGAATATTTTTTTTTACCAGAAAGTGGTATAGTGGATAGAGTAGCAAACTAGGGCCCTGGGCAACCTCAGTTCAAATCCCCACTTCTATCATGGCAGCTCATTGGAATAACCTGGGCCAGTCACAAGCTCTCAAAATGGCCTATCTCACAGGGTAGTTGTGGGGAAATGAAGAAGGGGAGAATAATATTCTAAGCTTCCCAACTGTGGAGAGAACGCAGGATATACATAAATAAATGCAAATGCATTACCAACTGGTCTTGCCTGCTTCCCAGTCACAACCTCCCTTCTCACTGTTCAGGGTATCAGCAGGTACCTTGCAGACTTCAGTTCTTGTTTCATAGGATTAGTATAAAACAGTAACATACTCATTACTATGATTTATTCATTTTTTCCAATAATTCTATGCTCCATAGATAATCCCTCCAAGAAGTTAAAATTGAATAGGTAATTTTTTTAAAAATATTTGGGGATCCATGTTCAATCCAATACCAACTGGGTCCATCACAGAAATGTCACAGTAAAGGGCAGTTCAATTTTTTTTTATGCCAAAGGACAGAAGCATATTCCATCAGCCCTAAGGGTATACCGAAACAAATTATTGCAACATCTTCTTTATGGAGTACCAATATGGATTGGTGCCTGGTGTAAATCGGTAGAAAAGGTCCAATCAGTGTTCTTATATAGAATCTTGGGTGTCCCACACTGTGTCCCATATGTGGTATTATGCTTGGAAACGGGCTTGTACCTGTTAACAACGGCATAGCTACTCATCTTTAACTTTTGGTTAAGAATATGCTTTTGTACCGAACCTAACAGTTTATTGTTTAGGGCTCCCCTGGATATATATGGTTTGGAATGGTGGAATATAATCGCAGGGAAATTTACCTCTTTGGCTTTAGCCTTAGAGGATCTGGCCATGAGGGAACCACAAGAAATACTCCGGGTAATTAAAACTAGACTACTCGAACAAGAACAGCAATACTTAAATAGCCAAGCAAGATCGTCATATTCCCCTTTATCTCTTGACTGGTAGGACGGCCTCATATCTATCACTGATTTCTGAGTCCAGGCAACGTTGGGTTCTCACAAGAGCCAGATGTAATGTCTTTTCCCCCGCGCTAATACAAGGTCAGTTTGGGAAGTCGCCCCTTTCCTATAGGATATGTCCACACTGCCCACTCTAAGTTGAAACGCTGGAACATATAGTATGTCTTTGTCCGAAATGGAACCTCTCAAGAGAAACCTTATTATCACGAATCATATGTAACATCCCCCCAAAAGTTTGTATTATAAAATTACTTAATTGTAATGACTCTGAGTTTTTCGGGAATACAGCCCAATATTTATTGTTGGTGCTGTCACTGAGAGAATCTTAATATGTTTTGTCAGCTGTGATCTTATGTTACCACTTGACACTTATGCCTAATAAAGGTTGAACTTAAACTTGATTTGTTCATTTTGTCATTTGATATGGTTATATTTTCTTTCCAGGCATAAAAGGTTTTTCAGATGCCAGCTGTGGAAATATTAGGAAAGATCTCACTGCATCGTTCAGTGTAGTAGATCATGACCTTTTGGTCCACTGCCTCACTGGGATTGGAGTTCGGGGTTTAGCCTTGAGTTGGCTAACCTCATTTCTCCAAGACCGGGGACGGCAGGTAGCCTTGGGGGGTGAGATCTCCAAACGACGCCCCATTGTATGTGGGGTGCCGCAAGAAGCAATACTCTCCCTGATGCTTTTTAACATCTACATGCACCCCCTAGCAAGTCTGGTTCGGCATTTTGGGCTGAGGTGCCACCAATATGCAGATGACACCCAATGGAGGGCCACCTGACTGCGGCCCCTGGTGCTCTCCAGTGTTGTCTAGACGCCGTGGCTGGTTGGTTAAGTGCAAGCCGGCTGAAGTTAAATCCTACAGAGATGGAGGTCCTGTGGTTGGGCCGGGGAGAGTGTCCGGAGGTCTTTGGCCTACCTACACTGCATGGCAAGGCATTAAAGCTATCCTCGACTGCCAAGAGCTTTGGGGGAGTTCTGGATCCATCTTTAACATTGGTGGCCCAGGTTACCCAGATGGCTCAGGCAGCTTTCTATCACCTATGGCAAGCACTGCAACTGGCCCCATATCTCTCTCATCCTGATCTGGCCACTGTGATCCATGCCACGGTAACCTCTAGGTTGGGCTACTGTAACTAGCTTTACGCGGGCTTACCTTTAGCCATGATCCGGAAATTAAAGCTCATACAAAATGCGGCAGCCAGGCTCCCTTCGGGGACTACGCTTAGGGACCATATTACTCCAGTCTTGTATCAACTGCACTGGTTGCTGATCGAGTACCGTGTCATGTTTAAGGTTCTGGTCTTGACCTTTAACGGCATTCGCGGACTTGGACCTGCATACCTAAAGGACCATCTCCCCTTATATCGCCCCGCCAGGCCCCTTCGCTCCTCAGAGGTGGACCTGTTAGTGGTCCCTGGCCCCAAAGCGATCCGGCTGGCCTCTACAAGGGCCTGGGCTTTTACAGCCCTGGCCCCTACCTGGTGAGATCAGAGGCTCCCAGGTGAGATCAGAGCGCTGCGGTATATACAGAGTTTCTGCAGGGCCTGCAAAATGGACCTGTTTCACCAGGCATTTGGCCAGCTGGGGTAACATCTAATTGAGAGCCATATCACTATAATAACATCTGGCCTCCTGTGGGCACAAGAAAAGGGGGAGAGAAGACATATGACGCCATCGAAAGTAAATGGTTCTTAATCTGTTGGAAGGGTTGATTGTTTTAATTATTTATTATGTTTTAATGACTTGTTATTAACCGCCCTGAGCCCCTTGGGGGAGGGCGGTATATAAATAAAATAAATAAATAAAAAGTGTTAAGCAGCTGCAGTTCAACAGAGCAAATGTTTGACATACAGACAGCCCCATATTAGAACAAAAGATCTACCAGACCACGGCCACACAATCCGGAAAGCCTACAAGAACCAGCCCCATATTTAATTATTTAATTATTTAGGCCTTTTTAACACTGATTTTCTCCAGTGGGAATCCAAAACAGTTTACAAAAATACCAAAATGCAGTTTAAATAAATAGACAATTCAGTCAAAAATACCAAATAAATTGAACAAAACACCTGCGCAAAACACTAACATAATTCTAGAATGGTCCCGGATCTATTGGACAGAAAAGGGAATAAGAAGCCCCATGTAGATACCATTCGACTGGTAAGAATCCCTCTCAAAAGCAGACAAGCTTTTGAGGTTTAATCTCTGGCATAGTCAGTTAAAAAGAGAAGTGTGTAGTAGCATTGAAAGAGATCCTGGGCCTTGGGGAGTTATTGCCAGTCAATATAGGCAGAACCATGCTAGATGGAATAGCGGTCTGATTGAGTAGAAGGCACTTTCATCTATTACCTGAGAAAATGCAAGTTAGAGAAGTACTGCTGGGTTTTCTGTGTTACATAGCTGGGCAGCTTGACTTGCTTGGGTAGCTGTTAGATTGACAACTTGTACTTCTGCATCTATTGTGTCTTGTTATGCTTGCTTAGCAGAGTGGAGCTGGAGCACCCGTCTCAGCTCAAGGTGCCAGGTAAGCTCCTCCTGTACTTGCTTGTAATTTATGGAAGTGCTAATTTGCATAATTTCTCCAGGTCTCTATAGGATTGGCATACTGATTAGGTCACAATTAAATATGTACTGGCCTGATTCTTTTTCGTGGATGATATTTTTGCAAACAGCAAAATGTCGTATCCTTGTGGAAAACTGGGTCTTTTGGACAAGATTTCTTGTGATCTAGGAACATGGTTTAGGATTGCAATCAAAACTTCAAAACATGTTCCTTTCCCTAATATGACAGCAAAAGAGCCTGAGGATATTTGATAGCATGACCCCAAGTCCCTGGAAATCACAACTTCGTTTTATGTTTCGCTCAACTTTCAATCTCTCAGCAAGAGATGGATAATTGCTAGCTTTCACTTACTTCTGTGGGTCACTTTCATTTATTTTGTTTTTCTCTTCTGTCTTGAAAACAAAATTGTGCATGGCAGTTAAAACCTGAATTGGCCTCAATGTTTTGACTGGGGAACAGTTTCTCCAATTTTCTGTGAATGCTTCAACTTTTACACAGGGTCTGCTAGAATGCTCCCTTTTCAATGATATTATCTTTTCAATTAAAGCTATAACAATCTGATCAAGGATTTGCTAACACTGGTTTTATTCCTTCGCTCACAGAGGGGAAAAAAAGAATAATATTTGGCAGATGATTTCCACTTCAGTGCCTATAGATACCTTCTGCTCTAAATGTTCTATCTGTAAGTTCCACTGGGACAAAGCTGGACCTATTCAAAGAGAATGGACAGCTTCCATAATTTCAGATGGAAAATGTGGCGCTCGTTTTAACAGTCCTGTCTTCTTTGGGCAGGCTGCAGTGTATTGCTTTATATTTTTGAGTGCTGTATGATTGTGAAGGTTGCACAAGGTTAATGCACTCAAACACTAGCCTGCTGTAATGCCAGGACAGTTCACCGGCTTTCTTTCTTGATCTAAGGTGTTCTATAGCCGTGCTGCTGGCTTCATTCTAAGGTTAATAATAGGTGGACACTGAAGATATTGAAGAAAAGTTGGCAATTTTCACTGCCCTTGCTCATTCAAATCGTCAGAGCACAGAGGAAACGATTTTAGACACACTGACTGATACCTCGGCCACATGATAGTGGCCTTAAAAACAGTGCAAAAAGGTCTGGTGGCGCCAAGAATTATTGACGAGCATTAGTTCAATAAAATACTATATCTTCTGTGGTCTTTTGTTTTGACATCCCTGAGTGGTTCCATTTCTGCATTTTACAGTGTCACGGGGAGAATTGTAGGACAGAAATATACATTCCAAAATTACTCTATTAGGTTGAGTTGCTTCTCAGTCTTCCATCCGACTCATTTCTCAAAATATGGGTAAAGGTCACAGATAAGTGCTGTCATTTGTATTAGTGATCATGTATCTGTCTTGCTGCATTGGAGCTCAGGGGTAAAACTCTACAAACATATCTCCTACTAGAATCTTGAGTAGTCTCTGTTTGTTGAGATTTCCTTATCATTTGCATGTCTGTGTATCTCCAAAAGTGGAGCTTCAGCACAGCCTACCGTTATCTGTGTTTATCATCACTAATTTTAATTCTGCCTATTAACCTGACAATTAAGATATTAATCTTTTTAGATGTAAGATCATGTCTTGTGGCAACATTTGATGCTCTCTTCTGGATTTTATTTGCAACTGAACTTTAACAGAGACTGGATTCAGAATTGGAAAGTCAAGGGGACTTGAAAAGAAGTGCATAACACATTTCATGTATTGTCGAAGGCTTTCACGGCCGGAATCACTGGGGTGCTGTGTGGTTTCTGGGCTGTATGGCCGTGTTCTAGCAGCATTCTCTCCTGACCTTTCGCCTGCATCTGTGGCTGGCATCTTCAGAGGATCCACACGGCACCCCACATTTCATGTATTTGTTTATTTTAACATGAAAAAAGAATCTTTTATGTTCAAGTCACATCTTACAATCTTTCCTTTGCTCTGAAAAGTAAGTCTGAGTACACAAGTATTTTTGGATGACACATTGGCCTTGGTCCCTTTCCAGTCCAACTTCCATCCTGGCCATGGAATGGAGACCATGCTTGTCGCTATCACAGACAAGCTTCATCTCCAACTGGATTGAGGTTGAAGGCAGAGGTCTTGTGACTGGAGTGGGGAGTGCCCGAGCAGGGGTTTCAACTGCAAGAATTGAATGGTGTGACTTTAACATCTTCCTCTTCAGCCAAAAGCCTGGATGTGACTTTGGAGTCCTCTCTATCTATGAAGGCCCAAATCACACATACAACCAATTTGATCTTATTTCCATCTTCACAAGGCCAGACAGTTGTCCTTCTATCTGTCTTGTTTGGACTCTGCCACAGTAATTCATACAATGGTCACCTCCAGGCTGGATTGCAGTAACTCACTCTATGCTGGCCTACCTTTGAACTGCTACAGAAACTTCAACTGGTCCAAAATGTGGTGGTGAGAGTCCTCACTGCACATACATATAGCCAGCCAGCCAGCCAACCTGATTTAGGCTGGGGAGGGGAAGTATTAAATTTAATAAAATAAAAATAAAATAAAAATGACATGTGAATACATGTCTTAGGCAGAGGTTTCCCCAACCCTAACTGCCTAAGAGCTTTTTAACTGGATATACCAGAATATCTGCTTTTATAAAACACTATCAGCAGTAAGGGAGGGTATTGCCTGATCTCCTCTGATCTTGGAAGCTAAGCAGGGTCATTACTTGGAGGAGAGACCACCGTGGAAGACGCTGCAAAGGAACGCAATAGCAAACCATCTCTGCTTCTCATTTGCCTTGAAAGCTGGAGTTGCCATAAGTGAGCTGTGATTTGATGGCATTTTAAACACACGCATCAAAAATGGAGTCAGTTTTGAAAATGGCATGTGAAAGTAGAGTTGCCAGTCTCTTTCTCCTAGAAGGGCTTAAGCAGTCTCTTTCTTCTAGAAGGACTCATCACTGCATCCCCATTCTGGACGTAACCTGTTATTTTACTGTCCATGAAGGAGATTTCAGAGGCAGTACTCTTGAGAAACAGCTGCCTTCTGTTTGGTCTCTGCTGCTATTGAAAGCTTTGCTGGTGATGGATGAGGTGTGGTTGACAACATCTGTTGCTTTATGCATATTGAGTTATTATTAATTATTAGTTATTTATATAGCATCACAAATGTATATGACAACTATGAAACAGAAGCACCTGCTACAAGGAATTTATAGTCTAAAATGGGGGGAAGTTTTAATAAGTAAATGATTACAAATAAAATTTGGTGCAAGGGAAACAACAATGAAAGGGAGGAAGAGGAACAATACAAATATGCATGAAATTTAGTTACTGCTAATTGTGCTTCGTTTCAGTAGAGCTGCTTATGCAAACTGCTGCTCTTGTGCAAAGAGCTGGCTTCCCTTTTTCTGGAAGTGTGCATCCTCTGACCTTCATTCCTCAATGAAGAAATGCCAGAAAGATGGCCTCAGCAGCACCTCATTTTAAAGACCACCACAATGGGCCCTTTGCCCCAGTCTGTGTAGCTTTACCTCGTCCAGCTGGTGCCTTGGCAGGAACAGCTTGCAGGTTCCCAATGGGCCTGGCATCCCTCCCCTAACTCCCTGCCATTAGCCAGAGCCCCCTTCCAAATTCCTCTCCATTTCCCACCCCCCTCCATCCCTGTGCCACAAATCTCAGCCCCAGATGATTCAGGCAGAGTTTCCCATAACCAGGCTCTTCAGTTGTGCACTCCTAGTTCTCTAGAAATGGAACAGTGAAAATACATCTTGATGCATGTGACCTATGTTCTTTGGCTTGAGTTTCTGTATTTGTCTAGTAATATCCTATATTGCCTGCTGTAATAGTTACAATCCCATGTTGTGTATAGGAAGGAAGGGAAGTGGTTTGGGACAATCATCATGTTCTTTGCTTGATATCATTGGATGTACATTTAGCTTTGATGGTTACTAAGTTCTTGTCACTTTTGGGTGGGATTTAGGCTTTAGTTGTAGGGGCTGGAAAGAGGCACCATCACTCTTCTCTTTAAAGATTCTGTTGTGAGTGGCTACTTCCCTATCTCTTCAGCCCAGTCAAAGTAACTCTCTCTGCTGTACAGCTCCAACTAATTCCTGGGCAGCAGCTGTCTTTTTTGCTAGCCAGTGTGATGTAATTTCTCTTCCCTACCCCCACACACATACATCACACACACACACTCCTTGGATATTTGACCTCACAGATATTTGCTGCTCCTCATCTCTTCCTGGGATTGTGAGGAATGAAGAAACTGTATTTGGTAAAGTCATTATAATATCTTTTAAATCCCTTTTAAAAGAAGAAAGAAGAAACCCCTTTCAAAAAAACTTTTTTAAAGCTTCAACACATTCATGCTGAACTCTGCAGTACTTTAAAGTTTAATCCCAACTTTTTTCACGTCCACTATAGTTTATGGGGACGCTTTCCAGGGCTCTTGGTGGGTGGGTGTTTTAAGATAATAGCACCAAATTTGCAGCATAGCTGCTGGTGATTCTCCTTACAAGAATGTCCAAGTTACAAAAAGATTGGGTCAGGGGATCCAGGTTTATGAGCTATCAAAGGGAGGGAAAATGGAGTCCCATAAAATTGGACCTCCCTGGCTGTCAGCCTGGAGCAGCAAACAGAAGGGATTCTGGCAGACCTCAACTTTTGTACACCATTGTAATGAAGGGACTGAATTAGAAAAGGAAATTTCAAGGAGGCAATGGTAAACTTAGAACAGCTTAGAACTGAGAAGAAAAAAGATTAGAGATTTCCTCTCAAGTGAGTTTCACCAGTTCTCCACACACACATATGCACGCCCGCCCGCCCGCCCGCCCGCCCGCCCGCACGCACGCACGCACGCACGCACGCACGCACGCGAATATAACCTATCTTCACAGGGAGGGAGTTCCGGAATGCCCAGTACTTCCTTTTCAATCTGAACCATGGATCAGTGAGAAACTTGCACCTCCAGGTCTATGTCTGCATGATGGGCTAGCCTCTAGGGCAGGGGTCTTCAAACTATGGCCCCCCAGATGTTCATGAACTACAATTCCCATCAGCTCTGCCACTTGGCCATGCTGGCAGGGGCTGATGGGAATTGTAGTCCATGAACATCTGGAGGGCCATAGTTTGAAGACCCCTGCTCTAGGGGTATGCTGCAGGAAACTGTTTGAAAGCTGCCTGACTGACAGCTAATGTTGGGCCCAACTGCCCAAAGTCATCCTTGCCTACTCCACAGACACAACTCACACCCCAGCTTAAAGCTGGGGCTTTACTTCTTGTCATTTTATGTGGGTGGAAGATTTTGTGCTAAGATCTTGGAAAGGAGATTATTGTGAATAAATAAAGTGTTTTGATTATTCTCACCAGTTCTAAGCTGTAACAATTTCTTATTCTTTTGTATTTTTGATGGGGTGATTTACACAATGGTAAATTATGAAAGAAATCAAAATACTGGAAAGCCTTTTTAATGTTCAAATGCAGATTTTTTTAAAAAAAATACAACCCAAACAATGTGTATAATTAAATGATGGTATTGCTGCCAAAAAAGTCAGCATAGTGTAGTGGTTAAGAGCAATGGACTCTTATCTGGAGAACTGGGTTTGATTCCCTACTCCTCCACATGAGCAGTGAACTCTTATGTGGTGAACTGGATTCGGTTCCCTCTCCTACACATGAAGCCTGCTGGATGACCTAGTCACTGTTTTCTAAGAACTCTCTCAGCTCCACCTACTTCACAAGGTGTATTTTGTAGGGAGAGGTAGGGAAGGAGTCTGTAAGCTACTTTGAGACTCACTGCAGGAGGAAAAGGTGGGGTATAAATCCAAACTCTTCATCTTCTTTAAATTCAAAACTGAACAGAGATATTTTAAAGTATTTTTCAAAAGATGTGAGAATGAAGCCTTGGTTATCCTCCAGAAAAAAAGATGACTCATTCAAGAACAAGCAACTTGAATAGTATGTGAGTGTGATTGTTAGCAATAAGCTTCCTGTGGATCTAAGTAACTACAGTTAATGAGATATTAGGAAGCATTTGTCTCTTAGGTAACTTTCTGTGTGAAATTGGTGGGCCTCATCCAAGCTCTGTTGAGTTAATGAAAAGCACAAAAACATGTGTGCTCCCAAAGTCGCGATAGAAATGTTAAAGCTGCACTTCAGAGCAGGTGTGTATCTTGGGGGGGGGGTGTCCTGTGACCCAGGTGCCCTGTGCCTAGGTCACACTGGGGACACATTTGGCCACCTGTCACCCCTGAAGGCCAGAAGGGCAAGCAGGGCCTGGGCCAGGCAGGCCCCACCACTGCCAGAGAGCCCTAGCTGAGCATGCCCCACTGCCTGCCTGGTCAGTTAGGGTGGTGATTGGGTGAGCACAATGCAACAGTCCCTCTGGAGTCTTCCTGCCTGGTCCATCAGGATGGTGGCCGGGCAAACACAGCACAATGGCTGCCTGCCTGGTCTATTGGAGCTGTGAGCATGTAAAGTTTCTCTCCCTCTCTCCTTTTTTTTCTCTTTCCCTCTTTTTCTGTCTTTCTCCCCTCTCTCCCCCTCTTTTTCTGTCTCTCTCTCTCTCCTTTTCTATCTCCCAGTTTTTGTCTCTCCTGGGCAGGAACAGCACTGGTGAGTAGTGACTGGGAGAGTGGAGAGGAGAGGCTCTGGTTCTCCTCTGTGTGGGGGTAGGGGAAGAGCAGGACAGTTGCATAGACCCTCCCTTGCCAGCTAGATGCTAGCAAGGGATGTGTACAAAATCAGTTCTTGCCCGAGGCTCCATTTTCTGTAGATATGCTACTGGTTCAGAGGTTTTTAAGGGATTGACAGGCAGGATCTGTGTCATGTTTAAAAACCTGAGGATGTAGCCCAGGATTGGAGTGGAATATGCATTGTATGCACTGGTGCAATGGCTATTGAAAGGATCTTAAGCCAAATCCTAAAACCATTTTTTAAAATATTTCTGATCTGTGAGGGTGTACAACAACATCTCTAAAGCTGTGTTGCTATGGTGATTGCTGGAATGTAAACATTGATCTTTAGAACTGCTTATATCTCATTTCCGTTGCAGGAAACCAAAGAGTTGTTTATCTATAAAGACCACTGATTTTTACACGTTAAATTACCACAATGACCAGAAAATAGGGACAATAGGGATATAATTGTCGAACAGCCCTTACCATCTGGAAGTTCTTCCTATCATTTAGGTAGGATCTCTTTTCCTCTACTTTGAATCCATTACTCCTTGTTCTAGTCTCTGGAGCAGCAGAAAACAAGCTTGCTCCATCTTCAGCATGACTTCCCTCCAAATATTTAAACATGAATATCATATCAGGTGAGGTCTGACCAATGCAGAATAGAGAGGTATGATTACCTTCCTTGTTGTAGACATTATACTCCTGTTGATGCAGCCCAGAATTACATTGGCTTTCTTGGCTGCCACATCACACTGTTAGCTGATGTTCAGTTTGTGGTCCACTAAGACTCCCAGATTCCTTTCACATATATTGTTGCCAAGCCAGGTGTTCCCCATCCTATGTCTGTGCTTTTCATTTTTTCTGCTTAAGTTTTCATTTTTCTGCCTAAGTGTAGTATTTTTCATTTATCTCTGCTGAAATTCATTTTGTTAGTTTTGGCCCAGGTCGCTAATCTGTTCAGGTAATTTTGAATTCTCTCAAAAATGAAAAAGGAGATAGCAAAATATATAAAATGTAAAGATCTGTAATGCAAATATCTGGAGAAATTAAACTAATGATAAAATGGACACTTTAGTGGATACCCTGTCCTCTGGGGTATTAGCTACTCCTCCTAATTTGGGGTGTAAGCCCGGGCTATGCCTCTGCCCAGAGGGGAGGGCAGAAGGGACTGCTGGCTGCCGGCTGGGAACCTAGCCGGTGGGGGTGGGGCGGGGGGCAGGTCTGCCGTCCCTGGCCATGGAGAGCTGTTTTTATAAGAACTGAGGCTGGGGGTGGGGCTTGGGGAGGTGTGGCCGCACTCACAGGGGTGGGTGGGGCATGGCCCTGCCCCCCGACCCCCTCATAAAATGTCTATACCTACGTCCCTGGGGAATCAGATTAGAATCTGCCACTCTTAATCACTACATCACATTGGTTATAGTGGGCCACTCCCCACTTACCTCATCTGAGTGCAACCCCGCAGCAACCCCTCATAGAAAAGCCTCTGTGGCTTTTGATCACGGAGACATTTGTTCCCCACTCATTTTCCATTCAGGAAATAGCGCGGGGTTCCACATCAAGAGTCAAAGAGGCAATCGAGCGTTCTGATTGGCTGGCACGTGTGTGCGTCATTTACACGTGGGAGTTGCAGCCAGCCGAAGGCGGGGCTCCATTTTGATTGGCTGACCCGAAAAGTTGGTTTGGATAAGCTGAACGAATTGTTTTGAGACGTCTGCACATGCTGACGTCACTACATGCTGACGTCACTACCCGTTGCAAATTGCTTGGGCAGAAAAACGAAAGTAAAAATTGGTTTCGGTTTACACCGCCGACAACCCTGTGCTTAGCGGCACTTTGCCAAGCTGCAATACCGTGGAGCTCGAGCAAAAAAGAGCAAAAAAGAGCAATGTTGGCATGTCTTGTTGTGCACACGTCTCAATTTCTGAGCACTTTCTGACGGGGACAACCTCCCTAAACAAAATGGCGGTTCCTGTTTCCTGATTGGCCGGAAGCTGCGCGTCAGAGCGAATCAGCCGCGCGTAAACAGCCGAGGTTCCCCACCCCCCTGCGGGGTTTTTGAAAATGTTGCTCTTTGCAGAGGACCTAATTTGCCGCGCGACAAGGAGGTGGGAGAGCGGCAAATTAAGGGCAGCTGCGCAGTGGGCGCTGGTGACGTGGGGAACGTCCATCCTTCTCGTGTCTTTTAAAGAGGTGACCCCGCGGCTTATGGTGAGTGGGGAGTGGCCCAGTGAACAGTTGTGAGACACAGCTAATCTGAGTCTTGCCCCACCCCCCCATGGGCAGCCGCTGTGATGCTGGAATCCACCCCCAAACAGCATCATTTTCAGTGGTGTTTAAACTAGGGAGCCCAGATTGTCCTTTTAAATCTACCTTAAAGGAAGAATCTGGGGTCCCCAGTTAAAACAACATTGAAAGTGTGGATTTAACTGGGGTCCCCAGTTAAAACAAGATTGGCGGTGGATTCTCCCCCACCCTGAAACAGCATCACTTTCAATGTTTAAACTGGGGACCTCACATTCTCCCTTTAAATCCATGCCTAAGGGGGTTGATTTAAAAGGAGACTATGGGGAAATTTGGGAGTGCCTGCTGTCAGGGGTGCAATTGTTAAGCTAGCAGCACCAAGCTTTCAGGGTATCTTTAGGATACTCTCCTGATAATGCCACCCAGGTTTGGTGAAGTTTGGTTCAGGGGGTCCAAAGTTATGGTCCCTCAAAGGTGTAGCCCCCATCTCCTATTAGCTTCCATTGGAAACAATGGGGGATGGGGCACCCCTTTTGGGAGTCCATAACTTTGGACCCCCTGAACGAAACCTCACCAAACCTGGGTGATATCATCAGGAGACGCTCCTAAAGATGCCCTGAAAGTTTAACAACTGCACCCCCTGCAGGCCAAAAACTGAAAAAAACACTTTAAAAATACAAAAAACCCCCCACAAATGGAGGGGGTGGAGCTTCAGACATGTAATGGGGGGGTTTAAACCCAAGGAACCCCCCCCACACACACACACACACCTACATCCTTTTCCACATACATGGCAAACTTTCATCTGGAAAATCAGGTTTGAATCCCCACTCCCCCACATGAAGCCTGTCAGCCCTAACTTCCTCACAAGATGCTTGTTGTGGTGGGATTGGGGGGGGGGGAGGAAGGCAATTTTAAGTCACTTTGAGAGTCCTTACAGTAGAGAAAAGTGGGGTATAAAATCCAACTCTTCTTCTATATGGCAGGGGTCCCCAATATGTTGCCCAGAGGTACCATAGTACCTACCAACACCTTTTCTGGTGCTTGCCAAGTGTCTTTAGAAAATGGATGGGGCTATGTGGGGCTTTTCCTATGGAGGCTTCTGTGCGACCATTAGACATTCATTGGCTGTGCAGGCTATTTAAAAGTTGCTTTGGCAGCAGTTGCTATCACAGCATGAGGATCTTCCCTGTGTGACTGAAAGTAAACTGTGGCAGGCATTTTGTGGCTGGCTCTACCTCCTACAGCAGCTATTTTGTGCCCACCACACTATGCCAGAAATTCAAAGGTACCTGTAGGCTCAGGAAGGTTGAAGCCCCCAGTTATGTGGTAATATCTAGAATATTGCATGCCACTAGGATTGGGCTGTCATCCATGGAGAATACTAGTTCTGGTGGGTTTTCCGGGCTGTGTGGCTGTGGTCTGGTGGATCTTGTTTTTAACATTTCACCTGCATTTGTGGCTGGCATCTTCAGAGGTGTATCACAGAGGGAAGTCTGTTACACACTGTTTCACACTGTTACACACAGTGTGTAACAAACTTTCCTCTGTGATACACCTCTGAAGATGCCAGCCACAGATGCAGGTGAAATGTTAGGAACAAGATCTACCAGACTACAGCCACACAGCCTGGAAAACCCACCAGAACCAGTTGAATCCGGCCATGAAAGCCTTTGTCAATACATGGAGAATATCTTTTAAAGATACACAGGAAGGTTGTATTCCTAAACCCTAACATTGCCATAGGCAACAGTCATAAGGAAGTTAAAACAAGAAAGTTAAAGCAAAGGTATATGTTAGGCTTTTCATGTGGACAGAACTCCACATGTGTTGTTATCTATGTTCATTACCCTCTTTATGGGAACTAACAAAAATAAGAACATGTTTGTTCATGCTTAGAGAATGTATGTGCAGTTGGAAATTTTTTAAAAAAAATCTTTTAAACTCAATTTTTTTCGTATTGTTACATTTTATTCTTTCATGTGACAAATTGCTTTGTTCTGGGTAGTCCTTGCCAGCAATGCACTTTGAAAATCTGATTTCTGGCATAAAAGATTAATGTGGATAATAAACTTGAACAATTTAGGGAACCACGAATGTCCATGTGGTTAAAAAGAATGTCCATGCTGCAGTTTCAAAGTGATGCAGACCCATATCAGGCATCTTGCCCTGCGACATTCTGATATGCATACTTTTGAATAAGAGCAAAGTAGGTAGTTTACAAGCGCATGCCAAATGAGTTATAATGAACTGAAAATGCATATGGGAATGCCAGAGCTATGCATTACTGCAGTGCATGTCACAATTACATTGAGTATTCCACAGTGAATCTTAAAACATGAAAAATTGTAATTATTGGGGGGGGGGATTTGTGGATGGCATATAAAGGAATGGATAATTCTGGATTCCACATTTCATAATGATGGTGTTTGCAAGTAACTTGAACAATGCATCATATAAATATGAAGAGCTAAGCTGTTTTTAGTTTAATTGGCTTGGTGAATGTAGTTCAGACAAGGAGAAAGTCAATTACTACTTGGGCTTCAAGGACAAAAAAAGATCAAACATCTCATCATAAAGAAAATGTAAAAAGGACATAATAGAGTAAAACACAACAGAATAGGTAATTCTGTCACAGAGAGAAAAACTGAAAATCCTTTCTTTTACTGTATAATCAGATTAGATGAAGAAGCAGCAGGTTCTAAGGAAGAAAAAATAGCAGCATATATTTTGTTGTCTTTGGGCTTTTGTTTCTCCTGTTAACTTCAAAGACAGTTTTTTCATAGTTTCCAGTTGGGTAGGAAGATATTGTAATTTGGAGTGGAGTGCTACATATACATATAACAATCTTTTTTAATTCCATTTTTTCATATTCTTACATTTTATTCTGTCATGTGGCAACTCACTTTGTTCTGTATAGTCCTTGCCAGCAATACTTTGTGTGTTGATGGGAAAGGGTGTGTATATGAAGGAGATAAAGTATGGTTAATAATGCAGAAGAAAGCAAAGGATCCACAAAGTATGCTTCAGTCAGAACTTTATCGTGCAAAGGAATTTACATCCAGATTTCAGAAACTCACTGTAAATGGATTCATGATTTTTGTTGTATTGCAGGCAAGTGAAATATTTGATGGTTGCTGTAAGGCAAAATTTAAAAAAATATATAGAATTAGCTGTGAGTTAAACTAAAATACTAGAATTATTGTCAATAATTTCAAACTGAACAGGTGAGGTGAACAGGGAGAAAAGAATTTATATCCTGCTCATATTTGTCTTAAAGCACTGTAATTGGCTTTCATCGATGAAGAGACAAGAGCAAAATTAGACAGACAAAAGTCTGTAAACAGAAAGGGAAGGGAAAGATGGCTGATCATTTAAACTATGATGCAGTTTGCTTGAGAATAACAACATTGCTCTTAAGAGTGTAATAATATGAATAAGTGAAGTAATTGATGAACAGTTTATTGTCGAAGGCTTTCACGGCCAAAATCACTGGGGTGTTGTGTGATTTCTGGGCTGTATGGCAGTGTTCTAGTAGCATTTTCTCATGATGATTCGCCTGCATCTGTGGCTGGCATCTTTAGAGGATCTGATGGTAGTAAAGCAAGTGGAGTGTATATACCTGTAGAATGTCCAGGGTGGGAGAAAGAACTATTTGCCTGTTTTAACAAGTATAAAGGGTGTAATTAGCAAGCTTGATTTGTATGTGTTGAGTGGGATCCACCAATTTAGCATGTGTGTAACCATGAAGAGAGCATAATCAATCAGTGAGGGCATCTGCATAGCATAGTAGTAGTCAGGCCTTTTGATCCCTTTGATTTCTTACTGCCTAGAGACATCCTTTGTCTGCCACTCTTAACCACTGTACCACACTGAAAAGTCACATTGATGTTATTGCAGTGCCAATGCACTGATGCATTTCTGATGCATGCACAAAAGAAATAATGTCTCTGAGGCTTTTCCCTGTGATGCATTTATGGATTACTGTTCTCCTTCAACATGTTCTTACGAAAACAAAAATAACTGGTGCGTGCAATTGCAAAATGTATGAATTCAGATGGGCCCTGGAAGGGGGTGGGGATCCCATCCTTCCAACCCCCTTAGCTCACTTGCTCTTCCACCGTTCCACTCCTTCCTCTCACAAGGACCCATGAGAAACTGTAGGAAGAAATTTTTTGCTCTCTTTCTGGCCACTTTGCATGCTGTTTCCACTGCTTTACTATTGGGCTTCCCCCCCTTTACCACTGTTTAGGAAATGATGGAAGGGGGCAATTGCTGCCTCCCTCTTCCCTCACCTACCAACACCCATCTGTCTCACCCAGTGGCAGTAGCTTCCCCTCCTCCTCCATCTCTCATGGTGGATTACAAGTGCATATATCAATCTCTGTTCTGGGGTTTTAACCCTTCATCCCTTTTTCCTTTGAGGATTTTTCAACAAACCTAGGTGACCCCCATTTTTGTAGAAAGATCTCCCTCATCTCTACATGGTTTTGATTTGTGGATTTAATTATCCACAGATGGAACCATGTTGAAAATTAAATATATTGACAAGTAGGGGACTCAAGAAACTTGTGGGGAGGTGGCATTAACCTCACTTTTTTCTTGTGTTCTCCCCTTCTTGCCTCTCACTCTCCATCCTGCTACCCCTCCCTTACTCTCTCTTTCTTCCCCCTACCTCACTTCTCTTTTTCTGCCTTACTCCCCCATCTCCTTCTCTTGTTCTGTCACCCTACCCCAACTCTTTCTCCCTTTTCCTGCCCCACTACCTCAGCCATCTCTCTCTCGTTGTCTCTTTCTGACCACCTACCCCAGCTCTCTCTTTCTACCTTTCTACCTTTCATTAGTCTAGTACACTTTCTTGTTCTGTCCCCCCTCCCCAACACATTCTTTGTTCTCCAATGCCAGCTCTTTTTCTTTTTCTGGTTCTGCCTCAGGTCTCTCTTTCTATTTTTGCCCTTGCTCTAGTCCTCTCTTTCTGCCCCTACCCCAACACTTTCTTTCTGAATTTCCCCCCAGCCCTGGTCTTGACAGCTCACTTGGACTGCTCTGGGTGGATGTGCTGACACTTCCCGTCCCCACAGCCCTGCTCTGGCTGCCCTCAGCTATTCCAGAGGTGCCGAGGCCCTATACCCACAGACAGGCCTTCATGGACAGCCCTGTTCTCACCACCTCACTTGGAGCCACTCTATGAGGCAAATTGGACACATTTACTCATGCCCCTTCTTTAATAGGCAGGGTGAAAAAAAGATCCCCCCCCTATTCCCTTTCAAATATTTGAATTAACTGTGAGCAGTGTCAGCTGTGATTTGCAGAAAAACCTCAATATGGTCCTTTTTTACCCCTCAGAACTAATATACAGTCAAATGATTCTTGTTTCCATTAGTATGAACTATTTTATATAAGCTGATTTGTTTCACTGCCAAGTATATTTATAGATGAAATTACTTTCTGAAGAGACTGAAAGTAAAGAAATACACAGGTTGGCAAAGTAGCATTAAGACTCAAGATTTTGGATTTCTGTAGAGCAGAAAAAGGTATTAAATAAATTTATACTCATTGATGTGATATGTTATCCAGAATAAGGTTGAATGATGTGACTAAATATTAAATTGTGTATATTTAAGGCTTTGCTTACAAAACAGTTTATTTAAACACATTTAATTTTGTTGGTTTTTGAAGTCAAGTTCTTCACAATTTATATTCAACAAAGGACCCAAATTCTTACAGAGTGATTAGCTATTGTAGGTCATAGTGTGCTGTATCTTTCTCGATAATTGCAAAATCCATTACTGTCCCACTGAGATTTTTTTTAAAGATTGCGTTAAATCTGAATAAAAGCTTAATAAGTAGATTAGTTAGAACAATAGTCCTCATGAGAATGTTTGATTCTGAATATATCTGCTAGAGATAACCCTAAATGCAATTAGGTCTAACTCCCTGTGAGAGTCAAAGGCAGGAGAACTCATAGAGGCTACCCAAAATATTTTTTTAAGTATTTCAGCATTTACATTTTTCTTTCCTTTGGGCATCTGCAAAAAACCCTTTGTTATGAATTAGTTGTGCCTTGGAAAACACAGTGGAAAATTACTTTTGAGAAAGTAGGTTTAGATGTTTTACATCAAAACAGCAGATGTGTCCAATAGCATGGGGATGCAATATGTTCTCCTTATCTGTATCCTTTGTAAGTGTTAGAACATACTTTCCCAAGGCAATTAGTGATATGGACAAGGGAAAGCTACTGATTTCACTGAGCAAATACAAGTTATTGGCAAAGAAAACCAAGGTCAGTTAAATCATTATCCCCTTTGTGATATATAAAGGTTTTTTTTAAGTCTATTGACAACCGTAAACCACAAGTCTGAATTGTATATATTCCATTGTCATGTGCAAGGTAATTGGCATTATTATAGCTTTAAAAGGGGGATAGATGATATGAGGCCCGCTGGTCATAGCTGACTCACCAGGGCTTTCCACACTGCCTGAGTCGCCTCATGCTGCTTCTTTGATGTAATTTGACAACAGGCTAAAGGTTTCTGGAGGCTAGAAAAATATAAATCTTACATTGCTTGCCCCTGCCTTAGAAAGCTCACTACTCCAAGACCAAGGGCAAGTTAGATCCAGTTTAAAAGTTATATGCCATTTCTGAAAAACAAGGAAACTAGTATTTCTTCTCTCCTGCCTTCTCCCTGTTCAGAAACTATGACATGGTCATTTGCAGGGGACTGAGCTGTCTGACATCTGGGGTGATTCTGCATTCAGATACCATAGCAAACCTCTTGAAATGCATAAATACAGCAGGTTACAATATTTGCACCTTTCTTTGCACACGTCCTGGGATGATCTAATGTCCAAATGTGAGTGCCTAGGCAATTCTTGTTTTCTCTTCTAGAATCTGGAATTCTAGATCACAGTTTAATTGGGTTTGCAGATAAGTGTGGCCCTGCTGGGAGGCAGAGGGATGCCATAAGTGTCTTCCATTGTAGGCAGAAACTCACCCAGACTCACTCATACTCACTCATACTCTTTATTGTAATGAAGGATTCTATCTCCTTTCAAATGTCCCCCACCCCACAGATCAAAGGAATAGAGTGTCTGGGCCTCCATTAGGATTGCCTGTTCTGCTGGTATACTGGTCGCCTAGCGTGCCGGCAGACAGCCTGGTGCGGCTGCTGGAAGTGGTTGCTGACTGGACATTGTGATCCCCCAACCTGATAGTGTTGGGGGACTTCAACGTCCATATTGATGCGGCCTCCTCTTCATCCAACACTAGGCCTCTCCCTAGGGAACACCAGGACTCCCACTCATCAAGGAGGCCATACTCTTGATCTGATCTTTGCGGTGGGTGTGCATGTGGCCCTATCCTCTGTTATCAGAGTGCCATGGTCCAACCACTATGTCCTATGGACCCGGATTGATGCTGCCATGCCTCCCCCCGTTTAGGCGTAGGGCATATTTGGGCCTACCCATGGAGGCTTGTGGATCCTGAGGGATTCCAGAATATCCTGCGGTATGCTCCTCCCATTGGCTCCTCTCTTGGTGAGCTGGTAGAGAGCTGGGATTCCTGGCTCTCTGAAGCCATCGAGAAGGTTGCTCAAAGACTTCCTCTCTGTACCTGTCCCAAATCGGCTCCCTGGTATACTGAGGAGCTGAGGAGGATGAAATGGGAACTGAGACAACCTGAGTGAGTGTGGCAGCAAGTTTGTGATGAAGAGACAAGATGCTCATATTTATTCTCATGTTCATGAATTCCTACCAGAGAGCCATGAAAGAGACAAAGAAATCCTTCTTTGCCTCCTCCATCGCAGCTGCAAGCTCACGCCTGGCACAACTTTTTAATGTGATTTGGACATTGACGACCACATCAATCTGTCCTAAAAATAATCAATTGGCATTTAGCTGTGGGGCATTTGCGAGCTTTTTTGCAGATAAGATCTTGTTTCTCTGCCGGGCTCAATCGGCCGCTATTGATACAATAAGGGAACTGGAGGTCCCTTGCCTGTCTTTTGGTCCTTGTTTTGACCATTTCAACCTGCTTAGTCCCTCTTAGGTGGGCAGGCTTCTGTTAGCTGTACGATCTACCACTTGTCCTTTTGACCCATTTCCATCCTGGCTAGTAAAAGCTTGTAAGGAGGAGCTATGGAGCCACCTGTTGGATATCATCAATGGCTCTCTTGAGCAAGAAGCCTTCCCAGGTCGGCTGAAAGAGGCAGTGGTCCACCCCCTCTTGAAAAGAGCCTTTAGATCCTCAAGATCTGGCCAATTATCTCCCAGTATCAAATCTTTCGTTCCAGGGTAAGGTAATTGAGAGAGCGGTGGCGGCTCAGCTTCAGGAGTTTGTGGAAGATACCGAATTGTTGGACCCCTTCCAGTATGTTTTCCTCCCTGATCATGGAACCAAAATGGTCTTGGTCACCATTGTGGATGAACTCTGGTGCCAGCTACACAGAGGTGGTTTGGCGCTGTTGTTAGAGCTTACTGCAGGTTCGACACAGTAGATTTTTTTGGTCCACCGCCTCGCCGAGATTGGAGCACAAGGGACAGCGGGTGATGTCCGGGAGGAGAGTTCCAGGCAGTATCCCATAGATTGTGGGATGCCACAGGGGGCGATCCTTTCTCTGATGCCTTTTAACATTTATATGCACCCCCTGGCCAAGCTGGTATGAAGTTTTAGGCTGCGGTGTCATCAGTACGCAGATGTCACCCAGCTTGTCATGGCGGGCCAGCCAGACTCGGCCCCTGAGGCTCTCCAGTGGTGTTTGGAGGCTGTAGCTGGCTGGTTAAGAACTAGCTGGTTGAAACTGAATCCAGCAAACACGGAGGTCCTGTGGATGGGTCACAGTGAGGTGCCGGCCAACTTCAAATTGCCTGGGTCGGATGGCGAGGCCTTACATCTGACCTCGTTGGTGACCAGTCTGGGGGTGATTCTGGACTCCAGGATTTCCCTGGAGGTCAAGATCACCAGAATGACCCAGACTACATTTTACCATCTCTATCTGGCACGACAGTTAGCCCCTTATCTCTCATGTGTTGATCTGGCCACAGTGATCCATGCAATGGTCACCTCCAGGTAACTCACTCTTTTTTGGCCTGCCCTTGAACCTAATATGGAAATTAACACAGAGGCTCCTGGCAGGGGCCTCAAGTATGGACCACATTACACCGGTTCTCTTCCACCTTCATTGACTGCCCATCGAATACCGAGTTATTTTCAAGGTCTTGGTTTTGACCTTTAAGGCCTTGAGCGGTCTTGGACCTGCATACTTCAAGGACCATCTCTCCCCATATTGCCTAAGTATGCCCCTCCACTCCTCGGAGGGTAACCTTCTGGTAGTCCTTGATCCAAAAATCATCTGGCTGGCCTCAACGAGGGCCAGGATCTTCTTGGTCCTGGCACCTACCTGGTAGAATATGCTTCCATCTGAGATTAGGGCCCTGTGGGTCTTGAGTAGCTTCCGCAGGGCCTGTAAGATGGAGCTATTCCACTGGGCGTGTTCAATATCAGTTAATAACATCTATTTTTGCTTTCCAGGAGTAGGGGGACATAACAGGTTTAAGTCGCCATCTGATTTTAGGTACTTATGTTTTTATACTGTTATTTATTATGGTTGTTTTCCGTTTTTATTGTAACTGTTTTATACTGTTGTTGCCGCCCTGAGCCCTTTGGGATATAAATTTAAGTAATAAATAAATAATAAATAAATCAAGTCCAAATAAATCTGCATTTGGGTGTGGTTCCCTCTGCCTCTTTAAAACCTTAGGGAGCTGAGCTTTGCCCCTTAACGTGGGCCAGTTCTACTAGGCTTGAGCATATCTGATTGCCTTATTTTGCCCAAAGGCATTCCTCCTCCTCTAAATTCCCCTTCCTTTCTTCTTTGTTCCCTCTCAGCCTTTCCCAGTCAGTTTCCTTTCCTTTCCTCTATGTGTGTCTGTCTGTTTTTTCATACCTTGACATCTCCCTTTTTATTCCTAGGCTCTGCTCGTGATGGCCAAGCTCAACACTGTCTCTCCCTTCTGTGAGGCCCATTTTTCTTTTAATCTCTTCCCTGTTTTACCCCAGCCTTGTTCAGCCCAAGCCTTGAACTGGCAAAATTCTTTCCCAGCAGCTGATTTATAAAGCAGAGGCTCTCCTACTGGGGCTGTTCTGCTGCTGCCTTCCCAGATTGTGTTCCACCCTGTTCTTGAGCTCCTGCTTTGGTCCAAGCTTGAACCTTCTGTGATGTATGCTGCCACCTCTGTGCCACAGCAGGAAAGAAATCCAATTTGTTGAGATGCATGTATTCAAATGTCATGGCAAATTGTCATTAGGAATCTTCCAGTCATGCTTTGCTCATGATGGTGGAAGGGAACCTCAGGCCCCAGTTGGCCAAGTGTCATATCCTTAGTCAATCTTGCACTTAGGATAGCAATCCACCTGGCTGTTTGACTGGAATGAATGTGACAGTGAACTCATATGGAGACAGCATACCACAAAAGATGTGACAGATGAACATTTTCTCCCTGATGTTCCAGACCAGCCCTGAGTGCTTCATCTCTGTCCCTGACCTTTTAACCTTGAAAATCTATTTACTGGGTCCCTAATTTCTGTAGTTGTATATGCATCAGGCCTGCTGAAGTTCATCCACCACTGTCTGTCTTTGGGGATTACCTATTTACTTCTAAGAATATATTGTTGATTTTGATTTGTTTGAGGAACATTAACATTTGGATCCTGCCATACATTTCTGCTGATGTAAGGATTTCTGTTAGCACAGCATGGCATTCTCCCTCCCCCCCCCCCCTTCCGGCTGAAGTAAAAAGAATGTCCCCACAAATGCTATTCCTGGAGCAGGAGATCACGAGGACTAGAATGAAGGAAGAGGTGGAGGCATTCAGTGGGAGGAGGAAATGCCAGAAATCATCTGTCCTTCTGTTAGTGGAAATCCTTTCTGTAATCCAACCCAGTGCATGGAATATTAATGTAGGTGTTAAAGGTTTACTGTGTAATCCTGTGTGTGTGTGGGAGGGTGGTTAAGTTGTGGAGCTGGAATGGGGCTGTTCTGATGCATTTGTCCCCTCTGCTGGCTCAAGGGACACCCCTGCAGGCAGAGGAGGCAAAGGTGCCAGAGGCCAGCTGCCCCTCAGCTCCTTAGTGGGAAAACCCAGAGGTCAGGGCAACTGTGGAGCTGCACTGGCATCCAATTGGATGCAGGTACAGGGGCGAGGACAGGCTGGGACATTCCTGGGAGTGAAGCCAATGTTTGTCAGCTTTCATCCCAGCTTTGCAGGCAGGTACACCACGGGCCAGGGCTCCAAATGATGCTACCCAGGTGGCAGAGCAGGGAAGTTCTCAGCCTGGCAAGCTTTAGGATGAGGGGAGGTAGGGAAGTTCTCATTGAGCCTGGCAGGAGCTGCCCCCAGCCTGGCCCCCTTCGAGCTCCCTGGGCCGCAGAAGGCCCAGAGAAAGCGCCCCCCATCCCTACTCAAATGGGGCTGTGGAGAGTCCGGTGAGAGTTTTTCACCCCTCTTCAAATTCTCTGGGCTGTGGGGCAGGAAAGCTCTTGCCAGGCTCTCTGCAGCTCGTCTTGAATTGGGATGGGGGGCACTTTCTCTGGGCCTTCTGTGGGCCAGAAAGCTTGGGGGTGAGAGAGGGCAGGGTCCAGATGGCTGTTTCCAGGCTCTCTGTGGCCTGACTTGTGTTGGGGGTGGTTGGGAGGGAGTATGGACCTGGGGGGAAGGAGGAGAGGTGTGGGGGCAATTTTGCACCCCATGTGACAAAATGGCCTGTGCCAGGTCATCTGACACCCCATGTCCCCAGGACCTGCCAGGGAGTTGAACTCAGAGCTCGTGGCAAGAAACAAGACACAACAAGATTTGGGTACTGATCACCATGTATGTTTGGGGGAATATAGCATCTGAGAATGAGTGGTACATAATATTCCTTTTTCTTAGTCTTGAAGGTTGAAAGAAAAGATAGGCACAGAAATGGAACAGATGTATTTTCCGTATCTTGGATTTTTTTTCCAAATAAAGAGGGTAGATAAAATCTTGAGGCAAGGAGGAGATGTATTTGAGGGGGCCACCTCATTGTATGGATGTGGTACACCAGAAGTAGCTCTCAAACAGCCAGCCTCATGTCTTTTGAGATAAAAGCTTTTACTTGAGGCTTTTTCTTAATGTATGGCTAGAATGTTTTTTTCATTAGAAGCAATGTGAATGTAATAAGAGGTTCATGTGCATAGTCAAACAGGCATGGTATTACTTCTTGTCATTGGCTGTATATCTTTTGATATTATTTTTTTAATGTGATAGATTGTGGTTTAGGCAGTCTTTTAAAATATATTTAAGACATAGTCCCATTTATTTAATATTCTAATTCTTGAGTGATCACTGAAAGTACTAAAAGAAGAAAATGTTTTATAAATTATTGGATGTTTATCATTAGATGAACTGTGTTTCGTTGATATTCAGTACAAGCCCTGGATTGTTTTATTTCCATATAATTTTTCCTTGGCCTCATATTTCTTAGTTTTATTCATAGCTTTTAACATGCTGTGAAGTACCCTTAAAAATCTGCAATATTTTTCATGCTTAAAATCAAGAATAAGCCTCATCAAAAAGAAGACTCAACTGATTAGACATGGACAAGAGTACCTGAAAATGACATGGTTTGAATCACTCATACCTTTCATATTGGCTTTTACACAAAAACTTCTCTATATGCACAGCAGAAACGTAGTTAGTGTTAATCATACATGGACTGAGAGGCTTATGCACCTTTTAGGAAGCATGGCTTTTGTATATGAATTAACACAGAAAACCAACTGCCTAATTCATACAATTTATCTAGAGGCAAATCGATTTACAAACATGATCACGGTCCTTAAATAAAAGATGTTACATTGGATTTACATCTGATAAAGCCTTTCATTCCACATTTAGCTATGTATTCATAGTATTACTTTGCTTTTTATGTAATTCATCCAACTTTAAAATAGAAATAAGAGTAATTATTCAGGACTCTACTATTTTTATCAGTCCACTTTACTCCATATTTTACTTGCTTTCCTTCCTTCTTTTTTTTAGTTTCCAATTTAACATGAAGAATTACTAAAATCCAAGACTGATGTATTTGCAGTGTGCCAAAGCTCGCAGATACTTTTCATCTTTATTTATTTCATTTGTCCCTCTTGAGTTACAATTGTCCATAACCAATATGTATATTGGTGAAACCACAAAAAGAAGTTTTGGTGTGATTACACCATCACATCAAATTTCTTTTCGCACTGTGTTTCTCAGTCCCAAGTATCTGGTGCATTTACAATGTTGTTTAGATCAGTTACATTTATTACAGTCAATAAACCCGTGTAATTTATAATGTTGTGTGAAAAGCGCTGGCAAATTTCACCAGCATAGCAGTCTATACAAAGTTCTGGAATTAAAGTTCTGAATACTGAATGTTACTGCATTGATGCCACTATGCATGTAAGCTTAGTAATTTGGAATCACAAAATTCAAGTGAGGATAATTTCACAAGCATCCCTAGATTGTTCCTTGTCCAACTAAACAATTGATAACTGTTGACTCATTTTAAGGCTAAAGTTGATTTTTTTTTAATCCCAGGTTTAAAACATGTGGGGATACCGGCTCTGAGTTAAGCTGTGTTGTGCTTCTATTTATCAGTCTGTCTGCAAAAGGGTGAGACTGTATCCACTTGCAAGCTATGCAAAGAGAGCAGAGGCCCTTGTCTTTGGTTGGCCGTATAGAAGGTTGCCACCTCTTGGTTGGGAAATACCTGGAGTCTGGATTGTGCCTGGGGAGGGTGGGGTTTGGGGAGAAATCTCAGTAGGATATAATGCCATAGTCCCCCCCCCCCCCCAAGTAGCCATTTTATCTGTGGAAACTGATCGCTATATTCTCCACCTGGAGGCTTGCAACTCTACAGCATTGACAATTCCATTTCAGAACAGGCAGGACCTATTAGACAGATCCAGCACTGATCCAAAAGGTATTTCCCATAGACACCTGCTAGAGAGAAAAAGAAATTGGTGGTTAGCCAAGAGGCATATAATCTCTTTTGGAAGCATAGCATGTAGACAACCTAGATAAAGCGTATGATAATCTTTGAACAAATATTTCAGATAAATAATCCCAGTTCTGTTTATTTCTGTGGAACTCTAGTGTACATTTAAGCTATTCAACTTCTGTGTATAAACAACTTGTCTTATGTGGTTTGAATACTTCATGTTGTTGCATATTTTCAGTTGTAGATCAGATTATAACTATGTAAATATAATTATTTGATATTACGTTATGTTCTGTATTGATTTTGTTTTTATATAATAACCAGAAGTAAATATATTTATTTCAGGTGAATATTGCCATTATATGGTGTTTCTCTCTCTCCTTGATCTCTTGTCAGAATCATGTCTTGCTATGGTTTGTAAGAGCTCTAGAGACACCCTTTGTACACATATGTAATACATTGGTAAAAAGTGGAAAAAATTGGTACAAATACCGGCATCTTTTTTCAATGAATTGTTGGATCTCCATTGAATTAGTATTCAGCAGAAATTAACCTGATTGTGTATTTATTATTGGGAGCCTAATCATTTATAAAAAATGTGTAACTAAAGGCAGTTCCAGAAGCAAAGAATCTGGAATAGTCATATGAAAGGTGATGAGTCCTCATGGAGACTAAAATTATACTGAAAGCCAGTTTGCTAATTCTTCCATCACATTTCTGGGACTGTGCCTTAATTAATTGCACTAATGTTTGGTTATTACAAGGGTTGGAGAAGGTGAGTGATTCAGTAAGAACTTGCCTACTGAATCTGCCAGCTAAGGGTATGTGGGTGATTATAAAAGCTGATGAAGAGCTGGCTCTAAAACTTATTTTATTTTTATTTTATTTAGATTTTCATACGCAACTTTCTGAGACATTGAAAGACAGACAGACTGGCTGGCAGCAGCTGGCTGAAACAAAGAACTCTCTAATACGTAAGGTTTTCAACTTGCTTTATTCCAACCCCTATATCTAAAGTTAAAGCTTTGTTAATTGTGTGATCCAACTTGGATGAGTTTTGTGGTATTTATAGGATGCTTAGTGGTGTTTATTTGATGCTTATCCTTTATTTTATTATTGTATATGTATTTACTTGTTTATTAGTCAATGTTTAGATGACTTCCTTATTTTAAACTGTTGGTTTAAAAGCATCAATCTACGTATTGACTGGTTAACTCATTTAAAAGGTGCAGTACTTAAACTGGAGACATACAGTAGGAAGTAGGGGGACTCACTGCTGGGGAGTGGGGCTCACCAGCAACATAATGAATCACCACCAATAGTCTAGCATCCAGCCAAAAGGCTATGGTTTAACCATAGAGTTTTGACAGTGCTAGAGCATCATCAGCATATTGAGATCCTGACCATTCCCCCCTTTCCCTGTCATTTTTCTTCCACTACCCAACTGAGCAGCAGCAGGAAGGATCAACTGGGGGATGAGATATCCCCCACTCCTAGGAGGTAGGAACTATACTTTTAAAATGACATGTTCCAGTTGTCTTGATAGAATATGAACAAGAGGATCAGTTACATATTTTCTGTCTCAGTAGTAGTTGGCAAGGAGGAAATACTCCAATTTCTTTTGCACGAGCCTGGCTTTTTTTTTTCACAACGTAGATGCAGCATGCATGCTCAAACATCTCCAGTGAGCTGCATTCTGATTGGCTCTTCCCTCCCTTCCAAAGGCAATGCTTCTGATCGATGGATCCTCAGCAACCACAGGAGAACCAAGCAGGACACACACACCCTTTTCTCTGGTTTTGAAAAGTAGCTGGTGCAATGAACAACATGGCAAGCACGTTGTGCTACACAAAGTAAAAACTTTTGACCAATACTGGGCAGAGCACTATGTCCCATCCACATTTAAAGGTGTGCAGGAAACTATGAGACACTCACTCCCCACCCCCTAATATTCCCAATAACATTTGACTGATCTTTGGGGTTGTCATGGAATGAGAGCATCTTGCTAGGCAGGTGCTTCCCCATCTCTCCCCTCCCAGGATCCTGTTGGGAATGTGAGCCAGGAGGTGCAGGACTGGGTTGGCTGCTGCTCACCTAGCAAATGGCGCTTGGTGAGAGTGAGCTGGAGCAGGGTGAACATGATGTAAGGCAGGGAGATCACATGGTGGGGTGGGAAAAATAAATCAATTTTGCTCCCGTGGCCTTTGCACAGAAGCGATTCAACATGGGATTTTTGAAAAAGATCTACATTTGAGTGGTTTTTGAAAAACTCGGGATGAGGAAAATATCGCGGGACAAATCTGCTTTAGGATTGGGAACTGTGCAAACTTCTTGGCCAAACCGGGATGTTTCTCTTGCTCAACCTGGGATATTTGGACTGTGCAGAAATGGCCTATATTTAAGGGCTATTTACTAAAATGTTGATATTATAGGATGCCTACATTCAGCTACCGAGAACAGGGAAATAAACATTATTTATTTAACTAGTCAGCCAGCCCTTCTTCCAAGGAGTTCAAAGCAATTATTCTCTCTTCCTCCATTTTACCATGAAGGGTACTGGCCAAAGGCTGCTCAGCAACCTTCATTACTGTGTAGGTATTTGAACCTAGGTCTCCCAACCTAGGTCTCCCAATTTGAACCTAGGTCTCCCAACTCCCAACTGTGCCACCTAAGTACTGCACCTTACTGGTGTAAATTGTGCCACTTCAGCATGCAAATGGGTAATCACATGTCTGAACTGTTTTAAATGGTAGAACCTTTTTGTATGTGGAAAGCAAGCATGTTACAGAAGAACATTCTAACCTAACCTTCCTTCATCACACTAGCTTTCTATGTGAAAGGCATTACTGACATTCATGCAATTCACCTATCTCCCAGAGCACTGTACCTTGTACTTTTTATGAACCTTTAAACAATCTATAAATGCTCAATTCTTCATAGCCTTAGGTTTATTAGTAGTGATAGTTCCATGTAGCATGACCATCTGTTCATACCTGTTTTCCTTGACCATATATTATATGTTATCAGAAAAGAATTAGAACACTAGGTAATATACAAAATTTAGTGAGGGAAATTCTGTTTAATATGTATGTCTGTGACATCGTCACTGTTCACCAAGCTTATCTTTTCTATAGGAGTGACTTCCTTTTTAAAGTTCTGCTTCCATTTTAAATCACTACTTGGTTTCAATCCCTTAAAATTTGCCGAGGAGTCTCCTTTTCTGTTTCTTGGGAGGCAGGGGACTTTTCCCATTATGCTGCTTTTGGTGTTATAATTAACACATTTTGTATAATCTAAAAACAATTAGGTCATCCACTGTGGAAAACTGAATAGTCCTCTTACTTTGTATAAATAAGAATAAAAAAGTAATGAACATTAACATCATATTTTGGTATCATTGAGGCATGTGCATACACATTATTTTGTAGGGATAGTCTAATATAAGCCCTTGATTTATTTCTTAATGGCTAATGGAATGATGGGTGCATAAAGAATCATGTCTACATATGTAATCTTAATTCAGTAATAACAAAAGTTGAATATTGTACCGTGGAAACAACACATTGTACATAAAAATGACACAGGTGTGAGAATTAGCAGTAGTGTCAGCTTTCAGTGCTAGTAATTTGGAGCAAGAATTATGGCTGTATCGTGGATTTTGTGCTGCCAGTAGACAGATGGTATTAGTTTTTGTCTTCCATCTGAGGTGGGATCCTGATAATGGCACTAGAAGTTTTTCAGTTAACACAGGAGACTCAGGGCCACTCCCCACTTACCTCGTCTGAGTGCAACCCCGCAGCGACCCCTCGTAGAAAAGCCTCTGTGGCTTTTGACAACGGAGACATTTGTTCCCCACTCATTTTCCATTCAGGAAATAGCGCGGGGTTCCACATCAAGAGTCAAAGAGGCAATCGAGCGTTCTGATTGGCTGGCACGCGTGTGCATCATTTACACGTGGGAGTTGCAGCCAGCCGAAGGCGGGGCTCCATTTTGATTGGCTGACCTGAAAAGTTCGTTTGGATAAGCTGAACGCATTGTTTTAAGACGTCTGCACATGCTGACGTCACTACCTGTTGCAAATTGCTTGGGCAGAAAAATGAAAGTAAATATTGGTTTCGGTTTACACCGCCGACAACCCTGTGCTCAGCAGCACTTTGCCAAGCTGCAAAACAGTGGAGCTCGAGCAAAAAAGAGCAAAAAAGAGCAATGTTGGCACGTCTTGTTGTGCACACGTCTCAATTTCCAAGCACTTTCTGACGGGAATACCCTCCCTAAACAAAATGGCAGTTCCTGTTTCCTGATTGGCCGGAAGCTGCGCGTCAGAGCGAATCCCCGCGTAAACAGCCGAGGTTCCCCACCCCCCTGTGGCACCTGCGGGGTTTTTGAAAATGTTGCTCTTTTCAGAGGACCTAATTTGCCACGCGACAAGGAGGTGGGAGAGCGGCAAATTAAAGGCAGCTGCGCAGTGGGCGCTGGTGACGTGGGGAACGTCCATCCTCCTCGTGTCTTTTAAAGAGGTGACCCCGCGGCTTATGGTGAGTGGGGAGTGGCCCTCAGTAAATGCAAGACTTTTATTTCACTGTGGACAGTATTTCATTGTTATGTTTTTACTGTATTTTGAATAACCAGGAACTATTTCAATACATTCCGAATGTGCCAAGCAGCAAAAAATACCTTTAATGCTGTTTCTCTTTGAAAGAATGGAACTCGGTGCACTTACAATTGTCTCAGCCCACTGAGTCTATGGGAAATGAGGAGAGAAAACACTACAGTACTTTGTAGAACAGGTCATTGATTTTCAGGGGCTCTAGTTGATCTGTGTTGTGTCAACGAAGTCAATACTGAGTAGGGCCTTCACAGCATGAGAGTTCCACATACTGAGAACTATAATTGCTGTGTGTTAGCTGTTGTATGAAGAGGTTTTACATACAGCCAGCCTTTCAAACTGCTGCAGAGGCATCTCTTGTAGCATTTTCTATATTTTCCCATGAATGATCCTTCATTGTCCCATAATTTCGGGTTACACCAAATTTTTGCCCACAAAGTGTTTGAGTGTGGATGAAAACGTAAGTTATCCCCACTGTCTGATTCATCTTAGGAAGAAGCTCTGGGGTTTGGATCCAACAGTCTGTGGGATTAAGCATAGCTGGATCTCCCCCCCCCCCTTTCCCCATATCCCTTTCTAATTGTAAGAAATTCAGGACCCGGAAAGGGGTAAAACATTTGATCACTGGAACTACACTGACCAAAGAAGGAGGATTGGGTGTTTCTGCCACCTTTTCCATCCTTAACGCAGCTCCTGACCCATGGGGCTATTAATTTCCACAGATCTCATGTCTTTGGGAAGCAACTTCCTCATAATTAGAAAGGGCTGTTGGGAGGAAGGAAACAAGAGAAAAGTTTGCATCCATTTGCACCTTCTTTGGACTGAGTGTTGGATACAACTTTCTGTTTGAAGGACACTTAAATCAAATTGGAGAAAGAAACATTTGGAACAGGCAACCAATGGTCCACAAACTAACAAATTTGCAAACTTTGCTTGGGAAGTGAACCAGACTGCATCTTAAAAACCCAGTTTGGGTGTATTGCAGCATGTTCTGGAATATGTGAAGTTATGAAAATAAATGTTCATATTTTAAGAAAGTTGGTAACAGCTGATTTTTTAAAAAGTAGTTCATTTGGCACTTTATACACAAGCTTCCAGCTTAAAGAAACTCATTTTGAAGAAAAAGGTGGCAATTTGTAACACATGCTGTGGCAGAACGGGCTTTCTTTGCCCACAGGCCCTATTCCACCCTGGAGGTGTAGCTAGGAAGAATGGAGCCCGAGGCAGAATTTGAGTTTTGCGGGGCCCCCCGTAGACAACCACCCTCCCCCACCATGACCAAACAATAATTTTTTTTGGTTCTGGTGGGTTTTCTGGGCTGTGTGGCCGTGATCTGGTGAATTTTGTTCCTAACGTTTCGCCTGCATCTGTGGCTGGCATCTTCAGAGGTGTATCACAGAGGGAAGTCTGTTTCACAATGTGTATAGCCCCTGGTTCCCCTCTCCTGAGTTCCTCAAGGCAGACTGGAGGCCCTGGAGGAAAAGCTGCTTGCCAAATGCCAGCCTAATCCAGGTACCCTGCTATTCAGAGAACTGCTCCCCACAGCTAAGGTTCAAAAGTACTTATTAAAAATAAAATGGTTACAAGTATGTTTTAGCAGTGCACCAGATTGAGCAAGGATTTCCAAAACAAAGGAGATATAAACGCAAATTCTCTTAACATACCCTAGCAGTTGTTAAAATAGGGTAGGCTCTTAAATTTAGGAGGTTACAATTCTCACAGAGTTCCCATTACCTGGAAGCTTGGGTCAGCTTTCTGGGTGAGCTCATGGTCCAAAAATGGCTGCTCTCTCCAAAGCCCAGGCAAGGGGTCTGCTCCTTTCAGTGGCCCAGCAGAAAGAGACTTCATCCCTCTGTTCCCAGTTCCCATGCCCACCCCTCTCTCAAGGTCAGTCTGAGTTATCTTTTCCCCCTATGTCAGATATCTCTTCCTGATGTCCCTCTGGCATTTTCAAGTTCTCCAAATCTATGATACCTGCTTTGAGAAGGGGAGGGGAAAAAAGGGGGGGAGGAAAAGCCATTTCCTCACACACGCAGTGGCAAAATAAACACCATCTGTTAGTGTTGATTTGTTCCATGATATTCTCATGCTGAGTGATTTTATTCAATTTGTAAAAGTTTTTTCAGAAATAGTTAATGATGTGTCTAGTGTACAGTAGAGATGCATTTGGGGTGACTGCATGCAGACATACGTTTAGGAAAAGTGCTGACTAAATGGTTTTGTTGAGGGTATTCCATTTTCATGTGCACCAATGCTAATGTGTTTCTATATTGAGATTGTATTGTGTAATACATAGATGACAATAATAATAATGATGATAATGATGAAATTCTCTGTTACTGTGCACAGGTTAATCCCACTGGATAAAATTCAACACTAGTAAACCTTATTTTCATCGATTTAAATGGCTAGTAAGCACATATCTAACTCTTCCGTTAAAATTACTAGGATTTAAAGGGCTTATCTTTCGCTTGGATTGTGCTGGTTGTTTACAGTGAGATCTAAAAGAGGTGCTTCTGCACAGGATCGTACCAAGGTTTCACAGTAATAAACACATTTCCTTTGAAATAACAGATTTCATGCATTTTTCAGGCCATTGCTTTCACATTCTGCACGTGAGCTCCCAATGGCACCTGGTGGGCCACTGTGAGTAGCAGAGTGCTGGACTAGATGGACTCTGGTCTGATCCAGCAGGCTAGTTCTTATGTTCTCAACTAAGCAGTTGAGGATTGTATGCTAAGGTTTTGATTCTGTGCACTTTTACTTCCAAGCAAGCTGTATTTGACTCAGTTGGATTGTTTCTAAGTAAACAAATATGAGGTTAGGCTGTAGGTGTGATAGTACTTAATTTCTTGGAAACTTTTTTCCTGTTTTGTCCCATGCCATTGTCCCAGTCTGTGCTGTTCTGAGAGAATCCTACTTTCAATTAAAAATGATTCTTTTCCATAGGATCCAAAAGCTATTAATAATCCCAGAATTGAGTGTTGTGGGTTTCTTGGACTGTGCAGCCGTGGTCTGGCAGTTTTTGCTCATGTTTCACCCACATCTATGGCTGGCAACTTCAGAGGCATGTCATGGTAAGATATGTTTCTCTCCGTAGCAAAAATTACAAGACCACAGCCACACAGCCTGGAAAACCCACAGTATCCGGTAGATTCCAGCCATGAAAGCCTTTGACAATGCCAGAATTCTTTTTCAAACCTTACACACTGAGAAAATTACGTTTGCAGAAATATCAGATATCATTTCTCAATCCTTTTATAATTGTTGGTTGCGTAATGGAAGGACATTACTAGGCTTAGAAACATCATACCAGTAAGCACCAAAAGGCACACTTCAGAGCAAGTCACAGATAAAGCAGCAGGCTGCCAATTGAAGAAAGGGAGATTAGAGCTTCAGTCAAAGAGCTTTCTCACTAAAACTGTCTTAATGCTTTGAAATAATGGAACACACTAATGAGTAAAATTATTGTAGAATATCTAGGGTGTTACTGTAATGACTCTGGAACAGCAAATGAATTAATCATTGTTAATGATGATGAATACTTAACTGATGAAGTCTAGCCTTGTCCATTAAATGGTAACGGTGCTCCTTAAAGATGGATTTAGGGCAAACTAGCTTTTTCAATGTCTGTTAGGTGAATTGCTTGTTTGTTTTACACCTAGGTAAGCCAAGGTATTTCCCCGTTTCCCTATTATTGTTCCAAATAGCAAGAATAATAACTTTCTGACAGTTATTGATTTCACCTTTCTGTCACTTTTACAGATCTTCCCTGTCTCATAAATGTGCATTTCTATATGCTGCTGCTTCCATTTTCCATTGACTAATATTCTCCTATTTGTTGTTTACTAGCAGCTATAAGATCTACCCTTTTCTCTCTCTACCTGCTATTAAAATCCTTTTCCATGGCTTGATCTCGTCAGACTTCAAGCTGCTCTTCCCTCCTACCATATTTTCATTTTTTTCCACTTGGGTTAGAGTGTCCACACAGAAGTCATCTTTCCTCCCCATTTATATGACAACTTCAATTGACACTGGAAGTCCGTACACTTGGTTACTGATATTTTCCCAAATGAGGTGATTTAATCAATCCTCCTGGGATTGAAGGTTGGTAGTATGGTGCACTGGCCCTTGGACATATGCTTGACTTGTGGTGGTGTGCATCCCATGGGGCTTTTTGGTGGCGGGGGTGGGTGGGTCAGGGCTTTTCCCTGCTCCTCGTACCACCAAAAAGCCCTTTGGGAGGTGGCGGGGCAGCGTTGCATCAGCATTGCATCTAGGTTTGGATGGAGCTGACAGCATCTTTCATTGAAACAGCTTTAGCCATTTCTTAACAAAATCAAGCTTTCAACCAACAGCACTGGTGACTGAAAGCAATAAACTTACATTCTGAAGTGTATACATTCTCTAACCACTAGGTCAGTGGTGGCGAACCTATGGCACGGGTGCCAGAGGTGGCACTCAGAGCCCTCTCTGTGGGCACACGCAAACAGAGACACACACCCCACACACACATCTAGGCTGGCCTGGGCCACTGGGCCACTGGGCCATTATTAGCATTAAACCTAAGACCTAGTTTTGGGGAAGCAGTGTAAGTAACCCTGTTAAGCGCTGTTAACCCCCACTGATTTTCATGTGAAGAACTAAAGCGCAATCCTTTACCTGGGAGTAAGCTCAGTTGCTGGTAATGTGGCTTGCTTTTGAGTCAACCCTCCTAGGGTCATGATTCACCCGTTGGAAGAGTTGCACGGTTGCTTCAAAGCAAAGCCACTGACTACCACCAATCTTACTCCTGAGTAACGCACGCCTCGGAGCCAACCATTTTTTTCTAAACTAAAACCTCGGCATTCAGGTTAAATTGCCGTGTTGGCCCTTTGCGATAAATAAGTGGGTCTCGGGTTGCCGTTTGGGCACTCGGTCTCGAAAAGGTTCGCCATCACTGCACTAGGTAAAACCATCAAGCTGAAAAGGAATGAATAGTGTCTTTGTTTAGTGTGTTCCAGTTTCACTTTGCCTTGACTGTTCCCTGCCTTGCAAGAATCTGTATAAGTTCAGTGGAATAGAGCCACATCTGTGCCTTGACTCATTACCTTTTTCCCATGTAATTTCTTTTTGTGAAAGGATTTTTTTCTTTAAACGATGCCTGACCTGTGAGTTATCACTTACCTGTTGAAGTTCTTTGTTGAGGTGATTTAATTAACATCCATCTTCCTCTACCTTCTTACCTTTGTTCTCAGAGCCACCAGGTAGCAACACTAGCCTGGATTTTGAAGGACTAAAACTGCTTGTTAACTTTGCTCTGACTGCCTATGTGTAATGAAGAGCCTCAGTGCAGCTTTGAAGTCCCCCTCCCCCGGCTTTAAAACAACTAGAGAAGATCCAGAGAAAAAGAACAGCTGTGTCTGTTTTATGTCTTACAATTGAAAAACCATTGAATTGCATATGAAAGATGCTATTTTCCAAAATGATTGAGTAGCAATTTCTGCATTATGGAAAAATGTGTGGTACAGCCCTCCTGGGACTATACTACTTCAGGAAGGATAGTTCATGTTTGAAGCTATCTTATCAAAAACTTCTACCCATGAAAACCTAGCATGCTAGGGGAAAGATTTTCAGCCTAGCTTTCTTCCTGGGGTTATTAATCCTTAAGTGTTAGAGCCAAGCATTGGAGTCATATGTGTTTCTTGCTATGTATAGATTACTTGTAAGAAATAAGTCTATGGGTAAATTAAACATTGATAAAATATATTGAATTTAAGTTGTGGGGGTGGGGCAGCAATCAGGATTCAAATATCAGTTGAGGTTGAACTTGTAAAATGGATTTGGGCTGTGTTCCCCATTTAACAGATTTAATGTTGCACAATTTTCAGGTCTGACTACAGTGAGATTGGTCAAGGATATTATACATTTAATACAATATATTAGATTATAATCTCTGGCCAGAGGGGTCTTACAAGGTTACATCTTGTACCCCATGCTTTCAAACATATGAAGCCTCTGGGAGAAGTCATCCAGAAATTTGGGCTGAGTTGGCCCCAAGATGCGAATGACACTTGGCTCTCTCATATGCTTCCAGCACATCCCGGGAAAGCTGTGGACATTGTGAACAAATCCCTGGAAGGGGCCTTGGGGTGGATGAAGGGGAGCAAGCTAAGTTTAACCCTGGGGTGTTATTATTAGTGAGGTGTTATTGGTTAGGTAAAGGTCTGACCCAAGAATGGGGATATATTCTGTTCTGAATGGGGCTGTACTCCTCTTAACAGAACAGGTTTGAAGCTGGGGGATGCTGCTGGATCAAGGCCTACTGTTGGATAAACAGGTAGTAGTGGTGACTGAAAGCACCTTTCCCCAACTATGTGTGGTGACCTGGTTGCAGCCATTCTGGGCATGAAATAGCATGCCCTGGTAATATAGATCACTCTAGTGCACTGTAGAGCTGCCATTGAAATCTGTCCAGAAACTATAGTTGTACAGAAAGCTGAGGTGATGACACAACCAAGATGGCGTCTGAGACAGAGCTCCTTTGCAGAGCTCCGCTACATTAAGCTTTTAGAAACCCTCATTTTTAGTTTTTTTTAGTCTTTTTAGCCTTAGCTTTCCCCCCACTTCTATGGTGAACGGGTTGGCACTTAGGGAGAATCTGTGCAAGTAAGAACTTGGCTATTTCTGTGCAAGTAAGAATTTTGGGGCTGATGCTCGTATGAGCTCCCCTGCCTTCTTGTCCCTGCCTCCTTGCTCTATCAACTCCATCCGGTTGTTACCTAATGCTGCAGATGGGCAGCTTCCCCCCTCCCGAGGCCTTGGTGATTGTTACAACGGGGTCTGCGGCAGAGACCCGAGGGACCTACCAGCTTTGTACTGGGACTTGACAGCACCTACCGGGTCCTGGGCAGCCGAGGAACTGAGGAGTGTGCAATCGACTCTGGGGCGGCTAGGGCTACTGAGCCGAGACGGGCGTAGCCGGCTGCAGCCGTGGGGCTGTTTGGAAAGTGTATGCGGTGGGAACAGAGGCTGGAGGTCAGATGGCCAGGGCCCGGGGCCTTGCAGACGTCGGGAGGCACTGGTGACTTCTATCATGGAACGAAGAAGTAGAGACTCTTTGCAGGTCATCCATTACACCATTTCATCTGGGTTCAGTGTGCCGGCGGTGAGAGGGCTGTGTGGGCTGAACCTCTAGGAGGAGGATTGCGGGTGTGGAGCAGTATACTGAAGATCTGGTGGGAGTGGCTGGTGGCAGGAGCCCCCCCCCCAAGCACCCACACTACCTCCTCACTGTTGGCTCATTGACTTCAAGGGATCTCCCTTCGGGCTTGGCGGTGGTTGTGCGGGCAGCGAGCCGATTAGTGAGAGTCCTGGGCTCTGCTTCCTTCATGGCATTTGTACCATCTCGTCCACTAGAGGGCGCGGGGATCTGGTGGCAGCAGCTCCCCATTGACATCTATTTGGCGCCCTCTCCTGGTTCCACATGGGTTTTTCTGCCCTCCGCAGGGCTTTGGCCCTGGCTACTGACTGACTTACATTGCAAAATAACTGACTTTCATTGGAAAACAACTACAGCCCCACTGGTGAGAGCGTGGTGAGCTGTATCAAATGAACTTCAGCAGATCTAGCTGTTTTTCCCCCCTGTGGTTTGGTTCAGTCTATAGCTTGAGGGGTAGTGTAGTGTAGGTTAGGTTAGGTTATTGGCTGTGGCTGTAGTTTTAAGTTAGTGGGTAGGAATTTATGTTAATCACTGATTGGCTAGTGTTGGCTGGGAAGTAGGTTGCTGTGGATGTTATTTGTTTGAGCTCAGTCTTGCTTGTTTGTTAGTTGGGCTGCTAGTTAGTGGAAAGGCTGAGCCTGCTGGGCTTGCTGGTTAGTGGTTAGGTTAGGTTAGCTAGTGGCTAGGTAGGGCTGTTTAGTAGTTTTATTTAGTGGGCTTATAAGTAGGGGAGGATTGTAGGCCTATGGGGCGCCACTTTTGGGGCTGGGGATTCCAGTATTGGTGGGACGGGGTATATATGATGGTAGGCGGCGGCCATATGAGAGAAGACGGATGAGATGTGGTTCTGCTCGTCTGTCTTCTGACCTCCGACCTATCCCGAGGAACGAAGGTGGTTGGGTTCAGCAGTCCCCTGCTTCATTGTTGGTGTTGATAAACGGCAGGTCTATAAACAACAAGACTGCGATGCTCCGGGATTTTCTCGGGGCCCAGCAGATTGACCTGGCTTGCATGACCAAAACCTGGGTGCGAGAGGGCGAGACTGTTGCCTTAGGCGAGGTCACACCTTCAGGTTTCGCATGCCTCCACCAATCGTAAACACAGGGCCAGGGGGGAGGAGTAGCTATGTTCATCTGTGATTCTATCCCCTTCAGGGCTGTCCCTGTCCCAGGGATCACCGGTGTGGAGTGTGTCAGTCTGGAATGGTTGGCTATGGAGAGGTTGGCTGTCCTCTTGGTGTACCGGTCGCTTAGTGCACCGGGACAGCCTGCCGCAGCTGCTGGAGGTGGTGGCCGACTGAGCGTTGTGGTTTCCCAGACTCATAGTCTTGGGCGACTTCAACGTCCATTTCGACACGCCTCATGTGCAGTGGCTGCGGACCTGGTGTCATCCATGGCAACGCTGGGCCTCTCCTTGGTAAATTCTGGCCCCACCCATGAGGCCGGTCACACTGTGGATTTCGTCTTTGGTTCAGGGGTTGATACGGTTGTATCCTCTATTGATAGAGTGCCATGGTCCGACCACTATGCCCTGAAGGTACAGATGGACTTTCTGCACCAACATAGGTGATGGGCTAATTTATGCCCACCTGTGGAGACTTCTGGATCCTATTGGATTCCTAAATGCTCTGCGGGATCCTGAACCCACTGGCACCCTCGATGAGCAGGTGGAGGACTGGAACTCCCGGCTCTCCGATGCCATTGAGGTTGTTGCTCCCAGGAGACCTCTGCACCCTCTTTGTTTTTTCGTCGTTTATTGGGTCTTCCAAACTCAGTCACGTATCAAGTTCTTTGTTTAGAAACCGGAGCCAAGACGATTTTTTCCCGGGTTTGGCTTTCTTTGTTTAAATACTGGCTTCGCCTTCATTTTAGAGCCCTCCCGGGCAGTCTGACATATCTTCTGTTAAGCGACCACTTCCACTCCACCTGGCACACCAAAATTATCAATCAAATAAACAACATAGGTGTATCTTTTGACCAACTCCTACTGACTGGATCTTAAAAGACAGGCTTTCTGGAGTTTTGAAACAACGTACTCTCTTGACATTGAAGGGCAACTTCTCACAGCTGGAGCACGGGGAACTTGTTCTCCACATTTCACCACCATTGCCGGGTTTTATGGCTTTAAATATCTAGAGTAACTAATCAATCCACATCTCCGTGGAATATTTTATGCTTGCTTTCGGCTTATCGTGCTACCGACTGCCCAAACAAGAGTAAGCAGATATCATGGCATCCCACAGGAGAACAGGACTTGTTCCTGCGCAGCGGGCCTACCCGAAACAACTGAACACATGCTCCTTCAATGTAAAGATTTGGCAGTCTATCGGTTGCTTTTTCTCGAGGCCATCTTGAAGAAATTTTCAGTGAGATCAGACAAGGAAATAGTTTCATACTTGCCTTAGTGATATCATCCACTACTTCACGAATTAGTTGCCAGGTTTTACTAAACAAAGTACTTGGATTAAAACCTTTTGAGAAAGGATCCACTAACAGCAGCGGTCGTGGTAACAGGAAGCGGTTGAGGAAAGAAAACACCTGGGAACCTGTATGCGTTGTTCACTTCAAAGAACAGAAGGGTTTTATTCCTTGTTTCCAAAAGCAAAGTAGTCTGACAGAGTGCAGCGCAGCAACTGGATGATCAAAGCACGCGTGAGACCAAACTGTTCTGTGCATACATATATAGAGACATTCAACCAATCAGGGAGCAGTGATGCAATCACACTAGATGTGCTTAGTCATGGTTGCATCACCCACTGAAACTAGGTGAAAGGTGGAGGATTGCATCAGCCAAGCTGTCAAGTAGATTTTGGTGATCTAACTGTCAAGTCCTAACAACCTTTGTGTAAATTTTAGTCAATTGGTTTTAACCTAATTTGTATTTTACCACTTTTTATATGCCATTAAAGGTATTGTATTTGTATTTGTTTGTTTGACCTCTGCACCCCCGCACGCGGCTGGCTCCTTGGTATACCAGGGAGCTGCATTGTATGAAGTGGGAGCTCAGACGTCTAGAGCGAGTGTGGAGGAAATCTCGTGACGAAGCTGCATGAACATCTTATAGGATGTTTATGAAGGCCTATGAGATGGTGGTGAAGGAGACGAAGAGAGCTTTCTTTTCGTCCTCTCTCGCATCTGCTAGCTCTAGCCCAGCACAAATATTTTGTATTATTCGGTCTCTCACCTCAATACCTGGGGCTTCTACAAATTCTCAATTGGCTGTTAGCTGTGAGGCTTTTATGAGCTTTTTTGCAGATAAAATTGTGTCGCTCCGCTAGGATCTTCCCACCACCTTGGACACAATTAGTGAACTGGAGGCTCCCTTGCCGCCTTCAGGCCCTTGTTTGGCCCAGTTCTCCCTGTTCTCTGAAGCCGCTGTTGACAGGGCCCTGGCTGCTGTTAGACCTACTACCTGTCCTCTGAATCAGTGCCCCTCATGGCTTGTTAAAATGTGCCAAGTGGAGCTACACCCCCATCTGTTGAATATCATCAATAGCTCCTGTGAGCAAGGAGTTTTTCCGGATGGGTTGAAGGAGGCGGTGGGCCACCCACTCTTGAAAAGACCATTGTTAGATCCTAGAGATCTGATTCACCACTCCTGCTTCAATCTTTTCTCTGCTTTCTGTGGTGACGGTAATTGAGAGAGTGGTGTTGGAGCAGCTTCAGGGCTTTCTGGAGGACGCATGGGCTTTTGATCCCTTCCAGTCCGGCTTCCGTGGTTGGGCATGGGATGGAGAGACAGTTCTCGCCGCTGCCACAGATATCAGCCTCCAGATGTGATGCAGTAGCTTGATCAAGGCAGATCGGTGCTGCTGGTATTGTTAGATCTTACCACAGCGCTTGGATGTGGTTTCCACGCACTTCATATTGACCCGCCCACCGGGGCTTCTGGCCGCTTTCTGGGGTGGCTACAGTGTGACACTGTCCTTCAGTGGAGCCATTGTCTCTCGTTTCTCTGGGACTCTGTGAGTCAAGCAAGTGCGGTGCAGGGCTCACGCCTCCTGGGAAGTGCCTCCTCGGCTTCATTGCGTGTGTACCCCAGAGGGCACTGTTGTCCCCTGGCCTGTTATTTAATACATCTATATGCGACTCCTTTAGCTCAGCTGCTGGTACGGGAGCTTTAGCTGATTTTGTCACTCAATATGCAGATTGACACTCAGCCCTATCTGCCCTTATGTTGATTGAGGGGGGAGTAGTCACTGCCCCTGCAGCTCTACAGCATTGTTTGGAGGCGGTTGCTGGTTGGTTGCAGCAGAGCAGATTGAAGCTGAATCCATTGAAGACAGAGATCCTCTGGCTGGGTCACCGAGGGGGGTTGGGGATTTGTCGGTGCCACCATGTGCGTGGGAGGGGTCTCATTGGCAACTTCTGACCTCCATTTGCAGTCTGGGGGTCCACCTGGATTCGTCTCTTTCAGTGGAGGCCCAGGTGGCCCATGTAACCTGGGTTCATTTTTCCATCTTTGTCAGGCCCGACGGCTGGCCTCCTACCTCTCCTGAGTTGACCTGGCCACTGTGATCCATGCAACTGTCACCTCCAGGTTAGACTACTGTAACTCGCTCTACGCAGGCTTTCCCTTGCACCTGATTTGGAAATTGAAACTGGTCCAAAATACGGCAGCTCGTCTGCTCACAGGAGGTGCCTTTCAAGACCGCATACATGTTTGCCTGTGTTATGTGAGGCCCGTGCATTGGCTCCTAGTTGAGTTCCGAGTCATCTTCAAGGTGTTGGTGCTAGCCTTTAAGGCTTTACGTGGCTTGGGACCTTCGTACCTTCAGTACCGTCTTACCCTGCATGTCCCAGCTGGTTGTCTCTGCTGGTTTGCTGGTTGTCCCTGGCCCCTCTATGATGTGGCTGGCCCCTGCCTGGTGGAACAGCCTCCCTCCATCTGTCTGGGCCCTGCGGGACCTTGGTGAGTTCCGCAGGGCCTGTAAGACTGAGCTGTTCCGCCGGGCTTTGGGGGGGTCAGCTGCTGAGGGTGCCCCCGATCTCCTCCCCTCCTCCCCTTGTTCTCTGTTTATTATGTGGCCCATTTAGGGGGGGACCTTTTGAGGTTCCCCGAGGGGGGTCGGTTTTAGTTCTTGGATGCTGACTGTATCATTGTTATTGGTTTTAGTAGGGAGACAGGGCTAGTATTATATTTGTACTGGTTTTTAACTTTTCCCTGTCTGCATATATTTATTTGTACACCGCCCTGAGCCCTCTGGGGGAGAACGGTATAAAAATCTAAAAATAAACAAACAAACAAACAAATAAATAATTGTGACTGGAATAGGTCCAGAGGGACCACATCACTCCATCACGTTTGCATTGTCTTCCAATTTGCTTCTGGGCCCAATTCAAAGTAGTGTATTTTCTTTTTTAAAACATTGTTTCACATAATATACCGCCCACCCCCAAAGGGCTCTGGGCGGTGTACAGTAACATAATAAAATGTCACAATATAAAACCCCATGAAATACAATAAAACTATAAATTATTTTAGGTGGTAAAGAACAGAAATTTACAGATGGTGAACAACTGTATAACCACAGAATAGAATACAGGGTGGGATGGAGCAAATTACAGGGATGGCACATAGTCAACGGCTACCCCCTCCAAAGGCCTGGTGGAATAATTCTGTTTTACAAGTTCTGTGGAACTGTTCCAGATCCCATGGGGCTCTAACAGATGATGGTAATCAGTTCCACCAGGCAGGGGCTAAGGCACAGAAGGTCTAGCCTGGGTGGTGGCCAGTCGTATCATAGAGGGGCCAGGTACCACCAGTAAATTGGTCATCTTCAGAGGCTTTGCTTTGGGTGCTCCTGCAAACTGAGAAATGCCTTTCTCAGCTGTAGTTCCAAAATGTCCAATTTCCCTTCCCAGGGAGAGTCATCTGTCTCTCTTACTTGTTGTCTTCTGCCAGCAGGAAAATACTTTTTCATTTGGTATCCCCTCAGTGAGTTTTATTAGCTTTCCTCCCCGTTTATGTGTTAGCATGTTTATTTAATGGTTTTAAATATTTTTAATATATATTTGTATTTTACAAATTAAACATTTTAATGTTTGACATGTTTTAAAGTTCACCATTTTGGGTACCCTGAATTGGATGGAAAGGCAACATAGAAATGTTTTGAATAAATAACAGGTTAATATCTTGCAAATGACATCAAAACACACTTGAAGGTCTTTGTTTTGGTGTCAATCCAAGACCAATTTTGGATGACAAATCAACTGTTGGCTTATTAAAGTTGGGAAGGAAGCACATCCCTCTGAGATAATGAACATTTATGCTCCACAAATTGCTAATAGTTATTAAGAATATCTGTAGAACCTTTTTCCCCCCCAAGGCCATTGTATCTGGCTTTTAAAGTTCTGTTACTTGTACCCAGCTAGTGATATAGCAAAGTTTGAAGAAAACACAGATTTCATGGTGTCTATACACTTCTACCTAAAACCTGATGTGAAAAAATATCACAGTAAGTAGTTATGTCTAAGATAGAATACTGAATACTGATAGTGTTAATACTAAGTCATCCAACCACTCTTTATCAATACAGCTGATGTGCTGCTTTGCATAAATGTAATTTTTCTCCCAGATACCTCTTAGACTTGACCTAAACTGTGTAAACATCAAAAACATTAATGATCAAACCTCTCTGAATGATAGCCATTTGAATTATGTGCACCAGTATTTCTACACTACTTTGAAACATCTTTTAAACTGCTTTGCATGAAATTAGAATAGAAGATAACATGCACCCATTTTCTGAAGATAATGTCAGAGTTTGAGTTTATATGCGGAAAACTCCCTTTAAACAATCTAAGCTCCAAAACGTTAGGATTCTGCTAATGTTTCATACTTGATCAAGAATTATTGCTATCTTTAATTGATATACAGTAAGAAGAATACTTTAAGTGGGTAGTACGTATTCTGCAGAAAGTGAAATCTTTGTGGGTAGAGGTATGACCCTTCTCACTCAGATTACATAACCCCAGTAATTGAAATAACAACAGACAACATTTTTGTGAGTAAGAAAATTGGCCATAGCCGAACAATTTATTGACAAAAAGCATAGGAAAGCAAATGGCGCAGCATTGGGAGGTGATCTAAGCCTCTGGGCAGACCGCCTGCTGGAGAAATATACTGCAGTGGAAAGATTAGAGTGAGGCATTCCAGACCGGTGAAGTACCTGTGACTGGAGTCTCCCTCAACCCTCGCTAGGGGCGCAAGCACCTTAGCCCCCAGTGGGGCATCCCAACCGTCAGCTTGCTCCACCCCAACCTCTTAAGGAGGTGTAATAACAAGGGAGCTTCCCCAGCTCCCCCTTTCAGCAGATCACCCCCAATGCGCAACCCGCAATCGGCTACGACAATGAATTTAAGCTAAAACACAACTGAGTTAAAGGGATTGGGTGAGTGGGAAACGCTTGCTGTCCGGAAGCAGAGTAAACCTCAAACCATGAGGCAGGGACTTATATAGGCCCTGCTTGGCCCACTCTGGTGACATGCTGTCCCAAGCCTCGCGAGAGCCCAACAGCCAATCAGGGTCCGGCCCTCGTGCATGCACGAATTGGGCCTGAAGCTGCCTGGCCTTTGCGCATGCGTGAACCAGGCCCGAAGCCATCCTTTCTGCCCACAACTAGGCAAATGGCCTTCATTGGGGCCTCCCCCCTGCAATGGTGGCCGCATCCCAGGCGCAGCCATGCTTTATCTGATGAGGTGTCCTGATTTTGTGGCCCAGAAATCAGATTGTATACTAGGGGTGTCCACCAAACTATTTTGTTTGTTTTTTTCTGTTTGGGTTTAATAGACCTGAAATTTTCCAGAACATCTGAAAAAGCCAAATCCTGATATTAATATGGGGTTTTTTTCAGCTTTTTTTTTGGAATATCTAATTTTTGGGGGGTTATTTAACCTTATTGGAGATCTTTGTGGGGCTCTAGGTGGGCTGTGTTTTAGGGAAATGTAACCAAATTTGCAGCGAAGGTAAGGTGACAGTCAGGAGACACAAGTTTGGTGATCTTTGGGCACCCAAGGAGAGCGCCCCCATTCATTCTTCATTGTTTCCAATAGCTAAAGGGGGTCCAGTTGCATAGGGGGCTAATCTAATCTTTACTGACCTAAACTTTTTGTAAGAAGAGTCATCAGCACCTACACTGAAAATTTGGTGCTTTTATCTCAAAAAACCACCTCCAGAGCCAAGCAACAATTTTCCAGTAATTCCCTTATGCTAGGAAAATTTCCTCTCTGTGATTGAGCTTTGACATAACTCTATGTTATACCAGTGGAGGATATTTGGGGCCTCTGGTGGGTTGTTTTTCAGGATAGAGTGCCCAAATTTACAGCGTAGTTTCAGATGATCAGGTGACTCTCCTTACACAATCCCCCAAGTTGGGTGAAGATTAGGTCAGTGGTTCCAATTTTATAAGCTCCCAAATGGAGAAGAAATGCAGGCCCATAAAATTGGACCCCTGACCCAATCTTCACCATACTTGGGGGTTTGTGTAAAGAGAGTCACCATCAACTATGTGGAAAATTTGATGCTTCTGCCTTGAAAAACAGCCCCTCCAGAGCCCCACAAAGTTTTCCATTGACATAACATTAGCTATGTCAGAGCTGAAATTCACAAAGATTAAGCACATGAGGATACTTATCCCCTTGCTGTGACGCAACTGTTTTTTACTAGTTTATTGGGTGCGAGCAGACTGGAGTGCAGATTATCCCATGCTCAGTGAACTTCTTTGAATCTCTTTGGCATCCTTGCAGCTCACACCTCACTGTGGAGGAACATGAGGTGAGGCAAGTTTTGAGGGCTGTGAATCCAAGGAAGGCTGCTGGACCGGATGGTATTCCCGGTCGGGTGTTAAAGGAATGCGCTAACCAACTGGCTGGTGTTTTTACTGGGATCTTTAATCGATCTTTATCCCAGTCCACCATCCCATCTTGTTTGAAAGCTTCCACCATTGTTCCACTACCAAAGAGATTTCCTGCTGACAATCTTCAGGATTATAGACCAGTGGCACTCACCCCCATCATCATGAAGTGTTTTGAAAAACTGGTCCATAGGCATATTAGTTCTTGCCTTCCAGATACATTTGATAAACATCAGTTCGCATATCGGACTAATAGATCTACGGAGGACGCCATTGCCATTAGCCTCCACACTGCTTTGACGCATCTGGAACATCAGGGGAATTATGTGCGAATGCTCTTTGCGGACTTTAGTTCCGCATTTAATACAATCTCGCCACAAAGACTGGTGACGAAACTCGTGGATCTTGGACTCTCACATTCAATCTGTTTGTGGATTAGGGACTTCTTGTCTGGACGTTCCCAGAGGGTTAGACTGGGAAATCGGGTTTCCTCAGTTCTTACTCTAAATATGGGAACGCCACAGGGCTGTGTGTTGAGTCCTTTACTGTTCACCCTTTATACATATGACTGTACTCCTGTCTATCATAGTAACACCATTATCAAATTTGCTGATGACGCAACGGTGGTGGGGCTCATCTCTGGAGGGGATGAGTCTGCCTATCGGAATGAAGTGGACCGACTGCTCTCATGGTGCAGGGAAAATAACCTGGTTCTTAACACTAACAAGACAAAGGAGCTCATAGTGGACTATAGAATGAATAGCTCAGAAATTCAGCCCTTGACTATAAATGGAGATCAAGTGGAGTGGGTGGCTAGTTTTAAATTTCTGGGCGTTATGATTAAAGAGGACTTGACCTGGGGCGTACAGACTGCCGTGGTGGTTAAGAAAGCCCAACAAAGACTGTACTTTCTGAGACTTTTAAGGAAGCAACAACTACATGGAAAACTTCTGGTGTCCTTTTACCACTGTGCTATAGAGAGTGTCCTAACCTACTGCATCTGTGTATGGTTCTCCAGTTGCACAGTGGCGAATAGGAAGGCGCTCCAAAGGGTGATCACTACTGCACAAAGGATTATCGGCTGCCCTCTTCCCTCCTTGGAAGAAATCTATAATTCCCGAAGCCTAAATAAAGCCCAAAATATTCTGAGGGACCCGTCTCATCCAGCACACTCTCTTTTTAAACTGTTACCATCTGGCAGACGATACAGGGCCCTCAGAACTAGGACAAAGAGGCTTAGAGACAGCTTCTACTCTAGAGCTGTGGCTATGCTAAACTCCGCTGCTTCATATTGATGTATTTCGGGCTGTGTAGGGATGGGTGGAGGAAGGGGAAAGTGAGGATGATGTATGAGTCTGAAATTGTGTGCATCGAGGAATGCTGCTGTAAATTTCATTGTGCGTGCACAATGACAATAAAATGCTTATGCTTATGCTTATGCTTATTAATGCCTTTCAATTTCTTTCTGATTACAAAACATGAAAGAAGGAAAATAAACTTACTTTCAGTCATATTTATAAAGAAAGATAGGCTTCTAGTGCTGAAGTTGTAGGAAGAGGAGACATTTTATAACTTTGATAATAAGGGTGGGTTTTTCTCTAAATATCAGGCAGTATTAGTCAAATCTTAGACAGTTATACTGCCGTTGTCTGTATCAGTGCCCTTTCGAAGTTATGCTTGGATATCACTAATCCTTCCTGTGCAGTGATTTGCCTAGAGTTGCAAGTCACACTTTGGTCAAATCTGATTTTAGACTGCTTATAAAACTGTTGCCAGGTAGATATGTAAAATGATTTGATATGCATCCTTTTCCAAGTGGTTACCCTTATCCATTTAGATGGGTTGTTGTCAGTAGTGGATTCAAATAATTTAACAACTAGTTGTTTACAAGCACCATTTTAACAACCTGTTCTGCTGAAGTGGTGCGAACCTGCTGAATCCCACCACTGATTGTAGTTCATCTCTAGATGGAACTGTTATTTTTGGCTACTGGCAGTTATGGGAAACATTTGTTCAAAACAACTGCCTGACAAGGGATTTTGTGTTTTCCCACTATCTGACAAGTGTCCTTTTCCTAAATGTGATTGAAAAAAACATAGTTTATTATAGGGGTAGAACTGTAGTTCACACTAACCTGCACCTCAGATAGCAGACATCATCTTGCAGAAGTGGTTTCTGAATAGCTTGCCATGGTCACTGTGTAAATGTCAAAGTGCTAAAGTCTTTCTGAGAAACATAGATGGTGGTTCCTCTGAGGGCAGAATGGATTGCCAGGAAATTCTCCAAAGAGCACTTGACTGTCTATCATGACCAAATAACAAAGCCTTTGTGACATAGCTGAGTTATCTGTCATGAACAACCTTTTTGTTTTGGTGACACAGCATTTTAACGAAATAGTACTCTTATTCCTATTAGGGTCTCTTATTTTCATATATCTTATTCAATAATCCTAAAAAATTATACTGTTCAGTTTCTGTGGACAGCGACAGACAATTCACTATCTGTTGTTCTTGCTAGCAATGGTTATGTATTTCTCCATGTAACAATTTATGATGGACAATTGGGTCAAAAAGCAAAGGGGAAAAGCAGCCACTTCTTTAGCCAGTCCTTTTTAGGGATGTGTTTCAGACAAAGCTAGGTACCGGTACTTATTATAATGATTGTAGAAATTGCCAGTTGATGAAAATAATTATATTTATATTTAAAAGTGACTAGTAAGGTGTCAGAAAGACTAGGAAATAGAAGCGACCCTCAAAAAAAGAAATAAGGGATCTTTTTTGTCTCACTGTTTGTCGCCAACAAGTAGCATTTTATATAGAAAGAAGCATTTTATGTAGTCAACTGTTCAGTCTAAGGAAGAGAAATGGGACTGGCATCTATTGATTTTTTGCAATTGGTATTTTTTGTGATATGCATTATGGCTGCTGTGTTCTGAAGTTGGTAAGACTCAAAATGTCAAAAAGTGTATGTTTCAAGTATGCACAATGGTCAAAGAATGGAGAGCTTTGCAGCTTAGAGGCCATCTCTGCCTGTAAAATCAGGCAGTAGTGTAGCATGGATTGTCAGTGCCTGTAGCAAGGGAAGTATTGCAACCCCCAACCCATGGACCATTAGCACTCCCTGAGTCCCTTCAACCAGTCCAGTATTGAACCGCATGTCCTCCAAGCATCCAGTTTCATCTACCTCACAAGTTTGTTGTGATCCTGAAATGGAGGACAGGAGGACAGGCCACCATTGAGGGAAAAGGTGAGGTATACATTAAAAAAATAAAGCTGTAGATGGGCAGGTAAACTACAACGATAAAATCATAGAGCTCATCACCTCCCTAGGCAGCTGATTCTACTGCTTAACTCCTCTTACTGTAAAAAAAAATCTTCCAAATGCCCAGCCAGTACCTTTCTACCCACAATGTATAACCATTATCGCAAGTCCTATCCTCTTCTGCCAACAAGAACAGCTCCTTGCTCGCCTCTAAGTGAAAATGAACACAGGAAATAGCCATTTGGTGTCTTTGATGTGCATAGAATGTAATTTCGTACAGTAATGTAAGATAGCAGGTTTGGTTCTAAGTAAATATTGATCAAAAATTAACCTTGATTTTATATCTGAATGTATGGCTTTAACATATTTTGCCAAACCAATCCTAAACATCATGCATAAATTTTGTCACAAGTCTGAGCTGAAAAATCAGTAGTTATTTCCACAGAACCAGAGCACCAAAGCAGATGTGGTTTGTATACATGCATTGGGAATTGAGGTTTTAGCAAATTAGAACTCATTTTTCAGTGTTCTTCCCAGTAGGAGTTCAGAAAGAAAAAAAAACCTATTTACTTGCCATAAATGACACTATATTTCTTTCAACAAACCTCTCTGCAAGTTTGTGTGCATTTCCTTTATTAAATGATAAAATCATTTCTTGCTTTAGATTTTAGTGTGCTCCTGCTGGAGGCATTTGATTGTGGAGATCAAGTCTGTGACATTGCCAAGGCAGAGCATTTCTTATCCTTTCTACATTCTTGGAGTCACAGGGAGAGAACAATGACTTTTAAATTATTGTTTTAATGGATATTTTAAAATCAAGCCATAGTGTTTGCCTTCTCCAGACATACTGCAAGTCTTGGACATATTTCCCAAAAGATTGCACCACAAACAGAAAACTATACCGTCTTGTATGCTCCAGAGACATTGTGGCTCTTTTTTAAGCTTTAAAGAAAACACTTTCTCATAGATCTCTAATGCTTAGAAAAGCTGCTGGCTGATAAAACTAGATAATGAAGTTGTTCATTAAATCAGTGAGCAAATATAATATGAGCAGCGTATTCCCAGCTTGTTCCTGCCAATGCTCTCTGGTACAATTGATTGAAGTCTACTGCTCTAGGTAGTTGGCCTGGAATCATTCATTCTTATGCTTCTTTGGAGTTTTCTAGCCAAGGAGATGGGCCTTTCCCATTGTATCCATGCTTGTTTGCTATACAATCTCTAGTTGAGTGTTACTCTTTCTATCATAAAGCCCTTGAACGTGGAAGCCTCTGTTATTGGTATCAGGTCTGTTTCTTTATATGTTTGAAGTATGAAAAGGAGCAGTGCCTGTGGGCTGCTAATAATTGTGGTGGTGGAAAGTATTGGCAAGTTGTACCTGACTTATGGCAACCCTGTAGAATTTTCAAAGCAAGAGATAGTCAGAGGTGGTTTATCATTGCCTGCTTCTGCAAAGCAACCTTGAACTTTGGTGTTCTTCCATCCAAATACGACCAGGTCTGACCCTGGAAGAAGCACTGCCAAGCAAAATGCTGTCTAATGTCTAAGTACTGGTGCATATAGATAGTCATAATATGTATTTTACTGTGCTTGATTACATTATCCTTTTCCATCTGGCAGAGATGTTTAGTAATGCATCATAAATCCTTGTAAAACTATTTAGCCAACATCAGGTTTTGTTTGGAAGAGTTTGCTTTTTTTTAGAATTGGATTAACCATTAATTATTAAGCCATAGGATGCTCTATAGTCTACTGAAAAAGTCATAAAAGTTGAATTAGTTTACTCAGAGTTCTGCAAGGATAGTGGTGGAGGCACCCTCCCCCCAGTTACTTTGCATACATGGATAATTTTTAGCAGTTCATTCCTAAACCTCAACAGTTGGCACATCCCTGACAACCATAAAGCCCTGGTATAGCTATTCAGTATTCTGTGCTCTCTCAACATAAAAAACAAATTGGGGTGTGGAGAGCAGGATAGTTGAAAGTATAACACTGACACTGGAGTCCATACAGCTGCTCCCCACCAGCAAAACACAGAAGACGCAGTGAATGCATGTACAATCCATATACGGTGTATACTTCATTGTTCTTTCTATGTGCCTTGAGTAACTCTCATGTTACATATACCATTGAATGTGTGATACTCCACATTTATCCAGGTACTGGTTCCCAGTTTCATTAGTAAGGTGAACATATGTTGACTGTTTCTTACAAACAAATGTATCCACGTACAGGCAGGATGTATGTGCATTCAGTGGAACATGTGAACAGGGCTAGAATTGCATGCAAACCTTGAGCTTGTATCAGCTGTGTATGAAAGAATCCATGTAATACTCAGTGATGCTAGTACATCCTGATACTATTCTGTCCTCAGCCATAACACAGAATACAAAAGAAAAGGAACATAGGGAGAACAGCATCAGGGGCACTGTGAGATACGGATTAAATATCCGCCTAACTATCACACTCTTGGACCTCTGAAGATAGAAGTTTCAGTACCCTCCTGCAAACATATTTCTTGTTGACCAATAGACAGGCATGAAAGGAAGCTTGACCTCTTTTGTCAAATCATAAATAATCACCATGGCATAGAAAACCCCAAGAAAAGGCCATTGACTCTGAAGCAAGGCTGCAGGTTCTAGGGAGGGAACTGTTCACTAAAGAGTAACATTTTTGTAAATCCATAAATAATACCCCTCCCCCACAAAAAAACCCACCCAAATACAGAACAGAAAATTCACAGAAGGCATTTCTCCAATAACTTGGAGAAGAAAGGAATTTGGGTAAGAAACAAGAATGCAGATTTGAATACTACCAAGAAGGAAACGGAAAGTAAGGAAAATTAATCTTTTAGCAATAAGCAACAGAGGAATCAGGACTAGAATCCACACCTCGCATGCTGCATTTTTATAACTATGTAGCCAGTTGTTTATACAGATACTTCATGGTGCATTTGGCTCAGAAATCAGCCACATATAAAAAGGGCAGGAAGATGTCAGAGAAAGATGTAGCACTTTAGAATGGCACAGGCTTGGTTTGCATGAGATCTTAGGTTCCTGCCCCAAATGGGGCTATCAGTGGTGGCAAACCTATGGCATTGCAGATGTTCATGGACTACAATTATCATCAGCCCCTGCCAGCATGCCCAATTGGCCATGCTGGCAGGGGCTGATGGGAATTGTAGTCCATGAACATCTGGAGTGCCATAGGTTCGCCACCATGGGCTAGGTGGAAGACAGCCCTGGAAGAAGTTCCAGACACAGTTGAGATTTTACTCTTGCTGATTTTTGAAATATATATATATTTGAAAATTATCTCAGAAGCATTATTTTATTTAAATATGCCAATTTTCTACCCAAATTGACATAATAAAGAAAGCCAAGGTCCTCAGTTTGCGAGATTTGAAGAAGGCTAACTAAAGGATGTTATGGAGGTCAGTAATTCGTAAGGTCACCATAAATTGGAAGCAACTTGATGCACTTCTCTCTCTCTCTCTCTCTCTCTCTCTCTCTCTCTCTCTCTCTCTCTCTGTAGGGATGTCTCAAAAACTGCATGTGGTATACTTTAATTTGATCACTGATCATTCGTCACCTTAGAGCTATGATGCCCAATTGTGTGTACAAGGTGGGTGCAGACAGTACAAACATATATGGACAAATAATAGAAACTTGCATGTATTAAAGCTCAAACAGTGTTGCAATGAATACATAATCAATTAGCTATGAATGTTATTAACTATTACCAGGTAATGTGTGAAATCAATTTGCTTTATTTGCCTTGTCTAAAACACAGAGAAATTCTCAGGGGCATTATGTTCTTTTCTCAGCTATCAGTCATGGACATTCATTAATACTATTACAGTTACCTGTGTAGGCTAAAGTAGCTTAATGAAAATGTATTTCATTTTGAAGGAGAATTGGTAATAGAGATCAAATGGCATAAATCACTTTTGGGAGGCGCACAAGTAGCTGAGATGCAGGCTAAAATCTATCCCATTATAGCTTGCATCTTTAAATCCCCATGTGTCATCTTACAACTCATGTGTTTGTTTTGGTGATGCTCAGCTGTGTAATTTCTACCTTCCTGCAGGCAGTGATTCTTACAAGCAGACAATTATTGGTGTCAGCAAACATGTGGCTACGGTTCACTGTATGATTAGCTCTTAATATTCTGTTAAAGGAATAATGTGAACCCATTAGTGTGATTGGAGATAAACCATTTCTCGAGTACATCATGCCAACCTGTTTTTAAGATTAAAGAGACTGGAGTGAAATGTATTTTCCTGGATGTTAAAGGTGTTTGTTTTTTAAACAAACACAGGATTGGACAGATAAAAAGGTAATTGGATCAGTCTGTCAGCAATTAGCATGATCTAATGAGAGCAGAGGCCTATGGTCCAGGACTGGCTAAGTATCTGTACTTGGATTCTGGATTTCCTATTACTGGGTGGCTGTAGCTGTTTCTCCCTCCCTACTGTCATTCTCTCTTGGCCACTCTTCCTGTGGGCAAAAGTGCAGAGGAATGCTCCTTGAGAGTCAGTGCAGTATAGCAGATAGAGCATTGGTTCAAATCCCCCACTTCCATGGAAGCTCACTGGGTGACCTTAGGCCACACCCCCAGCCTAACCTACCTTGCAGGATTGTTATGAGGATAAGTGGAGAGATGAGAATGGGGCAAGTTGTTTTGGGTCCCCATTGGGGAGAAAGGAAGGTTGTAAATGAAATAAAAATGAATAATAAATGTCGCAAGGTCTTGAGCCTAGCCTCTGAATGAAAAAAAAGAAAAATAGTCTGGTCTCTCGCCTTGTTAATCTAGGATCAAGACCCATCTCTGCCATCTTGCTGACATTGCTTGATATTTGTCTTCAAGAGGTCTGAATGGGGATTGGGAGAGGAGCACCCAGAGAATGAGTGGCAAGCAGCCCGAACACAGAGACAGGAAAGGGATTATTAAAGGTCAGTGTGAAGGTATAAAGAACTCTGGTCTCAGTCCTGAATTGTACTTTATATATCCAATCCAAGATTTGTTTCTCTAATGGCTTGCAAGATTCCAGTCCTTTTTGCAAAATTCAGGTTGTGGTTATGGATGCAACTTGGATGCCTCTTTTAGAGGAGTAGACAAATTCATGGAGGAATGGGTTATCAATGGATACTTATCACACTGGGTTATCAATGGATACTTATCACACTTATCACACACTGAAGTATCAGAAGTAGCATGCCTCCTTAAATCAGTTGGTGAGGAACATGGGTAGGAGGATGTTATATTAGTCTTCCTGCTTGTGGGCTTCTCAGAGGCTTTTAGTCTGATCTAGTGTTCATCTGGAGTCTTAGCCAGAAAAGTGGACTATAAGTGAGTGAATAAACAAAGACATCCTAGGGGATGGGGCGGTTTAAAAATCGAAAAAATAAATAAAATAAAATAAAATAAATTTCTTACACAAGTGTTTATTATAATAGTATTGTAGACTTACCTCTGATCACTATGGATCAGTCTATCCTACATCACAAAATGAAGGGCAGTATGGCTTAATGCTGGGAAATATTGTTTCATTTTCCTTGAGTGTCAAGTGATGGTTTTGTTCAAGTGCCCATCAGGGTTTTAGAAGAGGTGAGCTTCTTGTTTAGCTGGAGGGAGGGAGTAGGTGGTTATCTGTATGAAAAGGAAGCACAGTTTTAGATACTGAAAAGGACAAAGAGAAGCAGAAAGCTACCGCTGTGAGTTGACTGAAATACCAGAAGGTGGGTGAATGATCTCTTTCTCTCTGGAGATATGTGGTAAGGCAGTGAATCTGCTGCTCTGTGTGATCTGAGCATTCACCCGTGTTCTGCCTGGATAGTCGTAAACAAAGCAAATAATAAAAAAGTTGTAATTCTTCAGTGTTCTCTTTCCTCTAAAGGAAGAAACTAACATAGTTTTAGGTTGTTAGCCATGTTGGTCTACAGCTGAATAGCAAGATTTCAGTAGTACTTAAAAGACCAATAGGATTTCCAGGGTCAAATCTCTTAGTATTTAGCCTGGATTATCTCACCATTTGATGCGGTGTGCCACAATGCAAAACATAATAACTATTTTGACTTAGGAGAAGAATGTATGTTCCAGTTTTTGAAAGTGGTTCAGTTAATTCACAAACATTTGCATTGAATGCTTGTGTATTAAACCCTAGTATGATCTAATGGTAAGAACAACAAAGTAGACATCAAATCCCACTCCACCATGAAGCTTGCTAGATGACCTTGGATTAGCCACTCTTTCTCTTTCTCATTCCTAGCTTGGATGTGAAGATAAAAATGAGGAGGTAAGAAACAATATGCAATGCTCCAAGCTCTTTCAAAAGAGACAGAAAAATAAGTGTGCTAAATAAAATAAAAATAAAGGTAGATGTAGCTGAAGCCCCTGATTACATGAAGGTTCAATTACTGAGCCACTGAGAGGCATATCAAATCATAGAGCATTTCCTCAAAAGCACCCTAAAAGTATGGGATGGTCCTGTTATAAGCATCTATGATAAGCAGATTTGTGATCAACGGCATCTTGAAAAGCCAAAATCCAGTCTGGATCTGTTGCCAGAGCTATTCTGAAGAGTGGGTAACGGGTTTTCCATTCTCTCATAGTCCTGAACCTCTGTAGGGAGTTGTTTCAAATCATAGCATTATCTGATTTCTTTTAAATTCTGCTCTTTGGTTTATTATATAGTAGTATTTTTATTTATATACTGTCTTTTCAGGATGTGGAATAATATAGTGTAGCCGGATCTTTTTAGCTCTCACAAGCTAAGCAGGGTTGGGAGACCACCAAGAAAGATTCTGCAGGGGAAGTCAATGGTAAACCAACTCTGCCTACTCACTCACCTTACACCCTATGGGATTGCAATGTCAGCGGCAACTTGAAAGCACTTTACACCACACAGTCTTTTTGCTGTACAGTTTGGAACTGATTTTATTGAGGTATTCATAAGAGTAAAAGCAATTCTGAAAAGCAGTAGCATATTAGTCATATTTTAACAGTAAAATATTGTTTGCTACTTTGTATAATATAAAATCAATGATATAACCTATTCACAGAGATGACCCAGATGCTAACCAAATGAAATATGTAAAATATAGAACTCCAGAGATAGTGGAATCTTTTTTCCCCAAAAGCCTCATAGTTTAACTGAGTAATCACTAGGATGTTAAAACACCCAGGAGACTTCATGTTTTTGCAGCTAATTTAAAACAGGTGCAGCAATCATTACTATATTGCCAAAGTCTTTTAATTATTAAGGATGGTTTTAATAATAATGTGAGAGACCTATACTTTGATTTTTTTTCCTCCATATTTTCTTCTTTGCTGTGGCGTGGATTACTCAATTTTGCCTTTAGTATAGTATTGATAGTTTAGAAACAGATTTAACAAGATGCATACATATCCCAATAGATGGCATACTTTAGATTTCAATAGAAGGTTAGCAAGAAATCGCGCCCCAGGCTTCAGCCTGGAGGCACCGTTGCAAGGGGGGAGGGACGATTGGAGGCTTCTACCTCCTCCCGCCGGCCGGATGAGGTGGTCACGTGGCCGGGTGCCGGCACGTGACAGGGGCCTCTGGCAGCCTTAAAAGGCTGCGTCGGCGGGGGTTGGGCATCTTTCAAGGCCAGATCGTTTTAAGGGAGACTGTTTTTGGAGCTTCCTTGCGGCCTTGTGAGAGGAGGATCGGCCTCGCCGAGACTCGTAGGGCTTTTCACCCCCTCCCCACTCACCGGGACAGGCGTTTGTAGGGCGCGCGGCTGCTGCGCCGGCCTTTGGCTGGTGCGGCGGTGCGTGCGTGTGACTGGGCGATCTGCCTTCGGCTTCTCAGGCAGGCGGGAGATATTAGGCGCAGGGCAGGGCTTTCATCGGAGCCCGTCCGTCCGCTCCGACGATGCGTGCGGCCGTTTGGCTGCCCGGCCGCGAGGCTTGCCGGGCTATCAAGGGCTTCGGCCGCCCGGCGAGCCCGCGGCATTGCCTTTCAAGGCGCGGCCTCTCCTGAGGTTGCCCGCTACGCTTGAAGCGCCGCGGCCAGTTTTGCCTTCCTTTTGCTGCTCGTGGAGTCTCGGCGTTAATTAGAAAACGCTCCCGGAGGGACCTGGGCGTCTGTTTTAAGAACGAGGGGGTCGGGTGACATTGTCCTTCCCTTGGGACTACTCTGGGGGCTGCCTGCTGACCGGCAGTTTGAGTGAGCTCATAGGGACAATCTTTAGGCCAGCATCGCATGCGAGGCAGTGCGGCGGCCATTTTGTCCCCTTCCCGGTGGGAGGGACTGGAAGGAGCAGCCATTTTGTTTGGTATTCTTCCAGATAGCTTAAGGCCCAAGGCAGCGGCCATTTTGGAAAACTTTGGGCTGCTTTACAGGCTGCTACAAAGTCCAATCGAGGGTGTGATTTCTTTTAGGCACTTTAACGCTGCAAGAACTCTGCACTTGTGTCAAACTGGAATATACATATATATAGTCATAGATATATATATATAAAAAGGGACAAACAGCAAACAAGGGCAGAGAGCGGTTTTGAATTAACAAAAGCAATTTTATTGGTGGAGTTAGTCAGGGCCATGGCATCGAAGCCTAAAGGCACAAAGAAGAGAGCAAGGAAGGGTGGCCAAACCATGCCACTCAGGCCTTCCGAACAGGGGCAGGTGGGGCCCACTCCTCCCCCCCTTCCGGAATTTGAGTCAGCCATGCCACACCCTGACAGGGAGTTGGCCGTTTCTTTTACTCCAACAGGTGCAATCCCCCCTCTTCCAGCGCAGGGGCGCCTGCCATGCCTGGAGCACCTACAGTAATCCGGCCAGAGGCCGTAAGATTGGAGCAGGGGTCCGGCATAGAGGTGCTGGGGCAGCCTGGGCCGGGAACTCCAGGCCCGTCTCGGCCTCCCTCTATTCGGACCGGGATGAATAGTCCCTCTGTGCTCATGCCTCCTCATGGCCAAAGTGGGCTGCCCATATCTGGAAACTCTGTTTTTATGCCATATACTTATCCATATTCTCCGTATATGGGCATGAATGTTAACCCTGGTATGGGATGGCCAGGCCAATTCAACCCCTCCCCTGGTTTTGGGCAATGGCCAGGAGGTTTCATGGGGAACCAGCCCCCTTATTTTTGGCCTTCTCAAGTTCAAAGTTCTTCTGGTAGTCAGTTTAGGGGAACGCAGGTCCAACAGAGCTTGGGTTCCTCTGCCACCAATTTTGGGGGGACTCAGGTCCATCAGAGCTTGGGTTGCCAGGCACCCCCCGGAGCGTGGGTTCCTTCGGGACCCGCTGTCCCAATAGTTCGTGGTCCAGAGCCGACAACTGGGGATTGTACTCTGCCTGGACCAACGGGCAGTGTTGAAGCTGTAGCAGGCTCTGCCAGCCAGTCTGCCGGGGCCAGAGCCAGAACCAGACGGAGGGGAAAAAAGGCCTCTCGTCGCGCTAGATCTTCTCGGCGGTCTCCTAGCTCATCCTCGTCTGGTGAGTCTACAGATAAGGATTCCGCCCAAGCAGCTGGAGATTACTGGGAAAGAGGGGAGAAGGTGCCAGCTCTTCCCCTCTGGATTACTCAGAGGAGAAAAGGGGAGCTGGCGGTGGAGGACGGTGACGGGAACTTAGGGGCTTCAGCCTTTTGCTCGGCATGGGACCCTGGGGACCCCCCCGGCTCCCATTTGCCGAGGAAGTTAAGAGAACGTGCCCTGGATGGGTTCTATGTAGATATCTTCATGGTTCTGTGGCCGGAAGAGGATCCAGAAGAGACAGGTTCCCGGTCAGCTAAGAAGAGAAGAGAACGCCCAGAAAGAGCTGAGCGTTCCTTCGACAACTGGCTGAAAGGGTTCGCTGAATATATGGCTCTGATAGGAGCTGCTTACCCACTAAGGGCTTGGCATCTGTCTGCTCACTGGGCTAATGTTTTGAGGGCACGATCCCTATCAGGGGATGCGGCTGCTATCAAGTACGATGAGGCATTCCGCAAGAGTGCCTCACATCGTCCGGGACGCAGGTGGGATCTAATACACGATCAGACGTGGATGACAAATGTAATTAAAACTGCGTCATCTGGTGCTACTGCGTCAACTGGGGCTGATGGGCCGAGGAAAAAAGGGTTTAGTCAGCGGGACCCGCCCCGCTTAGCTTGCTGGGCCTTTAACCAAGGCTCCTGTAAGAGGGATAAATGTAGGTTCGAGCACAGCTGTTCCCGTTGCTTTGGGGCCCACACCAGAGTACAATGCCCGCGAACTGGCTCGGCCTCCCTTTCGGCGTGCCGGAACCCTGGCTCCGGCAACTCTAAGAAGGACGGTGGTGGCCAGGGAGGATCATTCCCCGTCCAGAAGGCCTGAAGTCCCGGAGGTTCTGCAGAGTCTCGCCCCTTCCCCGGTGCGTGTGCAACCTTTATGCCAATGGCTGGACAGGTATCCGTGTCGGGAAGACGATTGTACTTAAAGGAGGGATTTCAATTTGGTTTTCACATCCCATTTTTAGGGTGTAGGGTGGCAACCTCAGCTCCCAACTTAAAATCAGCCAGGGAATTGCCTGCGGTAGTGGCTGCCAAAATTGCAAAAGAATGCTTGGCGGGCAGAATTGCAGATCCCTTTGCACAGCCTCCGTTACCCAACCTCCGGGTTTCCCCATTGGGGTAGTACCCAAAAAGGCCCCCCCGGGGAGTATAGGATGATACAACATTTGTCCTACCCCGCAGGTCGGTGAAGCGACTTCATCGTCCCAGGCACCTCCTCTCTTCCGTCTGCCACTGTGGTTGCACCGGTGAGTCTAATCCGGCGGGTGGGAACTGCCTCGATGTTAACCAAGAAATGTGACATACAGTCAGCCTTTCGCCTGCTGCCCATACACCCCAAGGACTTCGAACTGTTAGGTTTTCAATTTGAAGGACATTGGTATGTCGATAAATGCATGCCCATGGGTTGCTCTATAGCTTGTGCAGCCTTTGAAAAAATTTAGCACCTTTTTGGAATGGGCAATCAAGGATCGCATGCCATCAGCGAAAGTCACTCATTATCTGGATGATTTTTTGTTTGTAGGTGCAGCTGGCTCTGACGAATGTGCGATGATGTTGTCAGCATTTCAGGTCTTGGCGGAGCTTGGGGTTCCTTTGGCGGCCGACAAGACTGAAGGGCCTGTGTCTTGTTTAACCTACTTAGGAATTCAATTGGACACGGTGGCAGGAACATCTTCCCTGCCCCTCGACAAGCTGACAACATTACGTGCACTGATCGCAGACACCTGTGCAAAAAAGAAATGCAGGTTGCGGGAAATACAGTCCCTGCTTGGGCACCTTAACTTTGCCTGCAGGGTTGTCTCCCCGGGAAGGGCTTTTTGTTCCCACCTCGCAAGGTCCTTGGCGGGCTATTCAGTTCCCCATCATCACGTCAGGGTTACTTATGGTCTTCGCCAAGACTTAGGGGTATGGTTACGTTTTCTGGAGCGTTATAACGGAGTTTCCTTTTGGCAAGTTCCTTGGGAGCTGCAGGATAGTTTTCAAGTTCACACCGATGCAGCTGGCTCGATAGGCTTTGGTATTCAGGGGCCAGTGGTGTGCAGGGGAGTGGCCACCAGCGTGGTCTCAGACCGGAATTTTGAGGGACATGACTTTCCTGGAGTTGTTCCCTCTGGTGGCGGCGGTTCACATCTGGAAGGATGTGTTTCGCGACCATGCAGTTAAGTTCTGGTGTGACAACCAGGCTGTGGTCAGGGTGGTAAATCGGCAGTCCAGCTGGTCAGAACGGGAGATGTGGCTACTCAGGGAATTCGTAATGGTTTGCCTCATGAATAACATCTCCTTCAAAGCTGTTTTCATGCCAGGTATAACTAACAATATACCTGACGCGTTGCATCGTCGTCAGGTACGGCGCTTTCTCTCACTAGACCCCGAAGCCAGCCACTTTCCGGAGAGGTGTCCCGACCATCTGTGGCGTCTTGGAGGCAGTCAATAGCCGAAGGTGTCTTGCAGTCACTGGCTCCAGCTACCCGTCAGCTGGCGTATGAAGGGGCCCTGAGCACCTTCTTTGCTTTTGCGGCTTCCATCGGCGAGCCTGTTCGACAGGGGTTTGCTAAGGATTTGGTGCTCCGGTATTTGGTTGACTTGAGGGACCGTCAATTGGCTGCCAGGACAATTAAGGTCCATTTAGCGGCCATTTCCTTTTTCAGCCAGGCCCTGGGGATCACTGACCACTCCCGCTGCTTCGAAGCTAGAAGAGCAGTGGCCGGGTGGCAGCGCGCTTCCCCCAGACCGCAAGATAGTAGGCGTCCCATCACCAAGGAGCTCCTGGGAACTTTACTTAACGCCACAGAATCAGTCTGTGACTCTGCCTATGAGTCTACACTGTTCCAGGCCTTGTTTACCTTGGCTTTTTACGGGGCCTTTCGATTGGTGAGCTAGTGGCCCCGTCCACCACATCATTGGCTCCTAAGGCTCTGCAAGGGGCTGATGTGTCCATGGCCGATGGGAACTTACTCCTTATGGTTGGCGGGGTCCAAGACTGACCAGCGGCGTCGAGGAACGAGAGTGACATTGGCCCCCTCCCCACCAGGGGCACCCTGTCCGTTCGCTAGGATAGCTGCGTTTTTAGCTGTCCGCCCTGCAGGGCAGGGTCCCTGTTTATCCACAACGATGGAGCATCAGTGTCCAGATTTCAATTCCACGGCTGTGTTACGGCTGTGTTTACAATTTTTAGGACTCCCAGCAGAGCAGTTCGGTTCCTACTCCTTTCGGATTGGGGCAGCTACCACGGCCTCTCAAGAGGGACTATCTGCAACCAAATTCAGGCTTTAGGCCGCTGGAGATCTTTAGCTTATCGTGTTTCTGTCCGGCCTCACCTTTCCTTGTAACTTTGTTCTCTTTATAGTTCCGTTGGCCTGTCGTTACCTTGTTTGGATGGTTGGCCACAGCATTGTTTACTGGGCTGGGCGTTATGCGAAGAAGTCGGGCTGGGGACAACACCTTGGACTGGACACCTCCTGGACATTCACTGGCTGGCGAAGGCATGCGGTGGTCTTCTCTGCTCTTCGAAGTTGCGGAACTCGTGCTTCAGTTTGGCTTCCCAGATGCAATAGTTCTTCAGCTGGGGGAAAATGACATTCCGGCTTTCAAGGGAGTAGCGTTGCAGAATGCCATGAGGGAAGACTTACAGTTGCTTCGTCGCAAGATGCCGAAATCCAAGCTGTTCTGGTCGTGCTTGCTGGAGCGGAGGACTTGGAGGAACGCCGTGGCTCCGGCCAGAGTTAACAAAGTCAGGTCCAAGGTTTGTCGGTCCGCAGCCCGGCTGGTACTGAGCATGGGAGGGGATGTTATTCCCCATGTTGATTTGTCTCATGCTCTGCCAGCATTGTTTTTGCCCGACGGAGTCCACTTATCGGATTGGGGCCAGGACATCTGGTTGCACGATGTCCGCCATGCTCTGCTGGAGTGGCTTCGCTGCCCGCATGAGCTGGCCGAAATCCGTTCTGCTCTGTTGCAGTGACTTTGCGGCACGCACCGAGCTGTGAGACTCTGGGCTGCTGAAGCTGGGGCGGAGCTGTTGGAGTGACAGCTCGGTGGCAGTAGTAGGCATAAGAGCACATCCCTATTTGGGGAAGGCAGAAGCTTGCATGCCGGACCTTCCCACCTCGGGGGCCTCCTTATGAGGTCCGTGGTGGCGATAGAGCTCTCGAAAGCCAAGCCTGGGGGCTGCGCTGAGAGCTCGCTGCCCGGCAGGGAGGGGTGTCACAAATTGGGTTTGCGTCCTTGTGGCACCTAGTAACTTCCTGTTCCGTTCCCTCGGGGGATGTGCCGGACAGGGGTTCTGTCCGAAGGGCCTAAGGGGTCAGCTTGGGCTGCCCTATAACCAGGTTCAGCGGTTTGCTACCTGGGGGCCAGGATGTGCTCTGGTATGCTCGCCCAGCTTCAAGGTTTCTTGGTTATGTGTTAAATAAATTTTGGGCTGCGGCCGATTTCTATTCCAACAAGTTGTGTTAGTATTCTTTCTGACGAAATGAGTCTCCAAACATCCCCATGCAATGCATCCCATATGTAATGCTCTGGTAGGTGCTAAGGATCTACATGATACATGAGCAGAAAGACCCCATCTTTTAATAACAATAATCAAAGAAAGAGGAAATTTATGCGGGGGAAGGAAGTTTGCTTAAACTTAATATTTAGTATTCTTTGGCTTTCCGTTACAAGACTATAAGAAATCTGTATAGTGGCCATGCAGTTTAATTGCATGTCTGTAGTTTTCAACTTGATATAGGATATGGCTATGGCTTCCTGAAACTGCAAGATGGTATTACCACACTGTATGTTTGATCCTTTTATTTTCTATATCATTGCTGCATTAACTCTGGTATGCAAATTTTTTCATTTCCCTTTGTACTTTTCTGCTTGAATGACTATTTCTAATTATAGATTTGTATCTTTCTTCCAACTTCAGCACTGATTGGTTTTGGTATACAATAGGAATGTTATGTTAATACAATAGTAATAATCACATTTTGGATATAAAGGGTAATGACTGGAACTGTATATGGAAGTTTGTCCTATATTGCTAATTTAATTTAGATCACAAAAACTTCCTTTTTGTTTGATATGGAAAGGATCAGCATCCAGCTTAGGTTGATTATTTTGTGAGTTCTGACACTCTCAATATGTATTAACTTGTAGAACTGGGGCATACTTTCAAATTGCATATTGGGAATTCAGAGTTACTTGTCATAAGCCCTTGGATTCTAAATAAACCACATCATAGTTTACAATGCTGTGTTAACACAATAGCAGCACCATATAATGATTGTGGTTCATGAAAGATGCTTGCTTTGCCTGTCCCTAACATTAATTTTCTTTGTTTACCCACAACTAGCATTGGACCTTTAACATAATCATCTGATCCTGTAGTTCAGCATTTCACTGTCAAAATGACAGTTGTACTGACACAACACTATAATTGGTAGTGTTGGACTGGAGGATGATTTTCACCTGCTATGGGACTGCAGGCAGAGCTAGCTGAAATCAGATAGAAGGAGTTAGATCTAATTGCTATCTTAACAGCCTCCTCAAGTATGACACTGTTGTTGGGTTGATGCTAGTCTCTTTTGCCAAAAGGGCAAAGACTTATTCTCATTGGGCACCATGAGATTGTTGACTAAATTCAAATGTGCCAAACCTTATGACAAAAGACATGGCAAACAAATGAGTACTTCCAGTGAATCTTTAATCATACACCAGTATTTACACAGGGACAGAATCCAGGCTTGTTTGTCATATTCTTTATTATCTTAGGTCACTTTCTGTCTCTGTATTCTAGCAATAAATTATCACTTCATCCACTTTTGCCTGCTGAGATAATTAATGTTGTTTATACAAACTGCTTAATCCAAACACAACATAGGTGAAGCACAAGCCCCAGGTTATAAAGATGGTCTTTCCCTAATAAAAACAAAACTTCCAGATCGCCCCTTGCTCATGTAAAAAAGCCATGTTTAGCTCATTAAATAGTTGCTTTTCTAGAATGTATGTATAAACATATCCTTAGCAGCAAAAGTTGTAATTAATTAAAACTAAATACCTGCAATGTAAAACACAGGTATTGAAGAATGAAGCACAGTGAAGCATCTGCAGTAATTTACTGTCTTTCTCAACAAACTGGAGGATTATTTATTTTAATGGTATCCAAATATGCACTGTGCAGTGGACCCTAATTTGCTAATTAAAAGATGTAGCAATTAACACAACTGGAGTGAAAACTAATCAAAGGCTAATATATATTCACTAACTTAAAACTTTATGTATTACTTGCAAAATGTCACTCTACTTTAGATGTGCAAAAAACTGATATTTTCAAATTAATTTTATTCTAGTGTCAAATTAAAATACATTCAACAAAAGTATTTCAACCTTGAGTACAATATCTACTTTTCTGTGTTGTTTCTGTCAGCCTTGAATGTCTGTGGGATAGAGTGTGTGTATGTGTGTAGATTTTGTGTTGCTATAAAAGTCTCTGAAGCATATGATATTTCATTCTGTGGAATGTGCCTTAGCACATCTTTAGCAATTAGTTTTATCCTGCAACAGTGCTAGGATTTTTCTGTCTTGGAAAGAATGAGTAAAATGTCTACAGATTTTACATGCTAAGGTTTATATACTATGGCAGTATCTCCCTCTCCATCCCCCAACCCACAACATATGAACAAACTCCCTGGAGAGGTCTGTAGTGATACTCAAATCTTCACGGGTAGCTCGGGCATGGTCTTATATAAAACAAAAGCAAGAAAAATAAATGCTGGTATCACATTTTTAGGATATTAATTTGTATTTTATTTATGTATTATTCTGGAGATTCATAACAATAGCTTACAAAGACTTTAAGACAGGAAAACATGTTATCCCATTAAAATAAAACATACTAGATAATGATAAAATATCACAGATCAAAAAAGTCCAAATGGTGAGCACCAATAAAAATCATAAAGCAGAACAAACCATCAAAATATAATTCTGCCTTTTAAAAGGCAGCAGAATAAAATCAAATAAAACCCATGATCAGCTGTTTTTGTAAGTCACAGTTTGGATTCAACTACTACTGAATCAGTAAGAAAAGTATTCTGTTTACAGATCTCTTGAAGTCCAAGAATTAGAGAACAAGCCAGTCTTCCTGGGGATAAAGTGCCACAAATTTGTTGTTAAAATTCCTAAATTCTATGTAGTCATCAATCTTATCTTATTCCATGCAGCTTTGGAGAGCAAGACAGCAGTGAGCAGAGCAGGCAAAGGAGGTTCCTCGTGTATTCTTCTGGTCCCACACAGTTTAGAGCAGTGATGGCGAACCTTTTCGAGACCGAGTGCCCAACTGCAACCCAAAACCCACTTGTTTATCGCAAAGTGCCAACACGGCAATTTAACCTGAATATTGAGGTTTTAGTTTAGAAAAAACGGTTGGCTTCGAGGCACACGTTACTCAGGAGTAAGCTTGTTGGTAGTCGGTGGCTTTGCTTTGAAGCAACCGTGTAACTCTTCCAACGGGTGAATCACGACCCTAGGAGGGTTTACTCAGAAGCAAGTCCCATTGCCAGCAACCAAGCTTACTCCCAGGTAAAGGATGGCGCTTTAGTTCTTCGCATGAAAATCTGTGGGGTTTAACAGCACTTAACAGGGTTACCTACACTGCTTCCCCAAAACTAGATCTTAGGTTTAATGCTAATAATTGAGCCCAGCGGCCCAGGCCAGCCTGGATGTGTGTGGGGGCACTCTGTTTGCGCGTGCCCACAGAAAGGGCTCTGAGTGCCACCTCTGGCACCCGTGGCATAGGTTCCCCACCACTGGTTTAGAGCTTTAAAGGTTTATACCAGTGGTCTGGCCATGCTGGCAGGGGCTGATGGGATTTGTAGTCCATGAACATCTGGAGAGCTGCAGGTTGCAGACCCCTGGTTTATACCAACACTTTGACTTGGCTTAGAAAACAGATGGGCAGCCAGTATAATTGAAACAACACCTTTACTGGGGTGCTGTGTGGTTTCCGGGCTGTATGGCCGTGTTCTAGCAGCATTCTCTCCTGATGTTTCGCCTGCATCTGTGGCTGGCATCTTCAGAGGCATCTTCAGAGGCGAAACGTCAGGAGAGAATGCCCCTAGAACACGGCCATACAGCCCAGAAACCACACAGCACCCCAGTGATTCCGGCCGTGAAAGCCTTCGACAATACATTGAACACCTTTACTACTACATTTGGTAGCACCTGAAATTTCCAGAATATTTTCAATGTCAGGTAGAACATGTTACAGGATTTTAGCCTGCATTTTAGCATTGAACATGTAACTGGGGCCACCAGATTCACTTTATTCAGGAATGTACACAGCTGGCAAATCAGCTTAACCTCAAAAAATGTCCCTATGACTGTTTCATCATTTGCCAAAGGAAGGATGGATTTTGTATGGAGAGTATAAATCAGAGAGTGTCTGGAACAGGCTGGCTAAAGGATAGCCAGATTAGAAAGCACTTAGATGGTGATTCTGGAATATGTACAGAATGGAGCACTGGCAAGTTCTTTCACTGCAAAATTAGGAAGAACTGTGAAAGAGAATACCTGAGAAATTATTACCATCTTAATGAAGTATAGCAGAGAATCCTAAAACATTATTTATTATCTGTGGGGCTGTAGTTTTGTAGTATCTTTTTAATGATTAGCTAATTAATAATTAGCATTTATATAGCACATTTCAAAATACTTCATAGATGTTATCTCAGTAATCCTGATAATTGCTGTGTTAAGTAGACCAATGTAATTTCACCTATGAATTTTTAACAGGTATGAAATTTGTAATGGGAATTTCCTGGCACATTCTAGATTTCTATGCTGAAACTGATTTGAAATTCAGTGTATCTTTAAATACAGGGGAAATAGAGCTGTGAATTTCTTGTGTTCTTGAATTCCCTCACTTTGTAGGTGAAGGGACACAGACTGTGGTGGATTCTGCACAGGGCAAATGTAAGAGGTTTAGGGTGCAATACAAACTGACTTCGCACAGGTCCTGTCCCCAAAACGAGTTTGCCCCATTTTATTTCCCTCAACCTGAGATTTTCAAAAATTGCTAAAACAACAATTCTTTTCAAAATCCTGGGTTGGAGCTGTTCCCATGCAAATGGCCAGGCAGGTGACAGTTTATTTCCTTCCCTCCCACCAGTTCTGTGCCATCCACTGTCAGGGAGAATCCACCCATCTGACATTCTGTGCAGGTTTCCCAGCAGGTTGTGGGCAGGTTCTCTGAGCCCATAGAGTTCCCCAAGCATGTTTTCTCCCCATTGCAGCCAGTATGACTGATCTACAGCAACACATTTATTATTGCCCTTCCATTGCAGGGAGGTCTCTTTTTCTTCTTTTTGCATGTTGCACATGCGCAGCTATACAGGTGCAGCCAATTGTGTTGTGGGATGGTCAGCAAGGCTGTGGGGGATCATTTCTATGCATGTGTTGCAGGATTTTTTTTTAAAGATAAATGTCTCTGTACAAAGGCGTGAAAGCAACCCGGATTGTTTCCATGGACTCCAATCACTGCCTGTACGGCATGCATGTGAACAGGAAAAAAGAAAATGGATTCCTTTGTAACAACTGCAACCCTTTATACATTTGCTGTGTGGAATCCACCGTACTTGAGAATAGCAACAAACCATGTTTTTTTCATTTAGTGAATTACCCTGGTGTTTCTTAAAGCCTTATGCAGTAGTTGCCCTGTCCAGTTTTTCTCAGACTCAGCCAGACAATTGACAATGCAATCTGAAACAGGGCTTAATCTACTCAATGGGGCTTACTTCTAGGATAGTGTTTTTGGGATTGCACCATAACAATTTCTGTTTTCATGGGAAACCATGAGATCAGTTTGCTTTTACTTTTACATCAAATGTGCCTTGGAAATAAAACATTTTTGTAGCAAAACACAGTTCTTTCATCCTGTAGGAGACTCAAAGGGGCTTACAATCTCCTTGCCCTTCCCTCCTCACAACAAACACCCTGTGAGGTGGGTGGGGCTGAGAGAGCTCTGAAAAGCTGTGACTAGCCCAAGGTCACCCAGCTGGCATGTGTGGGAGTGCACAGGCTAATCTGAATTCCCCAGATAAGCCTCCACAACTCAGGCAGCAGAGCTGGGAATCAAACCTGGTTCCTCCAGATCAGTGTGCACCTGCTCTTAGCCACTGTTCTTAGCCACTACGCCACTGCTGCTCCCACAGAAGACACCACAATATAGTTTGGGATTTGTATAAAATAAATTATTGTTTAGATACAGAACTTTTTAACATCATGTGAGGGAGGAGAGTAGGGGCACAAGTAAGCTATAGGGTGCCTCAGGCTTGATTCCTTAGTGACAGATCATGGGCAGTTATTACATCCTTAGCATGTCAGAGATTTTATTGTTGTGTTGTGCTGCATTATTACATTTACAGTAATGTTGGAGTCAGTCCTCAGAATGTCTTCAGAGCAGTTTGTCCTTGGCAATAAATCAGTGTAAAAGTAGTACCTTTGCTGTGGAAGGGCAAGGCTATGAGCAGACACGGAATATATGCTAATTTTCTAGATAATCTGAGCTCTATAACAAAGATTTTGTAAAATAAGCAATGTCATTATGTTATTGTAGCTAAGCACCACCCCAGCAGGCATAATTGGTAAGAAAAGAGATCTCTTTAAAGGAAGGGAAGTTTTGCTATATTTGCTCTTGAAGCCAGTACTTGACAGCTGAACCACTCTTTGAAATAGTTCTAGAATTTTCTTTTATTGTGAATCGTAGAAACTGTGTGCAGTACTGTTTTCAACTATAAAGCAAGCTCCTCATTAAAGTATATATATCATAATGTTGGTGCATTGAAATGTTTCAGGTCCTCTTGATCAAAAGTTGAAGAGTCTTCTAATTTCATCTATAACATTTCTGACCAGAAAGATGGTTAACTGTTAGGGTGCTACATTTTTATTAAGTGTAATTTAATTTTTTGGGGGGGAAATCCTGATTACTTCCAGTCACATAATTTTTAGTTTACTGGGAACTGAGGTGCCAGTTGTTCTTCCTGAATGAGGATTTTTCATAGTTTTGAGCCTCTTAATGCACAAATTAATTAAATGTAGTTTAAATAAAAATAAGGTTTAAGTGGAATAATAACAACTATGTCTAGGGAAGGATTCAGTGGTTTTTATAGCGATGCCCTCAATGATGCCCTCAGCTTGGCTCCTCTATATGTATAGGAACACAAGAAGCTGTCAAATTTTGAATCACACCATTGATCATACCATGGAACTGTTGGCCCTGTATTATGTACACTAACTGGAAAAAAAATCTAAATTCTCTGTCAGAGGACTTTCCTAGCACCTGTTTACTGACAATTTTTAATTGAAGATGAAAAAAATCAAACTTGGAACCTTGTGTACATTTTATGGTTCCTCCATACTGCTCTAATCTAACCTGTTTTCATATGAATAAATGTTTTCTAATACTTAATGCATATTTTTATCTGGCTGTCAGGAAAAATAATGATACTTGCATGATGAATGGCTCTGAATCTTAAGCCAATCAGCATGTTACAGGTATTAAGCAAAGATCTCTTATAACAGCCTCAGCCTGGTACTTATTTTTGCTGTTACCATGATATGCAGAGTTAATCACCACACTGCTCTTCCCAGTTATCATACCTGCACATACCACCACTGGGAATATACAACACTGACATGAAATATGGAAGTACCACAAGGTGACCAGGCCTAGCTGGCAGTGAAGGCTATTTCAGGTGGCCATTGTGAATTTTGCTTCCAAATAACTTGACGCTAAATCTTCATCCTACTCTACTATTCATACTACTTCATTCTACATTCATTTACGTTTTCTTTAACACCCCAGCACTGAACTATAGTATAAATAGGTGTTATTTTACTTTGCAACAGCAATTAAGATATCTCAGCAAAAGTGCTTAAAAGACAGGTAACTCAACTGAAAGTAATTATCAACAAAATTCCCACTATGGTTTCTGCTGAATAAAGTTGTTCTTGGATTATTGTTGAACATTAAATTAGTGTATTATAGCATTTTAAAGCAGTGTTGTGCAGAGTTAACTGCAGTTAACCATCACACTGTTGTTCCCAATTAACATTCCAGCACTGACCACCAGCTGAAATATACAGTGCTGCTCACTCACCATCTAGTGCAGCTGCACTGATCACCAATCAGATGGACAGAAGGGGAAAAGGTGACCTAGACTGAACACCACACGCATATTTCCTGCTCCTGGCCAATATGTGAGTGGTGCTATTAATACTGGAATACACACTGCATAGGAACAATTTATCTGATGTGCTGGATGAACCCTACACTATAACCTATGTGTGTTCATGGACTGATCTCAGTGGATTTGGTAATGTTGTTTTCAAACTCCTGCAATATATGAAGCAGACTGTTCTATAATAATATGAATGGAACAGCCCTAGTACAGGCAAGTGAATTCTGACTTGGAAGTTCCACAGCCAGTATAGCCTCCTACATCATTTATAAGTATTCTAACACAATACTTCAAAGATTCCTCCTATAATCATATTTGACAAATTTATCTCCAATTATTAATATATTAATTACTAAAATAGTATATGCTATATTTTTAGACTTCTGTTTATTCTTGATGGTAAAAGAATTTTAACTGAATTACAAATATATTGTTCTTCAAGAATTTGGTTGGATATGACCTCAGTTGAACTTTTGCTGAATGAATTGAGGTTTTCTGTTGCACCATTTCCCTAAGGTTATCGATCACTTTGACTTTAAAAAAATGCCCCTTTTTATGGGTATTGTGACCAAAGTGCCTTTTCCCCTTTTTTATTTTCTTATTAACTTCACTACTGTTACATTCTTAGATCTATGAATTCAAGGACAGACATTGAAATGCAATTAATAACAAACATTGCTTCATTGCCCTTGTTGTGCTTCTTTAATGTTTGTCTAAGCTAAATAACAGATCTGTCTAGATTTCTTGTCGCTATAAATTCATGCCATCCAGGATAAATATAATTTTACTACACTTCCAGTAAATATTCCTAACAGCCAAAGTGAAAGACAAATTGCCGTTAAATGTTTGGCAGTGTTTCAGAAGGCTTAAAAGTTGAAATAGAAAGACATCTCTTTATTTTAAATTTCAATTTTCCAGGTGTTTTTCTGCTCCATTCTGTTGTCAGAATGTCAACAGTTTTCTTTAGTACCAATTTTGCATGATTATTTCTTTATACTTGTTAGCTCTTTCTGCCACTCTCTTGTCTTAACTTGACTGGAAGACTAAAGTATTCTCATTAATGACATGTGGTGGCACTTTCCTTTATTGTTCAGTGATGACTTTCTGACAGGGATAGATGATGTGCTTGGAGTTCCCAAGAAATTGCAGTTCTGTCTCTGAAAGGAAGAGCTTTTAAACAAGCATGGTTATAGATGTGCCGAACTGACAATCTCTCGCTTTCATTTAAAAACATATGTGGTCTAAAGTGGAAGCTTTTCATTGTTTACGTGATTGAAGTTCCTTGACACCATGGAACAAGGAGGGGAAAAGAGCCTGTTGCTTGAATGTAGAAAGTCCTATTACAGCACATCTCAAACTGGACAGAGTCTGGAATTTCCTGGGATCCACAAGGAACCTCCATTATGAGGCTTGTGAGTCTTTCTAAAAGATGCACAGCATATTTATAACAAGTTGCAATCGTTATAAATGAATTTGTTTTCCCTTTTTATAAATGGAAAAAGATTTCATTTATAACAATTGCAACTCAATTGCAACTTGTTATAAACACGTTGTGCGGAATCCACCAGAGAGTGGATTCACAAACCAGTCTGCTACCATGAAAACTGACCACTCCTGGTTTTCTAAGAAGGGGAGCAGAAATGCTATGTGTCATGGGGAAGGGTATAGAATTGGGCTGAAGTGTTTTCAAAGGATGGGAACTCATAATTCACACAAACACACCACAGACACACACACAGTGACCTAGTTTCATTCATGCACACACACGCACAGACACACACACGTGCGCGCACCCGGACACATGCAGACACAGTGACTTAGTTTCATCTTAGAGCCCTAGTCAGAAAATACACTGATTGGTTGCATGGATCCAGTTGCTGAGCCCTAAAGACTCTAATTGACTCAGTAAGCCCAAGGAGGAACACTCCTAATATAGAAACAAAGTGCAGTCATATAAATTGACTATATTGAATATTTTTTCCAATGAAAAAGCTTCCACTCCTGTAGTGTCACTCTTTGTCCATAGACATTAACAGCCTGTGGCAGTTTTCGCTAAAGTACTGCAAGATCAGACTCCGGTGTCTTTCCATTTCTGAGTAGCTCTTGTCCTAGGACTTTTCACACCTCTGTTAAGTTGGCCTCAATGGTTAATCAATAATGAAGTCCTTTCTAATCAAGGAATGAAGCTGATTAAAGTTTATATCAGGGGTGTCTGAGATATGGCACTATTAAATGCTGACATGACAAACAACAAAAACATTTTACTTGTTTTTAAAATGTAGCTGATGTGGCTTTCAGTGTACAATTCTGATAACACTAAATTGTAGGGTCATGGGAAATCCCTTGATCATCCTGGTTGAACTCTTTTTCCAGTTCTGCAATATTATTTACAGATAAGGTAACCAGAACTGTACATGGTCCTCCAAATGAGGCCACACTATAGATCTATACAGGGGATTACAATACTGGCAATTTTATTTGCAGTTACTCTCCTGATAAACCCCAGAATACAATCTGATTTTTTAAAAATTGCTGTCTTATAATAGATGTGTCGTTCATTCATTCTATAACGTCTTCCAATAAATGTTGATTATATCTTTTTCTTGCATCCACACCATTAGTTGTCAGTGGTAAATGTGAGGAAACAGAAAAGTATGATGCGACTTTCCAGGCCTTGCCTCTCAACTAAATTGATCCACTTAGATTGATTCAAGTATTCATGAAATAACTCTGTGCTCATGTGAGTAGATAGGTGAACAAACAGATATGATGCCCTGTTCTTTGCAGCTGGACAGAGAGACAGTTGTGCTAGTTACAGTTTACTTTAGTAGTATCTCTGTTTTATATACTTCACAAGGTTGTGAGGATAAAGTGTTGTAACAAAACCACGTAAGAGTCTTTTGGTATCTCCAAGTTTAGTGAAAATGTATTGTGGCAAATTCTTTATGATGAGTATGCTAATATCTTCATTTTCCATTACTGATGGAGAAATCTACTTCCAATAGAGTTGGGAGATGGTGGGGGACACAGCGGTACTATTAGGTTGATGGCAAGATGTCATTTCTAGATTAAATCTGAAAGTTTTAGGATTCAGTGGAAAGTTTTAGGATTCAGTGGACACAGCTTTAAGATTCAGTGGAAATTCTGTAGTTTTGCCATAGGCCCATTAGACCGGCGTGGGGCTGGTAAAAACACCTTCGTGGGGGAGAAGATTGCACAGCTGCTGATGCTGCAGCACAGTGGCGGTGGTGTTTCCCCATCAATGGTGTTTTCTTGACTCACTCATTGAGCGAGTCTTTTTGAAAATGCCAGCTTCCATTTGGTGCCAAGCGAATGGCATCTGGTGGGAGCCTGCATTTTCCCCGCACCGCTCCTAGTCCCCTTTTACCTTCTGCTGGCTCCTGTTGCTCCGTGGAGGCCAGGGGACACGTCTCCTGGCCTCCGACTATGGAGGCGTCACTATGGCCATGAGGGTGTGTCCCCTGGCCTCCACAAAGTGACGTGAGTTGGCAGGAGGTAAAAGGGCACCAGGAGCTGAGTGGCCCGTGTGGACATCGTACCTCCAGCTGCTGGGTCAGCAAGGCCGTTCATGTGAACGGCCCAGGGGGTGCACCGGCATGAACTATGCTGGTGCACCCCTGCTCACGTGGCCCATGAATAAAGGGCCATAGAGTGTCTACTCAATCATAGAGGGGATGCAACCCAAGCTTCCCAATTGTCTGATAAAAGTGCATTTTTGTATTCCGCTTTCCTTATTTTGTCAAATTGAGACATAAACTTAATCACCATAAATCTTTAACAAAAACACCTTCTGTTCCCCACCCATGAAATTAAATTGTTTGCAAATGCTATCTATATTTTCTCTAAATCTAATGGCTTTCTGCCTTTCTCTTTCTTTGGAGTTCCCACCACTATATTTCCATTTACTCAGTCACACTCAGTTAATATAATTTACTGCTGTATAATGACACAAGAAGTCTTGACAGTTACCAGAGGGCAAAAGAAGCTTGAGTAGCATCTTCAAAAGCCTTTTAAAAGTATACTGCTTAATGCTGAGTCAGTTCTCTACGTTTTAGTTTGACAGAATTGAGCCTCAATCAGAAAGCTAATAAGTGTAGTCTTACTTTAAGACCTATCCCAAATTCTGTCATTCATGTTTATCTTGCAAAAATTCAGGAATGGTGTTTAAGTGGGCTTGTTCTTTCCCTGACAGAATACTGAGAGGAACACACAAAATCTATGGTCAAAAACAAATGCCTACTTTTGAACTATAAAGAAATGTTAGTGTGGAAAAATGTGAGGAAAAATATTGAAACAAGATATACATTAGTAATTCATTATTATTGTAATTTCTTTGAGCCACTTTTAATAGTTAATGGCCTAACAGACCAACATATTTTCTTTGTTTTTACACATGGCACAAATAGTACACTATCTGATCTAAGATTTTTTTTCTCAAATCATTGGTTTTTAGATTTTACAATTTTCAGTTGATTTATTTTTACGAACTGTTGCTAAGCCCTACAATTTGAAGGCATCTTTTTTTCAAAGATGCTGTTTTCAGTGGCATTTACTGAAAATACTTTGCAGGTAAAAACTTGTTTAATCAATAAGTGCAATTATAGTTTGCTTTAAATGAAAAAAATAAAAGTGTTTTTGAATCTGCTTAGAAATCTCACTGGAATTTTTCTGAATTAAAGAATCTTGAAATAGTAACATGATGCTATAACAGGTACTCTGCTGTCATTTTGAACATGCAGTGAGAGAGAGATGCATGGTAAATGTGAACTCCCAGAATAACCTGTGCTATTTTCTTATTTATGTATATAAAGAATACTTCACAGAGATTGACACCAAGGGACCCTTTGGCAAGAATAGCAGGTGCATCTGCATGTGGGATCCATACCCATAGGAGAAAGCTGTATAAATAAACCTGGAGCATATAATTAATGAGTTTAAGGAACAAAAGAATTGCAGAGGAAACTTCAGATAGGTGAAGAGAAAAATAAAACATATTTGAGTATAGACTTTACAGGCAATACTTTAGAGCTTTTCTTTAAAGCAGAAAATGCTAAGAAAATATGACTCTGTGTGTGTGTGTGTGTGTGTGTGTGTGTGTGTGTGAATGTATAAAAGTATTTAAACATTTAAAGCCCTGTTTCCAAGGCAGCAAACAATAAAAATACATTAAAACATATAAATATATAAAGCAATTAAAATGATTAAAACAGAACATATAAATAAACACATGAAGGATCAATGAGAATTAGTGAAGGAACACAAGGATAAGAAAATGATACCAGGGGACAGACAAACCTTTCCAGGCAGGGGATGCCCTGTATTGATGCAATGACTGAGAAGATCCTTCCCAGGTAGCAACTCATCTAGCCTCACATGACTGGGACACCTGACCCAGAGCCTCTAAAGATTACCAGAGTAGTAAGGTAGGTTCATATCGTCATACTATACAGAGTGGAAAATGTAAACCTACAGCATGGCCTTACGAGAAATTATAAAGTGTCGACAGTTAAATTGAAAAGAAACTTTACTGAGACCACAGTAGGCCTGCAAAACCATTGGACAAGGAGATTTCTAAATGGCGGTAGGCAGAGGCCATATGAGAGAAGGCGGGTGAGAAGTGGTTATGCTCACCCCCCCTTCTGACCTTCAGCCTATCCCGAGACTGTGGAGTTCAACGTCCATAGATACCATCTCATGTTCAGCAACTGTGGATCTAGTGTCATCCATAGCAATGCCAGGCTTCTCTTTGATAAATTCTGCCCCCCCCCCCCGCCCATGAGGCTGGTCACACTTTGGATTTGGTCTTTGGGTCAGGAGTTGATATGGTCGTATCCTCTACCGATAGAGTGCCATAGTCCAACCATTATGCCCTGAAGGTTCGGGTGCCACACCAACCCTGTCTAGGCAATGGGCTGATTTATGTCCGCCCACAGAGACTTATGGATCCTGTTGGATTCCTGAGTGCTTTGCGGGATTCTGAACCTCCTGACACCCTTGAAGAGCAGGTGGAGGACTGGAATTCCAGGCTCTCCAATGTCATTGAGGTGATTGCTCCCCAGTGTCCGCTGCACTCCCGTTCTCAGCTGGCCCCATGGTATACTGAAGAGCTGCATCGTGTGAAACAGGAGCTCAGACGTCTAGAGCAACTGTGGAGGAAGTCTTATGATGAAGCTACGTGAACATCTTATAGGACGTTTATGAAAGCTTATGAGACGGTTACAAAAAGGGCAAAGAGGGAGTACTTCTCCTCCTCTCTCACGTCTGCTAGCACTCACCCAGCACAATTGTTTCGTATTATTTGATCGCTTACCTCGTTGACCAGGGGCTCAACAAATATCCAATTGGCTTTTGGCTGTCAGGCATTTATGAGCTTTTTTGCAGATAAAGTCACGTTGCTCCACCAGGACCTTCTTCCACTGTTGCTACAATTAGCAAACTGGAGGCTCCGCTGCCCTCTTTGGGTCCTTATTTGAACCAGTTTTCCCTGCTCATTGAGGCCAATGTCGACAGGACCCTGGCTGCTGTTAGACCTATCACCTGTCCTCTGGATTCATGCCCTTCCTAGCTAATTAGAGCATGCCGGGAGGAGTTGTGGCCCCACCTGTTGAATATCATCAACTGCTCCCTTGAGCAAGAAGTGTTTCCAGGTGGGTTGAAGGAGGCAGCGGTCCACCCACTCTTCAAAAGACCATCTTTAGAACCTGGTGATCTGGCCAATTACCGCCCTGTTTCGTTTCTGGGGAAGGTAATTGAGAGAGTGGTGTTGGAGTAGCTTCAGGGCTTCCTGGAGGACACATCAGCACTCAATCCCTTTCAGTCTGGCTTCCGTGCTGGGCATAGGATGGAGACAGTCCTCGTCGCCATCACAGATATGCTTCGCATGCAGCTTGACCAAGGCGGATCGGCACTGTTGGTATTATTGGACCTTACTGCAGTGTTTGATGTGGTCAGTAATGACATTTTGACTGATGGGAACTATACTTCTCAGGAGACCTTGTGAGTCCCAAGGTCTCCTTGGAACTGTAGTTTTTCAGGCTGTTTTTAGCCTGTACTGTGAACAGGCCTTTTTTTCAGCCTGAAAAAGTTCGAGGAAAAGGAAAGGAACTAAGGTAAGTGTGGGAAGGGGGGTGGGGGGCACTGCGAGGGAAGGGGGAGGGGCCTGGGGGTGATTTTCCACCCCCTAGGTGTGCGCCCAGTGCACTGCACACCCCTCCATCCCCTTGTAGCTCCACCACTGGGGGAGAGTGGAGGGAGAAAACCTGTGAAACATTAATCAGAAACAAAATGAAAAATGGATTAAATGAGGCTGTATAAATTCCCTTTTGTAATTTTCCTGGCAATAGGAGTGAAGTCAATGCCTACCCTGTTTCCCCTAATATAAGACATCCCCGAAAAATAAGACATGGTAGAGGTTTTGCTGAAGTGCGAAATATAAGGCATCCCCCGAAAGTAAGACATAGCAAAGTTTTTGTTTGGAAGCATGCCCGACGAACAGAACACAGGAAAAATAAGACATCCCCTGAAAATAAGACATAGCACATCTTTGGGAGCAAAAATTAATATAAGACACTGTCTTTTATTCGGGGAAACACAGTAGGTGCTTGGATCTCAGCCCGTGCTCACTTGTTAGCATGTTGTCACTCCTTTGGTCTTTTCCTTTGGGGGTGAGGCACCTGCACTAGTTCTGAAAAAAATATGTCACACACAAAAATTTAGTCACACAGAAAATACATTTTCTTGGGGATAATTGGCAGCCCCAAGGTGCAGAGTGGTAAGCTGCAGTACTACAATGAAATCTCTGCTCATAACCTGAGTTTAATTTTGCCAGAAGTCAGTTTTAGGTAGTTGGCTCAAGGTTGACTTGGCTTTCCATCTTCCAAAATTGGTAAAATGAGTACCAAGCTTTCTGGAGGTCAAGTGTAAATGATTGGGGAAGGCAATGGCAAACCACCCCATAAATACCCCATAGTCTGCCTAGTAGGCCTTGTGGTGATGTACCTTTTTTAATGTTTTGCTAAATGCCCCTCTGTAGTGCTATGTGCCCTTTCTGTGCATTCCCCTCCACTGAAGTGCAACTCCATGTACTCTGTGCACATTGGAACTTAGACTCAGAGTCCCATGCCACATGTCCTATCATCTTACTATGGGGCATCCTGGCTGAGATTTAGGTAGTGCTGAAGGGGAGCTGTGATTGAGAGGAAGTAGAGGAGGGATTATGCTACATCAAGGTTCGTGGCTGGACCATGGCTATAGGTTGAGTGCTTTGTCTTTTCCATTCCATGGGTACATATGGGCTATGTTACCCCATAGTTCCCAAATAGGCCACTGCGTTCCTTATCAGCAGAGCTGCTGGAAGTCCCCGGTCCTTCAGTGATGTGGCTGGCCTCTACCTGGGCCAGGGCCTTTACAATCCTGGCCCCTGCCTGGTGGAACGCTCTCCCACCAGCTGTTCGGGCCCTGCGGGACCTTGGTGAGTTCCGTAGGGCCTGTAAAACTGAGCTGTTCCACCAGGCTTTTGGAGCGGCTGGCTGCGGATTGGCTGCCCCCTCGTGAGGCCCCTGCTGTATGTTGTCATTTTTAGCAATGCCTCATATTGGTTCCATCTCTTGGCATTGCCGCCCCTCCCGGCCTTGGGCCCGGCACAACCCATATGGGATTTAAGCTGCCTCTGTTTTAGAATTTTTGTATGCTGCTATTGATTTTACGGGTTGTAATTATGTTTTAATTGTTGTTAGATGTTACATGTTGTAAACTGCCTAGAGCCCTTTGGGGATGAGGCGGTCTACGAAATCTAAATAAGTAAGTAAGAAGTAAGTAAGTAACAACAACAACAACAACAACAACAACATGTTGACACAGTTTTCTTATTGGTGTTATAATTTTCTTCTGGTTCTTGGGCAGGGGATTTCTCAGGCTGGAGGGGCTTAGGAGGCTAACTAAATCCTGTCTTACTCTTGGAAATGCCTCTTTTTGCACCTGTGTAGTGGGTGTGCCAACATATCTCTGGCACCTAGCTGCTACAGAGGCTTACTGGCAACTAGCTACTGCAGTTCTGCTCTAGAGTATGATACTAGTCTAGGTCCAGGATGTGCCAGCATAACTCCAAGATGTGCTGGTGTTACAGCTTGTTTATCTTTGAGCACTTTAGCCTCCTTCTTCAGGATTATCCGTTTGGTTACCATTTTTTACTTGTGAAACATTTGGTTCTGGAATGTGTTGGTCTCACTGTTGTCTGCCAGATCACATAGCCCTACTATCCCATTTTATTTTCAATTAAATGAAATGATTGCTAGATTTAAAGAGTTCTTCATTCATCATTTTAAAGGCTCCTGTTCTCCATTTTAAGAAAGCTGTAACCTGCAGATAAACTTGGCATCTTTTTAGTTATGTCACAAACAATTGTCTATCGTTCCCTTGCTTTTTTGCTATGTTGTTTCCCACCTAACCTGCTAAAAAGTTCTGGAAAGCTTGTGCTCACATTTTTGTATTGCTCCGATAGATCCTAATAAAAAGTATTATACTTCTGTGATGGGATTGTCTCCTCATTTTGCCTGTAGTACTTCATCAACCAAGCTGATGAAGTATTGGTCTTTTCTGCACAAATAGAAAGTCTTGCAGACATTTTTAAAGGTGTTTTTTTTTGTCTGTACATTGCAACAAAAAAAAAGTGTTGCCAGGGAAAATTTAACTTTTAACCACCACCACCACCACCACCCCGCCTCACTAGCTGACTGAAGCTTGTAAGTTTCATTTTGCTGCATCCACCATTTTGTGCTGCAGAGATTCTCCATCCCTGCCTCCATTTGCTGAAGGTTTCCCATGGAGGTTTCCTCTGCTGGCAGCTCATCCACGTACAATTGTGCTGTAAAAAGTACAAGAATAAAGTTTGTTTTGCCTGGTGATTTCACACCCATGATGTTTTTCTTCACTCTGTCTCTTTTTTCTGTTTTGAGAGGGGTGTGTGCAAAGCTATGACAACTCAACCATGCGCACATTGCATATTCTCATGTTGAATTGTTGTAGCTTTGCAGACATCGCCCTGAAAACAAAAAAAAGGAAAAAGAACGTGTGTGGGATTGCCAGGCAAAATAAACTTTATTCATGTACTCTTTACAGTAAAATTGCATGCAGATGAGCTGCAAGCAGAGGAAACTTCCGTGGGAAACCTTTACCAAATGGCGGAGGTAGGAGGCTCTTGAAGACGACAGAAAATGGCAGGCTTAACGGCAGCAAAAATGAAAGTAAGAGCTGAGAGGCTGGAGAAACAAAGTGTCTCCTGCCTGCTTTTGTTCACACAGACTAGTAGGAGTCATCCTTAACCCATCTTCAGGGGAGAAAAATCGCTAGTGTAATTATTTGGCCGGGGGGAAGGGTTGGGAGAAATAAAGTGTCTTGAAAACATTTTGGGGGAGAGCTGTGTAAATTTTTATAAACCCAAAACCATTTTTATAATGGTCTCAAAACATTGTATTTCTGCTGTGTGGAAAGACCATTATTTCACATCTGAAAAAATTAAATATCCTCAAAGTTTGGAGGCAGCCAAAATGTAAGTATAGTGCTTTTTTTTTCTTTTTGAAAGAAGTCAAAAGATTTTTTTATGGCCAATAGTGATTTTTTGTATGATTTGTGCTCCTATTTATCGTGGTAGATAGCCCAGATATTAATTTTCAGACAGCCCTAGAGGAAAAGGACTTATGACTGCTTCTCTGGCAGCTTATAGGAAACCTTTCTTTTAACTGATGAATTATAGGTTCAGTACTCTTCGTCTTCCTTTTCTTTTTTAATCATGGTGGGTAAAGCTGTTGGGACCTATAGCTTTTAATATGTCAATTATTCTTCTTTTATTTAAAATGGTATTTTGTTGGCTGAATGATGATATTTCTGAAGCTTTTTGTTTTGTTTTTCACCTATTTAAAATGTTCCTGGTATGGTTCTGAGTTTTAACAAAAAATCTGAACAGCCTACTTTCACTGACTTTCTAAAGGAGCCTCCATGGACAAGGCAGGAAATAGTCAACAGACCTTTTCTTTATAGATTACCATCTGAATCTCTCCCGATGCTAATTCTGTACTAATTGGTTAGCTGAATGTTAGTTAGTAATTAAAGCAAAATTAAAGAAAGTTAGGCTAGGGAAATGGAGTTGGGAAGAAAAAAGGAATGTATCGTAAACCTTTCTATTTCATTTTCTGTAATAAATATTAACAGTACATAATTTCTACATCAGAAGTATTATCCTGATGATCAGATTCAGAGCATAGTTTTTCCACATAGCATCATATTATCACTATTTCATTATACAAACTATACATTGTTCTACACAATCTCATACTTGGAGTCAGTTCATAGCCATCAAGTGGAGAAAGGCCAACTGGGTTGTAGACATGAATTAGAAGAGTTACAGTGCAACCCTAATCACCTTTTGAAATCTGTTGAAGTTAATGTACTTAATGGTGTGTAACTTTGTTTAGAGGATTGTAAGGTGTTAATGGTGGGAGACTGAGATAATTTCAGACTGGACTGTTGAATGTACCCTACCCTTATATGGAAATCTCCAGTGATGCAAACCATGATTACATCCTCGTTGATTGGTGCAAGGTGACACTTATGTGTGGTCTATTCTGCACAGCACAGATAAGACATTCTGAGGATGCAAAAAAGGGTGTCTTCGGGAGGAACTCTGGACACCTTTTTTCCACAAGACATCCTCAGAATGACTTATTTCTTCTCAAGCCATTCTAATTTGAGGATGCTTTAAAGTTCCTGCAAGATGTTCTCCACCTGCCTGATCATTAAGCTCTCTGGTCAGTTTTACCCTCAGGTTGTGCCTGAAATTTTGTGTGCTACTGAAGGGATTCTCCCTGCCTCTATTTCCTGAAGGTTGCCCCAGGATGTTTGCTCTGCAGGCTCATAACTTCAGCCCAAAAAGTACATAGACTCCCTGTTCGGTAAATCTCTTTAAATATCTGGGGATCCATGTTTAATCTAATACCAACTGGGTCCATCATAGAAATGCTGCAGTAAAGGGCAGCTCAATTGCTTTAGCAGCGGTGAGCAATTTCTTTTATGCTAAAGGACAGAAGCATAAGCCATCAGCCCTAAAGGTATACTGAGCTAAAGTACTGCAACATTTTCTCTATGGGGTACCAATTTGGATTGGAGCCTGGTGCAAATCAGTAAAAAAAGGTCCAATCAGCATTCCTATATAGAATCTTGGGTGTACCCCACTGTGTCCCCTATGCGGCATTATGCTTGAAGATGGGCTTGCATCTGTTAACAACAAGGGCATGCTAACAGGACATGCTTTTATATCGAACCCAACAGTTTATTGTTTAGGGCTCTCCCAGATGTACATGGTTTGGAATGGTGGAATATAATCACAGGGAAACTTACCTCTTTGAATTTTGCCCTAGAGGACCTGGCAGCATTGGGTCCTCACAATCTTTTCCCCTGTGCTATTACAAGGCCATTTTGGGAAATCACCCCTAGTAGATAGGGTATGCACACACTGGCCAGCCCAAGTTGAAACGTTAGAACATATTGTATGTTTTTGTCTGAAATGTAATCTTTCGAGAGAAGCCTTGTTATCACAGATCACATGTAACATCCCCCCCAAAGCTTGTATTAAAAAATTATTTAACAGCAATGACTGTGAGTTTCTAGGGCAGGGGTCTGCAACCTGTGGCTCTCTAGATGTTCATGGACTACAATTCTCATCAGCCTCTACCAGCATAGCCAATTGGCCATGCTGGTAGGGACTGATGGGAGTTGTAGTCCATGAACATCTGGAGAGCCACAGGTTGCAGACCCCTGTTCTAGGGAATATAACCCAATGTCTTCTGCTGGTGCTGTCACTTAGAGAATCCTAATTTGTGTTCTTAATTGTGACTTTGTTATATTACTACTTGATATTTATGCCTAATAAAGGTTGAATTTGATTCCCTGTTCAGGTTCACCCAGCAGTTCACCTTTCTTTTGGGAGGTCCATTTGGTCTTATCAAGATAGACAGTCTTTTCAATTATAGCCCCTATCTTTCAGTCACCTATATAAGAAGGTACAGAAATTGTGTTATCTGATAACATTACATACATTTTGAAAGGCCACAATGTGCTAGCAAGTAATTCCAGGTTAGATTTCATTATTGTTCCCTCAATTGATTTTGAAACTAAATAGTAAAGTTTTGTGGACTGAGGTTGCTGTATAATGGTTTTCTTTGTTACGGTTGTTATGCCACTGATTATTTTACTTCTGGATTTTATTATAGTATTGAAATGCACTTTGTATGTCTAATGAAGAGAGCTAGAATTTCTTCAAACATCAATAAGGGCAAAATGACTTTGTGTAAGGTAGCTCTACTTGCTAATTCTGGCACATGTGTTTGTAATCCAAATTCCATTTAGCCAGCCAGTATGTTTTTGGTTAAGGTAAATGAGAGCATGAGACACATTTTTCTAAAAAAGAGTATTAGAAAAATACTGTGTGCAATGTGCAGTGAGAGTTCTGACCACAAAAAAGCCAAATGATAACTCAGGAAAAGGGAGAGTTAGGAAGTGGGTTGGGGACAAGCAGTCTGGGAATGTCAGTGGGTTGGGGACAAGCAGTCTGGGAATTTCACCAGAGACCAGATCAATGTATGCTCATACCCTGAGTGCAAAAAAAGTCCCACTGATGTAGAACTCAAGATGAATGCCCTGGGGAGGCTTGGGAGTGCTAAAGAGAGCCACGCCCCAGGGCACAGATTGGTTCTTAATCTCTTATGTAACTAGCAAAGGTTAGAGGCCACCTGCTTGGCTATGTAGGTCTGTGTGTAAGAGAGGACGGCTGGAGGGACGGCTCCTTGCTGCAGTGAACACAAAAATAAGACAGGAGTCTTATAGTAATTTTTACTTCAAAAAGGAAATGCGCTAGGAGAACTTTATTTTAAAGGATGTCTTCATTTTATGCCCCAGGGAGGGGAAACAAAACCCAGGGCAAAATAGCACCCAGGCCTGTCTTCTGCTGTACCCCCCGCAAGGCCACACACCCCAGGGAGGCCACACGCCCAGCCAGGCTGGGTACAAGTGCCTCAGATGCCCAGGCTATATGCAGGTCTGCTGGCTCTGTGTGTTTAAAAAGATCATTTTTTAGCAGGTATGGTCCTGCCTTTGGGCTATCTTTTAAGTTATGGCGAGCATTTTTTAAATTATTATTTTTAACAGTAATCTAGGTTTAACATGTTTTTGCTCCCCTAGCCCTTCTGGGATGGACAGGATATAAAAATAAAAATAAAAATGAATTAAATTTTTTAGCAGCATACCCCTGAGCCTTTGCTATTTAGCATATTTAGAAAATTATGGGAAGTGATTATGGGAAGTATTATTTATTCAGAAAGTTTCAGTGTTTTGCATGGGCAATTTTTTATCAAAACTTGACAGATTTCTAGACAAAACCTCATTTTCAACCTTAAAAAATGTAAAGGATACCCAATTCCTACAGTAATGTCAGAGCTATGGAAAAAGAGTCAAAGACTCAATTCGGTCATAGTGTTGGATGGTGTCTGAGATGGCATACAGGTCTGAAATTGAAAGTCAGCAATCTGTATTATGAAAGAAGATTATGGTGTACAATCTCTCCATTATATGTTCTGTCTATGGCAAAACTAAAACATGCTGCAGCATCTACTGACTTTTTTGGTGATATCCAGTTATATTGTGCATGCTGAACAGATTCCCGTTTCCCCGGTGTGGTTGATAAATCGCCTGTCAGATAGATGAATCATCATAGGTGGGGAAAGGGTTGCTTTCCCCAGCCAGGAGAAGACCAGTTTGGACTGAAGAGCCAATGGCTTAGCTGTTTGGGAGTCGGCAATGGTGCTGTGGCTGTGTGAGATGCCAGGATGTGTTGAATGAACTGTTGCTTACTTACTGCGGTCTGTAGGAGATTGCTTGTGGTCCAAATGGACTATCTGGCGTAAATGGCGCAATCCAAATCACTAACTCTAGTTCACATCTACACTTGGAATCTGATTCGACAAGAATCTGCACCCCCTTTGTGGTTTGGTTTTACAGTAGGTAGGGGAAACCTGCTGCAGTTGACTGGTGTCAAATTTTGGAATTAATCCATTAAAAAGATAGATCTTTTGAACTGCTATGCATTACATTTTGGGGAGGGTGGAGGGCAGAAAGGTTATAAAAAGTTTGTTCAGTTTAAGAGCAATTAGGTTTCCTTCAAATATCAACATTTCTGACAGTCTAATGCTATCTGTAGTTTTTTGGGGGGGAAGATTGGGTCACTACTCCAATAAATATATATTAAAATTTCCCCAACAATAACAGCAGCACTATATCAAACATATTAATACATATCCATACTGAATGTATACTACATTAAATAACAGTAACAGTAAATCAACAATACATTAATAGAGCATTAATACATCAAAATTATCAATATCTGGACAATATTTAAGCACATTTACCAATGCATAAATGTCAGTACATTTTGCAACAATGTAGTTTGTGTGCATCAGAGAGCAGCACCGCCCTTGCAATACATAGCAGTAACAGTGGCATGGCAGAGGTAGGCTGAAGAGACTTCTCCGGGCTAGCGATGGCTGCGGGAATGACCTAACAGTACTTACCCTGGGTACAACAGCAAGGGGACTGTTTGCACCTGTCTGGCTTACCCTCTCTAACAATATTACAGGAAGGGTGGCTGCCACTCCATGGCATTTCGCCCAGCAATGAAGCAGGCAATTTCTACTGCACCTAGAAGCTCATATTCCTAACAATTAGTAAAGCTAATTAAGCTAATTAAGCAATGGAAAAGAAGGGATAGCAATGCAAAGCCCAGTTTGAAAAGGCCAATCTCTCTCTCTCTCCCAAACCAGTCTAGCGGGGGTTTCTGCCATCAACTCCCTCTGCTTGATCCATTGTCAACTTGTCTGTTGGGGTCACAGTCACAATCAGGGCAAAGCATCAATGACATTCCGTGACTGCAAGCAACACAAGTCATTTCGAAAAAGCCTGCATCCACCATTTCTGGTAGTCTTAATTTGCTGCTGCGCGGAAACCTCTGCCGCCGGTTCCCCACCACTCAGGTCTTTACTGCATGGTTTAGCGGGATGTTCCCACCATCGGCTCCCCGTACTTGTACTTGCCACTGCGATGAGCTCTGCACTCATTGATGTGGGGGGGGGTCTCTGCCACTGACATCCCCTTATCCGACTCCCTGAGGAGACCGCTGTCACCATTTACTCCCTGCTGGAGCCACACCTGCTGTTGCAAGGGGAGCCTTGCCACTGGTGCCTTGTTGCTCAGTCTGCTGGCGGGGGGCTCCTGCCACTAGTCCCCTCCCCAGGCCAATGATCAGGCCTGAATTGAATTGATCCTTTTGAAAGTTATTTTATTTTATGAAAAATATTACCTGAATTTGGGGGGGGGGGTTGAGTCCATAGTACAGTTACATTATTATAATCAATGTAATAGTAATAAATACTGCAAGATGAACTGACTTTTTACTTAAATGGGACACAAGGGTATCCACAAATGAACATGACTACATGTGTGGGATATTGATCACTGGCAGTCAGGGGATCTTTTAGTTTGTTGTACACATAGCTCCAATCCAAGTTCTATATCTCTCAAGAGAAAAATGAAGGAGTAGGGGAAGAGAGATATGCTTAGAGAATAATTTTACTTTCCTAACCATAATACAGAGCCTCCTCCCCACTGCCAGAGGAAAATGATAGGTTCAATATGTAGCAACAGAAGGCAGCTCAATTATAGAATACGATATTACCTCATTTCTTGCAATCCAATTAAACCCTTTGAAAATAAAATACTTCTCTTTACAAAACCTTACTGTCCAAACTGTAGTTGTTTTAACAGAAATGAATGTGTTTATCTCATATAGCTGTTCCAAGGCAACATGTCTTCAGAGCAGGGAAGAGTTTGGAGTTGTTCTTGAAAGGATACAAAAATGTTGAGGGTAAATGGGGGAAAGCAATCCAGTCAAAGGAAGGAGTCCCTAGCTGGCCGGTGTCCTTGAAAAATGTCCATGGGTGTCCATGAAAAATAGCCAACTAACAGAGAACTGGAAAGGGAAAAACAGTAGGATGGAGTTAAGGAGCTGGGGCAGGGAAGGATGTGGAAGGGAATGCAGTTCAAAGAAGAAAAGTAATAAATTAGGGCTGCATCTGCACCAGGGTGGTTTTCCATGGTGGTCAGGATGCTGAACCAAATGTGAAAGAAATCACCCCCTGCAGTCTCCTCCAGAAATTCCCCCATTGAAAGCAATTGAAAAAATTCAATGCAGAACACAGAATCTTGGGCAAATTTCTGGGGGTGCCTGCAGGGGGTGCATTTTTAAAGGTATCAGCATGAAAATTTCAGGGTATCTTCTGAATACTGTCCTGATGATGTACTCCAAGTTTGGTGCAGTTTGGTCCAGGGGGGGCAATTTATGGACCATCAAAGATAGCCCCTATCTTCTATTAGCTCCCATTGGAAACAATGGGGGATAGGGACATCCCCGTTTGGGGGTCCAAAACTTGGGCCCCCCTGAACCAAACTGCATCAAACTTGGGGAACATCATCAGGGAAGTATTCAGAAGATACCATGAGATTTTCATGCCTATACCTTTAAAAATGCGCCCCTGCAGGCCAAAACGTGAAAAAACAGCAAAAAAATTAAAGCATCCGAGAATCTTGGATGTCACCGCAAATTCGGGTGTTATCCGAGCCTGGCAGGCTCGGCCCTGGGGGGATCCGAGCCCATACACCAGAACTGCCTTGGAACAGCTATATGAGATAAACACATTCATTTCTGTTAAAACAACTACAGTTTGGACAGTAAGGTTTTGTAAAGAGAAGTATTTTATTTTCAAAGGGTTTAATTGGATTGCAAGAATCTGATTGGATTGCAGAATCTGAACCAGGGCCAATTTTTTTTCCCCATTTGCCAACTCTAGTTGTGGGTTTTCTGGCCATGTGGCCTTGGTCTGGTAGATCTTGTTCCTAATGTTTCACCTGCATCTGTGGCTGGCATCTTCAGAGGCATATCACAGATAGAAGTCTGTAAAAAGAGAAGTCTGGACACAGTGTATAACAGACTTCTCTCTGTGATACACCTCTGAAGATGCCAGCCACAGATACAGATGAAACATTAGGAACAAGATCTACCAGACCATGGTCATGCAGCCTGGAAAACACACAACAACCAACATGTGATGCTGTTTGGGGGGTGGGTGGGGAATCCTCCCTGAAACAGCATCACTTTCAATGTTGTTTAAACTAGAGAGCCCAGATTCTCTCTTTAAGGTGGATTTAAAAGAAGAATCTGGGCTCTCTAGTCTAAACAGCATTAAAAGTGATGCTGTTTCAGGGCAGATCCCCCCCCCCCCCAACAGCATCACTTTCAATGTTGTTTCAACTAGGGAGCCCAGATTTGTGAGTTGGGGCATGTTCTATAATGTGATTGTGACTTTGAGATGACATGGTGCAAAAAATTGTTCTTTGGTCTTAGTGGGGGTGGGCGGCGTTTGGTCGTGGGGAGGCTGTCCATACTGGGGGAGCCCCACAAAACTCAGATTTTGCACCGGGCTCCATTTTCCCTAGCTACACCTCTAGTTTCTTCTCCATTGTTAAGTGTGGGGTCCCTTTCATACCTGATGTGTATGGAAGCAACCCACCGGAGGCGGAGTGAGGGGAAAATGAGCCTAGGGCATGTATGCACCCTTGTGCCCCTGCAGTGGTGTTGCCCTCCCTCGCCCCCGCCCAACCCCAGAAAACCCCTACCACACCCCCTTGATGGCCCATCACTCCTCCACCCAAGCATCACCCCCCGCCGTGTGGGTGCTACGCCACTGCATCCCACATTGTGTTGTCACATAACCCTCTGCTCACCTTGCTTGATTTTAATTTTAAGAAGAATGGGTTGTGTTGCATCGGAACAATGCAATACCTTTTAAAGCTTTTTTAAAAACTCCACATATTTACAGGTGCTCTTATTCCCTAGACAATCCCATGTGCCTCCCACCATCTACAAAGCAGGCTGAATATGAACAATTACCTTCATTTGCAAAACAAAACAAAATCTCTGCAAGCATGGGTAACACTTCATAGGAATGATGCAATACCTTTTTTTACCCTTTTTAAAAAGCCCCACATATTTGCAGTCACCTCTGGACAAACCCGCCTCTGTGATTCTCTTCTATTATGCTAATCCCTGCAAGGGACTGGTCCCTTACATTCATCAACTATGAAAAGAATAATTGAACTAAAGCTGTAAGGACAGTGGTTCTCAACCTTCCTAATGTCGCTACCCTTTAATACAGTTCCTCATGTTGTGGTGACCCCCAACCCTAATATTTATCCACTTTACAGATGGAGAACACTGATGCAGAGAGTCTTAGGCGACCCCTGTGAAAGGGTCGTTCGACCCCCAAAGGGATCCTGACCCACAGGTTGAGAACCACTGTATAAGAAGCTATGAGGATGGAAATGAACTCAAGTTCGGGTGGGAGCCCTCAGGGAGTCTTTATTATAGCTTTTTTTCCAGCTACTGAAAATGGGAAGTTGGGGACGTTTAAAGCCCTCAAGAGATAACTACTGGCCATATACACTGACTGAAACCTTTGTGAGACTGGGTAGATTTGTTGGGGATTTTTTAAAAATGAAACCCCTGTGTGATTCATGTCTGCTGTTGATAACCCTGGATATAAATTTACCAGCCCAATAAAATATTTGATTTTTTTCAGGAAAAAGCTCCTTGTAACAGAGATTCTTGAATGGTGCAGAGCGCCTAGTGGTTGTCCTGCAAACATTTGCTGTTAATCATAACCAAGTGTGTACAGCCTTGGAGAGTTACAGAAAGGAGCCTTGATAAGCAAATATTGAAGTTCCCATGGGAATCAGGCTGCTTGCTCATAATCTCTTAATTGCCTGCAGCCAGATCATTATTCTCTAATTTTATATCAAAGATGAATGGTCTATCACAAAACCTGAGGATTCATGGGGCTTCTTGAAGGTAGGCTTTTCTGAGTAACACTTTTCTGGGCAAATTCTCTATTTCCTAGCAGAAAAGTAACCATCTGATTATAAATAAACGAGAGAAGTCAACTACTGGAAAATTTTTGAATGAAGTAGAAATTTTGTACATATAAGTAAGCTAATGATAGGGCTTGGCAGCTGTTAATAAACAAACATATATTTATGGGTCAGCTGAGGCAGCCTATTTTGTTGCTTTTTGGTCTTGTACATTGTCAGTGTTATGAGTGGAGGCTCACCTCATTTTTCTGGCTGTCAGTGATGATTCTTTTGTTTCTTTTATACCATCTATACACCAATTTGACATGCATGGCTCTGTTATGCCATTTATATGCCTTTCATGAAATTTGTAAATATTTGTTGAACAAATAATGTTGAAAAACATAGGAAGCATTTGTCATGTTTTGATTAAAAAAATCTTGTAAGAACTAGCTGCTTACTTCTTACTAAGGAGAACTAGGAATGTGCTGATTGAACCAGATAGTGTTTGAAATTTGGCTTCATCTATATATTTACTGTAATCATTTTAAGGTGAATGATCCTTCTAACAAGTGCATGACATTAAAAATATGTTGGTTCCAAAGGATATATTACTTACTTACATACATACATACATACATACATACATACATACATACATACATACATACATACATACATACATACATACATAAGCCTTTACTGGCATAATGTTCCAAAGGATGTATGTGAGGCACATATTTTCAATCATAGCTATTTTTATTGTATCGTATGTTTAATTTATATTCCACCCTCCCCCGAAAGGGCGGTGTACAACAGTATAACAACATCAGTAATTATAACATCATACTACAACCTCAAAACATAATATAAAACAGAATCAATAAACATAGCATCAAGATATAACATTATAAACAATGGTAAGCAGAACATTATAAAAACATATCATTATAACCAATAATAAACCTAACATTTTAAACAGCAGCATCAATAACTATAACATTATATTAAGAGGCAACAATAACATGATCAACAACTAAACAATAAAAATATAATGACGACTTTCCCCTTCTCTAGTGTGAACCACAGAAAAATACAAGACCAAGGAACCAACCCCCGATAAACTACCACTGTGTTAGCACAAAAAGCTTAGCCCAGTGAGTAGTCTAAAATACAATATCTTATCACTAAACTAAACCTAACAAATCCAACTAAACCTAACACTAACACAACAAAAATTACAACAACACAATAACTCTACCTAAAAGCTAAACATGAAGGAATCCAATCAAAACGTGAGGGAATCTAACACACAGTCTATGAGGACTCAGCCACCAGGCACCTACAGCTGGCTCTGTTGTTAACCAGCTCACCCTCTCTCACTGTCCGCTCATTGATACACTTGCCACCTGCAGGCCGCCGCCGCCACCACCACCATGTTCTCCTTGGGGAACACCCAGTCTTATCTGCTGGATGAAAAACTGTTCTGCGTTTTGTGGAGGGCCCTGCCACTGGTCCCCACTGCTTTCTGGGAGTCTTTGGCAGCGAACAAGTGCACCCCACCCCAGCCCTCTCACCGCCGGTGGGATGCCACAGCTGCCACTGCCACCAGCACCCAGAGTCCAGTACCTTCTCTCGGGCCTGTCCTGTCCACTGTTGTTTGGGGGTCTCTGCCACTGACCCCCCCAAGCCAGGTCTTCCCAAGAATCTCAAGAAGACACCCGTGCTGCAAGCCATTAACAGGCGGGCGAAGAGGAGCAGGCAGGTGAAAAGGAGGCAGGGAGAGATTATATTGCTCCATTCTTCTTCGGTTTGTTCCACAGTTGGTAAGATAGAGTTGTAAAGCTGGCAAATTATAAAGTTCCATAATAACTCAATAGTGTCCAGTGAGGTTGCTGAGCCTACTAAGTTCCCAAGGTAGTGGGAGCAAATTTTAATGATTCCCTAGGTCCTAACTTAGCTAGTTTGTAATGAGTTACTTGATCTCCACAGTTAGTCATCTGCTGCGGGCGCCATCTTACCGAACAATTATGCATATGAAATAGAATGGTCTACATGTGTTTTGCCAGAGGCTGTCTTTGCCAGAGGCTGTTTCTTGGGTCGTCAAAGAAGCTTACTAAGACAAGGAACCTTTTCAACAAAAATGTAGTTTAATTTCAGAAAAGAAATAGTCCACAATATTAACAAAACCAGCAGTCCCTTATGGCTCTCTCAGTTGTTGGGGGCCATAGGGTTTTATGACCTGGCAACTAGTAGGAGATGGGGAGGCAGGTACCTACTATGTGTGTGTGTGTGTGTGTGGGGAGAGGAGGATACTCCCCTGTCACTGTATGGGAAAAGCTGCTGTGTGTGATCTTTCTTCTGCCTGAAAATCCTAGTACAAAGGAGTTGAGAAGGGGAGGGGGAGAGGGTAGCCAGCAAGAGTCTTATGCTTTTGTGGTACCTGAGGCAAGTTGCATAACTTGGTGAGGTATTGGAGAAGTTTGGGTGCTGTGTGGTTTCCGGGCTGTATGGCCGTGTTCTAGCAGCATTCTCTCCTGACGTTTCGCCTGCATCTGTGGCTGGCATCTTCAGAGGATCTGAAGCCCGGAAACCACACAGCACCCAAGTGATTCCGGCCGTGAAAGCCTTCGACAATATATTGGAGAAGTATTCAGCTGGCCTCTCCCTCCACCCCCTTCAGGATAGGTAGACAACCGAAGCTGCAGAATGTGGCTCTTGTGTTGGGTTGGTGGGCAAGTGAGTGACAGGCAGGCAGACGAAAGTAGACAGGTGGGCGCCTGAGCTGCAGAGCCCTCACCCTGATTGATCTACAATTGCCTACCTGGCCTGTATGTTCTGTCTCTCACCATGCAGAAAGACAGAGGCAGGGAAGGAAGAGATCTGAAGGGAATGTGGACAAGGCCCACCTGGCCAATCCTGTGTCCTCTTGCTCTCCTAGCCAATCAGGAGCTAGCCCTGTGAGGCATAAGTAGTTTGAACTACTACACACATGCTCACTCAGTTCCATGCAGTCCCTTCCTTTCTCTCCCTTCCACTTGAATGAGGATGTCAGAGCATGCCAAGCCTTCCAAGGCCCCTTCTGCACATGCAGAATAATGCATTTTCAAACCACTTTCACAACTTTCCCAACATCAGATCCTCTGAAGATGCCAGCCACAGATGCAGGCGAAACGTCAGGAGAGAATGCTGCTAGAACACGGCCATACAGCCCGGAAACCACACAGCACCCAAGTGATTCCGGCCGTGAAAGCCTTCGACAATACACTTTCACAACTGTTTGCAAGTGGATTTTGCTATTCTGCACAGCTTCAAAGAACACTGAAAGCAGTTTGAAAGTGCATTATTCTGCATGTGCGGAAGGAGCCCAAGTTGAGGCTTAACCGAGCACCCTTGCAGCCCTGTTCCCTTTCTTCCCTTCCCCCATCCACAATGTTCCCTACCTTTCCCCATCCCTTCCCCATCCACAAAGTTCCCTACCTTTCTCCCGCATTCCCCTCTTTTCTCTCCCAGCCACAAAATCCCTCCCTTTCCCCCATCCTTTTCCCTTCCCCCCAGCCACAACACTCCCTAACTTTCTCTCCCATCCCCCTCCTCCAGCCACAACATTCAAAATTGTGAATCCTGGAGGGGGGGGGGAGTCCTATTAGCAAGGTCCAGATATTTCTTGAAAAGGATCCTGAAATTACTGCATTTTACAAGATAACCTCCATATCCATTAGATATGCTTTTAGAGTTGCTCCTGACACTGAATTACTTTTCAATTTGCAATTGGGGCACAGGAATGTAATGTTTAAAGGCTGACTCATGAAGAGCAATGCATCTAGGATCTCTCTTTGCTAGCAAAGGACAAGCCTTGGGAAAACCAGACAGACCCTTCCACAAGAATATTTCCTGGAAAACCTAGGGATTCTCTTGGTTGCATATTTACAACAGCACTAAAATATATCAGAAGTGTGTGTCTCTTTTAAACCTTGCATCTCATTTGTGCAAATTCTATGCTGGTACATTAAAAGTTCATAACCCCACAAAGCACCAACTGGGGTGTAATTGGTCATAGGCAGATAAAGACAATTAAAGAAATATCAAGTTTGTTTGGAGCCCTATTGTTTTTCCTTGAAAATGTGAATGAATTCTTTTCTTCCGGGATGTTCATTTCCTGAATACTGCTAATTTTTTTCTCAGTTTCTTAAAAAAAAAGCAATAGCTCACAGCAGATAACTGAGGAAATAAGACTCTTGATGCAAATCTAATACTGGACTGAGAGGAAGAAGAAATTGAAAGCCTGAGGGTGGTTGTGTAAAGTTGGTAATCAGAGTTTGTAGTACCATATGGTGAGAGATTGGCCAATTTTTTTTTCTGCTGCTGTGCCACGCAGCAAAGGAACATTTCCTGTTCAGGAGAGATTTCTGTACAGACACGCTTACACTCTATGGTGCTGCTGATCCCAGAAGCCCTGTGGTTAGTGAGAACGGGGAAACCCTGATGTTTCCCCTCACTTCAGGGTTTCCACTCTTCCTCACCCCACTCCTTGCTCCCTACTTTGGGAGGGAGGCACAGAGAGAGAACTGTCAGAGGGAAAGAAGAGGGAGGCGGCAGTGGCAGCCAGGCAGAGGACCCTTACGCACACGCAAAATAATGCATTTTCAAACCACTTTCACAACTGTTTGCAAGTGGATTTTGCTATTCTGCACAGCTTCAAAGAACACTGAAAGCAGTTTGAAAGTGCATTATTCTGCATGTGCGAAAGGAGCCAGAGAGAAGAGCCAGGCAGAGGCAAGCAGAGGTGCTGTACTCGGCACAAGTAGAGAATTCAGGCAAGATTGTTGATTGCCAGTTTGGGGTGGGGGGGTGGGTTAGTCCTTTAAATGTAATAATGATGTAATAGCAATATTCTTTATATTGATATTGAGCAATCAGCTATTGTTTTGGGGGCGGTTTAGGAAAATGCCAACTGTCGATCCCTGTGAGGAGTGTGTGGGGGGAGATGGTCTTTCTCCCCACACTTCTCACTGGGATCAACAGCCGGCATTTCCCTAAAAAAAGAAAAAAGCAGTCTGCACAATATTGATATAAGGAATATCTATATTATATTGTTACTACATTTAAAGGGCTAAAAAACAAAACTGGCAATCAATAATCTTGCTTTGGATGGGGGAGCAACCTGAAGTGGGGGCAGAGAGAAATTGACCATCTGATTATTGCTTTGCTAGCACTGAACTTGTGACATTATCCAGATATTTGCAGTATGATAACACTGTTTTGTTTGTGTATGTGTGTGTGTGAGAGAGAGAGAGAGGGCTTGAGATGCTGATTAATCTAGCAATTTTAGCTTTCATTCTGGCTTCCCAGAAGCTGGGACAGCTCCTATAATCAGGATGTAAAATCTTAAAAAAGGAGGACAAAGTGAAATAAGGGAATGTCTTATAGGGGCAGGGGTAAAAAGCACAGGTCCAATTTTGGAAAGTGTTTGGGTTGATTATATGTTTTCTGGGATCTGTCTACTTTGACAGTGAAATTTTGAATTAACAATTCATTCAAAACAGCTACTAAGTAGTGTGTTTGATTTAAAGATGTCATAAATTGTGGTTTTAAATTTTGGTTTTATTTACTCTTATTTTGTTGATATTGTAAACTGCCTTGAGCTCTGGAGTTGGGAGAGGGGGGAAAGGCACCATTTCAGTGCTTGCCCCAGGTGCCATTTTCTGTAGCTATGCCCCTGCCTGAGGCTTATCTTGCCTGCCTGCTTGCTATCTGCCCTCCTTCCTCCCTTTTCTCCCTTCCACTACTTTGTTCAGCTTGGTTTTGTTCTGCTTCAGCCACCTGCACTGCAACCCTTCAAAATAACTGCTGGAGAAAAGCTGCTAGTCCAAGTTGCCTGTTTTGTTTTTTAACTTTCTCATAGAACTGTGAAGGAGTTAAAAGGACAGAGCTCCATCTGCTAGAGGCTTGCCAAAGGATGGTGGCTTAAAATGCAAAGGATGAACTCTCTAGTTCCAAAGGGTCATTGCAACCAGTAAGTTAGTAGCCAGGAGGTCTGGCCCTTGAAGGAGTCAAGCTTGTCTAGACTTTATTACTTCAGGCAGCAGGTAAAGGATTGCAGGACCAAGATAAGTCGAGTAATATACTTTGAACCTTCTAACAGCAAAATACTATAGTATTACTACCATTATTTAAAGTATGCCCACAGCCAGCTGTCAATGGGAGTTCAGTTTGTAACATTTTCTGGCAATGTACAATACATCATTGTAATCCTGTTCTTTGACCAGGAAGAATTGAGGATTATCTACTGGGATCATTCCCAGGTTTGAAGGTGGCCTTTGCAGCTACAAGTCTGTTTCTTTCATCATTGACCCCACCCTTAATGTATTACCTGATTTTCACATTATATTTCACATTTTCACATTATATAGAAACATTTCTTTAAAATCAGTGGTAGAAACTTGAAAAATAGAAAATAATATAGGAACAAGAAAAAAGAAAACTCCCAGAACTCTATATCAAGTGAAATATGAGATTCTTCCAAACACGAATGCTCATAGTCCTCATGTGCTTTGCAGTGCAATGAACTTGAATTGTGAAAGTCTGATTCAAAGGCCATCACTTGTGCTGCTGCCAGAATGGACTTGGAACCCCATCCTATCCTAAAAAGTGCAAATTTCAACTCTGAATTTGGAATCTCTATTACACATGACCCTTTTTGCCTGCTGTTAGTTCTGAACTTTTTATTATTCACTGATAGATAATTCAAAAACTTTCAATAGTAATTTACATTTAAAATCACATGCTTATTTAATTAACAGAAGTGGCTTACTATTTTTCATTCAGTGTGCCATTAATATTGAGTGGCTTGGTGTAGTTAATGAGAACTTTTATATTTCAAATAGCAATTTAAAAGCATTTATAAATTAGTTTGTTGACTCAACAGAAATGTACTTATTGGCTATAAAAATACATCTTATGATGTATATCATAAAAGTTTACCCTTCCTGAGGTGAGGTTTGTTTTTTTCCAGCATATCCAATGCTTATGTTGCCTCCTACTGTATGGCTTTTATTGTACAAATATTATTTATGACTAATCATTAAAAATTGTTTGTGTATGGGGAGGTGATGATGTGATTAAAAATACAGTGGAGCCGTATGTATATGCAACTGGTTCAACACGCAATCCTTCTAACAATTAAAGCAACTACCTTTGTCTTTTTTTTCTTTTCGTAAATAGTGTAAGTTAGGTTTTGTGCTTTCAGATTTGGGGTCAAAACAAATTTTCCCACATCAAATTGGCTATTAATTTATCCTGAATCTTTTAGCCTTTCATTTACTATGATTTGGATCTACTTTGTGTTTGCCATTTGCGGCAACTGGATGTGTTCTACAGGCACGTATGAGGATACTATATATACTTGAGTATAAGTCGACTTTTTCAACACATTTTTAATGTTAAAAAAGCTCCCCTCGGCTTATACTCGAGCATATACGATAATTCCAAGATGGCTGCTGGAGCTGTGGCACACCGAGGAAGGAGATCATGCCAGCTGTGGCAGAAGTATTTTGCCTGCATCCAACTTTGAGTATTAAATTCACCATTCCCTTTTGTGTTTTTATGTAAAGCTAGGCTTGTAAATCCTCCAGCTTTGATAAAGCCACAGTCTTTGCAATTAGAGTTGCTCCATTGGTTCTGAATGCCGTGTTAGGTATTACTCTGTGCCCTTGAAATTTGTGTTCTGACAGGCATGGCATCCTCTTGGAGAGAGATTCCATTGCACTTGTAGCATTTAAAGACTGCAAAATGCAAGTCAAGATTTGTTACTAGTAAAGCTGAGTTTCTGTGCAAATTCCTCTCTATAAAGCAGTACAAATTAAAGCTGAAAAGAGGGGGTCTTACAGTTCTAAGGACGAAATACCTTCTGTGCTATTTAGCAAGTGTGGTAAGAGACAGAGGCCGTTTCTGCACGGCCGTAAGGGCGCCTCCACGCCGGCAAGAATTCCGCCGGCGTGGAGGCGGAGGCCGTTCGCATGCAAGCATGCGGGCAGCCTCCAGAGAGCCGGCTCGCGCAGGCAGCCTCTTCCCCCTTTCCCGTTTCCACTCACGTGTCCCGTGCGATGCGGCCTGCTGCGTGCCAGCCCACCCGCTGCCCTCCGACCTCCAGGTCGGAGGACAGCTCGAAGCCGAGCTCGACACCAACTTTAGGCTGGCTTTTAATTACAACAGCAACATGTTCCGGGTGGTGCTGTTAGCGCAGCTCGCCGAGGCTGCGCTGTTGTGTGGAGAAGGAAAACAACCCCAAGGGTTGTTTTCAGAAGCGGCTTTTAACGCCGCCCTGGGGAAGAACAGAAGAGTCGAGTCGGCGCTGCCGCAGCTTACCGCCTGTCTAAATAACTCCCAGGGGCGGCGTTATCCGTCCCCAGGGCGCCGTGTCGAACCCGTCTTGGGAAATGGCCAAAGAGAGACACTGTAGATCTTCCTAATGGCTAAATCTTACCTTTGAATAAAATATGTCCCTGAAAGGATAAAAACCTTAGAGTACACTGTTCACAAGGTGGTGCTAGCAAACAGTATCTGCTTCCTTTAAACACTGCCTTGCTTAATGACATTTTTAAAATTCTAGTGAGCCATTTTTGAGGGAGGCCTTGTGGGTACTCACAGTCTTCGGCATGAAGCAGCCAGGCAGTCTCCCTTCTTGCCTTTATCCTGTTCGTCCTCTGATCATAAAGACTGCTTTTAGTCAACTTTTCTTACAACCAGTGAGATACCTTCATGAATTTTTTTGGCATCTATTTTATTTTTGAAATTTACCAGTAGCTGCTGCATTTCCCACCCTAAACTTATACTTGAGTCAATAAGTTTCCCAGTTTTTTGTGGTAAAATTAGGTGCCGACTTATGTTTGGGTCGACTTATACTCAAGTATATTGTTGAAGCAGCGGATTTACTTGGAGTAGACCACCTTGCAGGATGCAATGTAGACAAGAACTGACAGACACACAGTCACCAGTGCAGTTCAGTTTATTGCTATCTATTGACAAAGTGCTTCACCAGACCACAGGTGTTTTCAGGCACTCATCACTCTGTTGTCTGTGCTATCTATATACAAATGTGGTACCAATCAGGTGCCCTTACCTTATCAGGTTTTGCACATGGTACATGTTGTGCACTCAGTCTTAATTATGCACATGACACCTGCTAGGAGGGTCCAGCTGTCATTTAGATTTTGCTCATCTAAACATATGTTCTGACATATATACGGTATTTTTAACTGATGCAATTCATTATGGCATATTGTTCAGGAGACTCCCCCAAGAATTTGTGTGAATAGGCAAAATGGGTAGCTGCAGTAAGGGGAAGACAGGGAAGATAACATTTGTGAATTCCTATTAATGTGGCAACGTATTTTGGATTGGGACTGTGGTCCACAAGGAGAAGGGACAGAAGGCTGCTGTCCAAGATATTTTCCTGATCTGAAATAGCCCTAGGGATCTACTATTTCCCAAAAGGGCAAAAAGTGACTTCCTAGGGCTGTTTTAAGTAAAAACAAACTTGTAGAGAGGCAGCCTTTATCCCCTTCTCTGGGAGTAATATAGTCCTGATCCACATTGACCCCCAGCAAACTTCAGAATTGAGATAATAGCATGGAACTTGCAAAAGGTATCTGATCAAAAGGCCTAGTATAAGAAACATTTAACACACAGTTGAGATTTATTATCCCTTTGCCTTTTGGCAAAATGTCCCACTGTTGTCCTTTCCCTACCAGCAGGTCAGGATGCCATAACTCTTAACAGTGCAGTGAAAAGTTTTTTTGTATGATGACATGAAGAGCATACTGAAGAGCATTTGAAAGTTTTGCACTGTTTTCCAATCTTATGTATATGAAGGAAGGCAATACTCAAAGAAATAAGAGGGTTGAAATTTGATCAACACAGAGCATTTTAAACTGTCCATCATGCCTTATTCTTTCAGGTTTCAACAATTCAATTGTGTAAAAGAATATAATATTGGAACATTTTATAGCATCCATCAACCCAAATATACCCATCGATTCCAGAAAGCTTTTCAACCCCCTGAAATCAATTATTTTCACGTAAAGGGAAGCACAATGAGAAGCAAAAATAACATTTAAAATTAAACAATACAGTGAAGTTTAAAAGAAATAAAGCATATATTTAACAGATATATATTTTAAGTGCTTGTCAAAATGTGTTAACCTGGTGAGACATTGAAATGTCAGGCTCACTGAACGTACAGGATGTGTAGTTGGCACTTTGCTGTCAGCAGGGGACTACTTTCTACAATGAATTCCTCGGGAACTTCAGGATGGAGCTGTCTGCAGGAAAAGAAAAAAAAAGAAAGCACTGGAGGTGGGAAATTAATCACTGGGGGAAGGGTTGTTTGTTTAGTTTTTTGTGGGGCTTGCTCCTGAGGCTCAGTTTTTTTTAAAAAAATCCATGGTTTACTCAGATAGGATTTGTAAATGATTTTCTCCCATTTAGATGTAAAAGGACGTAAAAGTCAGGTACTGTGCCAGGAGCAGAAGAAATGTACAGCTTGTTAATTTTGCTGGCACAATTACCTGCATCCTATTAGAACTGGAACTTTTTCTGCAACTGTTTTATTTGTTTGGAAATAGCTGTGCTTGGCAGTTTTGTGGATGATGTGTTCTAGGACCAACATATTTTCTTTTAGTTTCTGATGATGTCCTTCCAAGAACAGTTATGCCATGCTGAGTACATTGATTCCCAGAAGAATGGAACTCTGCTTATGGTTGCAAAGCAAATCTTATTCTGTTTTTGTTCAGAAGTCAAGCAGTTTTGATCAATCTGAGGATTTTTAATAGAAAGTTTCTGATGGTCAAAACTGAACACATGATTGAAGTATTAGTAACAAAACCTTCAAATCTTCAGAAGTTTTGCAGTTTTGATCCTCCTCCCCTCCCCCATAAAAATGGTGTTCTGACATATATAAATATTTTCTTAACTTTGAAGGGATTACGAAAGACAAGGCAAAATGTTTTATCCCCAGTACTTAGTAGAGGTGGCAATGCTGAACTTATAGAGAAGCAGCAGTGTGCTATTTTGAATAGCAAACTGTTTCTGTGAATTTTATTGTTGGCTTTTGGTGTAACATTTTATTCTGTACTGATTTTAAAAAATAAATTATTGCCCTCCTTGTGTCCCAGATTACTGGGGGAAAAGTTTATTTATTCATGTATTAGATTTATATCCTCCCCTCCCCAGAACAGTTGATGAGTGTTTTCAATAAATTAATAAGATGTAATCATGACCAGGACCAGCATTATATGTGTCAGTAAACTTGCCTGTTGAGTGGCTTTTGTTAGCCAGTGTTTCTGTCTTGGAACCTGTCCACCCCCACCCACCCCCAATGCACTTCATGCTTAAATAAAATACATAGGAGACAATTTGAGCTAATCAGATCATGATGGAATACGTGTGATAGGGTTGTATTTTAGGTATATAAGGCCAGAGGTATTTAAGGCTTTATAAAACTGTAGCATTTATCTTCCCTCTGCCAAAATTATGATATTTGGTGAATGTCCTTATGGATTAGATTGTTATGATAGGATATTCTAGTATTGGGTAGTCTAGTGCAGGTCTCTAGAGATGCACAATATTTTCTAAATCAATTCATGTCTAAAATTAACATAAAAACAATGTTGAAAAGTAATCAATTTGAAATTATAGTTGCAAAATTATGCAGTTCAAATTTGTTTACAGTTGTTAGTGAGCGTATGACCTCTTAAGCTTTGTTTTAAAAAATGCATTATCAGTGATTGTAATAGTGATTGAAGAAAAATATCTGATATCACAGTATTATTATTAATGACTGAGACAGGCAATTGAAAATATACTTATTCTGATTTGCCAGTTGAACTCTTCAATGGCAGAACTCCTGACATGATTTGTTTGTTCTCCTTTCTTATCCCTTTGGGCTATAGCTTAGTATAAGCCAGAAATCTGACTTATTAATTACTGCAGTAATTAAGTGCAGCTTGTTGCGACTGTGTGCTTGACAAGAGAGAAATGGCAAATCACAGATATCCTTTTAGTTCTGCCAACTTGTAAACATTAAGAGAATGCTTTGAATATTTCTCATTGCTCCTTTAGGAAAAGGTCACAGAATGGTTTCAGAGTCCATTTTCAAGAATGTTTCTTTCAACAATCATAGCATTCTAAACATAGGATTTCTTTTCCCTTTTTATAGCACAAGATCAAACCTGGCTTAAATTGTATTCAGCTATAATTAACTATTGGTATGAATATAGACAAAATTTACCACTAGCTTTCTTTGTGGTTTCATATTTCACCAATGCCAGAGTCCTGGTCTCACCCAAGTACTTTTACAGCTTCAGCTACTTTACAGCTTCAGCTACTAAACGCCCAATCCTGTTGACAGTTTATCGCTGCCTCCTGTTGGTAGCTTGGGACCCAAAAGCCTGATCACATCAGAATGGCATCAGTCAGTTTGCAGTCTTTTGACTCTAATCTGTGGCTGGCCTCACTTCCCAGGCTCTCCAGCTCCATGTCTGCCCAGCCCCCGTATTCCACACCTCAAAGTGCTGGGCAACCAGATAATGTAAATCACCTAGCCAGGCATAAACATTCTAACTTTCCCACCAGCTGCAAGTGGGGGGTGGGGCTGGGGATGTTCAACTTATATCTCCCTTTGGCTTTCTCACATTCCTCAGATCTGGCTATGGAGAAGTATGGTGCATTGTCTTTCATAGACCTTCAATAATCATTATCAATATGGGAGTCTGGTTAATGTCTATTGACAGGCAACCATATGACCAACCATTCTCATAAGAACATAAGAACGAGCCTGCTGGATGAGACCAGAGTCCATCTAGTCCAGCACTGGATAAGACCAGAGTCGATCTGGCCCACCAGATGCCTTTGGGAGCTCACATGCAGGATGTGAAAGCAATGGCCTGCTGCTGCTGCTTCTGCTGCTGCTGCTGCTTGCTGCTTCGAGGCTTACCTGGTCTGCTAGTGGGCATTTGCAATCTCAGATCAAGGGAAGATCAAGATTGGTAGCTATAGATCGACATCTCCTCCATAAATCTGTCCAAGCCCTTTTAAAGGTGGCCATCACCACCTCCTGTGGCAGCATATTCCAATTACATGTTGCATGAAGAAATGGTTCCTTTTATTAGTCCTAATTCTTCCCCCCAGCATTTTCAATGTATGCTCCCTGATTTCAATGTATGCCCCCTGGTTGTCCTGCTAGGTATGTAGCTTTTTCTTTCTTTAGTGTAAAATATTTCATATATATTGCATAATATATATAAATGCAATATTTTACACTAAAGAAAGAAAAAGCTACATACCTAACAGGACAACCAGGGGGCATATATATAAATGCAATATTTTACACTAAAGAAAGAAAAAGCTACATACCTAACAGGACAACCAGGGGGCGCATATATATATATGTATATGTGTGTGTGTGTGTGTATATATATATACATATATATATATATATATATATATATACATATATATATATATATATATATATATATATATATATATATATATATATATATATATATATATATATATATATATATATATATATATATATATATATATATATATATATACATTTTATTATCCAGTACTTGATTATCCAGAATCCTCAGGTAACTGGCATCAGCCAGAAGGCAAGCTTCTACAACTCAGCCGCTATACCTCTGTGTTTTCAGACACGTGTGTCCTGTCGCCACCTGTCCAGATATTCAACGAGAAGCATCTACCTGTTGCTGGCAGTGCCAACTGACATCCTCCTTGTGTGCCTCCCCTCCATCTCGGCTTCCCTTGAGCTGTTGGAAGTCATCTTTGCTGCAGGGTTCCTGAGCAGCAGGCCCACTTGTCCTACTGCCCTGGCAGTTGACTCCATGGCATTCCCAGTAGGGTAGAGGTTCGTTGTAGATTCTCCTGGGTAGGTGATGGAAAAGAGCAATAAACTTGAACATGCAACACATTAACTAGCAACCCCCATTTTCCCCGACTGCCAAATAAAAAAGCTTTTACCATAATAATTTTGTCCATTGATTTGAGAAGAATATTTGAGATTATATACAACCCTGGAATTTACTATTCTCATAATTAACCAAAAAACCCCTCCCATTTCTCAGTGAATTTATAAGTCTGAGGACATATGCCTATGCTTCCATTTTCAATATTAATGCAGTGTCCCATATTCCAGTAAACTAATAAGCCATTATTAATATTATTAAAAATAATTAAGTACAGTATTTCTTGTCAGAGGTAATCTGCACCAAGTCCCTGTGAAAAAGGTGGACTCTAAATAAATAAATAATCCTAGCCTTTCCTCTCATCCTGAACCTGTTTCTAGAGCCAAAACATCCCTGGGAATGCTGTTTGCCCCAATTTGAAACTGCAGCTGTTTCAGTTTCAGAAAAGGCACATGTTTGGAAAAGTAGGAGCTCCTTTTCCCCAAACACACCACGATCCCAAGCACAACCATAACTTCTGTAACTTGACTCGCTAAAGGTTGTGATATCTAGTTTTGACCTGAAGTTCTGACTTACCCTCTCCATAACTTATCTAATTGTGTCCATTAATTGTACCCAACAATTTCCCTCAATTACTGCAGCCATGCATTCTAGTATGTCTGAGCTGAAAACCGCTTTAATATGAATAAAGTGAACCCTGAATTCTGAAACAGAAACTAGTCTCCTAGAATCCGGGGAGTGTTTGAAGTTTCAGGGAGGGAAAGTGAAGCTTCTGAATCTTCCACACCGGCAACTCCAGAGGCACATTTCAGCCGTTCCCTCATCTTCAGTCCCTTCCCCGCCAAGGGAGAGGTGTGAGAGGTAATAAAACTCTGAGGTGTCAAACATTTCATTTGTGAATGTATATTTATTAAATTTGCTTAATTTAGCTTTCTCTCCAGTGGGGACCCAAAGCAGTTCTCCTCTTCTCCATTTTATCTTCACAACAAACTAGTGATATAGTGTTGTACATTGAATTGGTTTGGTATTTTTCAGATTTAGGTATAATAGATATGAATTTTTTGATATATAAAAAAATCTCCAAATTGATATTGATTTTTTCCAGCTTTTTTCAAATGCCTGAAAAATTATGGGTCTTATGCTCTATGGAGAATTTTTGAGGGGCTCTGAAATGGCAGTTTTTTAAGATAGATACACCAAATTTGCAGCAGAACCAAAGTTGATTCTTCCTAGAAAACCTAGTTGGTTTGGTAAATATTAGGTCAGAGTATCCAATATTATGGGCTGCCAAAAAAGATGCCCCAGCCACCCTCCATTGTTTCCAGTAAAAAAAACAACAGGGCCCCCGGACCCAAACTTTACCAAAAAATCATTTACAGGTAGTGTATGTATTATTAATACACCCCCCATTTATTATTTAACGTATCATTCATTTTCCTTAATAATAGATTTTTATGTAAAGAAAATCTATGAGTTTAATAAGCTATAATATTACATGATTCCTGCCCCCCTTGAAATTTTTGGCATCTACCGTACCTTAGGAATTTTTCCCTCCTAAGGAGCAGTCCTTCATCTGAAGTGGTTCTTTCTTTGAAGGAAGAGCCACATGAATTAAATGAAGGCTCCCTAGACTTGAGGAAGATCTCAAACTTTGCTCAGTGGAGTGTTAGGATATATCATGCCACTATATTTGCATAGTTATTTTTTCTTCACATTCTTCACCTAAAAAACCCATCTGAAATTCCCCCAAAATCAGTATATTATGATATACCATATATTCTTGAATATAAGTCGAGTTTTCAGCACATTTTTAAGGCTGAAAAAGCCCCCCTCGACTTATACTTGAGCATATATGGTAATTCCAAGATGGTGGCTGGAGCTGGGGCTGCTGTGGGGATCCAGGAGGCAGGGGGGAGGTGAAGCGATCCGGCGGGGAGGGGAGGGATGGAGGGAAGCGCAGGCCGCAGCCGCCCCCTCCGGCTCAGCTGCCTGCTTGCCGCCCACCTACTTAGCAAGAGAGCCGGAGCCACCACCTCCCCACTCAGCCTGTCCCGCTCCTTTAGCCGCTCTAGCGCCCTGCATCCAGGCGGGCAGCGACCAAGCAGCGGGCGGAGCCCAGCCCAGATCCTCCTTCGAGGTCCGGACCATGGGTTCCTGCCTCTCTTGCTCCTAGCGCCCGAGCTGGGAGACCAGAGAACCTTTTGGAGCAGAGCTGCTGCCACCTTCCTCCTCAGTCGCCACCGCTTCACCCTCCTCAGCTGCCGGCAGGACAGAAGGTGAAGCCAGGCATGCTGATGAAGAAGCTGCCACCACCTGTGAGGGAGAGTCGGTGGAGGAGACGGTGAGGGAGGAAGAAGCAAAACCACTGCCGGCCGAGGAGCCTCCACTGCCTGAGGACAAGGAGGTCAAAGAAGAAGGAGGAGGAGGCATTGGATGATGCCCCTCAGGAGGAAAAGGGCGCCGGGGAAGAAGCAGTCAGCGCTACCGCCAAGAAAGCCCTGCCGGAGCAGATGCCGCCAGAGCAGCCCCTGCAGCCTTGCCATTGCCACCCCGGGCTGCCACCCCTCCGCCGCCACCTCTGCTCTCGCTGCCCCAGCCGCTGTCAGAGCACATCACGGAGAAGGAGGTGGAGGGCGAGTGCCTGGACCTCTGCCTCCAGCAGCTTTACAAGTAGTGAATAGTAGCCAGGAAGGGGAGGGCGGGGAGGGAGCAGGTCAGCAGCGCTGAGCCCAGGAACGCCTTTCACACACACACCCCCACAGCAGTGCCCGGTTCGGTCTCAGGAGGTCCAGACAGGGAACCCCCCCAACTTCAGATTACCCTTGTGAAAGAGGAATGTGACTGCTCAGCTCCCCACACCTGCATGCACGCTTTCTCAACCCAGTCCCGGGGTGCGCAAATGGAAATGTGCCTCAGAGCATGGACAGAGTGTGCACCTCCCTCTCCCCAGCTGAAGGGTTTTGTTTCCAAAGCTGAAATGTGTCAGCTCAGACCCCCACGCCTGCTCACCCACATGCATGGTTTCTCAACTTTGTCTTAGAGTGTGGAGATGGGAGTGTGCTTCAGAGCATGGTCAAAATGGGACTCTTGCTCCAGCACAGGAGGAGGCTCTGAATTTCTGAAATAATAAGATCATAGAGTAAATAGATCATTATTTTTAGGAGTGCTTTTCACCACCTACCAACTTTTCAAAAGTTGGCTTAAGGCTGCTGTGCAATGTCCTGATTTTAAGTGACAGTGATTGGTTCCACTATAATCCATGTAAGCCCAGTTTCTTCAATACAGAGGCAGAGGTGTGTGTCTGATTTTTTAGTTAGTGAGTGAAATTACAGGGTGAGACAGATTTAGTGCAGCCTTTTAGGTAGGTAGAGTGTGAATGTTCCCCTTTCTCTGTGGCCCCAGTTGACTCCCTAAATGCTATTCCTGGGGAGTACACCTTCCCCAAGGAACTGCATTTCAAGGGGTTTTTCAGGATGCAGTAGGAGGAAGATAGTGCAAAAGTTGTGCTCCACAGACATCCCTTTAAACACTGTGGTGGATCTAAGCAGACTGTGGAAGTTGGAAGCTCAGCTATACTAAGGAAGGGAAGAATCCTTCAGGAACAGTTCACAAGATTTTCTATAACCAGGTGGCAGGAATCCTGAATCTTGTCTTCAGTTCATTTTAACTGTATGTGCACTGCCAACACATATGCCACTTTCTCGGTTTACTTTATTGATATCTATTTTTATTTTTGAAATTTACCAGTAGCTGCTGCATTTCCCACCCTAGACTTATACTCGAGTCAATAAGTTTTCCCAGTTTTTGTGGTAAAATTAGGTGTTTTGGCTTATATTCGGGTCGACTTATACTCGAGTCAATAAGTTTTCCCAGTTTTTGTGGTAAAATTAGGTATTTTGGCTTATATTCGGGTTGACTTATACTTGAATATATACAGTACTTGGTTTTCTAAGAAGAAAAAAGCTTTCCTTTAACTTTTTGTGTGTTTGTTTAAAAATTGCTCAAAATAAATTGTGTTATATTAGTTAGCCACACAGAATATAGTCCTGAGTCAGTGAGAAGCTTTTGGAGTACCTGATGTCAGTGTGCTTAAATATGCTGGTTGTTGGATTGCAGCCATAGAGGCCACATATTTTAGCTGTTCAAAAATTACTAGTGATTACTATACATTTAATCGAGGTTTAGTAGTAGAGTAGAGACTTGAGATTAACATTATCTTATTCATGATTTATCTTTTTTCCCCATTAATGCTTTCAAGGTCATGTTAACTTCAGCTTCCTTAGCTTCATAATTAAATAACTAATAATTCACAATATAATTTAAGTTACAGTGTGTGAGTACCCAATTTAGTAGATTGTACTAAATCATAATTTATTTAAATGCGAAGGTTCAATTATAGTACAGAAAAATTATAACTAATGGGTTATAATGGGTTTCTTTCCCGTAGAACCAAGGTGTGACTAGTCTTTTTTCCCTCTTGAGGGGATGCTCATAGCCTCCTAAGATTTTAGGGATCCAAGTTCATTTTGAACAATAAACCTTCCTCTCAAAGGAAAAACCAGCAATTTAGGTCTCCAGGTAGACATAGTAGAAACTTGGCACAAACATGTAAATTGAATATGACTTCAGAGAATAGTTACACTTTTCTACAGTGTTTTCTGGAACAAACAGACTTTTATTGACTAGCTATTAAATTGGATGTTCTCTCACACATAGGATTCCACGTACACCAGCCAGCCCTTTCTTTAGAGTCAGACTAAACTGTGCATGATCTGCTCATCACCAGAAACAGGCCTAATAATCAAGCACTCTCTTCCATCCCAGAGATTGAGGTAAACTCCTCTGCCACACTACCAGGCACCTACCCTTCACCCTTCTCTTTTTTCTTGAGCAGACCTGACCTCTCACTACTCTCTCCCTGAGGCAATTTGGGTTGAAAGAAATAGAATGGGCTGAAATCATTTTGGGAAAGAGACCTGTGCACAGTTTCTCCCCCCAAATGCTTTTGATAACGTGCTCAGCCCATTATATTTATGTTGCACGGAATCCACCTTCATTTATAATGATCTATTTTGCAAAACCTCCTGAAGCACTGGGATGATAGTGATCATTTTGCACAACAAGAAGAACCGCTGTGTTTTGCTTAGCCTTTTTCTGTTTGCTGCTGTAGTATACTACAGTTCTTCAGAACAGTGCTCAGTGGCATTCAGTTATAGACTGTTATTTCTAAAGTTGAGGTGCTGAGGTTGCTGCAGGGCCACCATGACATGGCATCATGCAATGCTGCAAACATCAGTCCTGGTTACGTAACTGGAAGTAACTCCATGGCACCACAACACCACTATTGTAATCCCCAACAATTCTACGGTTTTACTACAGTAGTGTGGCAACACGTGACATCACTTTCAGTGATACAATTGGAAGTGGTGTTGCCTCAATATCACTTTCCCTCCAAATTTCTCATACTTCTTCACTAAGCAGCAGAAGGGGGGCAGAGGCCCTAGAGGAGTGGGAGGTCTATGAGGAGCCCAAGTTGAATCAAAACATTGGTGCAATACATCCTGGTCACTCCAGGCCAACAGTACTAAAGCGTTAATTGCATGTGTATCTCTAAAATTCTGATTCACAGCTCTATATACTCTAAAAAAATTAGCTTCTGTGAAGTTAGGCCATTTCTGCATGGTAAAAATATCCCAGAGCAAGTGAGAAAAATATTCCAGTTCAGTCGTGAATTCCACATGGCTCCCAGTGCAAACGTGGTCCTACCCTGGAGCTGCTCCGTGATATTTTCCTTCCCCCAGATATTTAAAATCGCCAGTTTGGCAGTTCTTTTAAAAAATCCTGGGGTGACCCCACTGCAAACACCACAGGAGCAGACCTGGTATATTTTCCCCACTTTGCCACTTTCCCACTGGGCGCGGGGGGGGGGGGAGAGTGAGCTATTCTCTCTGTCTTTACAGCCAGCGAGGTTTGGATCAGATAGGAAGGGGAAAGCTGGGGGGGGGGGAGGTAGAGCCGTTCCCTCTGTCTTTAGAGCAGGCAAGGTGTGGATCAGGTAGGAAGGGGGAAACTGGGGGAAGCTGTGTCCTCTGTCTTGAGAACCGGCAACACATGGATCGGGTAGGAAGGGGAAAGCCATTCCCTCTGTCTTTTGTCAATGGGGTAAATACAAAAGACCTGGGACATACAGAACAAACTAGAGTATTACCTCCCAGTCATACCTTGGCTCCTGGGAAAAAGCGGGAAACTGTGCGGAGGGCAGATACTGGGATAAAATAGCCCCGGTATGTACGATCTCAGGTCTACCCCGGTGTAATCGTGCCATGCGGAAATGGCCTTAGTGTCATCTTAACATGTAAATCTGTTTCCCAATCAATGAGGAAGGTAAATAGTTGGGCATTTTTTTCTCCCTTTCACCCTTAGTCTGTACTGGTTTGATCTGAACTCATGCTGTTGTTAGTAATAGTAGTAACACTATTGATATTATTTTTCCCAGCAATGTATATCTTCCTAATCAAACTTAGCATAAATTGTAATGTACATTTTTTTGTTATGTTGACTGACACTTGTTTGTAAGTTTGGAGAGGGGGAACCTTGTGCTATTGTTTTCTGTTATAATTGTATCATTAACTGGCATCATCATAGGAAATAAATGAACAGGTCATTTTCACAACATGCTGGAGCTAGCCTGAAGATCTTGCTGTTCTTCAGATCTGTTGTTTGATTCCCACATTGTCTATGGAGCTGAGAAATACAAATCACCATGGCTATCATATTCTTATATTCTTCAAGGAAGGGGAGGAAAATATTTGTAACCAGGGGAATGCAGGAAAAGGATTGTTGTTCTGAATCCCTAGACATTAGCAAAAACTAATTGATATACTTTGTATTACTATGAATGTTAAAAACCTTTTAAAATGATATTTATACTCTACATTTCTCTCCAGTGAAGATCAAAAGTAGCTGACAGGATCATTCTTCCCTCTCTATTTTTATCCTCACAATAATAACCCTGTGATGTGCATTAGGCTGAGAGTGTGGGACTGGCCCAAGCTCATCCCATGAACTTCCATGGCAGAACAGAGATTTGAACCTGGCATACTCAGATCCTAGTGAAGCATTGTGATCTTTATTTCATGTTTACATCTTAAGACTATTTGTGCAACAAAATAAATGTCAAGGAATGGATACACAAATCAATGCAATGTCATAAAACACTGTATTATGTATTCTTTATAGTAACAGTACAAGTCGACATGCTACTACAAATATCTGATATTAAACAAAGTTATTACATGAGGAACATGAAAACTCAAAGCACATGAAAGTATGTAATAACCTGAGGCTGAAGCCTTTGCTTCTACTGCTTTTGACATTGCTATGCTTATTAGATCTTTCTTGCATGAGACATGTATTGAAGACATTATTCTGTTTGGGTTGAATTGATATCATGTATCAATAGTGGAAGGCTGGATGAATAGAATGAAAATTTTGCAGTTACCAATGTGCCGAATCCTGTGAATCCAGTTTGGTAGCCAAGCTTTCCCAAAGGACAATGCTTTGACAAATAAGGCATTTTATATGGGAACAAAGTTTTTAGCACCAAGGAACATTCCAACATTGAGATCCAGCCTAGTGTTCATTCCTGTTAACATGGGGCATGATCCAACCTAAGGTAAATACTTTGAGCTAGTATTGATCTCATTGGGCGATATACTTAACCCTCTCCTGTTGAAATCAATGGCACTTAAACATTAGGATTGGATTGCAGTTAATCTTTTAATTGATACCTAGACAATTAAAGCGGATGTGGAATGGTATAGCACATCCCAATTTTGTCAGATCTCAGAAGCTAAGCAGTATTTGGATGGGAGTCTATCAACAACAACTCTGCCAAGGAAGGCAATACCAAACCACTTCTGATTCTCATTTGCCCTGAAAGCCCCTTTCTGGGGTTGCCATAAGTTGGTTATGACAACACATATATACAAAGGCTATTTGAAATATTTTCATGTACAGTAGCCCTTTCTTGAAATCCAGAGGTATAGAGCTGACTGCAAACCTCCTGTTCCATGGAACTGTTTCAGAGTAAGCGTTTTGTAAATTGCAGCCTTTTCCTATCTCCATTCTTTTTAAGCTTTGACCCAGTTTTAAAACATTAAGCTGGAGATGGTTCATTAAGTTTATAGTACAAAACAATCAAAATTCCACTAGACTTATTCCCCCTCCTTTTTAGCAAAGAGGTATACTTATTCATCATTCTGCATTTAAAGCTACTTTTAAAAGTATGAGTCATAGGTAGTTATCGGATGTAATTTGATCTTTATTTCTATTCCTAGTACAGCAGATTTTCAAGGTTACTGTGCTGTTTTTGAGCTTTCTTTTTAGGCTCCTTTTCCAGCCTGACCACTCTTTTAAAATCATTATTTATAAAGATGTGATATATATTAAGGTCTATCTCATATATAAGTCAGTACTTCAGTTTGATTCATTGGAACAGCTGTTCCAACTCTAGCACAGAACTTCAGGGAATTATCTGCTGAGTCAGTGCACCTGTTCACACATTGCCATGTTGCTTTTGCAAAGGACAAGACAGCTTTCCCTATATTTTCAAAGCAGAAGCTAATTTTTGAAATGTTTGAATTCATGAAGTGAAACTATACACCAGTTTGAACCACAGGGACCATATTGGGAAAAAGGTGTTTCAAACGGGGAAATGTTCATGTGCTTTGAGAAGCCTGCCCTAGTTCTAGACTTATTCTTATTGGTCATGTGCATGAGATTCATTGTATGAAACAATCCAGCTAACGCTTACTGTAGGGACTGAACATATTGCAGGAGTATATCTACTCTTTAAAATGCATACCTTTGAACATAGCAGCAGCAGCAGCAGCAAGCCTTTATTGGCATAGATACCTTTGAACATGTTAAATTGGCGTTTCTTGTAAAATACCACAACACACAAAATGTATGATTTCAGGAAGTGGGCTAGAATGTGTTGGTTGTGACACTGGTCACAGTCTCTGGAGCTGCTGATGCATGTTGATTGTGTGGGTCATTCAGTTCCACTAATATAAGCAAGTGCTAACAGGTGATGGAACTGGGATTGCTACCAAAAGGACACATGTAATGCTTCTGACTTGAATGTTATGCTGTGCAAAAACATGTCAAATGTCCAAGAACTCTGAAGTGGACAATTATATACAAATTCCACTTTGGTGTAATTAATTATTTTCGATTCTGAAAATCAACTTTTAAAAAGGTTGTCTTGCAAACGTAGCTATAGGCTCCAGTAATGCTGATGTCTAAATTTAAAATTTGTTCCATGAGATGATTTCAGATTGTATTCTATTTCACAATCTTTATATAGAAAGGTTTTATTAACAGGTCTTTAAGCATTATTTTACCTAGTTGTTGTATATATCTATATCAATGTCTGTCAGTCCAGCGATCCATCATCGTTTTTAACATTTTTGCACATTTCATTAAAATACATTGGTATTTTTTCCAGTTTCGGGGGACATTTATTAATGAAGCTGCATTTGATCCATGTCGCTTTCAATTGAGTGTCTTTCATTCTTCATCCTTACATGACACTTAAATGGTCACACTCTGGAGGGAAGGGCAAATATGACACCTTGATTTGGATGTTGGAATTGGCTGCCAGTGGACAGAGACTAACCTTTCTGTAGCTGAAATGGTATAGTGATCTCATTATATGTGGAAGCTGAATGTTACTTTTTTCATGTCAAATAACATAAGAGAGCAATGCTAAGACCCTGTTCTTTGCCTTCAAATGATAGTAGATAATCTAGAGCAAGACATAGTATCTCAGTGTAAGGAGGATTCAACAAGATAGTTGATGGAAAATTTGGCATTAGTCTTTTCATAGTATTGGGACTGGAGGAAGATAGGTTCAAGTATAAAGAAAATGGTATTTTTTCAGATTTATTCCCAAACAGTATTTGTTGCTTCCTGCCCAAATTTTCTCTTTTCTCAGACCACCAAAGATGTTGAATTTTGGACATTTTTGTCATATCTAATCCTGGCCGACTCCTTGTGTAGCATGATCAGTTTTGTTCCTCCTAGATAAGCATTTTTTTCTAGAAGAAATGAAGTCAAGTAGAATTAACATGACTTCTTTAAAATTAAGATATGAGACTGGGAGGGAGCTCTGTAACAACTTCAGGGATTTGGAAATTAAAGAAGATGCCTGGTGTGAAAAAAAAAGAGTAGGCAAGGAAGCAGCAGCTCAGAGAACCTGCTGTTGAGAACACTGACCAGGACAATGAGAGCTGGCAAAGGAGCTCCAGAAGAAAGACTGAAGAAACCCCTGGTGAGCCAGACCTGTATTGTTTGTTATAGAATTGGGCCAGGATCAAAGAGGATCTCTGTCTACAGAAAGAGGTGAACAAAGGGAAGGAAACAGTCAAAATAAACAGTATAGTGCAGGGGTCAGCAACCATTAACACCCAAAGGGCCATTTGGACCTGTTTTCCACGGACAAGAAAACACTTGGAGCCGCAAATACTTTTTGACATCTAAAATGAAGATAACACTGTATATATTGTCATGCAGGGAGAAGTTCCCTTCTTTGGGGCTCATTTTTACCCATCAAAGAAAAAAAAGGGGGGGGGTAAAAAACCTGTTGTTTTGTACTTGATTCAAATGACCAGCAATAGAACTCCCGTTTCACACATTTCTCTTTTCTTGTGTTGAAAGACATTGATTATGCCCCCCAAAAAGAACCCCCTCAAATTCCACTTGGATGGTGGATCAAAATTGGTGCCTTTAATGGGGTTGTCAACTTCGGGGGGAGGCTGAACTCCCACCCCCGAGAAAATGTCTGCCATGGAGGGTGGACTCAACAGCCATATTCCTCACTGAGCATGGCCCCGCCCTGGTCCCAAAAGCCACAGCTTCTGAGAATCTACCCCCAAATGTCCTGGGATTTGCTCGCCGGGAGTTGACAACCCGCGACAATCATGGCTGACCTTCCTCCCTTCCACGATCTACACGCTTACCCTCCACTGGTTTACTCTGAAATAAACCTTCCAAGATCCCCGTGCAAGGCTTTCCCCACGCACTCCTGCCCTCCTTAACAATGCAGAAGCAAACAATTCCCACCCACCCCCGCCTCCCCATCAAACAGTCCCAGCGAGTGCAACCTTGCAAAACTGCAGATAATAACTCCTTTAAAACCTGACATCGTATTTCTCACCTGAACTCAGCCAGGCCGCCATCTGCTAGGAAAGCCCCTGGAGATCAGTGGGGCTGCTGGGGGGGCTGCAACCCAAGGTGGCACTGCTGGGGTCCCCCATGTGGTTCCGCCCCCCAAGAAGGATCCGGGGAGGGGGAAATGAGGCTACCCAAAGTAGTGTCAACCCCTGACCCCCCATTCAAGAGGGGGCTGACTGAGGTTAGGATTGCACTGAAAATCTGCCTTTCTGCAACTCCCTCCCATTTCCCGCCCTTCGCTGCTCACCTGTTTAAGAGGATCCACCAGCGGTGCTCCACCCCCGCCCTGTGCCATCATCACCGGCATCAGCCAACCAAGCAGCTGGGACAGGGAAGCCGGAAGTGGCTTGGGAATAGCCGTCTTGGGCTGTACCTCTCTAGGAATGGGGACTCTTTCCCATTAACCCTTAGGGCGACTCTCCGAAGGAGGCTGAGAGGACCCAAGCCACACAGAGCCGCAGTGCAAGGACGAAAGAGCCGCATGCGGCTCTGAAGCAGCAGGTTGCAGGTACCCCTGGTATAGTGATTCAGCTAAAACTGTAGAAGCAATTTGAATTTAACAGAAGGAATAAAGATAATGTCTTGTCATATGATATCTAGAAGGGCAGATTTAAATAATGGAAACCAAAACTGAACACGTGATGTCTGTCTCTATCACAGTCATGCTGAGAAATCCCTACTTAAGATGTTACTTATAAGCTATGTATTATCACTCATAGCTTCCCTGTTAGAAAAGTGGTTGGATCATTGGAGATCAGAGGGAATGTATAGGCATTCATTGCATTTTCCATTAACTCCGTTTACCGGAATAGTTAACATTTAAATGAATGTGACATTCACTGGAAAAAGCCCACATTTTATCAAAGCAAAACCTTTTTTATATGTAATGATATTCTGGAGAGTTTGTTAAACCAGATACTGTCATCCTCCTAATTTCCTGTCTAATTTTTTTACTGTATAGCTCCCCCACACACTTTTTTTGTTGTTGTGTATATATACTGGATTCATTGCTTGCATTTCCCCCTCCTCACCCCCGTCAACAATCTGGCTATCATCTGAGCTGCAAAAGAAGCATTGTATACCTAGGGTTCTCAGGAGAGCAGACTACATTTACTTTTGTTTTTCACTGTAAACGGAACATCTTTTAGTCATGAAGGACATATGGGCCTGTGAGGATTGAGTTTACCTACTTTTATCCACATCTAATCTATTACCCACACACTGGGTTGAAAACTTTCTGAATGCATATTTATGATTTCAAGATAAATGTTCATTCTCTTTGTCAATGGGGTGCTTTGCCATACCTACTGTGTGTGGCACTGTTTCTTATGACTGATGTATATGCATATGCAAATAGGTATGCAGATGAATCATAGCACTTTGAGGAAATACTTCCAGTGAATTCTTTCTAGTTCAGACATAGAATGATAACATACTTAGAGATAAATTAATTAAAAGCCTGAGGTGAGCATTTTGGCACTTTATAGCCATTTACATTAAATACCTGACATAAAAAGGAGCTGGGTTTAAATTTGTACTTACACCTCTGCTTATAGCCTCTTGAGGAGACAAATTTCTTTATAAGTTCCAAGGTTTGTCCAGTCAGTACTTTTGGCCTTGATTGAACTGTGCATTTTAGCAACACTGATAGCGCAATGGGGGGGGGGGGGGTTGTAGCTGCTCCATGTCTGGGGACAAAGTAGCAACGGGTCTGCAAGGTGCTCATAGGCAACTCTCCTCTCCACTGGCAGATTCCTGCCCCTCCCCCAGACTGTGCAGGTGTGTCTGTACAAGGGCAATATGCAATGTCTGATGGACAATTGCCAATGTGGACTGTTCTGGCTGCCTGTATTCTTCAAACAGCCTGTAGACTTTAAACAACAAATAAAATTGTCTTGAAACTACTTGCAGGAGATGTAATTGGCTTTGTAATTGGCTTTACTGGGAGATGTAATTGGCTTTACTGGGGCCAAAGACATGCCCCCCCACTTCTGCCATAACACTTCCCATCTACCTGGTTGTGCGACCCTGGCTAGGGGGTGGAAGAGGTTGGAAAGGTGTGGCTTGGGGTAGGTGGAATATTGAGGATTGGGGGCAGATAGAAAGGAAAGGCTTGGGGTTGGCAGAGGGTGAAAAGGTGAGGCTTGGGGTGTGGAAGGGTAGAAAGGTGAGGCTTGTGGGGGGGAAGGGTAGAAAGGTTAGGCTTGGTTGGGGGAGGGTTGGAAAGTGTGGCTTAGGGTTGGGGAGGGTTGGAAGGTGAGGCTTGGGGTGTGGGGAGGGTGGGAAGGAGAGGCTTGTGTGTGGGAGGGTGAAATAGGGATACATGGGGTGGGAAGGAGGCAGAAGGGCTTTGCTGGGCTGGTGGAGCAGCGTGTACCCAGGTGCCACTGCTCTGGCAGCTGGGATGGTTCCTTGGTGGTGGAGGGGAGGTGGGAGGGCTTTGGTGGGCTGGTGGAGCAGTGGGCACCAATGTTGCCGCCCTACTTTCTTTATTCAAAGTAAGGCACTACTAGGAAGTGGGGTGTGTGTTGGGGACTGGAAAGGTGTTGGGGGCCTGGCAGAGCAGGTTTGCTCTTTGGTTGGGGGAAAGCGAGCTGGGGAGGGAATGGAATGTTGCCTACCAGTGGATGAGCAGGACTCACGTCTATTGGTGGAGTGTTCATCATCACAACATTCCATCACTTAGCCATTGATTGGTAAGGATACCTAGCAAAAAATCAACTTAAAGTATGGTTTTCATCTGATGTTGAAATATGTTTAATGTAGGACTAGGTACTGAAAGAGTAGGAGAGTAATCCAAAGCTGGGAAGTAGCTGCATGTACTTCTGAAGACTAGCAAATGAAACAAAAAGGCCTGAAACAAGGAATGCAGTGTGGTATTATGTTAGGTTCGCTAGGTCCCTGCTGGTGACAGGGGATTCTCCTTCTGCTAGAGCCCTTCGGGGGTTGGGCAGTCTATAAGACTGAGAAATAAATAAATAAATAGATAGATAGATAGATAGATAGATAGATAGATAGATAGATAGATAGATAGATAGATAGATAGATAGATAGATAGATAGATAGATAGATAGATAGATAGATAGATAGATAGTGAGCACTTCATATCACTCAGGTTGGCTGTGGGAGAACACTGAGGACAACAAACAAACAGTATCCCAACCCAGTGACTCCTTGTACGAGCAACTCTAGATTACATGGATGCTGAGCTACCTTGGACCCATGCTTTTTAAAAATCAGAAGTGGGGGTGGGAAATCATTATTGTCACCATTGTAGTATGAGCCCAACTCAGGAGGGCCCAGAGTACTCACCCTGCTCCAGACTGCTGCTGCTTTTCCCAACAGGGAATACCTTTTAGGTAACCAAATGAGGCATGAGCCTGACAAAATAAGAAACAGTTTGTTAGAGAGGTTTAATAACAACAATTCAAGCCACATATAGGATGAGATTAGTAAAAATTAGTAAACAAAATAATAAAAACTCTAATCTATCTTTACTGTCCCTAGCTGTCTCTTGGAACTAGGCTTCAAGCCTGAATGAGAGATCTCTCCGTCTGCAACAGCCTCTCCCCAGCCATGCTCCTTAGAAATGAAGCACCCTCTCTCTAGGGCAGTGATGGCGAACCTGTGGCACAGGTGCCAGAGGTGGCACTCGGAGCCCTCTCTGTGGCACACACAGAGTTTATCATGTGGGCGGGTGGAAAATCACACACACCCCACACATACATCTAGGCTGGCCTGGGCCACTGAGCACGACGTGCGTGCACTGTGGTGAGCAGGGAGGACTCAGCTGGTGGGCCTGGTGTCTTCTCTGGGTGGCTGCTGCCTGAGGGGGAGGGGCACAGAGGAGGCAGAGATGCTAGAGAGGCACAGAGCAGTGCTCGCGGGACTTGCTGGAGGCTAGAGCAGGCTGGCCCCCGCTCGAGCAGGTGGGGCGGAGAAAGAGGGAGCCAACTGTTTTTTTCTGAATTAAAACCTCAGCATTCAGGTTAAATTGCCGGGTTTGCACTTTGTGATAAATAAGTGGGGTTTGGGTTGCAATTTGGGCACTCGGTCTCAAAAAGGTTCACCATCACTGCTCTAGGGCAAGGCCTATTATTCACCCCTCCTCCCTGATTTGCCCTACTTTTTCCTACAAATCTCTTTTATCAATCACAAATTTGAAAGAATACCTGTGATATGTAGGCCTGCACCCTGCTAGCTACTTTAATGTAGGGCCTCTAGACCTAGGATCATGATAAAAACTAAAGGGTAAAATCAGTACTTTGTAGATATAATAGACTAGCAGATATGCACATATGTTTGGGTAGACATTGATTGAATTACTAGCAGTAAAGCACATTTTAAAATGAAATAAAATGGACTCTAGATGGGGGTGAGAGGGCGGGCAGGAGAAGGCTGTCCCCCCCCCCCCCCCGTTTCCCAAGCCCTGTGTAATGTGGGAAATCCTAGCTGAGCCCACATGGAGGATTGGTCCTAGCTGAGCCCTACATGGAGGATTGGACTGTTTCCCCCTCCCCTCCTTGTTTCTCAAGTCCAGAGTGGCTTGGGAAACAGGAAAGGGAGGTGGGGGGGGGCAATGCTTTCTGCTTCTCCCACCACCTTGCCTCCCAAGGCTTGCAGGTTTGGGAAGGGAGGTGGGGGGTGGTTGGAATGTGAGGGACTCATTTCTAACCAATGGGAGTCCTGCACACCCATTGGCTGGGGGTTCATTGTCAGACATTCCAAACCCTTAGCAAATTATGTATAGGGATGTATACTTATTAACATCTCATTCTGTAAACTCAGGACAGATTACAATGTTTTTTACAGTCATCCTTTTTTTAAAAAAAGAGGAATCTCCCAAGAGGGATAGGAATCTAATCTAGTAACATTTATTCATTCATTAAGAACAAAAGAAAGACCCTGCTGGATCAGACCAGAGTCCATCTAGTCCAGCACTCTGCTACTTGCAGTGGCCCACCAGATGCCTTTGGGAGCTCACATGCAGGATGTGAAAGCAGTGGCCTTCTGCTGCTCCCGAGCAGTGGTGGGATCCAAAAATTTTAGTAACAGGTTCCCATGGTGGTGGGATTCAAACTGTGGTATAGCGCCAATGGGGTTGGGCAGGGCATGACGGGGGCGTGGCTGGGCATTCCGGTCGCGGGGCATTCCTGGGCGGGGCTGTGGCAAGGACGCAGCTGCTGCACCGGTCCTTGGGCAGGAAACGAATGCACGCAGGCGCAGGCTACCACGCACGCTGGTGCAACTCCTGCTAGACTGCTTCAAGTTCTTTGCACTACTGCTGAGAGGAGGGGCGTAACTAAGGCAAAAATCACATGGCAAAATCACCAATTAGTAACCCTCTCTCGGCACACACAAATAATTAGTAACCTACTCTCGGGAACCTGTGAGAACCTGCTGGATCCCACCTCTGCTCCCGAGCACCTGGTCTACTAAGGCATTTGGAATCTCAGATCAAGGAGGATCAAGATTGGTAGCCCTAGATCGACATCTCCTCCATAAATCTGTCCAAGCCCCTTTTAACGCTATCCAGGTTAGTGGCCACCACCTCCTCCTGTGGCAGCATATTCCAAACACCAATCACGTGTTACGTGAAGAAATGTTTCCTTTTATTAGTCCTAATTCTCTCTCCCCCCCCCCCAGCATTTTCAATGTATGCCCCCTGGTTCTAGCATTGTGAGAAAGAAAAAATTCTCTGTCGACATTTTCTACCCCATGCATAATTTTATAGACTTCAATCATATCCCCCCTCAGACGTCTCCTCTCCCTAACACTGCAGCCTCTCCTCATAAGGAAGGTGCTCCAGATCCTCGTTGCCCTTTTTCTATCTCTTCGATAACCTGAACACAGTACTCCAAGTGCGGTCGCACCACTGCTTTATGTAAGGGCATGACAATCTTTGCAGTTTTATTATCAATTCCTTTCCTAATTATCCCCAGCTTAGAGCTTGCCTTTTTCACAGTTGCCATGCATTGAGTTGACATTCCCTTGGAACTGTCAACTAAGACGCCCAAATCCCTTTCCTAGTCTGTGACTGATAGCACTGACCCCTGTAGCATATATGTGAAGTTTGGATTTTTTTGCCCCTATGTGCATCACTTTACATTTTGCTACATTGAACATGAATATGTTAAAGAGCACTGGTCCCAAAACGGATCCTGGGGGGACACCACTCCCTATGTCTCTTTATTGTGAGAACTTCCCATTTACACCCACCCTTTGCTTCCTGTTTCTCAACCTGTTTTTAATTCATAGGAGGACTTCCCCTCTTATTCCTTGATTGCTAAATTTTCTCAATAGTCTCTGGTGAATTCATTCATTCATTTATTGAATTTATACCCGATCTCATACAGAGGTCTCAGGGCAGCTTACAAAATTAAAAACAGTAAAACATCAACATATAAAACAACCATAAAACCATAATAATACCTTCCCACATAGCCTCCCCCATCCCATATCAGCAGACTCCAGAGGCATGGGGGATGGGGGGGGGGGTCAAAGGCCAAAAGCCTGGGTGAATAGGAATTTTCAAGTAATAGTTCAAAATCTTTAATTCTTTTAGCTTCAAAAAAATGTTTGGCCTGCAGTGTATGCATACAGTCTTGCATATGTGGTGTTATATAATGCTCAATAGAAACCAAATATATAGAAAAATAGTGATTCCCTTTTATACTTTAAATAGCTAATGATGTAATTTCTGAATGTATTTTGTCAATATGTAAATGATCTCTTGCTTAGTTGGAATTAATTAGCATGTAGGTAGAAATTTGGGGAACCCAGAGATAACTATTGTTGTTACATAGAAAACATTATCTAAAAAAAGATAATCAAAAATGTTGTTTGGAAAAAAAAGGCACTAGCAGTTTGCCTCTGAAGTCCATCAGGAGCTTTCTAGATTCCCAGTCTGGTTGGGTGGATAAAGCATTACACTTACTCTTTGGAGTCTGGGGTTCTAATTTTACTTAGTTACACAGCTATTTCGGTGTAAGCTATTATCAGTACAATGTTGTTATGAGGATAAGATGGAATAATGCCATGAATAGCTTAAGCTCCATTGAAGGAGATTCTCTGATGTATATGTGATAGATATATCCAGCATTTATTTGGAATGGTGGTTGCTTCAGCGAACATGTCATTTTCCTCCCTCTCTGTATAGACATAATGTGTTCAAGTTAAGCACTTCAGCTTTAGATACCTTCATATATCTAATTATTAAAAAAGATTTTAGTTAGACTTAAAAGTTAAAAATCAAAATGGTAGTGTTTTTTTAAAAAAATATGATCAGGTCATCTTGTCTTGAAATTCTATGAACTATCAAAAGCTGGCACCAATTAAAATGTCCCCCAAACAGCTAAAGTCATCAGGGCCATGCTTCCTCCAAGCAGAATCTTTGGAATTTAAAATTACTACTATTTTGCTCCAAGTGCTAAGCGCTGGAAAGAAAAAAGGAAAGAAATAAAATGGGCCATTTAAACAAAGAAAGAAAAAATTGTATTATATTCCTGAGTTGTTTGCCAGTATGTTTAAGAGTTGAAAATAATCCTCTGTAGTTCTATAAAAAAGAAATATCACTGCTTTATAAGCCCACTTCAGTCATTCTTCTCCTTCTCCCTCTTTTTTTATAAACTTCTCCTTTGAAGATAAACACTTGATGGATTAGCCCAGTGCTAAAGAAAATGCCCTCTTTTATGTGTGAAAGCTTGGTAATTGCTGCAGAAAGATGCTTAGTGGCTCATAATATACATATAATCAGATTAGTTTTGAATCTTACCTCAGCTGAGAATGTCGAAGTCATCCAATTCATGAATGTTTGAGAGAGAGAGAGAGAGAGAGTATTTTCCCCTGTAAAGGATGCCAGCAGCACGTTCACATTGGTACCTTAGTAAGCAGGGCAGATAAATGTTCAGCAATGCAGTAAGTGTAATATTAAGCTTTCGAATAATTTTTTTTAACAATGCAAGGCTGATGTGTGTTCTGGATATACTGTCTGGAGTCCAGGTTTGCAGCTAAATTTTTGAGTCTGATACAACTGGCATATCCTCTCTGTGTCTATAGCTGCCTCTGATCCTTTAATTGATTTTGTCATGTATGTTTTAAAATCATTCTTTTTAAAAGGCAATAACTATCATGTATTAGAGATACATATAACTGAAATAAATTAAACTAATAAAATTTCAAAACATTATGTGTAACCTATAAGTTTTAAACAATAAAAACCAAGCACATGAAACCCCTTGATTACCCTGTGTAAAATTTCCTTTCCCCCCATCTTCATCCTTTAGGATATATTTCTTTTTGGTAATAATTATGAAGGAAGATGTAATAAATAGTATAATGTGGTAACACAAAGTATATGGCTTTTTACTAGCTGTTCCTTAGTATATCCACAATATTGTAAACAAACTAGGCCATATAATATGCCTTCTTTACTCTTTAACTAGAAAATTAAAGGAAAATATTATGTTGTTTCTGTCAAGAGTGCCGAGTTCAAGAACATTCCTGGGATGGCAGTTAAATTTTTTTACTAAACCCTGAGATGTGAATCACCACATCTTCGCTAGGTAGCTGCCATCAGTCCGTTTGTTTACTCAAACAGCCAGATCCCAAGGAACACACCTTTGACTTTCATGGATTTAAAGTCATTTTTGCAAGGCAGAATGGTTGCAAATGATCTTTACAAAAAAATTAACTTGATTGCTGTAGTTAATCCAGGCCAAAGTACTGATTTCAATTGATGCCTCTTGAAGTAAAAAACATCATAAATAAAGCAATTTATTAAAATTGTACAAGGAATATGAATAAAAGAACAGTGAAAAGTGAGGACAGAAAATAAAAACACTAATTCAAGGGTCCATATCACTGGGTTCAAATAGTAAGATGTTATCCGAAAGCGGAATACTGTAAGCAGTCAAAATCCAATCCAGGGTAACTTCAGGTTTCCAGTCAGCAAGACTCACCCACAACACATGGTCAGAGAAGGTACCTGAAAGAGGGAACATGGAGAACAGAATGGATACAAAACTAGAATAAAGAGTCTGAGCTTTATGCCCAGAGACATTCTCTGGCCTGATCTTGTTAGCCAATCAAATGCATGGTTGATGATAATTAACTTCGGAGGTCTGATACTAGCCATGTAACCAAGGGGTCAGAAGAATTTGACAACATGACCAGAACCGTCTGCAGCTATGTCCAGCCCCCTCAACAAAGGCATTTCATTCACTACCATTCAGCTAATGAGATGGAATGTGCTTTTCAGCTCTGGAACTCTTAGGAGTTGATTATGTGATACTATACTCCACACACTTGGCTCTCTTATGTAAGTCTTTAGAAGTCAACAACTTCCTGAGGTTCAAGCAGGAAACTTTCTGCTTTAAAGGCCACAGCTTGGACCAGTGTTTGAAAGAAACAGGAGACTGCTTAAGGGAACCAGTTTCTTGACAGCTTCTCTGTGGCACTGGCTGTGCTATTCAAGAGCAAAACTTTGACAAAGCAAATATAAGACTTGCACAGGGAAGGGTGGGTATTCTCTTTTCTGAAGCTGGGCATCTGTGCTTTTGGAAGGTACTGATCCCTCAAAGTGACAATGAGTCAGCCCAAAAGGTATAGAAATGCAATTAGAAATCAAGTTGGATAATTGTGTTAAGAAACTTTACTGGTTCTGGGCAGCTTCAGTCCCTGAATGCTGTGTCTTGGCTAGTGTTAGTATCACTGTTTTAATTCTGTTCCATTTTTTGAACTGTTATTTTACTAAGTGTTATATGTTCTTGGTTAAGCAGTTTATTTTCTCTGCTTGGATCCTTCCAGTGGGCAGAGGATTCTCCCTGGTCAAGCTTCAGAATGAGATTTGTGGCTGCTAGGGAAGGCTGTTGCCTATGTGTGAGGGCTCATTACAAAGAGTATTTGTAATGACATCCTTATGTCATCTAATTTTCACTTAAACATTTCTAAGCTACCCTGTTTCAACAATCACAGTTGGGGTGCTCATGTTTTCTTCCTATCTGAGTATTGCCAAAACCATCACTGGTCAGTACTGCCTGACTGAGAAAAAAGTATCAGTCTTCTAACTCACGAACTCCCAGTTCCTGGTGTCCCTCTTCAGTCTTCTGTGCACACTGGGATTGTACACACGCAGGCTAGCCTTGGAAGATTCAATAGTTCTTCAAATAGGTATCCCTCCTAGCACATGTGACAAGGTTTTCTGCTGAAACTATCAGATGGCATGAGGGGGCTTTGTCCTCTTCCTTTCATTCTTTTACCACTACCAGAAATCTAGGTAAACAAGATGGACAGCATGCCCTCAAGGCAGTAAGCTCATCACTCAATCAAAGAAGGAGACAAGGCTGGTCTGGCAGGACCTGATGGAGACAAACCCATGCTGACTTCCCCAGGTGCTTGCACATTGATCCCTTTAAAATCTGCTTCGGTATCTTTGCTGGGACAGAGATCAGACTGACTGGTCTGTAGTTTCCTAGGTGATCCACTGTGCTCTTTAGAAAAAGCTGGAATAATATATGCCCTCTTCCAGTCTTGTGGCACATCTTCCATCCTCCAAGAGATCTGGAAGATGATGGACAACACCTCTGCCAGCTTTCTGGAAAGTTATCTGACCACGTTTGGGTGCATCCCATCTAGTCCGGGAGATTTGTACTCATCCAATGCAGCCAGGTGCTTCTCAACTAACCCTCTGTCCATGCCATCCAGCAGTTTGGACATTATGCCTTGCCCACTACTGAGTACATTCTCTGAGGAAAAATAGACATTGAGCCTTTCTGCTTTATCTCTGTCAGAGGCGGATTCTGCATGGGCCCCGGAAGCAGCAGGGCGTTGATGTACATGACACCGGCACCAGCCTAGGGTTGTTCGCACACTTCTGTGCGGGTGGTCCACAGAAGCACCTCTGCATGGAGGTGCACCACTTTTTTTAAAAAAAAAACTTACCTCCTCCTCCCTATGGAGCTCTGTCGAGATGAGGAGACATGCCCTGTGGCCCTGGCAATGGCCCGGGGGCAGGGGGTGTGTCCCCTCATCCCGATGGAGCTACGCAAGGATGAGGAGGTAAGTTTAAAAAACAAATGGCGCTCTGTAAAATGGTGCCTTCCACAGCCACTTTCCAAAAGACTCGCTTGTTGAGCGAGTCACAAAAATGCCGTTGTGGGAGGCAAACACCATTGCGGCTTCACTCCAGCAGTGGCAGCCATGCAAAGTCCTCCCCTACAATGGTGTTTTTAGCAGCTGCACACCACTCTTTATGGCCCATTCAGAATCTGCCAGAGTTTCTCCATTTTTCACCCACATTGGACCTATCTCCTCTTTCACCTTGCATTTGCCCCTCTTATATCTGAAGAAGCTTTACTTGTTGTAGTGAGCCTCCCTGTCCAGCATCAGCTCAATGTGAGCTTTGGCCTCTCTGATGGATGACCTACAGTGTCTAGCAACCTGTAGATACTCTTATTCAGAGATATGCCCTTGCCTCCATTTCTTGAATATTTTCGTTTTTTCCCTTAGCTCATCGTGGAATGTTCTGTTCATCCACACTGACTTCTTGAATCCATCACTATGTTTCTTTCTTGTTGTAGAGATGGGTTGAACTTGCAAGAACTCTTGTTTTAGAAAATAAAAATTATTTTATGCATTGCTTGTTTCTCAAACAAAAATACAATGGAGATATTCCAACTGAACCTACAAGCTTGCAAAATTTGGTTTCACCCTAGTCTGTGTATCAGTTTTTATTGCATGTATGATCATTTAAACCAGTGGTTCTCAACCTGGGGGTCAGGACCCCTTTGGGGGGTCGAACGACCCTTTCACAGCGGTCACCTAAGATTCTCTGCATCAGTGTTCTCCATCTGTAAAATGGATAAATGAAGAACTGTATTAAAGGGTCGTGGCATTAGGAAGGTTGAGAACCACTGGTTTTAACTGAGTATTAATACTGTTATACCTTTAGCTTAAATACACTCTCACAGGATCTAAACCTATTATTGCTTCCAGTGTTGTAACTTTAATGCTGACTATTGTCAAGCCCACCAATCATTATTATGCTAACAAGCTGCTGACCCTGAGCCCTTTTTGACTGTTGCTTAACTATGGCTGTTTCCACACGGGGGGAATACAGCACCCCAGAAACAGCAAAAACGCCGTCCCTGGGGAGGCGTTTGCCCAAGCGGCATGGAAAGGCCACTTTTGAACCTCACTCCACAAGCAAGGTTTTTCAAAAGTGGTGCCTTTCACCCACTGTTGTGCGAACGGCAGTGGAAGGCGGCATTTCCCTCCCACCTTCCCGAGCCAGTTTACCTGCTCCTGCTGGCTTCTGTCGCATTGTGGAAGCCAGGGGACACGCCCCCCTGGCCTCCATCTCCAGAGCCGTTGCTCTGGCTGCGCCTTCCCCTTCGCCCCTACCGGGACCGTCTGTGCAAAAGGTCCCGGGGGAGTGCATCGGCATAAATTATGCCAATCCACCCCCGCTCAGCGCCCCTGCGGAAAGGGCCGTAGTTAAGATGTATTCTTCCTTCGCTTTTAGAATATGCATTATGTTCTTTTTAATTAGAGGATGCACTGAATTGTTCAATTGTTTTCAGTATGGAGTCACACATTCATGTCACATCATCTGATGATTCTCAACCAAATATGTGAACTGAAAAGTTTTGTGTATGAGTTGCTATAAGGCAATACAGAAGTTCTGATTGAACGGTTGGATTTAGTGGAAATTTTCCATTAGTAGAAGGCAATAATTTTGGCAGACATTCTGTTCCCACTACAGGCCTCTGACTTCCACTTCTCTGTGTTTGTTCCTTTCCTTTAATTTTCTGTGGAATTCAAGATGTAATGATTTACTTGTTTTAGTAATTACCATACATTAGCATCAGCAACTGACCAGAAAGCATGTATGAACCAACCCTTATTACTATCCCTGCGAAAATTATTTTTTAGTTAACTTAGTGAGATCCAATGTCTACAATACCCAGCACATAAAAGTATGTCTACAATACCCAGCACATAAAAGTATGTCTACAATACCCAGCACATATTAATAACTTCCTTGATATAGATTGCCAGCATATCAGACCAGCTGAGATATACATGAAAGCAAGACCTGCAATAGATGGGCTATTAACATGATAAGTGAATGAAAATATTTTTCTTGTTCCATAAGTTATATTTCAGTTTAAATTGCTGACAGACCTTTTACTTAGGAATTATATTTAACTGTAAACTGTGAATGATTGCAGTATTTCCCCTTAAAGACGAGATATAAACCACTTTACCATACATTGGTGTATGAACCTGATACTAAAATATGAAATTAAATGTAATCATAAAATGTGGATCCTTATTTTAATGTTCATCAAGAGAAGATAATAATAATGGGATTAATCAATTCAGCGTATGCCCAATGGTGGGAGGCAGAAGTCAAAAGGTACTTAAATACTCTTTGTAATGAAATATGAGTTTTCTGGCTTGTGAAATCAATGGGTGAGCGTCAAGGTGTTGGAATAAGCTGAGACTGTTTTGACAATTTTATCCTGCTTAAATTGGATTTTTAAAAGTGCAGAAATTGATGTTGTGCTACTTGGAGTATATTTTTAAAGATATCAGCACTTCAAAGAGAGATACTGAAAGTAAGTCAGATGCAAACGTTTCTCAGTCCAGAATAGTTGAATAAGTTCAAGGTATCCTGGGGTAATGCTAAATTAGACTGCATTTCTGGTGTCTGGAAAAATAGAAACAGCATTAACCTTCCCTTCTTCTTGTGAGTGAAAGGAAGGCTATGAGGACATCTTCGCATATTTGGGAGAATAAAGTAAAAAAAATATATCAAACATTTCATGTGGCCCTCATTGCAGAATCCCTTCTTCCCATCACTCTGCTAGAACATATTGTGTCTGACAGATTTTTGAAGCAGCTAGATACCTTTACCTTTTGTTATGGCAAGGTAAATTAGGTCTCCAAACCAGGCACGTATATTACAGTCTGTACCAGCCCCTAAAAGCTTAAAGCATTTTTAATGAAGGCAGAGAGATGGAGTGATCTGCTTGATAATAAAGCTTAGCTTTAATGCCAGCTCCATGCTGTTACAGCATATTACTAAACAGCAAGAAATGTGGCACAGATGTTGTGGCAGCCATATTTTACACCCTCCAAAAGGTCATGTCGCTTGTTATTACATTCAGAATCAATATTAAGTGAGCGTTCCAAATTTCAACTGTCAGTTGAATTTATTGCCGCAAACCAAAGCTGAAGGGTTTTCGAGGGTGTTTCAAGCAAAGTAACACATTACTAATATAGCAGCATGTTTGCTAGGAACAGGTGACCCACATACTAACAGTAAAGGTCAGTTTAAAATATGTACAGGAAAATCTCACTGTGGTCACTATTCACAAATAAACAATATTTTTTCTTGAACAGAAACATGAGACTCCTACAAACTAGTACCTGTAGCAAGTTGTTCTTGCATGGCTTAATTACCATCTGACATATGTCAAAATAATTTTCAAGTTCAAGTTCTTCTAGTGCATGGAAGAAAGCTGAGTCTGTTTCTCCCATGACTTTTCCCCCCATATATGGTAGTGGAGAGAATTATATACGAAATCTGTATCTAAATATAATTATATAAACTGCTATGGCAACATTCTGCACATATTCGAAGAGGTCAGTGTTAATGTGCTGAGTTGATTTATATTGTTTCAGTTGATCCATATCTCTTAGGCTTGGTTTCTGCTCACTGTTCTTCTGTAACATACACCAGCAGGTTGCCGAAAGAAAGAAGATATGGAGAATTGACCCTAGTGGATTTTTTGGTGGTTTTTACATATATTTTGCTGTACAGAAGACTTATAGAAGCTTAAGTGCACATGTTAAATGCTTTCTGTAGTTGTAATTAGCATTATACTAACCAGCAACTCAGTACAGCAGCAGTCGTTTTGAAAAACTGAAAAATATTTGAACACTTTTTGATAATTTTTATGTTCTATGACATGACCAGAGGTGGGATCCAGCAGGTTCTCACAGGTTCCCGAGAGTAGGTTACTAATTATTTGTGTGTGCCGAGAGGGGGTTACTAATTGGTGATTTTGCCATGTGATTTTTGCCTTAGTTATGCCTCTCCTCTCAGCAGTAGCGTGCAGAACTTGCAGCAGTATAGCAGGAGATGCACCGGCGTGCGTGGCAGCCTGCGCCTGCATGCATTCGTTTCCCACCCAAGGACTGGCACAGCGGCTGTGCCCTTGCCACAGCCCCGCCCAGTAATGCCACAGCCCCGGAATGCCCAGCCATGCCCCGTCGTGCCCTGCCCAGCCCCATTGACGCTACGCCACAGTTTGAATCCCACCACCATGGGAACCTGTTACTAAAATTTTTAGATCCCACCACTGGACATGACTATATTTAATCTATTGCCTTGAATTGTGATAACCTTGACTAGTTGAAAAAAGGTGGGATATAAATGCATACATCAATTTTAGTGTTGTGTAAAGTAGTCAAATTGTGTATACGTCTGTTGCATTGTATTGTGCCAAGCCTATACCCTGTTCAGGATGAAGATGACAGGAGATTTGTGAATTCATCTGCCATTTCTTGGACCATCTAGAATGCTCCACTTGGGTCCTAGTTCCTTGGGAACAAAGTAAATAGTAGGATCCAAGCGGAGCATTCTTGAACAAAGACGGTCTGGGAAATGGTGGTTGAATTCACAAATATCATCTCCTCTTGGACATCCTTCAGGCCCCACTAGAGGCTCTTTTACTCCCCGTGCTCCTTCCTCTGAAAGTCTACAAGTCTTGTCTCTCAGTTCCGGCATGTATTGTATATATGACATCTCTTTTCCTTTGCATAGAGATAGCATTCTTTTTTACATTAATAACATGATAATTACCAAGCTATAACTGAAATCAACAAAATTATTTATAACAGTTACTGTATATTATTTCTTCTGATAACCAGGCAAATTTCTCAACCTCTCAATAAAATAGAAAAGTGATATGAGCCAGTGAAATGTGGTGATTCATTAAATGATGTGCATTGTCAGCTAGTGTCAAAGCTGGTAGTATCCAGGGCCAGTTTCAGGTTTTTGTAGGCCCTGGGCAAAAGTTTATGATCAGGCCATCTTTATCATTTTAAGTCCCTATTGGGAAGAAAGACGGGGTATAAAGGATGTGAATAAAAAATATCTCAACAGAAATCCCCTGTGCAATCCAAAGGGGGTGGCTGAAAGTGCTGTAGAGGCAGCATGACCCCAGCAGACTTAAGGGGCATTTAAAATGGTACCAGGGCACATACACCTGTACCAGGGAGTGGTGTTAGGAGCATGACGCAGGGCTCTGGCACAGCCATTGCAGTAGGCTCAAATGCTCAGTTTTGCGAACAGTGAAGAAGAGGAGGAAGAAGAGTTTGGATTTATATCCCCCTTTTCTCTCCTGTAAGGAGACTCAAAGGGGCTTACAATCTCCTTTCCCTTCCCCCTTCACAACAAACACCCTGTGAGGTGTGTGAGGCTGAGAGAGCTCCGAAAAGCTGTGACTAGCCCTTCGGGGGTAGGGTGGTTTATCAAATCGAATTAATAATAATAATAATAATAATAATAATAATAATAATAATAATAATAATAATAATAATAATAATAATAATAATAATAATAATAATAATAATAAAAGGTCACCCAGCTGGCGTGTGTTGGAGTGCACAGGCTAATCTGAATTCCCCAAATAAGCCTCCACAGCTCATGAAGCAGAGCGGGGAATCAAACCTGGTTCCTCCAGATTAGAATGCACCTGCTCTTGTGAGGGGGGAAGGGCAAGGAGATTGTAAGCCCCTTTGAGTCTCCTGCAGGAGAGAAAGGGGGGATATAAATCCAAACTCTTCTTCTTCTTCTTCTTCTTCTTCTTCTTCTTCTTCTTCTTCTTCTTCTTCTTCTTCTTCTTCTTCTTCTTCTTCTTCTTCTTCTTCTTCTTCTTCTTCTTCTTCTTCTTCTTGTCTTAACCATTACACCACTGCTGCTCTGATGGGTGCTGCATGTGTTGGAAAAAGCTGCAATAACATGCAAGGTGTTAGCTGCAGTCTGTGAGCTGCCTGCTGCACCTTTGGACTCAGTCATGGTGCATCCTGTGGTATGACATGGCTGCCTTGGGAGCCAGGTCAGCAGCACCGGTGCCACTGGCCTGGTGCCCATGAGCTCAGGATTGCCTTGGCTCCTTGTGTCTTTGATAGGGAAAGGGATGGGGTTAGGGAAGGAACAAGAAAGGTCCTGGCAGGGGGCAGGCTGCTCAAAAGTGCATGTAGCACCCACTACTTGGTTGTCCAGGGGCAGCTGGCAACACTACAGGAATTGTGCACACCCCCACCAGCTGGGTAGTCCCTTTCTGATAAGGTGGGGATATGCAGTCAGGGATCAAAGACCCTGGTGGGTGGAGAATTGGCAGCTTGGCTGGGGCGGGGGGGGGGGGGGCCAGAGGGTACCACTTCCCACTCTCACTGGCAGGATGTCCTGGTGAGACTGTAATCCTTCAGTCAGCTGCCAGCAGGGTGAATGAGATGGCTGCCCCAACCTCTGGGCAGGTGAACAAGATGAGGAAGTAGGCCATAGCATGACTCCCTGTTGGGACAGGGCCGTTTGCAAGCCTACACTTCCCTGCCTGGGAGGTGTCACTGCCCCCACAGTGGCTGAACTTTGGTCCCAGGGGCCTCTGGCTGTACAACCACCAAGGTCTGACACACACACACCTCCCAGCAGCTGTGAATATCCTCCTCTCAGTGTTCCTTTCTGATATTTGCATATGCTAAAAGACTGTCAAGGAAGGGCTGGGATGGCTGGAATGACTGATAGCAGCATATGACAGCTTGTGTTGCCTGTGTCCATCCAGCTGCCAAAATGCTAATATGCTTTGAATAAAATCTTGCATACTTTTCTGAAGGCTGGTAAGGCGGAACGGCCTCAGTATTCTAATAGGAGACATTGGGGTTATAACCTCACCAACAGGACAAAAGTATTCTAAGTGCCCAGAAGGATAAAATAAGAAGATGCTGTTGTGAGAACATAATTAGGATAAGGGTTCATACCAGGTGCCATGACAGGTATTGTGTCGTCACTCTATTGTGCACAATAAAATCCATTTGAAGATCTAATTTAAGACCCATTTAAGTTGAAAGGCTTAGGTTTTGGACTCCCCCCCCCCCCCAACATTTATCACTGTGTTAATTATGAATTAGTCATTTTTGTAATTTGCATAATGGTTTTGAATTTGACAAGACATTTGCATTTTAGTATTAAAAGATATAAAACCCTTGGAGTATTTTTTCTAAGACACATAGTATTATTGTATTTCACATTTTTAAATGGATGTTCTTAAAAACAGGCAAGACCGAAAGTGCTGTAAATTTAGAACGAACTTAGAACAAATTAGCTTTCAAGCACCATGCTTGTGTCAGTACTCTCAACCACTTTTTTCACGATTGCCTTGCGACTATTAATTATTTCTATCGTAATGAAGTGTCAGTATTATATACTGATAAATAAATGACAGAGATTTGTCCTGAAGAGGTAGCTTTTAAATAAGATTTGCAGCTGGAAAGGAATTGTGAGCACTAGTACACTATGCAATACTGCATTCTGGTACTGCATTGTAAAGTTAAGGGTCTGGGATGATTGCATTCTTTTTTCTTAAAGAATCTGACTTTTTGATTATAAACTTTTCATTCTTTGACACTTACGAAAACATTCCAGCAATTTTATAGCCTCTCCATCCTATAGACTCTTGTTCCAGCTACAGAGCAAGTGCACATACACATGCCTCTGCCACTGACATCAGTAGAAGATCTCTTCAACTTTGTGATCTATTAGATGTCATATATATTAATTCCCTGAGAATATGAAGGTTTACCCATATGCAGGAATAACAGGAAGAACTACATATTAGGTGTCATTTCTGTGGTTCTTCTAATTTTTATAATACAGTTGCTTAGGCTTTGACTGAAATGAAAGATCGCTAGAGAAGAGCTTCTCAACCTACTGCTCTTCAGGCTATGTTCTCACTCCAAATACCCATTCCAAGTTGCTTCTGCTGTAGCTTACTGTAAATTACTGATAAACTTTTACCAGAAGTGGTAAAGGCAGTTTGGTTGTTGAGATTTTTGGTGGGAAATCAGCACAAAGGAGACAGAACTAAGATACCCTTTAAATCACAGCATTAGCACCTAAATATAAAATAATATAAAATAAACACGTAGTACCTTCCTAAAATTATGCTGGTTGTCACTGTATTCCAAGAGCCATCTATAATGGGTGTGGAGATGTCTTCTGTTCCTAAAAATAAGATAGATGGTGCATCCCACGAGGGAAAGAGTGATATATAAATGTAACAAACTAATAAATAAATAAGCAAGCCATGCTTTTATGAAAAGTTAAGTACAGCCAGGAGCTCTGATGGTTAAACATGAAATTCCTCAACTCTGTGAAATTCCTCAACAAAGAAGCAGCAGCAATGGACAACAGCATGCACCAACAATTTGCAGTCTTTAATAATTTTTTACCACTGTTATAAAATTGTTGTCAGTCTTCCATCTTTTTTTAAATCTTGTCAAGGTGGAAACATTACTAAAATATCTTTTGAGAGAAGTCTGCGGTATAACTCCCATTTTACGACTGGAGATAAATCTCGATAGAATTCCCTCTGTACTCTGCCCCCATAACATCTCAGATGCAGTTCAAAACTGATGAACCAAATGCTGCTGAAAATAAACCCATCTTTTAGTGTAACCAACTAGGGAATTCCTTCTCAGTGACTTGTTATATTTGCCCCCAATGAAGATAAATGACTAGCATTTATTTATTTATTTATTTATTTATTTATTTATTTATTTATTTATTTATTTATTTATTTATTTATTTTTGGAGAAGTTTACACGTTTGGTAATTGTCTTTTAGCAGACTGAAGATAAAGGATTGGTAAGGTTTCTTGAATCTGACAAAGTAATTCCTGTCATGGAATACAATTACTTAGAAGAATTAGCTTTCAGGAAGATACCATACTCAGAAATGTATCAGTAAATGTCTGAGAGTGTCTGCCCCTAAAAACAACCAATCAATAAAGTGAATTTGTCAAAAGGATCTTTTCCCTTCCCGTAAAAGTCCTATAGTAATTGTTTTTGATGTGGGAGGCAAGGAGACATTTGAAAATGGCATAGGTGGTTGTTGTTATTATTATTATTATTATTATTATTATTATTATTATTATTATTATTATTATTAAAATTTTGTAGACTGTCTCATCCTTGGAGGGCTCTAGGCTGTTTATAACATGACACATAATACCCAACAATCATTTAAAACACAATTACAAACCTTAAAAACAGTAGCAGCGTACAAGGTCATAAAACAGAATCAACCCAGAAAGAACTATGTATAGCAAGAAGCGGGAATGGGCAGAAATCACCCTTTGTTGCTGTTGCATGACCATTTCTGTAAATAGAACATGAGCAAGAGTGGGCATTGCCTGTTCCTCTGCAGCTTCACATGCCACCCCCATGTTATTTCCAATTTTATCCCAACTATCAGATTTGACTTTTCGAGGCCAAAGATGGCAGGAAGGGGCAAAATTCCTTTCCATGAACTCACTCCATTTGTGGTTAGTTGGATCACATATTTTTACATACTTTCTTTCATTTTTACCAGTGGCATACCTAGGCAAACTGGAGCCCTGGGCAAAACCTGAGTTTGATTCCGGCCCCGCCCCCCATGGGCAGCCACCCTCCCTCACCGTGATCAAACATTTATTTTTAACACCAGGTCGTTTCAAAGTCACCATCACATTATAGAACATACCCCAACTCACAGATCTGAACACAGCAATGGGCCATGCCACACATCAGAAATATTTTTTTTGAAAAATTTCAAAATGCTTTCAAAATATTTTATTGCTGCTATGAAAACATTTTATGGTGTTGTATCCAGTCCCCCCAATTGGGGAAAACAGCATCACTTTCAATGTTATTTAAACTGGGGACCCCAGATTCTCCCTTTAAGATGGATTTAAAAGGAGAATCTGGGCTCCGTCGTTTAAACAAGTGATGCTGGAATCCACCCCCAAACAGCATCATTTTCAATGGTGTTTAAACTAGGGAGCCCAGATTCTTCTTTTAAATCCACCTTAAAGGGAGAATCTGGGGTCCCCAGTTTAAATAACATTGAAAGTGATGCTATTTTGGGGTGGATTATCCCCCACCCTGAAACAGCATCACTTTCAATGTTTGAACTGAGCCCAATGTTTGAACTGAACCTAATAAACAAACAAACAAACAAACAAACAAACAAACTGGGGACCTCAGATGCTCCCTTTAAATCCATGCCGAAGGGGGTGGATTTAATAACAACAACAACAACAATAATAATAATAACCTTTATTAGGCATTGAGATAATAAAAGAAAGAAAGAAAGAAAGAAAGAAAGAAAGAAAGAAAGAAAGAAAGAAAGAAAGAAAGAAAGAAAGAAAGAAAGAAAGAAAGAAAGAAAGAAAGAAAGAAAGAAAGAAAGAAAACAAGCATTGGCAGGAATGGATGGATTTAAAAGGAGAATCTGGGGAAATTTGTAGGGTGCCTGCTGTCAGGGGTGCAATTATTAAGATAGCAGCACCAAAATTTCAGAGTATTTTCATGAGACCCTACTGATGATACCACCCAGGTTTGGTGAAGTTTGGTTCAGGGGGTCCAAAGTTATGGACCCTCAAAGGTGTAGCCCCCATCTCCTGTTAGCTCCCATTGTGCCCTTTGGGAGTCCATAACTTTGGACTCCCTAAACCAGTGGTGGCAAACCTATGGCACTCCAGATGTTCATGGACTACAATTCCCATCAGCCCCTACCAAACCTCACCAAACCTGGGTGATATCATCAGGAGAGTCTTCTGAAAAATTCCTGAAATTTTGGTGCTGCTAGCCTAAAAACTGTGCCCTCCACAGGCCAAAAACGGAAAAAACACCGAAAATACAAAAAACTCCCACAAACAAACCTGCATTTTTGGCGCCTGCCACAAGGTGGCACCCTGGGGAAATGCCCACTTTGCCCAATGGGAGGAACGCCTCTGATTTTTTCATATTTCTTTACATGTTTTAAGACATGATACACTAGATTTAATGGTCTATCTTCATTTTAGTAAGCTAAAAAAAGATGATTTTTTTTTACCAAAACCACTTTTAAGATATTCACCCTCTTTGGAGAAGGATTGGATAAAAATAAATGTATAAAGTGAAGAATTTGTGTGTGTTAAATTTTTGATGAAAATTGAAGTTCGAATACTAACTCTACCATGGAAACTCACTGGGTAACCTTGGGCTGGTAACTCTCTCTTGGTCTAGCCTACCTCATAGGGTTGTTGTTATAAGGATAAAATGGAGAAGGGGATATTGAGGTCATAGACTGCTTTGGGTTCCCATTGAGTAAAAAGTGGGGTGTACATATATAAATAAATACAAATGTGCAGAATACTGGTATTTGTATTGTTTGCAGAAAATGCAGGTGAACGTTAATTCGATTTAACCCCATTTGTGTGCTGTTTTCCACTGTTAATAATACCATGAATATTATTATGTCATCAGGGTTTTAGAAGGTTTGATGCTTATGCTTGCTGCTTTTAGGATGTTTCAATATATTAACTGAATTTAATTTAATAGTGTTTTAATTATTGTTCCTTTATCCTGTGCTTGCTAATATTTTATCCTTTTATAAATTGTTGTATTGTGTTTAATGTGCTATGGATAGTTATTGTATTGTTAGCCACCTCAGAGAAATTTTTATGGAGAAATGAGGTACAAACGATTTAAATACAACAATCAGAAAACAACATATTTAGAGGAACTTGCTTCTGTATTAGCCTTGCTCATGACGCAGGTAGGAGCACAGATAGTATGAATACATTCCACACCTAAGTTTTTTTTTAAGCTCATTGCCAAGCAAAATTGCCCTTCAAGCAAAACTTTCTCAATTGTTTATTGATGAGGGCTGAGGGAAAATAATTTAGAATCTATTGCCCATTTGCTGCATTGGTCGTGCAGAAGACAGGAAGCCTAGTAAAATATCTCTCATCTTTTAGTCATGGCTCTATAGATTCCCAAGCAGGGATCTTTCAGTGGAATATTATATTATACGTATAGCCATAGGCCAATGCTAAGCACAGAAAAGTGATGTGTCCCACAATTTTCTGTAAAAAATTGTGCATCAAAATAATTAAGGGAATAGGCAAATTGGTTTAGTTCCTCCCTTATTGCTTTCTTGGTGTTAGTTACAGCTATGAGAAATGTCGATGTAACATAGATAATATAAAAAATGAAGCTCATCAAACATCATACGGGAAAAATAATTGTCAACCTTTGTTTTCCTATCCATCAGTTCAAGCACAGGCAGCTTTCTAAGAGTTCTGCAGTTGCTCTAAAGGCAATTTCATATAGTGCCAGAACAGAGTGTCTTACAGCCCATTCCACAGCCCTTGGGGGTCAGGGGTGGCACCACTGCCACACCACCATGCCACCTCCATAGGGCTTTCTGAAGGCACCAGGAGACAGAAAAACATCCCCCCTCCCCCCAAAAAGAAGAAACAAAAACCCAAAACCTTGCCACTGGAAAGTTCTCCTTGGGGCTTAGTGGACTTATACCACCCAAAAGGGTTGTGCAAGTCCAGTCCCCGGGCCCAGAGTAACTGGCTGCAAAGTCAAAGTGGAAGTTGACGAACATCAGTTCCACTCCAAGAATGCCTTCAGCAGGCCCTTGCTGTGGTAACCAGGTCAGCAGTGGTATGAGAGCACTGATGCAGCACCCAGCTCTCTGGGCATTTCAGCTGGCCATGGGATGTTCACCCTTCTGCTGGGGAAAGTGTACTGGAAAGGCCAAATCCGCCAGCGCAGACCCTGTTGCCTCCACAGGATTATTCAGCTCCCACCCTCCAGTTTGGGCCATTAGAAAAAACTTCCTTACTGGAAAGCTTTTTTTTGCTAAAAAGTCATACCTACATGGATTAGAAATAAACAGGATTTGTCATCACCACTGCATTCATCGTGTCCGTTTTTAATTTTAATGTGTTTTTAAATGCTCACACCCCAACAAGCAATTTTTCCTAAAGTGAGATCTCAATTCAAATGTACACATTCAGATGAGGGTTACCAAATGAGATTTGAGCAATGCCTGGTTATTTGTAGAGTGGAGTGGAGTGGAGTTGCTAGCTCTGGGTTGAGAAATACCTGGAGATTTTTTGGGGGGGGGCACAGAGTTAGGGGAGGGTGGGGATTGTAAATGGAAGGGACCTCAGCAGAACACAATACCATACAGTCCACCCCTCCAAAGCAGCCTTTATTTCCAGGGGAAGTACTCTTGTACTCTTGTAATACCAGATCCCTAGGCCGTACCTGTATGTTGGCAACCTTAGAGTCTGGGTGTGGGAAGGGGAGAAACATCAGCAGCGTATGATGCCATAGAATCCATCCTCCAAAGCTGTAATTTTCTGCAGGGACTCAGCTGTTTATCTGTAAATCAGTTGTAATTCCAGGAGATCTCTAGGCCCCACCGAGATGGCAACCCTATCTCGGACAGATAAAACATCTTTAGAAAATGAAACCATTATATCTAATGGCAAATATGCTTTTGTATAAATTAAAATGAAGCTCATACAAACAGTTAAAATTACTGAATAAGCAATCATAATTTTTATAAAGAATTTTCTTACTATAGAATGTGGTCGGGTAACTGAAATAATTTTTCAGGATTCCTTTTTGAAACTATATAGCACGTTTTTTTTAAAAAACCTTTCTTACAGCTTCACACTAATAATAGCACCAAATCTTTGCAAAACTGATAGACAACCTAGATGGTGTGACATAGTGAAATACAAAGAGGTAACTAATTCATTTAGCAGTTAGCAACATAGAAATTATTGGAATCTAACCATAAAATTCCTGAGATAGGGTGCTGAGAGAATCTCTGAATCTCTGAGCAAGAAGCAGTCATGGATCCTGCTCCATCTTGCAAAGGAGACCCAATTGTGTCTTTGGTTACATTTTCCATATCACTGAATATTACAGTGTTGTTATAATATGTCTCAGCAAGAATTCATAAAACTGTTGTTTAATTTCCAAAAGTTTTCTTCCAGCACCTAATGCTGGTGCATGCATACTGACAGTGCTGTTCATAGTTTATTGTCACTTAGGAATTGTAGTTTGCAGCACCACCATGACTACTTAGCAATTCACACAACCGTCCTCGAAAACACATGCCTGAAGAAATTTTTTTTAGATATTTGTGGCGAGCAACCAGCAAGTAAATTGTTTTGAAGACACACTTGTGTCTTCAAAACTAAAGGCTAAACAAATGCTAAACAAAAGGCTACTTGGTTTTCTGATTGAGTCATGTTGTTGACTGCAATCAAGTAGAACTGAAAGGAAGCTACAATTAAAGATTTTTTTTTTACAAGCAGTTGGCATATGGTTAATGTTCATCATATGGAATTCTTGGGTTAGCATTAGTACAGTGGTGGCGAACCTATGGCACGGGTGCCAGAGGTGGCACTCAGAGCCCTCTCTGTGGGCACGTGCAGAGTGCCCCCCCTCCACATTTAGGCTGGCCTGGGCCGCTGGGCTTGATTATTAGCATTAAACCTAAGACCTAGTTTTGGGGAAGCAGTGTAGGTAACCCTGTTAAGCTCTGTTAAACCCCACTGATTTTCATGTGAAGAACTAAAGCACAATCCTTTACCTGGGAGTAAGCTCGGTTGCTGGCAATGGGGCTTGCTTCTGAGTAAACCCTCCTAGGGTCATGATTCACCCATTGGAAGAGCTGCACGGTTGCTTCAAAGCAAAGCCACCGACTACCACCAAGCTTACTCCCGAGTAACGCATGCCTCGGAGCCAACCGTTTTTTCTAAACTAAAACCTCAGTATTCAGGTTACATTGCTGTGTTGGCACTTTGCGATAAATACGTGGGTTTTGGGTTGCAATTTGGGCACTCGGTCTCGAAAAGGTTCGCCATCACTGCATTAGTACATATGAAACTGATCTCAGGACCAGGTTTGTAGCCAGACATTTGCCACTAAATCAGCAATGTGATTTAGCTTTGCAAATGCTAATGAAATATTGGGCTAATTAGTAGAACCATAGGTTTGGATTCTTCATTATGTTTCTGATTTCATTCTGTTTATCCATTGTGTAGATGGTCCTCTACTGCACAGTGTTTTTTAAATAGCTGAAAAATGCCTAGCGCAGGAAGGCATCCTCTGCAACAGATGAAAACCATCATATCCAAATCCACTCTATGCTGCACTTAAAAGTCCAGATCTCAGTACTCCACTTTAAAAAGGACAGAGCCCAATTGGAATAAGCCATTTAATGTTAAAGAACAGCTTGGTTCAAAGCACTCCTGTGCTGGGCACTCCAAGGCAGAATATATTTTAGATTCTGACCAAAACAAGAACTTTTTACAGCTAAACATTATGAGCTGGACAAACTAGCAAGTGATGCTCTATCATCACATGTTATTTAGTTTTTCACAAAAGTAAATGGATACTTAAATTAAGAAACTGTAGTAAATATTAATGTTCTATAGTTTGGGATAGATCATCATAGCATTACTGTACTTTGCTTGTATAGATTCAAGTAACAAATTTATGTCATCATATCATATTCTTATCATCTGCAAGCCTCTATCTCCATTGCCAAATATCTAATTGAAAAAAGCTATTACATGAATTATCAGGGTAGAGCACCAGAACCACAACCACTACCTGAAAAAACATGGGCTGTTTCTCTATCCATAAGAAAAATAGAGTTAAACATTAAAAATAGTTTCTATGGGAATATCCCAATGTTTCTTAGGCATTGGATATCGCACTACAACAGTCATTTGCATTAGATTCTCTTGTACACAAAAGAAAATCTACCACCAAATGATTGCTATATCCAACCGTGTGTGGATAATGGCTTATTTAACAGTCTCAAAGGTCTCATATTTCACACAGTATTTCATATAATAATGGCAGGGTTTGTTTTTTTGTTTTTGTCAGTCATATTTTTCCATGAACTCAAAAGATCATGTGAAACATATCCATGGCTTCTGGGTGCATAGTGTAATATTCCCAGCTTTTGGTACAGAATTGGAAATGAGTGTAGCATGAGATTTTTTACATTTGATGAATTTTATGGGTAAGAAGTCTTATAGATGACTTATCTAAAAAGGTAAGATTGAATTTTTGGATGGGTTTATTTATGTCACTTGCGATCTACCTTCCTCAATTGAGACTGAGAAACAGATTACACAGTATAAGTCAATAGAGCTGGGACATGATCCAATAAGTGTTTGGAATTTAACATTTGATTCCACATTTGGCATCTTTACTTGAATATAATACAGTTATAATATTGAAACACTAGTACAGCTAGTAGCCAAATGGATACTAAGTAACCACTACTTTAGCCAAAGAAATCCCATCGCAATTTGCTGAAGATTTTCTATTCCAAATAACTGCTTTATAAAGTTCAGAAAGTTAAGGTGTGCTTAGGTACAGGGGAACCTACTTCTCTCAGTGCTGTAGCCATCATGACAGTGACAAGATGAAGGAAAATCAGAGCAAGGGAAAAAGATAACAGTGTGACAGCAGGTGAGGATGATACCTATGAAAACGACAAAGGAATAGTTTTTAGGTTAATGCACTATCTGAAGAAGAACTGCTGATGTAGACCTTCAGATCTGTGCCACTGAGAACTACTGTGCTGACAGGCATATTGCAACCAAAAAGGGTGGAGGAGGGGAAGAGCGAGGAGAGAGATTATGTGATAAACTTGTCCCACAAAATAGTAGGCAGCAGTTCCATGAAGGATATTTAACTACTTTCTTAACAGGCTTCTTTGTTTATCCCTATAAAGATCTTTGCTATCAGAATATTTTGATCGTGCTTTTATTCACCCTTCTCAATATTCCTTTGGATACTTTGTTTTGGCCCTTAGTTGTGCACATCTGTAATGTCCTATGGAATTTTGTTAGATGGAATTAACTATATTTTAATGGAATTGGTTCATGTTGGCAAATATAAAGGTCACTATCCAACAGTCAATATACAACAATCCTTTTTTGAAAGATCTAGATAGCAGGAGTCTCCACCTTTGCTTGAGATCTTGTGCAGCTGCTGTCCGTAGGAACTGACAGAAGTGGCTAAGATGGATCATTGGTCTAGTTTACAGGTTATGTGATTTATGCTGATTCTGTTTCTAGACAGAATAAGCCAGTTATTTGGACAGGTCAGGAAAGAATTTGATTCTCCTTTTATACATGTGCATGATGGGAAGGAACCAGAAGTAGACTGTTTATCATTAATTGCAGGACTACTATTGTGTTGCGAGCAAAAATTTTGTTGAGACCAATGTCTCTGTAGCTGCCCGTGATATGTATCCATACTGTACTCATAAAGACAATATTGTATATCAGCCTTATAGTAATAGTAAACTTATCAGATACTGTAATCTAATAGTAACATAGTTTTGCTAATCAAACAAGTGGTGAATCCTGGTTACTCATTGGTAAGATCAGGATCACTACATTATCGGGGCATACAAGGCATAGGCCTCTTCCACACATGCAGAATAATGCACTTTCAATGCACTTTGCAGCTGGATTTTACTGTGCAGAATAGCAAAATCCACTTGCAAGCAATTGTGAAAGTGAATTATTCTGTATGTGCGGAAGAGGCCAACAAACACACTCACAAAAAATGACCATGTAAATTAACCTGAAAGGGAAATGCCCCCAAAATGGCCTGATAGGACTCGATATGCTTCATGAACTCCAAATACTGATTCATCTGACTGTCAGTTAAATGGAGAAGGGTGAGGCAGATTAGTATGTTCAAATACCTCTTATTGAATCATAGAGGGAGCTATTGAAAGCTGGTGTGATTTCTCAGTTATTTCTTACAGTGATTAAGGCTATGAACTCCAAACCATGTGTAGATCTTGTTTGAGACTACTAGTTTGCTCATATCCTACAGATTATTCTTCATTTTGGGGTTCAGTGCCATTTAACATATAACAAGGTGAAAAACAGTGGGGTATATTGGCTGAACTATTATGCTTAGACCATGAAGACTCAAGTTCAGGTCGTCCTGAAATATGAATATTTCATATGCCAATCATTCTTTTTCCTCTTCAAACCTAATTTAGAGTGCACATCAACCTGGATGCTTTGCTTCACCATGCCTCTCAAATGGAGAAGAAAGGTATTGGTTTTTGGATCTCCCCACCCGCACTGATTCTATTTTCTCTTGGTATCCCCTTGTGCCAACTATCCCCTGCCCCTCAGCTAGGCACCTGAAAAGTTTGATTACAAAGACGAAACGTACTGCATGCTGACTTTTCTCAGTACTGTGACTTTTCTCAATGCTGTGGCTTCAGTGCTGTTTTCAAAGTGGGTGTTTTCAAAAAGCACTGTGGTACATCCTTGTACTTCCCAGAGTATCTGCCCAATGCTTTGCAAAATCTACTTTCCTGAAAATTTTATGACTTGATTGTACCAAAACCTGGATGGCTGCCATGTGAAAATTTAGATTTTCCTAGTTTCACCCATACAACAAGCCTTTCCCCCGTGGCAGACATTTCTTCTCTGCTACTGGGAGGGCTTTATAAAAAAAAATCAACTGAATATCATTTTATCAAAACATTGTAACCATTTGCCCATCAGGTTCTTTGAATCCCCAGCTATCATTTTAGAAGAAAAGTGAGTCCTGTGAAGCTCCTCTCTCTCTGACCCCAATTGCCAGGGGCTCCACCATCTTAAGTCGCAGGAAAGTCCAGGCAGCCTTTGACTAGGGAGGGGAGCAGTTGCTACACCTGCCTCCTCCTGCCCTCTGTTGTGCTCAGCTCCTCATTCCTGGTATGAGTTGGTCAACAACTTCCTTTTTGACCTGTTCATGAAGCCTCCCTTTTAACAGTTCTCACCCCCACCAGCCCTCCTATACTCTCCCAGGTTCTTCTATCAAGGGAAGTTGTAGCTTCTCTGGTCTGGTGGCCCTCAGCTTTTCATCTTCCCCTGCCACCATTATCCATTATCCATCCTGAATCAGGTAGGTCCTGGCAATTTCTTCCATCTACAGCCTCATCTTTGTCCTATGTGATCAGGAGACCATGCCCTCCTCCTTTCTGAATGAGTCTATTTCCAACACTAGTGGACTCTCCTGCACAGGAGTCAGCACCAGCCCTGGACTACACAATAGCTCCTTTCATTACAATGATATAGGGACAAAGGCATATCTCTGCGAAAAATATGCTACAGACTTACTTTAAAAAAATGAAAACTGGGAATTCAAAAAGCCTGATAGATTGTTACAGTGTTAAATTGATATTAATTTATTCAGTTGAAAAAATAAACTAAAAAGCCCTGGAGTGCATGAGCGCGGGGTGGGGGTGGCCTCTGCCAAAGGGATTGGTCCAGGGAAACCCAGGGGGAAACCTGGGGAAACCTGACATGTAGAAGCCCTGTTGCTACTGCACTGTATTGGCAGCCACAGCAGCAATGGTGAAACCACAAAAGCCTGTCCTCATATGGAAAACACCGTTATTTAACTATTCATATATGCTGCTGTAATGTATGATTTTGTCTTTCTAAATGGCCATGGTTTCTTGCCCTCGGCCCAATGTTTGTAATACAAAGGAGAGCCCATCTGGTGCAGCTGTTAAGAGTGTTGGAACTAGTACCTGGAAGACTGAGGTTTGAATCCCTACACATGCTATGCAAGCTCACTTGGTGACCTTTGGGCTGGTCACCCTTTCTCTCAGTCTAACACGCCTTGCAGGCAGTGGTCGGATTCAAAAAATTTCACAACCGGTTCCGGTGGTGAGATTCAAATAATTTCACAACTGGTTGTTTACAAGCACCATTTTAACAACCAGTTCTGCTGAAGTGGTGCGAACCTGCTGAATCCCACCACTGCTTGCAGGTGTTGTGAGGATAAAGTAGAGGCGAGAAGAACACTATAATCAGCTTTGGGTCCCCACTGTGGGGAAAGGAAGAGTACAAATAAGTAAACAATGAAGCATAATACATTCATGAAAGCCTTTGACAATAACGCATTTGTTTATCTTTCTGATTTTGTGTGTGAAATAGATTTCATCAGCTACTGCTAACATAATTGTCAATGTAGTGCCTTTTTGAGAGACTTTACAATTACCTATGTTCACTCCTCTTCTTTCTCACAGTTACAGTTCTCAATTTGGAATGTAGGCAAGGGGAAATGTATAAATTAACAATTGTTCTGATATTTCTAGTCAATGGAAGGTATGTGTAGTAAATTTCAGTTCCTTGAGTCATGGAAAAGTAATCACATGAATCATGGAAAAGTAACCACACACAAACACGCTTAAATGGGTTACCTGCAAAAAAAAATGGGGAGAGGCATTCTCCCTATTGCCTCTCTTTCTTGCTTTTGTTATTTGCTTTTACTGGCAATACCTAGAGCTCTTTCTCTCCCTCCTGCCCATTTATCTATTTATTTTTGTGTGTCCCCCACCCACACCATCTGTAACTTTCTGTTTCTTCCCCAGCAGTTTCTGGTGCCCCTCGCTCATTCACATGTCTTTTTCAGCTATATTCCCCATCTTCATTTTCCCCATTTTACCTTTTTCACTCCTCTCCTTCCAGATGTATCTTCATCTTTCTTTTACCTTTGTAAAAAGTCTGTATCTCCCTCCCCTTGTCTGTGCTGACACTACCACAGTGTAGTCTTAACGTAGTCTGAGATTTCAGTGGCATTCTTTTCATTAAAAAGCAGGGTTTTCTTGAATTATTTTAGATAGTGGTGGTGTTTTGTTTTGTTTACATTTTATATTGAGCCTGGCTGCGGCCGGGGATGGATGGGGTATACATTTAATAAAATAAAATAATAAAACAAAACAAATACTTTCCTGCAAACCTGAGCCTTTTCTTTGGCTTGTAGAAAATAGTCTGTTCAATTTTCCCATTATGCAGGTCTTTTGATCCATAGTCCAATGCCATTGTTCAGAATTAGTTATAATATTTGTGTGATTTATATAATTTTAGCATTAGAATCCATGTGACATTGTGCACAGTATGTTTACAGGAAAGAAATCATTTTGCTTACATCTCTCTTGGTGATAAATGGATACCTTTTGGTTGCTCAATAAAGATGTGGTAGCCATGTGATTATATGAAGCACTATTTCTCGTGAACTGCCTGTGTGTGGTATCATGAAGACAGCAAAAAAGATAACCATGTTTCATCATGTGCTCCTTTGAGCATAATGGAGAAAGTATATACAAGATTACTATTTTTATGCTTTCTTCTTGTTTTTGGTTCATTTGTGCAACCAGGTACTAAGCAAAATATTGGTTTTCTTAGCAAATGTTGTTAATTAATGTAGCAAGAGTTGGTAGATGAAGTGAAGGTACTGGGAACTTTAGGGGGAAGTGACCAAGTCCTCATAGAATTCCTTTTGTTGTGGGTTGCCCAGGAAGTTTGTACTAGACATTTATGTTAGATTTTAGTAAGGTAACCTATAATGAACCCAGAGGCATGATGGGAATCATTCCATGGGTAAGAATGCTTGAAGGGAAAGGAGCAAGTGAAGAATGGGCAGTGCTAGTGCAGTGCTCTTGCAAGTGCAGGCCATCACTATTTCAGCAAGTCAGAAACATGGCTGGGCATCCAAGAAGCCCATGTGAATAAACAGAAAACTCCCTAATGCACTATGGGGGGAAAAGGAACAGTCAAAAAAATGGAGGGAAGGACATACCTCTAATGAAAAGTATCTGCAGTTTGCGAGGTGCTGTAGTTCAAAGAGGCCAAAGCTCAGAATGATATGAGGCTAGGCAGGGAGGCTCATTACAACAAGATACTTCAGATATGTGAGGAGTAAACACAAAATAAAAGCCAACAGTTGGGTGAAAATGGAGAGACTCTGACAGACAACAGAGAGAAAACAGAATTGTTCAATCCCTATTTTGCCTCAGTTTTGTTCCCCTGAATAAGAGTGAAGTCCCCATCTAGAGGTGATAGTAGGCAAGGCATAGTGTCTGGGCTACTGGTTGACATGGACAGAGAGGTTGTTGAAATACAGCTGGCTGCACTGGATGATTACAAATCCAATTTTTAAAAAAGATCAGAACAGCAAACTCACAATGAAAAGAAGAAGAAGAAGAAGAAGAAGAAGAAGAAGAAGAAGAAGAAGAAGAAGAAGAAGAAGAAGAAGAGGAGGAGGAGGAGGAGGAGGAGGAGGAGGAGGAGGAGGAGGAGGAGTTGGATTTATATCCCCCTTTCTCTCCTATAGGAGACTCAAAGGGGCTTACAAACTCTGTTCCCTTCCCCCCTCACAACAAACACCCTGTGAAGGTAGGTGAGGCTGAGAGAGCTCAGAAGAACTGTGACTAGCCCAAGGTCACCCAGCTGGTGTGTGTTGGAGTGTACAGGCTAATCTGAATTCCCCAGATAGCCTCCACAGTCCAGAAGGCAGAGCAAGGAATCAAACCCAGTTCCTCCAGATTAGAGTACACCTGCTCTTAACCACTATGCCACTATCTGATCAATATCTGCATAACTGGCACAAAAAAGGAAGAAAAAAATGGAAAAGTGATATATAAATAAACATGTATTCAATAATATAGCAAGTATTACAAGAATTCCCACCAACATGAAATACAACAATGTGAGCCAGTACAATTTAATGTAAGTGAATATGCACAAAAAAACCCCTCCAATGTAACAAATAAATGAATACAAAGAAAAATGTTTTTGATATTGTGAATTACAGTCAGAAATCCAACAGGTAAATGTAATATAATTTCAATGTACAATCTTACTCAGGAAGTAGTCTGCACACACTCATACTCTATATATCTAACCTAAAAGAAAAAATGCAAGAAAAATAAAAAAAATTACTAACGAGCTGCAGTCAAAAATTTAACAGGTGAGTGTAATCCAATGTTAATATCCAACTCCAGTAATGTAACCCTTATTCTTCATAGTTTTATTTCATCCACGCAGAAGGACTCAATGATACGTATCTATACTCCATGAAGAAAAACAGCACAAATGCTCAATTTTGATAACAATCTTTCCCAGGGAAAATATTGGAGCAGATTCTAAAGGAGCCAGTCCATGGGCATCTGAAGGACAACTTGTTGATCCTGAAAAGTCAGCAACAGATCTTGTCAGATCAACCTTGTTTCCTTCTTAGATCATGCCATATCTGGATTTCAGTAAAACCTCTGAGACTTCCCCATGATGTTCTGTTGGGTAAACTGGAAAACTGCAGACTAAACACTAGGATAGGTGGATATGGAAGTGGTTGGAGAACCACACTCAAAGAGTAGTTGTCAGTGTCATTTCCAGTTGAATTCCGAATCATCTTCAAGGTGTGGGTTTTGACCTTTAAGGCCTTACGCGGCCTGGGACCCTCGTACCTTCGGGACCACATTACCCCATATGTTCCAGCTCGGCCTCTGTGTTCAGCAGAGGCTAATCTACTGGAGATCCCTGGCCCCTCAATGATGCGGCTGGCCTCCACGCGGGCCAGGGCCTTTACGGCTCTGGCCCCTGCCTGGTGGAACACTCTCCCTCCAACTGTCCGGGCCCTGTGGGACCTTGGGGATTTCCGCAGGGCCTGTAAGACCGAGTTGTTCCTCCGGGCTTTTGGAGAAACCAGCCGCTGAGTGCCCCCTCCCCCCTCCCCCCCAGGTTGGAATCCCAATTAATGGGATCCATTATTAAGAGCTATGGGTCCCTCATACCATTGGGACCATTACCCCCTCTTGTTGAAGGGATTAGGTTCAGGTGGGACGCCATCTTGATATATCATAACTGCTGTTTTTATTATAATTTATGGATGCCTATGATGTTTTTATGTTGTACACCGCCCAGAGCCCTTCGGGAATTGGGCGGTATATTAAATAAATAAATAAATGATGATGATGATGATGATGATGATGATGATGATGATGATGATGATAATAATAATAATAATAATAATAATAATAATAATAATAATAATAATAATAATAATAATAATAATAATAATTTCATTGACTGGAAGGAGGTGTCCAGTAGTGATCACAGGACTTGGTTCTGGGCCTGGTAGTTTTCAATATTTTTACAAATGATCTGGATGAGGTGGTTGAGGGGACTACTCATTAAATTTGGACATGACACTAATTTGGGAGGAAGAGTGATCATCCTGGAAGATAGAGGTAAAATTCAACAAGATCTGAACACACTTTGAAAGTGGGAGAATGTGAGCAAGATGCAATTCATCAAGGACAGGTTCAGAGATCTGCATAACAAAAATGAGAAGCATGCATACTGGATGGGAGATACACTTCTGGGTAGCAGTGTGGAGTATGGATGAACTGTAAGTTAAATATGAGCAGCCATTGTGATACAGCAGCAACAACAAAAAAGACTAATGCAATCTTGGGGTGTATCAACCGACATATAACATCCAAATCACAAGATGTCATAGTCACACTGTACATTGCATTGGCCAGGCTGCACCTGGAATACTGTATGCAGTTATTGGAAGCTTTGCTTCAGAAAGGAAGCATGTATAGAAGAGAGTGACGAGGATGATCAGGAGCCTGGAGACCAAGCTCCATGATGAAAGGCTAAGGGACTTCAGTCTGGAGAAGAGAAGGTTGAGGGGGGACATGATTACTCTGCTTAAGTATATTCAAGGTTGTCACTTACAGGAGGGCAGGGCTGCAATAAAGAGTTTAAATTATGATTGGAAAGGCCATTGGTAGTAGTACTTTTGAGATGGGCTGGGAGAGCAAAAACCAGGTGACATATAGGGATTATAAGTGATGCAAAGCTCACAGAATGGGACTTTCCTGTCTTCCTTTCTTGTTGCAGCAAGCTGAATGCCCCAAAATGTAGCCCTTGTGAGTTAGAATACTGTTTACAAGCAGGATGGAATGGAGAGGCCAGTGGGAGAATGGCACAGGCAACCACTTCTTCCCTTCCTTTACCTACAGAAAGACACTTCTATCAATAGAAAATGGCAGTAGGACAATTTGCTATTTTCATAGGTGGGGGTGTGGTTTGTTGTTAATTAATGTGAATAAAAGGTGAGTGAAAAAAGTGATATCTTTAAAATGACTAACCTCCACCTAAGCAACACATGTATAGATAAAGTGTGAGTCAACTACAGTTGTGCCTCTGAGACTAGCTAGTTTTAATATATTATAAATCTTTCTCAGTTATGGTCTGTTTCTCCATATGTCAGATATTGGAATTGTTGAAAGAGGGCCTATCCCAGACCTGCATTTTGGTATTTTTGTTTGTTTGAAGTAGAGCAACATGCTTATATAATTATCTTTGGTTAACCTGAGGCGGTCTGCATGGTTTTATGACATGCTGCCATTACCATAGCATCTGTTCACACTTGAAATACATAACGCAGCTCATTATATGGCTCTTCTGTATTGTGAGAAACAGTTCTGTGGCAGTGTTGCCCATGGAAAAACTGATCATAAAATACAATATTATGGTGAGTCACAGTATATAGTTGTAATTAAAAGTACAATAGGGAGGTTCTTAGCTTTCTCACTTGGTAGCAGTATTGCTAACCTCCAGGTGGGACCTGGAGCTCTCCTGGAATTACAACTAATCTTTAGTCTACAGAGATCAGTTTCCCTGGAGGAAATTCCGTATTCAGAGAGTAGACTGTATGGAACTGCATCCCTGCTGAACCCCCTCCCCTCTCCAAACTCCACCCTTCCCAGACACTACCCCGAAATCTCCACAATTTTGCCAAGCTGAAACTGCCAATCTTATTTGGTAGCCAAAAGTAACATACGTAGGCTAGGTGTGGTTTTATAAACTTTAAACTCTTAAAAATAATGACGCTGATGGGATTTTTTGAGGAACCACAGTATATTCCGCAGGGTCTGCAAGACTGAGCTCTTCCGCCAGGCTTTTATATCGTGCCAGCTGGCCTGACTGGAACATCGCTGGCTCCCATGGGTTTCTGGTTAGGGTTTTATCGCCATATGTCTTTTTATTGTTATTGTGAATGTTTTTAAATAATACTGTTGCATCAGTATTGGTTTTATACTGTATGATTATTATGTGGTTTTATTGATGTTTGCCGCCCTGAGCCCTGTTGGGAAGGGCAGGATATAAATCGGGAAATAAACAAACAAACAAACAAACAAACAAACAAATAAATAAATAAATAAATAAATAAGGGCGTTGTTCCTTATTTTCAGGAATTCTGGCTTTCCATGTCAGTAATGAAATCAGCAGAAAGCATTGTATTAATTTCTAGTTGCTCTCTTATTTTATGCTTTGCACAAAGAGACAAGACCTCATATTAGCTGTACTTTTTTCTCACACATCACAAAATCAAGGTCAAATTATCTGCAGAAAAAAACTTGGTTTCACAAGATGACAATGAACTAGCTATACTTCTTTGAGAAATAGTTAATTATCTAAAGAGGTCATATACTTCCTTACTACATCTTATAAATTATTTCTGTAATAACATCTTGTCATAATGATTTCAGCAACTGCTGATTTAAAACCCATTGCCTGAGGAGCACTGGAAAGCTCATTGGTTATGATAGCTCAAGCTCTTCCTTGAAATGGAGTAATAGTCCAGGAATCAGCAGTCCCTACACACATGCTTAAATAGTGTTATGCCACTCCATTTTGCTGAAAGCTATTCACACAATGTTCCACTCAAACATCTGAAACAAGCCCCTGAAGGTTAGTGGGATAAGGGAAAGTGGTGAACATGGGTTATGCTGTTAATTTCCTACTGGATCATGCAGTTTACACAATGAGCCTGTGCAGTTTAGACATTGTGCATTTTACACAATGGTAGCACCTTGGGGCTTGGCTCACTTCTAGTGTATCTGGTCAAATACAAAACATTATCTTCTCCCATCTATCTCCCCACCATTTGTAGATAGGCACATGAAAATCTTAAAATAGAGATACTGCAATATTGCAGTACTCAGGGGCAGTGGCGTACCACTAATGGGCACATGCCATTTGATCCCATGGTGGGGTGCCCGGCAGACAAGGAGGCCTGCTGTGGCACCTGCCTGAACTGCCTGTTGCTGAGCTGTGGCTGCAGGCCGGCTCCTGCCTGAGAGCCGACCTCCCTATCAGTAGGGAGACCGGAGAGGGAGGAGCCAGCCTCAGACAGGTTCTTGGGCAGGAGCCAGCCTGTGGCTGCAGCTTAACAGCAAGAGGAGCCTGGTAGGCTCCTGGCCCAGCTGCTCTGGCCCACCAGGCACCCCGCAGCCTGGCCCCGCCCAGCTGCTCTTTCAAGCCCAGATCAGATGCTGCCCCTGGGTGTCATTTTCCTCTGGTACGCCTCTGCTCAGGGGAAATCCCTATCCCTGATAGTCTGTAGGTGTTTTCATCTTTCAATTAAGAGTCAATTTACAGTTACCAGGTCTCCCAGTATAGCAGGTGTCCTCCCTCCATTCACTGTCTTTGCCTGATGCCATTTAGCGAGGCAGCAAGAGGAAATTACTGGGTGAAATATGCAAGTGTTTTTGGAGGGGAGTTTGAACTGCTTTATCTGGTGCAATGACACCTCATCAAGCTTGTCCCCACAGTGATGTCATCACATTGGGTGATTCTCTAGCACACAGCCAAAACACCATGGTTAAACCACTGGGTTTTAGGTGAATGCTAAAGAATCACCCAGGAAATGACATCACCACAAATGACATTGTTGTTCTAGAGATGCCAATTGCCCTCCCCACCAATCATAAATCCCTGCCTTCCTACTCTGCCAGTTCCCAAGTCATGCCTAGCAAGCCTAAGCAAAACACACTTTAATATCAAAGTAGTTGGGAATTTCATGTTCCTGTTCATAAACCAAAAGTTTTGTGCACAGTCCTTAAAAATATTATCTTTCTAGTAAGATTATCAGCCTTTGAAGAAACTATTAGGAAGAATTTATTTCAAGATATGGTTTGAAAAACAGCTATGGCAAATCCTTGAAGATCTGTCATTATTACAAAAATGGGAGATCATATCTTATTTTGTCTTGAGAGAAAACAAATAAGCAAATAACTCTTATAGCTTGCATGATTTAGGACCCAGGCCAGCAGTATAACCGTCCAAACCAAACTCCGAAAGTTTAACATATTGAACTATGAATAAATTTGGATCTGTCTCCAAGAATGGCATTTTGCAAGATAGAAAATCTGCTATCTTGCTCCGCTATTTTCCACTTTGCTATGTATACACTAGTTGCTTAGCACAGGATTTCTCCTGGGTGTTGGCTGCTGACATTGATTTATTTAAAATAAAAATGCACTGAAGCATTTATTTGAGAAATGAGAACATGGAAAATAATAGGAAGTTTACCAACTACTGTAGAAAAAAAGAAAGGAAAACACAGCAACGTATGACTGGCCTTTCCCTATCAATGGTTCTTTCAATTTTTAAAGTATTTGCAGAGCAGTAAAGTCACACAGACTGTTCGGATCACAAAAGACTTCATCAGAATTCAGACATTTTAATTGAGTATATTTGGCTAGATAGAAAATGGCAAAGTTCAGAAACCACGGGCTCGTTAAAAAATGAGGTACTGACACATTATTTTTTGTTTCCAAGTCCATTATATTCTTTTACCCAATTTTATTTGCAGTAACCCTCTGCCACCAGATCTCTGTGGAAGGTATAGTCTTTCAGAGCACTATGTGGGTGTAAGTCATAGTGCATTGTCTTAAGCTTCTGAGTTTTTCTAACCAATGCATCCAAATCAGTCTGTGTCAAGTGGATGATTCCGGTGGTGTACCTGATGACAGATATGGCCCAGGGGGTGATGGCGTTGATGGTGTTCCCATCATTTAATTTGGATTTCAATATTTTCCTGACCCTCTGGTTATATTTTCTGCTGACAACTGTCTTCACTTACCCATGCTTGATGTTCTCCAGCTGCAAAATGTTCAGATATTTATAGGGTGCCTTTTAGTTGCACTTGATTAGCTGGCCATCAAACTGAGCCCTCTGGGGGTAGGGTGGTTTATCAAATCGAATAAACAAACAAACAAACAAATAAATAAGCATTTCTGTGCGAACACTTTCAGTGATCTTGCCCCTCTTTATCCCCATAGTGGTTCACTTTTCCAGGTCAAATGCCATCGAAATGTCTGTGCTGATTATCTGGGCTGTGTTCACTAGTGACTGGATTTCTGTGTCTGGTTCCCCATAGAGCTTCAAATCATCCATGTATAGCAAATGTGAGGGGGTTTTTTCTGAGTCTTTGGCCATTTAATATTCCACCTTTGTTTTCTTTAAAATCACTGTTAATGGGATCATGGAAATGATAAACAGTAAGGGCAATAGTAAATCACCTTGGACAATGCCCCACATAATGTTGACTTCCATAATTTCCATTTCCAACTGTCAGTTCGGTTCTCCACGGCCTCATCACTTTTTCAGTGAATACTTGTATGTTTTCGCCAACACCAGTTGTTTCCAAGCATTTCATGATCCAATTATGGGGCAGTGAGTTGAATGCCTTCTTGTAATCGATGCATATGCAAAATTGCTTTTAAATTCTTGCAGTTCTCCACTACAATTTTGTCTATCAGAAGATAGTCTTTTGTACCCTGCTCAAGCTTTTGTTCCCTTTTTGCTCCACCAGCAGGATGTTTTTGGCTTCCAAGTAGTCCATGATGTTATCCACTATTATGCCAGTGAGTTAGAACATTGTAGGCAAGCATGCTATTGACCTGTAGTTTCCAGGTCTTGTCTTTTTGGCTGGATCTTTCTGAATCAAGTATGTCTTCCCAGTTTTTAGCCTTTCATCAATTACACCGTTTTACATAGTTTCATTGAATTGCTTGGGCATTGTCAGGTGTAGTCATGTATTTGAGCCAGGAGCCATGCAGTTGATCATGTCCAGTTGATCATGTCCCTGTCCAACACCTTTTTCAAAATCTTGTAGTCACTGGGTACTCTTGTTGAAATCCTTCTGGTTTTTCCACAGATCTATCCAAAATTGAAGTGTTGCATTTTTCTTTGTTATTTTGCTTTCAACATTGTTATTTGTGTTCAGGCTTTGTTAAAAAACATCTTTGATCTGATTGAAATGGCTGATTTTGTCTGTACTGGATGATTCTTGCTTCATATCTTTCAGTTTTTCTCCCTGTGACTGTTATTTTTTGTTTGGTGATCTGCAATGCTTCTTCAATTTTTCTAGTGTCCAAACAGTATCTTCTAATTAATTATTTCATGATTCTGCCATTCTTTAATCTTTGTTCCTTCATATTTTTTTTTGGTTACTGTCATTTGATCTTTTTTTAATCTTCTGTTTCTGTTGAATTTTCCACTTTGGTTTTGATGTTTGATTTATTCTGGGTTTAGATGTTTTAATACCCAGTTCTTGTGTGACCATGACACCTGTAGTATACATGAGCTGACTGGCTTGTTTGATGGAAGTTATTTCAATTGTCATTAGTGCCTTGTTCACATCCTTCATTATGGATGCCAGGTCTTTTTTGGGCACAGTTTTCAATGCTGGCAGCCATTGTCTTTCCTCATTTGATTGTGCATACTTGATGATCTTTTTCCTCAGTTCATTTTGTCTTTCAATCAGTTCATCAGTGGTTTTCATAGTGACTTTCTCTGGTGGTTGCACTATTATTTCCTCTCCCATACTGGCATTTTCATCTGGAAGTTCTACTACAATACAATGCAATGCAATACAATAGACCTTTATTGGCATAAGAAACAAAAGCGTGAGTATAGACCATCACTAAATTTAAAAGAGTTGTACATGGCGTCTATGAGTAGTTTTACATTCTAAAATCACACTTCATTTATAAAAATAACGAAGATTAAAAAATTTTGTCCATTCCATTGTACATGGGATTGTGAACAGGTATAGTAAAACTACATTTAAAAGACAGGATTAAGATATTCGTTATTCATAGCCTATTTGCTAAAAAGGTATAGCCTTCCCCAAGATCTATAAATTGTATATACTAATTAATACTATAAATTAATTAAATTTCCATAAAATGCAATAAATAACAGTGAGCTCCTTATAAACACCTTCTAAAATACCCCAGGAGTATCAGAGGTATGGAGTATTTCACATTTAAATAGTTTTGTACTTGCCTATTTTACATACCTCTTAAGGACATGACTTGCAGCAAATAATTGGCTATTCTCCCAAGTATAGAAGGATTATTACTGTTTAACAATTTTGGGATTGATATTTTGGGGGGCACATTTCCCATTATCGGTAGTACTAAAGCTTCCCTCTGGGGATTATATTTTGGGCAATAACATAAAATGTGGTCCAATGTTTCCACCATGGTGGGACAGAAAGGGCATAGTCTATGTGATAGAGGCCGCTTCTCAATCCGGCCTTGCAAAAGGGCAGGGGGAAAACATTGCATCTGGCTCGAGTCAGTACCCAGCGTTGTTTAGAATCCGGGATTTGTAATAAGTATTTGGCCATCGTGCCAGGCTCAGGGTTTATACCAAAGTACAATGGGGAGCATGTTGTTGTTGCACGATTGATTAGATGTTGATACTCCTGATCATATAGTCTAAGTTTAATTAGGCTATATATTTGTTGGGGGTCCTTCAATACCAACTCCTCTAATGAGAAACCCAATGAATTGAGTTTACCATTGATTATATTCCACCACTCTAAGCTTTGGACCTCAACTAAGGCCCTATGCAGTAGGCTTCCGTGTTGTAGCTGAAAGCATATCTTTATCCAAAACTTAAAGGTAAGTAGCCAAGCCCTGGTAGTTAATAGGTGCATGCCCGCTTCTAAGCATAGCACCCCATAAGGCACACAATGTGGGACTAAGTTCTACTATTACGTCTCCTGATATTTCTGGGGTATGCACTGTTCTTTCATCTCGAGTTACAGTTAATTTCTTTTTGCAATTTTTCTGAATTTCTTTCAATTATATCTCTGTATGATGAATCACCTTTGATCTGCCAGTGATTTTTGAATCTGGATATTTGAACTGTTTCCACAGTTTGTACAGTTGCTTCAAGTATTCTCTTTTTTGGCTCTGAGTTGTAGTAACAGGCAATAATGGCATGATTTTCTTGTGCACTATACTTCTGTCTTTTTTAATGGTTGCTCCACTTGTAGCCCACTTGCCTGAGCATGCAATGTGGCTCTTGTTAAACTGTACAATGACCGATATGGTACAGGATTCTTTTGTATTTGTTTCGCCATATTGTATGGGTTGATGGACACTTTTAGTCTGGTTTCTCAGTTTATACTTGTCTGGTTTGGGAGACCCTTCTGGTAGAATACACTGTTCCCACCATAGCTCTCAACATTATCTAAGGTTTTTTTTTTAAGGAGCTCTCTACATTATTCAAGCACACAAGCCCCTTCCCACCACAAGGGAATTTCTGTGCGGGGATGATGATGATCTTTAATCAGCCCTTCTAGCTTCTTTCACCCAGAATGCACAGGGTTAAGATAGAAGTAATCAGTTAAAACCAGTTTGTCATGAAGTCTGAATGTAGGCATCTCAACAACCCTGGATTAAGCTATGGCTGAAAATCCTAGTTGCTGGCCAAGAAAGCTCAAATCAAAGGTATCATAACAAACTGGAGTTATACTGAAGGGTTCCTAAAGTTGAAAATTTTCAACCATAGCTCCATGTTCAAGCAGAGGAGGGAGAGAGAGCAGATGAGATGAAGAATTTGAATCTCATTCACCTGACAAATAAACTGTGATTTATTTATGAAGTGTGTCTGTCTGTCTGGCTCTCTTTTTGATGTGATACCAGGTCCCTGAAAGTATAAAACTTAATGAGATCATTCCATTTGATTTTATTTGTTTTTTTAATTCCAGCACTGACCTCTTTGCAAATTATGTTGATACGTAGATGACCTTGTTATGAGATGGCAGCATTTCTTAGAACCAATTTCTTCAAATGAACCTATTTAATAAGGTGTCAGTATTTTGGTTCATAGGAAATGTGGCAATGTTAAGCATTGTCGGTGAAGTCAGATTTTCTAGTAAGAATAGAGGTTTGTCAAATGCAACTCTTCTCTTAAATTTCTACATTAATAGTAATTTCATGCTAACAGATAGCAAGCATTTTGTAATTGGCTTTAGATCATTTGACTGCAAACTGCCAAGGTGTGTTCCATAGAACAGACAGTGAGCCAGCCTAATCTGAATCATGTGATAGGACATTTACTCCTTACAGCATCCTACACATTTTTCTTGTAATGCCCTAGAGTCATAGACATTTTACCAGCATCTAGTTCAAATCATATAGCCTTCACTAAGGTTAAAGAGTTAACTGGTTAAGAGAGCTAAGGACATACCATTTGGATCATCATTTTCAATTACATTTGGACTGTGAATTTCTTGTAACAGCAAGAGAGAGGAGAAAATTATGTTAACATTGAATATGATTATTATATGTCTTGCAAATTTTTTAAAACATTTAGCAGGAAATAGAATTGTAAACTGCCCTGAAGAGTACAGAGATGGTAGAATACAAAAATTATTTTAATTTATAAAATTAGATACATAAGGAATCATTTTGAGAAGAGATTTTTGTTAGTTTAAGATCTTGTTTACAACACTAAATGATCAGTGTCCCTCACTTTTTCTTTATTACTTCATTTGTTTCCTCATTTATTTTCATTTGCCCTTTAGATGTTGAACAGCTGCATGTGTTGCATTAGTTGTGTTATTTATATCATAGAAGAATATTTGCACTTAAATACTTTTATTTTTGCAAAGCAGCTCTCTTCAGAAGCGGTTGTATATAGGTCATAGATTCCAAAGTCCATTCCTGGGAAAATAATCCTGAGTACACTCTTATTTCTTTAGGAAGTGAGGGTAGGATCCAACCAGCTTGTCCTCTGTTAAAATGGGGAAATAAAGGATCCCGGTTCACTAATAACAAGGCAGTGGTGGTGATAATGGGACCCATGCACAATGGAAGTTCAGTGAAGAAAGGAGTTGGGCAAGATTAAGTACAAAAGATCATAGGATCCCTGAGAAAGTCTCAAAAGCAGATAACAAGATAACATTTTGAAGACTTTGGCAATCATTTTGACAGCTAGTTGATCGCTAATGGGGGGGACTGTAATGTAGGTATTATTTAATTCCCACAACTCAGGGGCAATAGGGAGAGAGGTATAAGCCAGAGAGGTAAGCATGTACAACAATTTGAAAACATGGGTGTCAGCATATGATTTCCAAAGTTTGTATCAGGCATGAAAATCTTGCACTATGTGTGGGCTTGTAGTGGAATGTTGGTTTAGTAATTGCAACAACCTATGTGGTCTATAAACACCCCTATTAACTGTGCCATTCTTTAAACATTTTCACTATTGTGCATTAAAGCAAATCATAGAAGAGTACTTTAAATGCTAGAGTACCTTCCAGTGAATACAGGAGAGTGATGTTCTTATAAACTGGGACATTTGAAAACAGAATGGGTTAATGTATTCCTCTCTGCATCTCTCAGAAAGATGGACTGATCCATCAAAACTTAGGTAAGTGTAAATTTTCACTAACAAGATATATCTAGCTAGCTTTATCATAACAAACAATGGACTTTCCTGCCTAAATGATGATAGCAATTTTTTGTGTAGAATTCAAAATCTTCCCTTTCTTAGGATTTGCTTAGCAGGTTATCTAAAATAAGCAATGAACTTCTTGTGTTAGAGTTCATTGATGAGCATGGAAACAAATTGATCTTTCTCTATATACCTTGTCCCTAAAGCAGTGATATATAAGCAGTGGCATAGCGCCAAGAGGGAAGAGGGGGTGACGCACTGGGTGAGCGCCCCTACTGGGTGAGCGTGGTGGGGGTGTTCCAGCGTGGACGGGGGCATGGCAGGGGCGCAGGGCATATGCGTGCCCTGGCACAGTTACCCCTCGCTCCTCCCCTGTGTACAAGGCAGCTGCATTTGTAACATTCACAGGGGAGCAAAAGATTCAAATATGGCCTCACTCCTCCTTTTCTATAAATAACATTTCAGGTATTCCTGAAGAGAGGACAGTTACTCTGCTTTAACAGTACTGATTTACAGAAATACTTTACAATATGCTTAATTCATTCATCTGATGTTTCATAAAAAACAGTAGAGATCATTCACATTTTCTGTAGGAAGTATATTAATCATGGAACATTAGCATTGTAATGTTCCTACTTACCTACTTGGGGCTGACCTATTTCAGAAAGAGTAGTGATACTGTTAAGGAAAATGAAGGCTCATTCTTCTTCTTTTTTTAAACAATTAGTACTTCAAAACATTTCCAACACCAAATATACTCAAATAACAAATTCACTAAATTACAAGGGACTTATTTCATAGCCTCCCCTTTGTTCTTCACCAAATACTAATTCTAAAAGAACCCAATTTTTAGTACTTGTTCATTAACCACCTAAATAAAATTAGCTCTTTAGGAGCAGCAGTGACATAGTGGTTAAGAGCAGGTGCATTCTAATCTGGAAGAACCGGGTTTGATTCCCCGCTCTGCTGCTTGAGGTGTAGAGGCTTATGTGGGGAATTCAGATTAGCCTGTACACTCCCACTCATGCCAGCTGGGTGACCTTGGGCTAGTCACAGCTTTTCGGCGCTCTCTCAGCCCAACCCACCTCATAGGGTGTTTGTTGTGAGGGGGGAAGGGCAAGGAGATTGTAAGCCCCTTTGAGTCTCCTGCAGGAGAGAAAGGGGGGATTTAAATCCAAACTCTTCTTCTCTTCTCTTTAGTGCCATTACTGGTAAAAGTCTCACTTTTCTCTATTCTTATTTTAACAGTTCTTAACTTTCAAAGCCACTAACCATCACTTTATTTTTTTTCTGTTTTATGTAAATGCTCTATCAAGGGTTTCCAATTGTCTAAATACTTAATTAAGATCTTTTCTTTTAGTAATTTAGAGCCCCATCTGGGGAAGGGGTGAATTTGCCAGTGGAAGCAGCATGCAGCCTCACTAGTGGATTTGCCCTCTCTGGGGCACTTACACCAGCAAAGGGGCAATTCTGTTAGCATGCAGCCACTGCCCCCTTGCCACTGGGACATAGCACCAGATGTGGCATCCGCATCCCATAGTCTCTGCAGCCACCCCGGGCCAGGGGCATGGTTGGGGAGGAGCCGATCAGTCAGCTCCCTCTTGGAGATTTGCAATGTTATGCTGGTGGCCAGGGATTTATTCCTGGCTGCCCTAGGGCTGTTGAGCTCCATTGAGGGTTCTCGGCAATGGGAGGATTTTTTTTACTTTTTAAGCCTTCCCACACTGCTGGGAAGCCCCAAGTTGAAAACCCACAGTTTTATTCAAGGTGCTGGGTGCCCAGCCATGGTGCTGTGGCTATACCGGGCTGCCCACCCAAAGAGGCTTTCCTGTAGTGTGAGGTGGCTTAAAATGCCGAAAAGTCTCTCTGGTGCCAGAAAGCTCCTATTGGACTGAATAGACTTACACAACCTTTGGGGTTGGCTCCACCTCCAGCTTTGCCCCCAGTCCACCCTCACTGTACTGGTGAGGGTACACAATTGGCCATGCTGGAAGGGGCTGATGGGAATTGTATTCCATTGCATCTGGAGTGCCAAAGGTTTGCCACCACGGGTATAGCAGAACCAAGTCCAAAGTCCAAACCAAGGACAAAAATGGATTCAAGCAGCAGGAACAGTGAATTCCAAGTCGGAACACAATGTTGTTGCCAAAACCCAGTTTGGTTTCCAACCCCTTATATACTAAATATCTCACCCACCAGTGAAAACCAGTGAAAAATCTCATTCAGTCTAACTCCTGCAAGGGCTTCTCATGGAGACCAGGTCACCCCAGAGGTGCTAGCCTCCTACTGCATCTTCTTTTCAGCAAACTGGCATGTAACTTCCTCCAGTGTTGCTCCCGAGGCTCTGGATACAAAGGGGGTGAATGAGTTGGCAAGGTCTCTCCTGGTTTGGTGTCAGGAGGCTGGGGAATTTCAGAATTGGGGCCTGGCTGTGGCTCCCAGCCTACACACTCTGTCTGAGCCTCAGGACCTGTTCCTGAAGAGACTACTGAAGGTTCTGACTGAGCCTCTGAGCCAGGTCCTACAGTTACTGCTGAGCCAGGTCGTGCACCTATAGACATTGCCTGAGACTCTAGGGCCAAAGCTGTGACCTCTCCCACATCTGAGTTCTCATTCAAGGAGTCCCCAGACATGCTGGGATGGACCATAACAGAGCATAACAATGTGGGTAGAAAAAGATTCTGAAATTACAGATATAGCCAGGATTACAGCATGTTGGGTATTTTAAGGACGACAATAATAGTAGCAGTTTAAAAAGATTGTATCTTCCCAAAATGACTACTGTGTTTTTGGAATTACTAATAAATTCTAATTAATGGGTATTGAAGACAGTTTGCTTTGGCCATTTGGATGATCACTATCACCTGCCTACAGAGTGGGAATGAGCAGTAACTTGGTTTGGTCGGTCTCAAGCTAATTACACACTGGTGTGTTCCTCGCATCAAGCAGTCTTTTGCTTTGGATCAGATTTTTAATTATGCAACAGCTTCAATATATGAATTGGGTTAGATTTCCCCTCATGCAACTGCTCTTATGCAACTGCTTTTTAAAGGGGAAACCCTGGATTTTCCAGGTACAGGGAAAACCTGACCTTTTTTTTCACTTTGCAGGGAAGGCAAAGGAAATATATACACAATGGCCCATTCCACACAGCTGAAATAACTAAGACATCCCAAGGATGCAAAAAAGGCATCCTGGGAAGGCACTCTGCACAACCTTTTCCTCAAGACGTCCTTAGGATGCCTTATTTCTGCAAAAGACTTCTTTTTTAAAAATGCTTCAAAGTGCATGTTTTATCACTAAGCTACCTGAAAAATGTCTCCTGCCTGGCTGTGCAGAATGCAGATCTCAGGAAGCGTCTTATGTTTCCCGCTCAACCATTTTGCAGTCTGGTCAGTTTCACCCTCAGCTTGCGCCAAATATTTTGTGTGCCGGTGAAGAGATTCTCTCTCCTGCCATTTGCTGAAGGTTGTCCCAGGCCATTTTCTCTGCAGGCTCTGATACTGGGCACCTTTTCAGCCAATAGTAGTACTCTGCTCGTCCTGCAGATTCTGTAGCCCCTTCCGCACATGCAGAATAATGCACTTTCAGTCCACTTTCACAATTGTTTGCATGTGGATTTTGTTATTCTGCACAGCTGCAAAGTGCATTTAAAGGGGATTGAGAATGCATTATTCTGCATGTGCGGAAGGGGCCTGGCAATATACAGTTTACCTTTTTAAAAAATGGAGGAGCTATCTTCGTCATTATGCAGACACGCACAAGAGCTGCTTGGAAGATGAGCCATTGAAAAGCATTGGGTTGACAAGAGGCTAAGAAGGAGGTGAGGAAAATTCCTGCACCTGAACCAAGCTTCTTAGGAGGCGAATCCGAGGAACTAACGAAGATAGTGGTAGACAAGGAAGAAGTTCTGGCAGCCATTGATAAACTAAATGCTACCAAATCCCCTGGCCCAGATTGCATCTCACCCCAAGAGTTCCTCTAAAAGAGCTCAAGCATGAAATTAAGGATGTTCTCACTCCTTTAATATGCAACTTATCCTTTAAATCAGGCTCCATCCCTGAAGACCTGGAAGATGGCCAATGTCACACCAATCTTTAAGAAAGGATCTAGGGGGGACCCAGGAAATTACAGGCCAGTCAGTTTGACATCTGTTCCTGGTAAATTAGTAGAATCTGTCATTAAAGATAAAATTATAAAACATGTACAAAAGCAAAACCTGCTGAGAAAGTCAGTCAGCATGGCTTTTAAGCAGGCAGAAATCCTGTCTTTACAAACTTACTGAGTTCTTTTTTTTTGAGGGGATGTAAATAGGCATGTGGATATGGGGAACCAGTGATGGACATCTGTTCACTTGATTTCCCCCAAAAAGGCTTTTGACAAAGTTCCTCACCCAGAGACTATTGAGAAAAAACTCAGCAAATGAAGGAATAAGAGGGAGAAGTCCTCCCATGGATCAAAAAAACTGGTTGAGGAAACAGGAAGCTAAAAAGTGGAGTGCAATGGAAATTCTCACAATGGAGAGATGTGGGAGTAGGTGTGTCCCCTAAGGATCCTCAGATTGGGGACCAGTGCTCTTTAACCTATTCATAAAATGACCTGGAAGTAGGTGGGTAGCGTGGTGGGCTAAGTTTGCAGATGATACCAAATTATGGTAGGGTGGTGAGAACCACAAAGGATCGCGCAGGAGCTCCAAGCCGACCTTGATAAATTAGAAAGAGTGGGCCAAGAAAATGGCAAAATGCAGTTCAATGTAGCAAAATGCAAAGTGATGCACATAGGGGCAAAAAATCCAAACTTCACATACATCCTACAGGGGTCAGTGCTATCAGTCACTAGACCAGGAAAGGGATTTAGGCCGTCTTAATTGATAGTTCCATGGAACATGTCAACTCCAATGTACGGCAGCTGTAGAAAAAAGGCAAACTCTATGCTGGGGATAATCAGGGAAAAGGAATTGATAATAAAACTGCAGCGATTGTCATGTCTCTGCAGTATAAAATACGTGGTGCGACCTCACATTTGGAGTAACTGTGTTCAGTTCTGGTCACCACATCTCAAAAAAGGATATTGAAGAGATAGAAAAGAAGTGCAGAAGAGACAGGGCAACGAGGGATGATTGAGGGACTGGAGCACCTTCCTTATGAGGAAAAGGCTGCAGCGCTTGGGGACTCTTTTTTTTTTTTTAGTTTGGAGAGGAGACGTCTGAGGGGGGATATGATTGAAGTCTATAAAATTATGCATGGGGTAGAAAAATGTTGACAGAGCAGAAATTTTCTCTCTCTCTCTCTCACAATACTAGGAACCAGGGGGCATTCATTAGGAAAATGCTGGAGGAAAAGAATTAGAACTAATGTAAAGGAAACACTTCTTCACTTAAATGCAGGATTGGTGTTTGGAATATGCTGCCACAGTGAGGTGGTGATGGCCACTAACCTGGATAGCTTCTTTAAAAGGGGCTTGACAGATTTATGGAGGAGAAGTCAATTTATGGCTGCACCAATCTTGATCCTCTCTTGATCTTGAGAGATTTGCAAATGCCTTTAACAGTCCAGGAGTGCCCTCGGGAGCAGCTGTTTGAAGGCCATTGCTTTCACATCCTACATGTGAACTCCCAAAGGCACCTGGTGGTCCACTGCGAGTAGCAGAGAGCTGGACTAGATGGACTCTGGTCTGATCCAGCTGGCTTGTTCTTATGTTCTTAAGATTCTCTTACGCGCGTCTGCATAGCTATAAAGATAGCTACTCCAAGAGACATTTTCAAAAGGTAAAAATAAAAAATAGTTTGTGTTCTATATTGTTCTTACCTCATTCTTGATAAAGTTCATCTGAAGAGACGAATGCCTGATTTTTAGCTCCTAACAATAATCTTTAAGTACCTTTTATGGAACATTATGTTTTATAAATACACGAAGAACTGTCTCCCTCAAACACAAACTGTGAAATAGTAAACTAAGTATTCCTGGATAGCAATTGGATAAGAGGCAATGATTGCTCTCTCTGATTGCTCATGTATTATTTCTATTATCAGTTAATATTCAATGTCAGGAGGTAACTTTAAATGGTAAAACACACAGGGTCTCTGAAAAGACAGATTTCAAAGGGCAGTCAGCAGTGCACTAGGTATTTATCAAGGCCTATCAGGAATGGTGAAGGGATAATATTTCAAGATATTTTAATCAGCACAATCTGCATATTTATTACACACGATGTCTCTTTGTATTAGTTATGTACCTGGAAAATGTTGCCACATATTAAAACAATAGAATATGTTGCCTGTAAAGATAATGGAAGTCAAAGTACCTTTTGCCAGCATCAGTTAACTGATGAAGGATCTGTCAAGCCCTTGCAAGCCCAACCAGGTAGATTTTGTTATAGATCCAGCGATCTTTTCTTTGACAGATTTTGTATAAGAGGCCATTCTATTTAACTAAAACATTTGTGTCCCATTATTATTCTCAACATTCACCTTCCTTTGCATAGTGCTCTGTGGTCTTCAAAGTGAGAAATTATGAAAAAAATAAAGTATTTTTGGTAAGTCCATAACTTGTGAAAAATAATATCCCAAAGTATATTGTTATTTGCTTAGCATGCTGTGTGAACCTGTCAACAGTTTCACACTTTCAAGGGTGTGGCACATAATGGAATGGAACACACAATTTGAACAAAGGAGGTAACTGTATAGAATCTAGGAAGGTGATTGAAGGACGTAGCATTTCCCTGGCAAAGTCATGGCTTCATGTTTAATTTAACAAAACATTAAACATTTCATGTTTAATTTAATGAAACAGAAGAACATTAGGATTTATAACCTTAATGACACCATGTCAGTGTTATATAATGTGAGTTGTACTGCATATTGTAAAGGACAAGAAAATAGAACCAAATTTTTTGTCACTGATAGGATGGGGAATGGGGAGGAAAGAGTAGAAAACACCAGATAACAACTGCAAGCAAAAACAACACATTAGGTATGCACTACTAGCCTGGCTAATTTTAGGCAAGCTATTAGTAGGCATTTAGGCAAATCTACTAACATTTAGTATCAGCTCAAATGCAGTTACTCCCCTACTTCTCATGTATCTGACAAAACAAGTTTGGAGCTGTTCAGGGTAGGAGGTGGGGAGAATCACTTGTCAGGTGTTAAACTCTAACTCTGGGAAAAGTTTGAGGGGAACTGCTAGGCTGCAGTTAAAATATCACTCCAAATGTTCTTAATGAAAGAAGTGAATTGTGGCAACTATTCCTCAACTGCTGCATCTGCTGTCAGATTCAGTGCATCCAATATCTTATTTTAGGTATGAGATCACATGGCTGAGTGGATGGGTAGTATTTTACCTTTTGCCTGGAAAGTATAGTAGCCCTTTATTATTTTTGAAATGTTTATAAATAAACATAAAATAATAATCTTTTCAATTTCATTTGAGTGTACTGTTTGACATGTCTGGCAGCCTTTTCTTTCTCTTTGGAATATGGAAAGCGCATCTTCACAAGATAATGAGTAATGCTAGGAAATAATTGTATAGAATCTTCATAAATTGTTGTGAAAATATAGGGGAATTATTTTTGATTTGTGAATAATTTACAGCTCAGGCTGTGAATTTTGAAAGTATGGTATTAAAAGGAAAAGAAATTGCTTATATCCACAGACACAAGAATTTTTCAGAGAACTGTACAGACCAAATAGTCTATCTATAATAATTAATGGATGTATTTTTAAAAGTAGTATACTGACATCTGCAGCTTCTGCTGAAGTCTGCCCTGAATCAGACACATTCTGTCTGTCCTCAGGGCAGTGCACTGAAGCAAGCAATGCATTAGTCCTTCACAGTGCTTTCTTACAGCTGTGAATCTGGAGACAGTCTAAGAGACATCTGACTGTCTTTGGCCTCTACTGCCTGCAAGCCATCCCAGAGATTTCTGCAAAACAAACCTCAATAGTGTAATTCTCTGCTTTGCCTAGTTACTGCATCTCAGTGGCAAAGTTTCCTTGTATTTCTCATAAATGTTCCAAATGGTTTATAAATATTTTAAAAGAGCAAACTAATCAAAACCAATGCTCAATAAAATTGGCAGTGATTGCTAATTCAGTACAAAGTTTCTGAAATAAAAACATCTGACAGGCAGGTCAGGATGGTTAAAGTACTTGTTGACAAATAGCAAATCAGATGCTGCTGTTAAAATACCTTTGAAAATTGTGGCTGGTGTGGGATTTATTTCTGAGGAACAATGAGAGGAGAAGCTTTCCCTCAGTTTGGAGGATGATCAACTGCTATTAATTAGGTTAATATCATAAAATTTCTCCTGAAGTTGTTAGATTATAATCCACATAGTTTAGAATGATTCTTAAAAGGGCCATTTTACACTAGTTTGGATTCAGTGGAGGATTTCCACAGATAGAAAGGGGACATTGTTTTCTGATTCCTCCTCCCATTGAAGACCTCCAACTTCCCCTCATGCTGTTCTTGGGGTTCCCTGTTCCCCAGGAGTAGTATTTGAGGGGATTTGGGGCTGAAGCAAGAGGGGTGAGAAAAGGAAATTGCACTTGTGCTAATGGAATCTCTCCTGTCAGAAATTGAGTGGATCCAATGGATTCAAGTTACTGATTTGTACCCAGAGGCGGAGCACTCATGGAGTCGTAGCGTGGGTCACACATGTCCCTGGCGGCTTGCCAGCTGGTCACGTAGGGGTGGAGAATTGCCCCCACACCCCTTCCCTCCTCCCCGCCTCACCAGACTGCTCCTTTAGCCAGCAGAGCTCTCTACCCAGGCCGCGGAGCAGCCCTGGTTACAATGCTGCCAGGAGTCCCTCAGCTCTGCCTCACCAGACTGCTTCTTCCACCAGCGGAGCCTCTGCCTGCCAAAGGAGCAGGTTGGCAGAGCCGGGCCAAGGGGTGACCTGTGGCAGGTTCCCACTGGCTAACGTAAGTGGGACGTAGGGGGGCACAGGAGGGGCGCACCCAGAGCAGGTGTGGCCCCAGGTGCCATTTCTCCCTATTCCTCTGTTTGTACCATGTGTAGCCAAACCACTTTTGATTTTGGCGTACAGGGAAGGTATCTTCCTGTGAAAAAATATGTGCCCCTGCGTGACACCGCTGACCCCGCTGCTGTGCAAACACCACGGGAGCAGAAACAGGGCAGAACTAGTCTATTTTTACCGCCTCGCCACTCTGGGCCACCCCACCAATGAACTGGTGCTGGGAGCAACAAATGTTTGCATTGGCTTAGGAAGTCGCCTTATTGCCTCCACATGGCTTCTGTCTTAAAATCCATGGCTGCTTGAGAGAATCATTGCCCTCTTCTCCTGTTCCCCCCCCCTGCTTTCTGTCTTAATCCACGGTTTCTCCCTCTGTGTTTTTTTCCACTGCAATCAAAACCATGTCTCTTATCAACACAGAAGGACTTTTGAGCTCAAAGCCATTTAAAACTAAACTAACATAAGAACATAAGAACATAAGAACAAGCCAGCTGGATCAGACCAGAGTCCATCTAGTCCAGCTCTCTGCTACTCGCAGTGGACCACCAGGTGCCTTTGGGAGTTCACATGTAGGATGTGAAAGCAATGGCGCCTCTGGGCGGGCTGTTGCTCCCCGAAAGCACCTGGACTGTTATGCATTTGTAAATCTCTAGATCAAAGAGATCAAGATTAGCAGCTACAAATTGACTTCTCTCCATAAATCCGTCCAAGCCCCTTTTTTTAAAGCTATCCAGGTTAGTGGCCATCCACCACCTCTGTGGCAGCATATTCCAAAACACCAATCACACGCTATGAAGAAGTGCGTTTCTCCTTTTATTAATTCTACCTTTTTTCCCCAGCATTTTCAATGAATGCCCCTCGGTTCTAGTATTGTGAGAAAAGAGAGAAAAATTTCTCTGTCAACATTTTCTACCCCATGCATAATTTTATAGACTTCCAATCCATATGCCCCTCAGACGTCTCCTCCAAACTAAAAAAAAAAAAGAGTCCCCAAACGCTGCAGCCCAACTTTCCTCATAAGGAAGTGTGCTCCAGTCCCCTCAATCATCCTCGCTGTCTTCTCTGCACTTTTTCTTCTATCTCTTCAATAATATCCTTTTTTGAGATGTGGTGACCAGAACTGAACACAGTACTCCAAGTGTGGTGCAGCATTCACGGTTTTATATAAAGAGGGCATGATGACAATCTTTAGAAGTTTTATTATCAATTCCTTTCCTGATTATCCCCAGCATAGAGTTTGGGTTTTTTCTACAGCGTTGCCATACATTGAGCTGACATTCCTACGGAACTATCAACTAAGACTAAATCAACCTTTCCTGGTCTGTGACTGATAGCACTGGACTCCCCAGGAAGGGCAGTATGTGAAGCTTGGATTTACCCCTATGTGTATCACTTTGCATTTTGCTACATTGAACTGCATTTGCTATTTCTTTAGCCCACTCACCTACCTCTATCAAGGTCCGGCTTGAGCTCCTCGCAATCCTTTGTGGTTCCTCTACCACCCTACATAATTTGGTATCATCTGCAGAACTTGGCCCTACACTACCCACTTTTACCTATGGAACAGAACATTATAACAGGTTAAAGAGCACTGGTCCTTAACACGGGATCCTTGGGGAACACCACTCCCCACATCTTCCATTGTGAGAATTTCCCTATTTACACCTATACTCTTTGCTTCCCTGTTTCTCAACCAGTTTTTAATCCATAGGAGGACTTCCCTCTTATTCCTTCATTAAGCTGAGATTTTCTCAATAGTCTCTGCAGAGGAACTTTTGTCAAAAGCCTTTTTGGAAATCCGTAAGACAATGTCCACTGGTTCCCCCCTTATCCACATGCCTATTTACATCCCTCAAAGAACTCTGGTAAGTTTGTAAGACAGGATTTGTTTCTGGTAAAAGCCATGCTGACTCTTTTCTCAGCAGGTCTTGCTTTTGTACATGTTTTTTATAATTTTATCTTTAATGACAGATTCTACTAATTTACTTCAGGAACAGATGTCAAACTGACTGGCCTTGTAATTTCTCGCTGTCCCCTAGATCCTTTCTTAAAGATTGGTGTGACATTGGCTTACCTTTCAGTCTTCAGGATGGAGCCTGATTTCAAGGATAAGTTGCATATTAAAGTGAGAACATCAAAGCAATTTCATGTTTGAGCTCTTTTAAGAACTCTTCTTGGAGTGAATGCACCTGGGCCAGGGTTTTGGGTAGCATTTAGTTTATCAATGGCTGCCAGCCCTTCTTCATGTCTACCACTATCTTCAGTTAGTTCCTCTGATTCGCCTCCCTAAGAAGCTTGGTTCCAGGTGCAGGAATGTTCTCTCTTTACTCTCTTGGAGTGAAGACAGATGCAAAAGAATTCATTCAGCTTTTCTGCAATCTTCCTGTCATCTTTTAGCACACCCTTTTGTTCCTTTTGTCATCTAACGGGCCTCACCGCTTCCCTTGCTGGCTTCCTGCTTTTGATGTACTTTTGAAGAACTGTTTGTTGCTGGTTTTGATGTCACAGCCATGCGTTGCTCATAATCCTTTTTTGCCTCCCTTACAGCTAACTTGCTTCTCTTTTGCCACCATTTGTGTTCTCTCTGGTTTTCTTTATCAGTTAATTTGGCTTTCCTTATTCTAAAAGACATCTTTTTTTTTCCCTAATAATTTCCTCAACGTCCCTTGTTAACCATGGTGGCTTTCTTTTTGGACTGGGTGCTGCGCTTTCCTAACCTCACGTGTACACATTCCAGCTTTTTTTTTTTTTTTTTTTTTTTTTTTTTTTTTTTTTTTTTTTTTTTTTTTTTTTTTTTTTTTGAGCTTTTAAGACTGTGTTTTTTAAATAACCTCCAAGCATCTTGGACATTTTGACTCTCTTGATTTTTCCCCTTTTCAGCTTCCCATGCGCACTATCCCCTCTCTATCTTTTGAGAAATTTCCCTTTCTGAAGCGCTTAGATGTAACTACATTAGTAGTTGTCACTTGTCCGCATGCAGAGATACTGAATCTGACAGCATTGTGGTGCGCTGTTCCCTATCGTGGCTCAATCGCCAACACTGACTTCCCAAGCACTGCAGGGTCCTCTGGGTCCCACATAGAATTAAGATCTAGGATCACATCTCCCCTGGTTGGTTCCCATACAACCATCTGCTCTAAGCCACAGTCATTTAGCATATCCAGGAATGCTCTCTCCTTACTATGACCCTGAACATGCATTTTTCCAGCTTTATATAGGATAGTTAAAATGCGCCCTTCATTACCCACGACATATTTTGCTTTTGTTGGCCTCTCTAATTTCCTTCTTTTCCATCTCAGAATCCTCTTGTGCGCTTTCGGTCAGGGGATGATAATATATTCCTAATGTTAAACTATAAGCTTCACCCCTGGTATTGATATCCACAGTGCTTCTACTTGTAGAGGGAATCAGCTGCCCCCCTTGCATTGTCTATTTTATGTGACACTATGCTCTCTCTTTGATGTAGAGGGCCACCCCACCCCCAATACGCCCTGGTCCTTATCCCCTTCCTGTAGAGCCTGTAACCTGGGGATAACAGCATCCCACTGGTTCTTCCTCATTCCACCATGTTCTTCTGTGATGTTCACCCACTATATCAATGTCCTCCTTCAAAACTCTGTACTCCAGCTCCCCATTTTAGAGGTCGAACGCTTCTACTATTAGCATAGAGACACTTTGTATACTCTTGTCTCTGTCCCTAACCTTACAGGGATTTATGTGTTTTTGCCCTCCTGGCCTTTTGTAGACTTACTATCACTTATCACGCATTGCTATGTTTTCCTCACTCTGTATGTGGTTTGATTTAGAAAAACCTCCCTTCTCTGTCTGCATCCCCATGGACTCTGTATTCGAACCGAAGTCACCTCCACAGCTCCTGGGTCGGCTTTCCCCAGGAATCAGTTTAAAAGCTGTTCTGCCACCTTTTTAATGTTGGGCGCCAGCAGCCTGGTTCCTCTTTGGTTAAGATGAAGCCCGTCCCTTTTGTACAGGCCTGCCTTATCCCAAAAGGTTCCCCAGTTCCTGACAAATCTGAAACCCTCTGCCTTGCACCACCTTCTCATCCACGCATTGAGACCCTGTATCTCCGCTTGCCTAGCTCGCCCTGCGTGTGGAACAGGTAGCATTTCAGAGAATGCCACCTTGGGGGTCCTGGATTTTAACCTTTTTCCTAGCAGCCTAAATTTAGCTTCCAGAACCTCCCAGCTACATTTCCCAATGTCATTGGTACCAATGTGGACCACAACTGCTGACTCCACCCCAGCACTGTCTAACAGCCTATCTAGACGTAGCGTGACATCCGCAACCTTCGCACCAGGCAGGCAAGTCACCATGCGGTCATCACGCCTGTCACAAACCCAACTCTCTATATTCCTGATGATCAAATCACCCACTACAAGGAGCCCCCCACCTCCCGGAGGGGTATCCTCAGTGCGAGAGGATAGCTGATCACCAGTTAAGGAAGGGATCCCATCTAAGGGAGCATCTTCCCCCACCTCAGACTGGTACCCTCTGTCACCCAGACTCTCATTCTCCATGACATCTGAAGAGATGTCACCTTGGGAGTGGGACCCGGCTGCTAGGTCCCTGAAAGCCTTGTTTGTTGCCCTCTCTGCCTCTCTCAGCTTCTCCAGGTCTGCCACCTTGGCTTCAAGAGAACGGACACGTTCCTTGAGTGCCAGGAGCTCATTGCAGCGAGGGCACACCCACGACTTCTGGCCTAGTGGCAGATAGTCATACATGTGACACTCAGTGCAAAACACTGGCAAGCCCCCATCCCCCTGCTGGCTTCCTGCCTTCATATCTGCTTTTGTTTAGATATTTAGATATTAAACTTTTAGTCAGTGCCCCTTGGAGCTATCTGTACCTACTATCCCTCAAGAAATGTCCTTATTAATTAATTATTTTATTTATTTTAAAAAAGAAAAAAGAAAGAAATTGCGCGCGCTGTTTTAAAAGATGTGGCTTTGAGAAAAGCCCTCCAAAATGAACACCAGAGTCACTCTGTTCTTCCTGGCCCAGATGCCTTGTCCACTGCTGCTCCTTTCTGCTGGTTCCAGAGACTGAACTAAAGACTGAACTAGTGAAAATGAGTGGGGGAATGGAGGGAGAATAAGCCAATCAGAACATGGGAAATGAAGGTTGTCTGTACATACTCAGAAGAGATCGTGGTGCAAATGGAAAAACATGTGGACTGGTGTGGAAACAGCTGAGGCATTACGTTGTGGTCCTGCCTCAACTCCTTGGAAGCTGTGTGGAAGGAGAAACTGGGACAAATCAGCCACAGTATGTAAGATCACGGTTCTACCCAGGATATTTTGACCATGCAAAAACGGCCATGGATTCATTCAGCTTCTTTTGCTTTCTGGAATAAGCCATACCATACTGTAGAAGTATATCTTTGAAGTCCTTTGTATTTTTCCTTTTACCAGCAATTTCTTCCTGACAGAATATACTGGTCATGGTATTTGGATGTGGTACTGCTGAAGACTCCTTTAGACAGAGTGTGAGAAGGTATGCACTAATCAGTCCAGTGATGGCAAACCTTTTGGGCTCAGCATGTCAAAAATTAGGAAAATGCTTAACTTGACTCTGTTGACATGTAACTCCCCCCGCCAACCCAAACAAAAAAGAAACAATTCTTTGCATATTCATTCATTTTAAAGAATGCATTGTGTGTGATGTTATGTATTATATAAAGAAACATCAAATAATTACAAAAAATGTCTTAAATTCAAGCAGGAAAAATAGTTGTTTTGGTGGGTTGTTGAATGCTGGCCTGTCACCCAAAATGACAGCCATGTCATAGGGTCACATGTCATAGGTTCAGCATCTCTGAATTAGTGCTGTTCATAATATTCTCCATATTTATGCTATGGACAAATTCTTCAGTGTCCATGATGTAGTTGGGCATTATGCTGCATGCAAAGTTTATATGGAAAGAAGGATAACTGGCTACGTAATATGTAATCTCCTGAAAGTGCCTCATATTCTAATGACTAAGAGAGTCATTAAGCTCATACTGCTGAAGAGGGTGGAATTTTCATTGTTTTGTTCGCAGTTCACCTTTCAAATGATGAGCAAAGCAATCACAGCGGTGTATTAACTCAAATATACTCCAGATGCATATTATTGTCCATGGTAGCAGTTCATTTTGATTGTTATAAACCACTAAGTATGATTGCGTTTGGCACTTAATGAGCATTAGTGTGGCTGGCAGTGACCTTTCAATCTGAGATGCTTCAAACAGGATTAGAACACTTTGCCTATCTGCAGATTCTGTGGTTTGAAGGGGAGCAGTTACTATTCACCACCTCCTTCACCCTTCAACTGATCCAACTAAGCTTTCAGAGGCAACAGGCATCTGATGAAAGGAGAAATTAGGTATTGCGGTTGGGAGTTGCTCCAGGAAGATGACTTGTGGAATGCTGTCTGGCTCTGTCTGGACAACATATCCTTATATTCATGGCCAGACATGAACTAGAGATTGAGATGCATTTGGAAGGAAGGAAGGAAGGAAGGAAGGAAGGAAGGAAGGAAGGAAGGAAGGAAGGAAGGAAGGAAGGAAGGAAGGAAGGAAGGAAGGAAGGAAATATGGATCTGTCAAGATTTTTCTTCTGATGGAAATACATTTAAAAAGTCATTTCAGATTTTAAAAAATAAACAATCTCCCCTATTGCTCAGCTTGAGCAGTACAATATGTTCGTTTAGTTCAGCTCTGTGTGCCAATACACACAGAACAACTTGCTTGATGTTGATAGCCATCCTCATTCCTTGTGCCAGGGTAGAAGCAGCAGTCAGTCCAGCTACAAAAATGCTGGGCTTTTTACATATCAGGAATCATGCTAGGAATCTTTGGAGAGTTAGTAAGCATTTCAGAGAAAATGAGTACAAATTACAAGACTGACAGGACCTCATACCACCCTGGGGAACATCTAAGAACTGCAAAAGCAGCCCTATTTCCAAGTGTTGATTTGTATTTGTGTTAGCCCTAACATGCCCTGGCAAACAGCTGCAGCAAAGAGGAGAGCATATAGAACTCTGTTAATAGAGCTCTAAAAAGGCCCAGGCAAAATCAGGATTGTTAGCTTGGATTAATTGTTACTTTATTATAAATCTGAGCTATGTTGTTTTATGAATTATGTACTCTTTCACATTAAAGTAGACAATTGCATTTATAAGGTAAGAAACATTTCTTGCTCTCTCCCATGCTAGCAAGATGGAAGTTACAAAAAAGAAATATGCACAAATTACATGTATTAATTTCCAAGACAGAAAATGTTATGGATAATATAAACATTTGTAATTGTCTTAATAATCTCTCTGGAAAAAATTTCAACAGGACAAGCAGTTTGTGATTAGTTTTAGTATTTCAGCTACTATCCTAGGGAATTGTTATGGTAGCAACATTTTAATCAACTGTTTCACTGGCAATATTGAATTTTAAAAGTTAGCAGTCACTAGTTACTGCATGAGTTCATTAATATACAAGAAAATCAGCTATTCTATGGTGATTAACATCTATTCAGAACTTAGAATGTATTATGGGTTCTAAATTATCATAGGAATTAATGCAATCTTTTCAGAGAGCTTAAAATATGATAATAGATACAGCATTACTAGCACCTGCAGCTCAAGCTACCAAAGTTATTAAAGATGGTTGCAATTATATTTATTATTGCACAGATTCCGATGAGGAAAAAACAAAATATAATCACTGGAGCATGAATAAAATTGGGATTCTTTATTGAAGTGTGTTAAAGAAATATGTTATATGTGAAACTTATTTATGTCCAAACTGCCCAGACCTGGATGGACCAGGCTGCTTTGAGAATCCTTACAGTTGAGAAAATCAGGGTATAAATCCAAATTATTCTTCTTATTTCTACACAATACACTGGCAGGAATAAATCAAATCCCAGGTACTGGGTAACGATGGCCTATACAAATTTTATAGTGTTGCCTAGATTTCCAGAAATGATTTTATTTGTATTTTTTCTAGATCATCAGAAGTTCAAATTTTATTTATGATTTCACATCAGAATTTTTTTGTTGAGTGATATAAAAATACATGTCCATGAAATTCTTGTCATTGCTTGTTAGTATGTTATCTTTACACCATTCAGTGGTGGTGGAAGAATTAAATGGAACTTTTAAAAGCAGCAATAAAATTCTGAGAAACCTGTGAGCTGTTTGGATGGGGCTAGAGAATCTGAAGCACCAGAGGGAGGAAAGGAGAGTGGGTGGAGATAGGAAAGTATTTTACCATAGACCTTTTGCAAATCCCATCATTTTCAGTTTTCATCAAAGGTGACATCAGTGCAGTGTCTTGATGTAGGTGTACCAGTTCCAGTGGTGTAGCGATAACTGGGGGGGGGCATCACACCCTGCGTCCATGCCATTGGGGTCATGTGGGGTGGAAATCACCCCCCACACCTAGGGGCGTAACAAGGCAAACCGTAGCTCTGGGCAAAACCTGAGTTGGATGCCCCCCCCATGGGCGGCCACTCCACCACAACCAAATTTGCACCAGGATATTGGTGCGTGCAGGGGGTACATTTTTAGAAATATCAGCACCAAAATTTCAGTGTATCATCAGGAGACTGTCCTTATGCTACCCCCCAAGTTTGGTGAGGGTTGGTTCAAGGAGTCCAAAGTTATGGACTCCCAAAGGGGGTGCCCCATCCCCCATTGTTTCCAATGGGAGCTAATAGAAGATGGGGGCTACAGTTTTGAGGGTCCATAACTTTGGCTCCCCAAACCAAACTGCACCAAACATGGGGGGGGTATCATCAGGGAAGTCTCCTGATGAGACCCTGAAAGTTTTGAGACTGTGCCTTCAGAAATGTGCCCCCCCCCAGCCTGCAACCCTCATTGACAGCAATACAGAAAACTCAATGCAGAACAAAGATTCTTGGGCAAATTTCTGGGATGTTCCTGCCAGGGGTGCATTTGTGGATGTATCGGCACCAAAATTTCAAGGTATCATCTGGAAACTGTTCTGATGGGACCCCCTAAGTTTGGTGCAGTTTGGTTTAGTGGGTCCAAAGTTATGGACCCTCAAAGGGGTGCCCCATCCCCCATTCTTTGCTAAGGAGATGGGAGCTGCCCTTTTGAGGGTCCATAACTTTGGACCCCCTGAACCAAACTGCACCAAACCTTGGGTGTGCCATCATGACAGTCTCCAGATGATACCCTGAAATTCTGGTGCTGATACGTCCAAGAATGCCCTCCCTGCAGGAATATCCCGAAATTTGCCCAAGAATCTTTGTTTGAGTTTTCTGTATTGCTTTGGACTCCCTGAACTAAACCTCACCAAACTTTGGACTCCCTGAACTGAACCTCACCAAACTTGGGGGTAGCATAAGGATAGTCTCCTGATGTTACACTGAAATTTTGGTCCCACTAGCCTAAAAACTGCGCTCCCTGCAGGCCAAAAATGGAAAACCACTAAAAATACCCAAAAACAAACCCTGAATTTTGATGCCCCCCACAAGGTGGTGCCCTGGGCAGCTGCCCACCTTGCCCAGTGGGCATTACACCCCTGCCCACACCCTTCCCTCCTCGTCCCACCTCACTAGCCCGGCCCCGCTGGATCTGGCTCCTAAATGCTGCTTGGCTGAACTAAATGCTGTTTGGCTGAACTATAGTGTGTGGGCAGAAGGTGGGGCTCTGTGTGGGGAAGAATTCAGGACTAGATTGCTGTTAACTAGAAAACATGATCACTAAAAAAAACAAAACCCAAAGGTTATAAAATGAATCTGATTCTTAAATGCTTGATTTTTCTTTTCAAAGAAAAGTTCGAGAAGAGTTTTTAATTGAAATCTATGAGTGTCTGCATACAAATGGGGGAAATGTTTGAAAGAAGAAAAATGCGTAATTCATTAGACTCAGTGCTAAGGTAGCACTCTCTAAGATCTACCGGACGAACCTAATTTGGCATTCTTTGGCTCTGTCAACCATACCCAGAGTCCCAAACATACTTTGATGTATATAATGTGCAGTAATCTCATGAAGAAACAGGCCTTCCCATTCATTTCTACTGAAGAATAATATTCATGTTCCTAAGGAAATAGCTGTTATATCAGCTGTAGTTAGTAGGAGAATTCTTGTGGCTAGAAATTGTATTGGCACTCTTCTCCTTATAAAAAATATCACTGCATCAAGAATTTTTACATGATTTTCCTTATATAATTTTATGTCCTTACTACGATAACGACTGCTCTGAGTTGAACAAAATTATGAAACTGAAGATAAATAAGATATCTAATTTCCCTACCTCCACAAAAATGAAGGGACAAGTCAATAAACAATTTGATTATGAATTCATTTGGATGGAAAAAATAATGACTTTTTGAAGTGACACAGCCAAATCCAATAACTAATGGTTTGTCAGGCAATAATAATATTATTTGGATCTCTTTTAATTGACTTTAACCTTTCCCTTCATTTGCAAACTATTAAAAAATTAAAAAGGAAAGTATTTCGAGATACAGATTTATATCAGTGTATGGCTCACACACTTTTAATGAGGTCAAAGCCATAAAGAGTCTGAACAATTTCTGTAGCCTGGATGATGAATGGCTGTCTCACACACAACTTCGCAGGTATTGTAAATTTGCAGATGTTATTTGTATATTAAGGTTGGTACCTGAGGGAAGAAAAGGAACTCCATTCAGTTCTCTCCTTCAAGTTATACATTCAGTCAAGTAGGGGGAAACAAGTTTTATTCCTTTAGAAACAAAGAAAATAACTCAAAACAGAAATCCTGAATCAAATGAGCCGGCAATTCAATTTTCAAGAACAAGATTTTATCCTAGAAATTAATACAAGTCAGGGTTACTGGGGGAGGGAGGGGGGAAAGGGTTCTATTTGTTTTATTGTAACCTGCTTTGAGACTATTGTAAAGGGTGGAGAATAAATCAAAATAGTAGTTGTTTTTATCCTGTGTTGGAGTCTGAAGTCCCAGGAAGCAAGGGAAGACAGCCTTACTGTGCAATTACCATTTCTTTCTAAAAGTGTATGCAACCAAACTGGAACTGAGGGTATGTGAATTTTTGCTAAGCACAATAAACCGTGAAGCAATCCAATGGTTGCTTCATCAGATTCCCATCAGGAATATTTCGTGTCAACATTTGATAGCTTTGTGGTAAATGTAGGCAGAGTATTGAGTTTGAAAGGTGAAGAAGTCTCATATACATCTTACTATGTTCTATATTCAACCCCTATAAGCTCAATGTACATAATATTCTAATTTGGTCATTAAAACTGTTTCTCAGAACTCTTTATTCCAACCTAAATGACTGTGAAATCATACCTCCTTCCAAAAGGAAAACCTCATTGGATGTCATAACGTGCTCTGTTCACACAAATCTCAGTCAGTGAATCAGGGTAATCTATAAGATCCTCTTCTACTTTTTTTTACATACTTCATGAGAGTACTTTAAAAATCATCCTTATGAACCCCACCCCACCCCCCACTCCACACACACACTATTTGTGTGTGAACAGAATGTTCTTACAGGATTTGTTATAAGTACCGTATATACTCATGTATACGTCGAATTTTTCAGCACATTTTTAATGCTGAAAAAGCTCCCCTCGACTTATATGCGGGTCATTAAAAAATTTGTGTGTTTTTACTTTGCCTGCCAGCAGGGGGCGCAGTTTTTATGCTAGCGGCACCAAAATTTCAGGGTACCCTCAGAAGACTCTCCTGATAATACCAGCCAAGTTTGGTAAAGTTTGGTTCAGGGGGTCCAAAGTTATGGACCCCCAAAGGAGGTGCCCCCATTCCCCATTGTTTTCAATGGGAGCTATTAGTAGATGGGGCTACTCTTTTGAGGGTCCATAACTTTGGACCCTCTGAACCAAACTTCACCAAACCTGGCTGGTCTCATCAGGAAAGTCTCTTTATGATACCAGCCAGGTTTGGTGAAGTTTGGGTCAGGGGATCCAAAGTTATTGACCCCCAAAGGGGATGCCCCATCCCCCATTGTTTACAATGGAAGCTAATAGTAGATTTTCCATTTCTGATAATATCCCTTTTAAAATCTAAGTTGGGTTACATTTGGACATACAGATGATGATGAGGAATCCAGTTTTGAAGGATTTTAACTCTTGTGTTTTAGCTTGGTTGCTGGTTGAGCTAAGGTTTTTGTACTTTTAAAGTTCAAAAACATTTAACCTACTGATGCCTCAATTGATGTAATTTTATTGGCATCTATTTTTATTTTTGAAATTTACCAGCAGCTGCTGCATTTCCCACCCTCGACTTATACGCGAGTCAATAAGTTTTCCCAGTTTTTTGTGGTAAAATTAGGTGCCTCGACTTATATGCGGGTCGACTTATACACGAGTATATACGGTATTAGTGTTGACTACTTATTCCTTTGCTATATATCCCCCATATTATGACTACAGCCTTTGCAATATATAATAACATTTTACTTCGTTTGTATATAAATAACTGTGAATGTTGGCTGTGGTAGGAGCTTGTGATAAAAATTTAAAGTATGCCTTGGTCACAGGTTATATACAGGGTCAACTACTAAAAATGATCAACATTTATATTGGCAGGAATGAACTTTCTGCCTCTTTACGTCAAATAAAACATCAGCTAACTGGCTTTGTGTTAACTGTGATTGCTATGCAGATCATAAAGCTATGAGAGTGTCTCTGTAAGCCTTTGTATGTCTCTGTATTGATTATTTCTTGCTTGTATTTTACCTTCAAAGAAATGTGGAATATCAACCATCTATACTGCTTGGGTGTCAATACCAGTTAAAATGATTGGGATTAAAAAGAAAAAACCAAAAAAAAAAAATTCTAGCAACACAAGCACCAGCAAATACAACAAACAGATGTTCAGGCTGAAAATGCATTTGGAATATTGACTGCACTAAACTAATGTTTGAACTGGCATAGAAAGTTCAATATTAGAAATGCTTCACATAGGTTAAAATGTGCAGGAACGCAACATATACACAGTGTTATACAATATGGTTATCCTGCTATAGCACATTTACATGGGAAATCCAGGCCCAGTATCATTACATTTACAATGTAAATGGAGTACCCACAATGTACTTTCTGAATTTGTAGTAGGTGAAAGAATCCTTCACATTTGCAGAATTATTTTTTTTCTGAGTTGTTCTGCACTCATGAGTATTCTGCACTCATGTATGTCTTCCACATTTTATAGGATTTAAGTAACTGAATAGTTTTGGAATAGTAAATAAAAACCTGCCGGACATGGTAGACATTTCAATTTCTATTTTCTGTATTCCTGAAGCCAGTTTTGTTCCGCTTAAAAATATCAAAGATGCAACATTTAAGTTAGTTAAAGTGAGTCCCTTGGCTCACATCACATGTGCAATGCAATTTATCTAGTAACCTGCATTGACTAAGAATAGAATTGTGAGAGCATGCATGAATGCTGACTGGAATCCTATGGGAAATGAAAGCTGTATAAGCAAAGGAGTAAATATTTCCTAGAAGCTTAGGAGGGAAATTTACATCAAAAGGACAATGAGTTATCATTCTTATGTAGCACCTGCAATTTATTAAAATAAAACCATTGACCAAGTTTAGAAGAGAGTACTTTACATCTAAATGAATTAAGTCCTCAGAAGACAGCTCTGTGTTTGTACATAGATTTATTAATAACTCATTATTGGTTTTTTCTGTAATGATAACCAATTCTAAAGAGCTAAAAATACCCTCAAGCATAATTGAAAAGCATTATGTCTATTAATTGCCACCTATGACTGCAAACTGTTTTTTCTCTTTAGCCTATTAACATAATTTAAAATGTTAATTGCAGTTTATAATTGTCTTTGCAGTTAACAAACAGGGCTCTTTTGTTCAACTTCTTTAAACTTACAATTTTGGATATTTTCTTTGGACTAAGTTCCAGTAAAATCAATATAACTTTTCTCCAAATTAATGTTGTAAGAGATTGGGGTATAGATAAAATTTACCCAAATCCTCCCTCCATGTAAATGCACATCTACTAGATACCGGTAATTGCTTTTATTATACATTTCAAACCTCAATTGAAACTTTTGAGTGTGGCCATTCTTCAGGAGGGCATTTTTGAGGCATCACTGACAGGACTGATTGTAGCCCACCCAAATATCTGCACTCAAATACCAACACACAGTGTCTACTATAAACTTTCTAGTTAGACATTCTACTTCCCAATTCTATTTCCTAATTCTATACTTTACCCCCGCATTTCCTCATTGAAATACAGACATTAATACAACATCTAAATTCATCGCCCTTCCTCCTTGTGGGCTTTTCTGCACAATTCATTTAAAATATTCTGAGGCAGGAAATCAAATGTTTTCTCCATGAAGTTCTGCATTGTTTTTACCCCCAAATGTTGCATTTACAGTCTCAAAACATTTTAAATCAATCCTCTTTTAAAGCAATTCTCTGGCTGAAATGTTTTGAAAATGTCTTCAGCTGCCATATGATCCTATTGACTATATTTCCCTGAAGTTTCTCCTTTGCACCATCTTCTGAGCTCACCCAGTTTCCTCTCGCTTGTTTATTGGCAGCATTTAGCTCTTTGTTCTTTTATTTTTTGGTGGCCAATCTTTGAAGCTTCAAATAAAAAAGGAGTTGAGAATGTAGCACAAAGCTGTGAAGCATCGATTCAGCACAGAACTAAAGGGGGGGCAAGAATCACAAAATGGTAGACAGGAATTGTTTCAAGGAAGTGAGTGCAAATAAAAGGGGGGATTGAAAATGTTTTACAAACATTTTAGGAGATCTGTGTCAGCTATTTCTATGGAACAATACCCTACTTTCTGATTCAATAAACATTCATAAGGGAGTCAGACAGGGTTGCTTGCTAGCCCCTACCTTGTTTAATTATTACATAAATGGCATAGTCAATCACCTGAGGTCCACTGACAGCCATCCCCCAAAGCTTGCCACAAATCATCTCTCAATATTATTGTATGCGGCAGGGACATAGGAATAGATTTTGGGGAGGAGGGTTCAGGGGTGGGGCAACATTTCCCCAAGCCCTGCCCCCGGCCTCAGTGCTTATAAAAGCAGCTCTCCGAGGCCAGAGATGGCAGACTCCCCTGCCCTGCCCTCCCCTGCCCCCACCAGCTGGACTCCCAGCTGGCAGCCCCTTCTGGCCCCTCCCTCTCTGGGCAGAGGTGTAGCTAGCGAAAATGGAACCCAGTGCAAAATCTAAGTTTTGCGCCCCTCCCAATGGGTGGTCGCTGTAATGCTGGAATCCACCCCCAAACAGCATCACTTTCAATGGTGTTTAAACTAGGGAGCCCAGATTCTCCTTTTAAATCCACCTTAAAGGGAGAATCTGGGGTCCCCAGCTAAAAGAACATTGAAAGTGATGCTCTTTTGGGGTGGATAATCCCCGACCCTGAAATAGCATCACTTTCAATGTTTAAACTGGGGATCCCAGATTCTCCCTTTAAATCCATGCCGAAGGGGGTGGATTTAAAAGGAGAATCTGGGGGAAATTTGGGGGTGCCTGCTGTCAGGGGTGCAATTGTTAAGCCAGCAGCACCAATCTTTCAAGGTATCTTTAGGAGACTCTCCTAATGATACCACCCAGGTTTGGTGAAATTTGGTTCAGGGGGTCCAAAGGTATGGACCCTCAAAGGTGTAGCCCTCATCTTCTATTAGCTCCCATTGGAAACAATGGGGGATGGGGGCACCATCTTTGGGAGTCCATAGCTTCGATCCCCTTGACCAAACTTCACAAAACCTGGGTGGTATCAGTAAGAGACTCTCCTGTTGATACCACCCAGGTTTGGCGAAGTTTGGTTCAGGGGGTCCAAAGTTATGGACCCTCAAAGGTGTAGCCCCATCTTCTATTAGCTCCCATTGCAACCAATGGGGAATGGGCACCCACTTTGGGAGTCCATAACTTTGGACCCCCTGAACCAAACCTCACCAAACCTGGGTAGTATCATCAGGAGAGTCCCCCAACAAATCCCTGAAATTTTTGGTATTGCTAGCCTACAAAATGCCCCCTCTGCAGGCCAAAAACCAAAAAACACTGAAAAATACAAAAAACACACAAACGGGGGGCGGAGCTTCGGTTGAACCCGAGAAACCCCCCCCTTACCTACATCCTTGGTATGCAGATTATGTGGTCTTTTTATCTAGAACCCCCTTGGTCTTAAAAGAGGACTAAACTCTTCTAAAGAGAATTGTGATAATGAAAATCTGGCAATAAATTATACCAAGTCAAAAGTGATGGGTTTTGGTACATGTCCAAAAAAGAGAATCTGGGGGACGAGAGGAAATGTGACTGAACACACTGACAAATTTAAATATAAATATAAATATAAATTTAGTAGTGGTACAGGCCTCAGGGTCATCTGCAGAGCATCCTAATTTACTAACTGAACGTGCTGAAAGGATGCTACATTTCATTTTTTAAAAAATTCGCACTAAGGGTGGCTATTACGTGCCTGCTGCCTTAAAACTTTACCAAGCCAAAATTCTGACCTAACTTACTTATGGTATTTACTCTATCTCAGCCATGTAAGAACGCTGGAGAAAATTCAAACAAAATTCCTTGGAGCTATTTTCCAGGGCCCTACTGGTATATCTAACACCTTTCTTCGGCTCAAAGCTAGGCTCATGTGAGTTGAAGATAGAATTTTTTTATTGTCAGCTTACCAGTGGCTTAAGGTACACTCAAATCATCAAGGATTTTGGCCCTTATTAGCTCAAGACTCATTCCTGCCTACTTGGCTACATGCAGTTAATGGGAAGTTAAATAAGATAGGCTTTTCACACAGTGCCCTTTTGTCTCAAAATCCTATCACAGCTAAGCCAGTTCTTAAACAAAGGGTGCAAGTCTCGGCAAGACAACAAGATCTTGCAAAAGTTCCAGGTTTTATGCTTTCCTTATCTCAAGAATATGTTTTGTCTCTATCCCCTTATTTATTGACTTTAGATAACCAACTGCTTGGAAGAGCTTTCACTTCAGCCAGGGCGGCAGCTCTGCCATCAGCAGTATTGGAGGCAGATATAAGAAAATAGCACTCTCAGACAGAATTTGCTCCTGCGAGTTGGCGGAGATAGATACCACTGGACACATTCTTTTAAGCTGTCCTCATCTAAAAGATGTGAGGACAAAGTTGTTAGTTCCCTTTCTTAATCAATTTCAATATTATCCAGAAGGAAAATGTTTAGAAAAGCTGCTGGAAGATGAAAATCCTAATTTATCAAGGTCTGTCACTGCACTACACTACACTGTCAAAAGTCACAGGCAAGTCACTTGACAATCTTTTTATACAGTGTATTGGGAAATATCTTTTTTTTAGGTAAAAGCTTATTTGATATATATTTAATATTATATTATTAATCTAAATTGCCCTTTTTATATATATTGGCAAATTTAGTTTTCATTGGAATTTTAAAAAATAGTTTTGTATTTGCTGGTCTTTGACTGTTAATAATAAAAGTCTAAAAAAGTGTATAGAGTAATATAAACTTTTCATAATTTCTTAGAAGTTAGATCAGGGAATCATACTACTCTTATCTGATTCATATGGTAAAGCTGTTACTGCTTAATGCAGTTTCATGCCTGTAAGCAAGACATCTATTATAGAAACGGCATCTGTTAGCCATCTTTTCTGAGAGACATTTTATCCTTTCACACTGAAATCCACTGTCTTATTACTGTTATTTTCCCCCACACACATGGTCAGACTGTATATTGACTGTCATTTAAAACTTAAAGAAACCACAGTGACAGACAAATGCCCCAGACATCCCTATTTCTGTCATTCTATATACAAATGGTTTCAAACTAGTTTCTTTTCTTTCCTTTAGACCATGAGCCTTCAGGTAATCTTCTCAATTAGTCCCTAGGGCTTTGGAGAGGCAGGGAAGTGCAATTCTCTTAACAGCTTCTAAAATTATAGGTTCAGGATAAAATTAAGGTTGATGCTTTAACCAATCTGGCCAAAGGAAAAAGAGACAGAGAAGCCCTTTTGGCTTATTATAGGGCAGGGAAAATATATGATTGACTTTTCATAGAGAATTGTGTTATTTCCCCTTTGGCAAATTAAAATAATAACTAACTGTTCTCTTCATCTATCAGGTGGTGTGAGTATTTGGGTGTGTGGTTTTCTAGCATCTTTTTCTTCTTGCCAGCCTAATATGCATTCTCAATAAACTCCCATATTCTCAGCTCAATCTATGAGTGTGAAGCCTTGGAAAGAAGAAACATTCAAATAACATTTTGCCACAGACCAATTGTTTACCATCTATCTGTCAAATCATTTAATCCTTGTGAGTTTGTTTTTATAATGTGAAAAATCTCCCTGGAAAGGGAATTCTTCAGCACATTTCTGTACCTACGACTAAGCCTTTGCAACAGTGAATGGGGAAAACATTCAGAAAGAGCATAGAGAACCAATATGTAATTTTCAGATTGCTCCATATTATTATTATTATTATTATTATTATTATTATTATTATTATTATTATGCATAATTTTAGATACTGATCGTTTTGATATTCTGAATGGAAATTCTGAAATTGACTGTTCTGCTACAGTTGAAATAATCTAGCATTTAGAGATTGGGTATTTTCCAGTACAGTCAATTACTGCTTCTGACCCCGAGTCAGTGTTGGCACATCAGAGGTTTAGTAGTTCCTTATCAAAATGCAAATGTTTTAGTACAAAATTAGAATGTCTATAGCATTAATGCTTGCTTCTTTTGATTACTATCAACACTGTGTACACCTTTACCTATTTTCAGTGGCGTATTTGCCCATGTCCCTGGGCGCAAAATCTGCCCCCCACATGACCATATGCCTTCCGGCCCAGCAGCCACTGCGCCTGTGTGAGTTTCTCTCGTGCTGTGGCTGCTGGACCAGGAAGAGGGGCTGGGCAAGCTCTTACTCATGAGTAACCACTTTAAAAAGTAAGCGCGTACTCATAATTACACCCCACTTGCTCGCGAGTTGGGCTCCAGCTGCTCTTCCCAGCCCAGCAGCTGTGGTGTGAGAGAAAGTCATGCCTGCCTGCTGGGCCAGAAAGAGGGGCTGGCCCCGGCTCTTACTCGCGTGCCAGCGTTTTAAAAAATAAGCTCTTAATTGCAAGTTAGGCTCCAGTCCCTCTTCCCAGCTCAGCAGCCGGGGCACGAGAGAAAGTTGCACCGTGGCTGCTGGGCTGGGAAGAGGGGCTGGAGCCTGACTCGTGAGTAAGTGGTGCTTACCCACGAGTAAGTGGGCTTCACAGGGGGGAGGTGCCCAGAGGGGTTTTTGCCTCCGGGTACCATATGGCCCCTATACACCTCTGCCTATCTTTAGTCTCTTTGCTGAATATGATTAATTAAATATTTCTTGTATTTATAAGAGATGATAAACTATATTCATTTCATGCTTCAGCTCTTTAGCTGTATGACAGTTCTTTACTTCAATAACTTATAAGCCTAACACATGTGGGTAGCTTTCAAAGCTTGGCTGACCCTGTATAAATGTTGCTTGTCTGTAAATGAAGCATTCTTTGCAGAGGGGAACAGGATGTTTACGCCCTATGTATGGGATATATCCTAAGCATGTACACATTGTTGTAAGAAATCAGTCACTGTGAGAGGGATGTCACATGAAGATCATCCCTTACACGTGAAGAACAAGAGTTGCAGAATAAAAGGGGATTGTTTGAGTCAGTTGTATACACAGTTCTCATCCTGGCGCAATATATCTTCAAAGGAAGGAAAGGGAGAAGGGAGAAAGACACTTATAGCCCAATCCAAAGGGTGGGGTGGGGGTGGGGGTGGAAGAGCTGCAGTCAGGATCGCTGCTGCCATACTGCCTCCAAAGAGGCAATCAATGGTGAAGTTTCCAGGGGGGAGAAACTCCTTTCTCTTCTAGGAAAGCCCATAGCTCTATGTGACTTATGTCATTCTTTTGGGTGACATTAGTTTGCACCACTGAAGGGGGGTGTTCCTGGGCTGAAACTGCCCTGGGAACCAACTGAAGTTGGATCTGCCCCTGAGGATGCCCCGAGGATCCCCCATACTGGTGCAGGCTCCTGCAAAGGAGGGGCACTGGCAACCATGGCTGCTTCCAGGTACAGGCACCATGCAGTCAGCCAGTGGCCTGCTACCAATATAATAGCCCTACCACTAGCATATCTGCCCCTCAGGCCACTGAAGTGGGCACCCACATTGGCGCAACCCTGCACTGCTTCCTAATGTCCATTGCCCCCCCTCCCAGATTGCACAGTTAATCAGTAAGTCATTTTATTACTCTGACTCAGGTATAGAATAAATAGGGAGAGCAGAATAGTAGTAGTACAAGAGAGTGAGATTGAGTGATGCAATGCAGCAGTAATTTAAGTGTGGTATTATTTAAAAATTGCACTCAAAAAGAGTTATTTAATCCTAGATCTGTTCTGCCCAGCCTAAATAAGACGTCCTGGGGACACTAAAAAAGCATCCTGAGAAGGCATTCTGCACAGCTTTCTTTCCAATACATCTTCAGGAGGCCTTATTTTAGCTCGTCTTTTTTGGAGAGTGCTTCCAAGTGCACCTTTTCCACTAAGCTGCCTGCAAGATGTCTCCTGCCTGGCTGTGTAGAATGCAGAGCTCAGGAGGTGTCTTATTTTTCCCACCTGATCATTTTGCTGTCTGGTTAGTTTCACTCTCACATTGCGCCCAGTGCAGATGAAAGGTGTGCCACTTGCTGAAGGTTACCCCAGAATGTTTGCACTGTAGGCTATGATCCTAGGTGCCTTTTCAGCCTGAGAAGTATATAGTTGTACTCAGCTGGTCCTGCTGATTCCAGCAACATATATTTTTCCTTTTAAGAAAAATTAGAGGAGCTATCTTTGGAGATTTGCAGACACGCATGAGAAAATTTTAGCCACTCAGAGGACTCCCATTGAAAAGCATTGGGATTGCAGAAGAAAGGTCTAACGCGTTTCAATGGGTAGTAGACCTGTCCTCCATGGTCCCAATGCAGTCACTTCTTTTTAAGACATCCCACAGATGGCTTTTTTGTGCTGTGCACAATGGAACCTAGTATTCACTTTCATTGTTTTAATCTAAATATCCAATTAATGTTATTTTAAATCAAAATTGTATTTCTAGCTTAGAGAAACTAACTCCAAATCAAAGACATAGGTAATCCAAAAAAGGATCAAACATTGAGTGAAATAAAAAGATAGGAGGGTAGGAACACCTAGTCCAGTGAACAATTTGGTGGGACAGTCCAAAGACATATAATTCCCTTCTCCCAGAGTTCAGGCATGCAATAGTCACCTATTCCAACAGCAATATGTCCCATTCACATTCAAAGGTGTGCATCTGCCTCACTACGTGTTCTGAGCACCCAAAAAAATAAAAATAAAAGGAAATGAGACCATTGCTCTCAATGGCCCCATTTGTTGTAAATCCATTGCTGTACACATTTGTGTGAAATAGCATTCATAGTCACTGCCAAGGGGAGAAAATGGCCTAGGGGGACATTTCCAAAATGACGATCTAACACACCAGTTGGCAGCTCAGCAGAAACAAAACTGACATGATGTAAGGTAGGAGAACTAGGCTGGGAAAAATAAAGTGATTGAGTGCACTCTGTAGAGGGTTCAACCCAGGATTTTTCAAAAACATTGGAATGTTGGCATTTTTTTGAAAAACTCAGGTTTGTGGAATTATAATGGGCCAATTCCACTTTAGGGAAGGGTGAAGTACTTCCCAAAAACTTGATATTTTCCTTTGTCAACCCATTATATGTCTACCATGCAGAATCCACCTATGAGAGTTTCAGTTATTATCCTTCAGATCTGGGTCACAACTCACATCTGTGGATGTGAGGAGCTTTGGAGGGTCATACAAGAGATCAACCTGGTGTAGTGAATAATTTGGTAATATTCTATGTAGGAAGTTAGGTTCAAGTCAGTGACTCCTGAGTGAACCATGTCAGGTTTCCATTTTTTATACTAACTTACCTGATAGTGTTGTTATATTAGAAAGATAACGGCTATTCTGTGTAGATATGTGGAAAACAAATGGCACATTAAGACAGAGATGGTATCAATGTCCTACGAACTAAAAAAAGTAATCCGCATATGATATCATGAATAGGTTTTGGGTCTAGAATCAGGGCAACTTGTTCAGATCTCTACTTTGCCATGAAACTTGTTTGGTGTGTAGCTACAATGTACTGGGGAAACTAGCAATGACTGATTTTGTATATGCTGAAGGTTAACATAATTAATTAATGTTCCTCTGGAATATTCAGGCAGAGAATACTCTCTCTTTAAAGTACCTCAGTAATATACACTTCAATGAAGAGGTCCTGTAAAAAGATATGGGTCTCAGGGGAAGGGATTCTGGCACTTCTATGTACCACAACCTATATAAATGTGAGTATAAACAAACTTGTATACTTTTTGCAGCATTCACCATCATGTGAAGAACATGTAAGTGTGCAGGTTGTTCTCATGTAAGTTTCTAGTAAAAGTTATGTGTGGAGGATGAGGGTTAATGAATGTGATTTTATTCCCTTTATATACTCGAGTATAAGTCGACCTGAATATAAGTCGAGGCACCTAGTTTTGCCCCCAAAACTGGGAAAACTTGACTTGAGTATAAGTCTAGGGTGGGAAATGCAGCAGCTGGCTTCCCCTGCCCAACTCCATCCAAGGCCCCACAGGGTCTCTGATGGAGGTGGGCTGCACTGGGCTGGATCCAAGCCTGTGCAGGGTGCAGCCTGGCCTGCTTCCCCTGCCCACCTCCAGCCATGGAGGTGGGCAGGGGATCTCTGTATCCTGCGCTGGGCTCAGATCTAGGCTTGATCCAAGCCCAGCACAGGATGCAGCCTGGCTCGCTTCCCCTGCCCACCTCCAGCCGAGGCATGGAGGTGGGCAGGGGATCTCTGTACCCTGTGCTGGGCTCGGATCCAGGCTGGATCCAAGCCCAGTGCAGGGTGCAGCCTGGCCTGCTTCCCCTCCCCACCTCCAGCCGAGGCATGGAGGTGGGCAGGGGATCTATGCACTCTGCGCTGGTGAAACGTGCCTTGCTTCCCGGCAGGGCAGCGAGAGTGTGGAGGCTTTGAAAGCCTCCTTGCTCTAGCTGCCATGGCAGGGGGATCGAGGCGCCTTGCAGAAGCCAGCTGCTTTGGCGAGGCTTTGACAGCCCCCTTTGACAACCCCCTTCCCACCATGGCAGTGGTAGCAAGGGGCCCTTCAAAGCCTCCCCTCTCTGCCCCATGGCAGGAAGTGAGGGGGTTGTTAAAGCCTTGCAGAAGCCAGGTACCAAGGCAACCGGCTTCTGCAAGACTCGAGTATAAGTCGAGAAGAGCTTTTTCAGCACAAAAATGTGCTGAAAAAGTCGACTTATATTCAAGTATATATAGTATATACACATTTAACATTTATGTATAGCAAGCAATGTTAATGCATACAGAAAAAGTAGCCAAGGCTTAAATTCAGTTGCAACAATTTGTATACTCTGTATACTCTGTTCTCTCACCCTCAAAGCTCAGAGGCTAGCTATAACTATTTAAAGGTTAAATGAAAAAAAATTAATAAATACATAGGCATTTTACTATTATATCACACACACATGAGGATTGAGATAATGCACAGACTGTAGGCCCCGGACTGCACACGCGTATTCACCAATATTCATCAATATTTGTTAATTAGTTTCATTGTTTAAAGCATTTCTGAACCAACTTCTCACAACTATTGTGAAAAGCATGGGAATTCTGGAAACATTTTTGAAGTTGTATAATAAAATATATATGGTTGCAGAGTTTAATTGATATATTCTATTCAAAAATGTCAAGGAACATATGGACAGCAACCTATTCCTGCAGCCAAACACAGTCAAATACAAATCAATGTCTGAAATAACAGCCTTGGATTAGCTATAGCAGACTGTGTGGGACATGGCCTCTGTCTTATTCTGCCCTAGAAGTTAAAGATGAGGCCAAAAACAGCCCTTTCCTTTAAGCACTTTCCCCCTTGCTACTTCACATGTCTGTTGACTGATTGCATTTCTGACAGTGAAAATGTATACAGTTATACTCAATCCATGCTTAATGACTGCCTGTTGTTTTTTATTGCTTGAGCTGTTGCTTGGGTATAGTTATGACTTATAGTTTGACCATGGCATTTTGGAAGAGACTGAAAAAGCAGTATAAATGTAAATGTAAAAAGATACAGCTCATTCTGTCTTTGAAATTGTTGGTGTGAAAAGAGCTCAACAGTGTTTTATTTAAACAAGGTCTGCTTCAACCTTGATTGACTTGCAGTAAATTGCCTGGTACGAGAGGCAAAAGGAAGTGGATAGAAAAATGGCAATCAGCACCAAATGTTTCACATATTGATTGACAAGCACCAGAGATGTGCTAGAGTAAGATAAATTGGCCAACGGGTCCCATCTTGACAGCTCCTGAGATGGGAAAATTGTTCCTGTTAATTTGCTGCTGGAACTTTGTCATTTACAGAGATCTACATTCAAGTATCTTCTAATTGTGTAAACAAAGTTTGGTTATGCACATAACATATTACGCTTATAGGTATTTTAAAAGAAATTCTTCACTGTTTTTTTAAAAGTTGCAAAGGGACTTAAATGTGTGAAAAGAGAGGGAGTGTAAACCCAGTTCTTTTAAGGAGCTCCCTTCCTCTGAAATACAGTAAATTACTCTGCTGTCACTATGAGGTCCATTTTCAGGTCCACTTGAGTTCAAAAAGAAAACAGTGTATTGGTGAGAGTTCTCCAACAAATTCTGAAGAAGTTTCCTTGGCTAGGGCCACACTGGAGCTGGATCTAAAAAATTTTAAGGGGAGCAAAGATACAAAATGACGCTCCCCACATATTATATGCATATTTTTATTTATGTATACATATATAATCAACAACTCTTTTAAATGATAAAATAAATTATGTTGACCTCTATGAATTGTTAATAATTAATTAGATTTTACAATATTTAATCTATTGTATATACTCAAATATAAATCGACTTTTTCAGCACATTTTTTTGTGCTGAAAAAGCCCTCCTCGACTTATACTCAAGTCAAGGCTTTGACCGCCCTGACAGCTCCCTCTCTTCCCACCATGGCAGGCTTTGAAAGACACCCCCCCCCCTGCAGCAAGAAAGGGGAAGCTCCACTCCAGTGGCATAGCTACCAGCCATCACCACAGGAGGGGAGCACAAAATGGCCCAACATGGCCACACACCCCTGCCAGGCTGAGCATGAGTGCAAGTGCCCCAGAAGCCCTGGCTACACAGAGCCATACTGGCTCTATATGTTAGTAAAGGTGGGTTTTTCAGAGACAGGTCCTGCCTTTGAGCTATCTTTAAAGTTTTGGTGAGTATTTTTTAAATTATAATTTTTACCTGTAATGTAGGTTTAACATGTTGTTGTTGCCCTGAGCCCTTTTAGGATGGGCAAGGTATAAAACTAAAATTAAAAATGAATTTTAATTTTTTACAGCCTACCCATGAGCCTTTGCTGAATATGCAAATTATTATTATTTTAAAATTCATTTTTAATTTTAGTTTTATAGGTAAAAATTATAATTTTAAAAATACTCACCATAACTTTAAAAATAGTCCTTGCAGCATTGGGAGAATTGGGAGAATGGGATGCACATGCTGCAGAACAGCTATCTCTTCCAGGAAATTAAGCCTCCCCCTCTTCCTGCTGTGGTCTCCTCTCCACCTGTTGCCCAGGGCACCTTCCCCCCTTTCACTGGTGGGATTCAAATAATTTAACCACCTGTTCCAGTGGTGAGATTCAAATAATTAAATAATTGTTTACAAGCACCATTTTAACAACCAGTTCTGCTGAAGTGGTGTGAACCTGCTGAATCCCACCACTGCCCCCTTTGCCCTGTAGATTCAACCCTGGTCCCCTATCAAAATATTATGCCAGTAAGTGAGTTTGCTAGCTTATTAAAATATAATTTACTAGCAGTAAAGCTTCTTGTGATGAACAATACAATGGGTTGTAGTCAAGTGTTGGTGGCAGGAGCAGCATGTCATGTGGCAACAGGCAGTACTGGGAGGCATCAGGCTGTGCATAGGAACTTTGGGAGGTGTTGGGTGGCTAAAAGGCAGCAAAAGCAAAAAGCCATGGCACAAGGAATTGGCCAGTTGCTGAGCAGGACCCATAGAGGCTAGGGTGGAAATGAGTATTGCATGGCAATTTGCTGGGAGTTCATCATCGCAGCGTTCTAAATGTTAGACAATTATAGGTTAGGATTGTACAGAATTATAAGTGATTGAGCAAAGGGGAAAGCTGGAGAAAACCCTCTTTTTTGCTTCTGTGTTCATCTAACCTTTGCTTTAAATTTCAGACCTTTAATTTTTATCTTTCAAATTTCCTTTGCTTCTTTTATCCTTTCTATTAAAGAGTTATCTATCATTCCAAAACAGGTGGTGGCATGACAGCATTTGAACCCTAGTTTCCCAGTTATGTAGAGGTAACTTTTTGGTGGTGCTTCTGTATATATTTTTTTCATCATGGTAACATTACAACGCATGCCCTCCTCCCAAAACTAGCTTTTTTGGTTGATCTTGCATCTCCATCTATTGTGCTAGGTTTGCTGATATTTGTTTCAGTGACTTTTAAGGATATGTTAATTTTAAGCTGTCAGCTATTCAAACTTTGTTCAGTGGAATGTATTAGAATATATAAGATAATCGTATCCTTGATTTTCTGTCTGTAGATGTGCCCATGCCCATTATCACCTAGTTGTGGAGGTATACTCTCATGCATGAGAGCTACAACCCTAGGGATATTTTTATACAACACAGCAACCATGAAAATTGTATTTTATTTATAGAAGACTGATGTTTTATCAGGATTTCATGGGAATGTTTGTTGGGCAAAGGAGCAATGTGTAGGGAAAGAATGACTGTGCCAATTCTCAGATCAAACACACAAAAAGCAGGGATTTTTGCAACCATTTAAGATATGGTAAATGTAATTAGTTTAACTATCTGGACAAAGGAAGGTTCATTTTATCTGCCTAAGTTTGTTGATTCTGTTAGCCTTTTGGAAATTTATGAATGTACTGATTTCTGAAATTGTAATTCAGGGCATGCCTTAAGCATATGCTTAAAGATGACAAAGAGTTAATACCTAGTCTTTGGTATCTTTGTGGAAATTTCAAATTAATGCTGCCTGTGACATTGACAATGTCTTGCTTGTGAAATGCTAAATTGTTACAGCTCTGAATATTCTCATCTTAGTTTTAAAAGGTGTGATCTTTCCCACCTACTACTTACCCTGGCAGAGTGAATCATTAATTATTGCTATGATTTCAACAAATTCTTCATGCCATGTATTTAAAAAGGACATGTTTCAAGAAACTGTCTTAGAAAACCCAGGCTCTGAAAATATATTTATGTATTTGAAAGACTGATATCCTGATCTTCCATGCTGAGTACATTCCCATTTGAAACAAATTAAACAGACCACAATCAGCTGAAAGTACAACAGTCATGGACTGACTTGTGTGCCTGTCTACTGACTAGATAGTGAGGAAGGGGCTGTGAAGAATAATTTTTGAATACAGTCTGAAAGTTCCAATAGCTTGGTATGGTATAAGTCACTCCCATATCCTGGTCCCAAACCATTTAGGATTTTATTCTACCTCAAAGGCACAGGAAGAGTTTTGGATCAAAAGCAAATATAGCATGAACATGTATGAAATATAACACATACAGAAATTTATCCACACTATTATACACTGAACTAACTTAATTATCAGAGGGTACATGGAATCTTCTTACAACAGTACTTAGGTTATCAGGATTGAACTGCCATATGAAATGTGTGATGACAAAACATGAGTCTCTGGATGCCCTTGAACATACGAACACATAAAGCTGCTGTATACTGAGTCAAACCACTTATTTATCCAGGTAAATATTGTCTGACTGATAATGGCTTTCCAGGGTCTCAGAGAGTCCTGCTGCCTGATCCTAGTAACTAAAGATATCCAAATACAATGACTGAATTATAATCTGTATTTTCTCTTCTTCTGCACATGATGCAAATGTAAGGCTGTGTTTGACTGATTACACTGAGAGAAATATTATCTATGGTGATAGGTGAATCAGGAACAGATTGTATAGCTTGATTAATTTGAATAACACCTGATAAATGACCAAACTTTATCATTTTAATATCAAATGTCAGTATGTGAAAGGTGTAGACCCTTTCACATCACAGATCTATTCATTTATTAGTTGAAAATCTCTTTAAATTGTTGTTTATAAATTTCTCAAGGCATCTCACAGCAGTATGAAAACATAGACAAATAAAATAATAAATATCAATTAAAATGCAATTTTCTAAGCATTGTATCAAGAGCATGTGAAGGCTTAGAGGTATAATTGAAGGTGAACTGAGGGAAAGCCAGAACAGTCACTGAATCATGCACGTAGGTAAGGAGGGGGTGTCTCGGGTTTTAACCCCCCATTCATGTCTGAAGCTCCGCCCACCCGTTTGTGGGTTTTTTAAACCTTTTAGTGCTTTTTCGGTTTTTGGCCTGCAGGGGGCGCATTGTTTGGGCTAGCAGCACTAAACTTTCAGGGATTATTTGGGGGACTCTCCTGATGATACTACCCAGGTTTGGTGAGGTTTGGTTCAGGGGCCCAAAGTTATGGACTCCCAAAGGGGGTGCCCCCATCCTCCATTGTTTCCAATGGGAGCTAATAGAAGATGGGGGCTACAAATTTGAGGGTCCATAACTTTGGACCCTGAACCAAACTTCACCAAACCTGGGATGTATTATCAGGAGAGTTTCTTATTGATACTCGGCCCAGGTTTGGGTGAAGCTTGGTCCAGGGGAGTCCAACACTTGCTATGGACTCCCAAAGGGAGTGCTCCAATCCCCCATTGTTTCCAAATGGGAGCTAATAGGTTAGATTGGGGTTAAACACCTTTGAGGGTCCATAACTCTTTGGACCCCTGAACCAAACTTCACCAAACCTGGGATGTATTATCAGGGAGAGACTCCTAAAGATACCCCTCTGAAAGTTTGGTGCTTCTAGCTTAACAATTTGCACCCCTGACAGCAGGCACTTCAATTTCCCAAGATTTCTTAAATTTAAATCCACCTTCTCTGCATTGGGATTTAAAGGGAGAATCTGAGGTCCCTCAGTTTAGAAAGAAGAAGAATAGTTTGGAATTATATCCCCCCTTTCTCTCCTGTAGGAGAGACTCAAAGGGGCTTTACAATCTCCTCCTGTGCCTTTGCTCCCTCACAACAAAACACCTCCTGTGAGGTGGGTGGGCTGAGAGAGCTCCGAAAAGCTGTGACTAGCCCAAGGTCACCCAGCTGGCGTGTGTGGAGTGCACAGGGCTAATCTTGAATTCCCCCAGATAAGCCTCCCACAGCTCAAGTGGCAGAGCAGGGGAATCAAAAGTCCCGGGTTCCTCCAGGATTAGAAGTGCACCTGCTCTAACTTTCACTACGCCACATTACTGAAAGTGATGCTGTTTCAGGGTGGGGGATAATCCACCCCAAAACAGCATCACTTTCAATGTTGTTTAACTAGGGACCCCAGATCCTCCCTTTAAGGTGGATTTAAAAGGGGAGAATTTGGGCTCTCTAGCTTTAAAACACCCACCTGATTGGAAAGTGATGCTGTTTGGGGGTGGATTCCCAGCATCACAGCGTGGTGCCGGGGAGGAAGCTTAAAACTCCAGATTTTGCAAACCAGGGCTCCCATTTTCCCCTCTATGCTCCTCTGCCCAGAGTGGGAGGGGCGGTGGGAGGGCAGGGCAGGGGATCTCCTGGCCATCCCCTCGGACCTTGGAGAGCTGCTTTTTATAAGCGCCAGGCCAGGGGCGGACTCTGGGAGTAGGCGTGGCCATGCTCCCCCCTAGGTAGGGCGGGGTGGGGGGTGTGGCCTCACCCCCCAACCCCCCCCCCCTAAAAAAAAAAATAAATCTTATAACTCTATCTGTCCCTGCACTGAATGCTGTTGGTCATAATTACCACAGTATCCAGGAATGCTGGGAACCAAATGTAATACAGCTTTTTCTTCACAGTCTTTGTGCAAACCCACTGACAGCTTCTGCTCATGTTCAAAAGCAGCTTTGGAACAAATACCTCTTGTAAAGGGAAGGAAGGAGTACTTTCCTGATCATCTAGCAAAGCACATATGCATTTTGGTTATCACTGCTGTTAAATAGTTGTAGTAGAATGCATCCATACTATGTTTTCTTTGCTTTTGTATCTAAAAAGAAAATTAAGGCCTTGCATTCTAGATTTTTACCAAATGTAATGTTAGTATTGTCATCTCTGCCTTGGCGAATGCCAGGAGAGTTTGAGGACAGTACCTGGAGAGAGCAAGTTTGGGGAGCATGTGATATCATTTCCGGGTTACATTGTGGGAATTTCCTCCAATCTCTACGGTGAAAACTGTAGAGCTATGGGGAAAGCCCTATATCATCAATATGGAGACCATTTTCTGGCCATTTTCCCCTCTCATTCAATTTCTTGAGAGTGGGGAATTGGGGCAAAGGCAGGGGCTCAACTGCCACAGGTGGGCAGATGGAAATGTGCACCAGACATGTATTCTTTGTGATGTGTTACTTTGGTGGAAATTTAGAGGCAAATTTTCCAATTTACCACGCAACCAAAATGTGTCTCTCTGCTTGCGCTCCAGTTATTGTCAGGTTTTACAGTTATTTTTTTCTTGCGTATGTTTCTCAGTGATGCTCTGTCTTAAACCTTTGTTATGTCATTGATCAATAATAATATAGTGAAATACTATAGGAAAAGCAAAGATTTTTATACAGAAACAACAGTTGCTTTAGCATATAAGTAAGCAAGTGGGAAATTCATGAGAGGATTAAAAGAAGAAGGATGTGTACCAGAAGTCAAAGGAGGTTTACACAGTCTTAAGGAATAATCTGACTGGTCTATTTGTGAAAGGTCTGTCATAAGAGCAAAAATGTACATGCTTTGTGAAAGCTGAGTTCTTTATCCAAAGTGATAGGTTAAAAACACTGATATATAACGTTTGGGGTTAACCATGACCTTTCTCACTTGTTCTCTCACTTATTTCTTTTAACCGAAACAAATTATTGTTTCCAAAATATGAAGATACTATTAAGCATATGCCGAGCAATCAGCCTGCAACTTTAACAGTTGCATGAAGGAAAGGAATTTTCTCATCTTATTCAGTGATGTTTTCCCAAGACAGCAACAGATTTTGTAAAATGAGGGTTATATCTCCTCATTATAGAATCTAATCTTCTCAAAAGACATTCAGCAGCTGCAAACCCTCACATCTTTTTGCTGTAAATAGTTTTTGTAAAATATTATTTATTCTCTCTTAACTAAAAAAGAAAAGACCATTGGATTATTTAACGACAGGAATATAACTAGTTTGTATTTTGATTGGGGCAAATCCACATTTTTACAAATTCTGGATGTTATTTTAATCTCAAAGATAGATTATGTGATGATCCTCTTATATTTATGGTATTCTTTTAAAACACAATTCATAAGAGTAATCAGTTTCAATATGATGAATGACAATTCAAGGGATGACTAAAATAGTTTTGAGTAAGAAACAGAACAGATATGTTGTGGTACTGTAATTTACATTCTGGGATGGTGAGGGAATTGCAGCAGCTATATCTATTTTTCAAATTGTTGGAGTGGTTTTTTTTTCATCGTAAAAACTCTGAACAAGCTAATTACCTGAGGCATGTTGTTTTCTTGATTTTTCTCTCCTACAGAACTCCCCTCTGTCATCTTTAATGTCTACAAATTATTTCCTTTCTAAATGTGTCATGAAATGTAAATGACAGGAAATTATTGTGACACTAAAACAATTATTTGCACTTTACTTTACCCCCCCCCCCTTTTCCCCTTCTCTGTCAGCTAAAAAAAGCTATTCTCTAATCCTGACATATCCAGAGGTGGACAAGAAAGAGAACTTCAGTGTATAATTGTATCCTGAATGTCCTGCAAGGAGGAACGCAGGGAAGCATACTGTACTTTAGCTTCTCAAGCAGAAATTTGATTCTCCATGCAGTTATGGGCCATGTCCAAACTTGCTTATTTTCACAAGTGAAATAATTCCAACTGTGTTTAAGTTATCGCTAAAAGGAAACCATTGCTGGGACATACAAAACAATAGATTGAATCTCTGGCTTTATTCAGTATTGATTAAAAGACCCAACTGAGAGAGAGGAAAGTTGCTGTTTTTTCTCACCTGCTGCAAATCTAAGATCCAAAGACGAGTGGGCAGATAGTCACTGTTTTTCTCTCAACTGCAGTAGCCCCTGTTTCCCTGTTTCCAGATTGACCGGGGAGGCGATCTGCTTGGAAATACACCAAACAATGTTAGGGTAGGTGTAATAAACCAGTTTTTTTTCTGATTATCCCTTCTTCAAACACTGGATACCTTCTTTGTGTGTATTAAACGTTATTAATTTTGAAGTCTTAAATTAGGCAACAACAGTGGGGCCAGTTTGCTAGCAGAGGGAAATGCTAGTGCGATGATCTGCAGTCTCACCAGACTGTATCCAGAAGATGCAGTGAGACCTTCTGGTCTGCAAGATTCTGTGATCTGGGGAGCCCGTAAAAGGGTCCCATCTTGCTCTGACCATGGCAGGACTCCTCAATTTGAGTGACAAAAATCTTAATGCAGAGTCAGAACATCTGTTTCAGCTTACTTGAACTTTGACTTGATTCCTGGCCCAGCCAAAGGTTATGCTGAGGGAAAATGTCAAACACTTCTCCAGCGAGTGCAATCTGCATTAGTGTGTACCACACATCCATCTCACACAATTATAGGCACATTTAACAATGTTCCGTTCTTTAAATTGTCATAATCACAGTTGACAGTCTAGGTGCTTCAGTTACGTTTGCTTTGAATAAGATCCAGGCTCTGATCCATGTCCCCTTTCAGTCATATCACAGGAGTAACTATGGCCTTTTCTGCACACAACACTTACCCCATTTTGAAGGTATTATCAATCCTAACATTTACCTCAATGTTTATCTACACTCCCCTTCACAAAACATTGTTTTCTGGCTGCCATAATTTTTTTCCATTTTTTCCATGCATCTGGTGCAGCAATGCTACTTAGCTTCATTGATTCAATGGTCCATAAAAATGGGGGGAGGGGGGGAAGGAGACACATGGTAAAAATGGGGGAGGAGGGGAAGGAGACACATAGTAAAAATTAAGAGGAAGAGGAGTTAGGTGGGGACAAAAAAAGGGCAGAGTAAGCACTGAAGGGGAAAAAATGACCTGCCATTTTGGTAAGAAAGAAATAATATTTAAATACTGTGTTTCCCTGAAAATAAGCCCTACCCCAAAAATAAGCCCTATCATGATTTTTCAGGATTTTGGGAGGATGCTTAAAATATAAGCCCTTTTTTAAAAACAAGCCCTCCCGGTAGTTATAGATCACAATTGCGGACAGTGCCCTGTGCTCCCTGCCAATGAGGATGCAGCTTGTGTCACACATGATGGGGGAAGCAATGGGTTGCCAAGAGCCCACCTTAATTAATTGTGAAGGTTCTGTATTTCCCCAAATATAAGCCCTATCCTAAAAATAAGCCCTAATGTATATTTTGGTGCAAAAATTAATATAAGACCCTGTCTTATTTCCAGAGAAACATCACACTGTGAGGGAAACCAGGTTGGAAACATTCCAGCCAGAAACATCACTGTAAAAGGATTTTCAGAAACAATGGAGAAAAAAATGTCTGAAAACATTTGTACAGCCATATGGAGGGGAAACTGTGAAATATTTCATTAGCATCCTGGAAACATAAGTGACTTGAACAGAAAAGGCTTTGTGAACCTTTTGGTACAGTGCAACTCTCTAACAGTAAATCCCTCAGTGTGTCTTTGCCTGTATCATGACTGAAATCACATGCAAGAAAAGTAGGTTATGCAGGGGCAGAGCAAGGGAGAACTGCGCCTGGGGCATGGGTGTGCCCTGTGGCCCCGCCACTCCCCTGCCACTCCCCCGCCTCACCCCAGAATGCCCCTGCCATGCCCCAAGAATGCCCCTGCAGCGGCACATGCTGGGTGCACTCCACCCACCCATCCCGCACCCTTGATGCTACACCACTGAGCTTACATAGAATTAAAGGGAAAAGCAAGTATGGATCTTTGTTTTTCAGAAGTCAGAGAATGCCTTCTGATGTCTGGTGGGTCTGTGAAAATACTGGCAAAGCAGAGAATGTAGCTAAAATGGTATGCACCTTACATAATTTAAAATGGAGTTCTCTTTAATGTTCCATCATGGAATTGCATCAAATATAGTGTAGAGTAGAATTTCACTAAGAAAATGGAGTTTTCCAACTCATTCCTTCTGAAACTTCTTGTGCCTCCAAATCATCAGAAAACTCTTTCGACCTAGGGACTGCAGCAGAAGGCAGAAATGATAATGTATATGAGGAGAAGTGGTTTTTGCTTGTGCAGCAAGGTTTTTGGAGTCTAAATTCAAGGCATGGACTCAGTTTAACCATTTTTGTTTGTGTCAAATCTAAGGTCGAATCCCCACTACCGTCTTAGCCAGGTTTCAGAACGCAAACTAACCAGGTTTGATGGATCTATTTTTCAAATGGTCGAATTTTCATCTATTTAGTTAGGTTTCAGAACACAAACTAACTGTCGTTTGTGTTCTGAAACCTGGCTAAGACGGTAGTGGGGATTCGACCTAAGATGATCATTAGAAGCATCATTACTGGCAGTTATTCCATCTGTTCCTTTTGGGACCTATCATAATTAAATTTAGAATATTTTTAAAGTACTAAAAAGGGCTGGATTTTAACAGCTGGGAGCTCATAGATGTGAAGTATTTTTAATGTATGTTATATATTGTGTTTTTGTACGGGTGAGGGTGTTTTTGTGCAGATAAGTGCAAATGAAGTACGATCAGTGCATGGAAGAGTAAGAGGGATTGTAGTGGTAAGTCCCATCTTCACCCAGCAGGTAAGGTGTCAGTATAACCTGAGATGGCACAATTGCCAAGGCTCAAGGCTTCTGGCTGATCACACCATCACTACCGCACCATCACTACCACACTACCACCATCCAGCTGCATGCACTACCAAGTATAACTAAGGTAAAGATTGCAGGCAAAAAGGCAGCTGTGAACATGGGCAGTTGGAGGTCTCACAAACAGGCAGGGATACACACAGACAGGTGGGAGGCATGATAATGGGAGGGAAGGAAGGAGTGCACAAACAGAGTCTTAATTATGGGGATAGAAGGGGAAAAGTCCCTGGGAACTCTCATGCAAGCACCCCCTCCCTCCCCCCAAAAACCTGGAAGTGGGTCTGCTGACTATTATTTCATCAGTTTTATCACTGTGCATACTCATATCTCTGTGTTAAAATCAGCCACACACCTTGGTACTTTGATCCCACTCTCATCTTTATTCTGTAGTGTAGTTGGTTAACTGTATCCTCTTCACAGTTGTCTTCCTAGAGCTATTATTAGTAGTGTTAGCAGTAGTAGTATTTAAAAATCCTAATTTTACTTGTCTGAAATCTTAGGAAGAGGGTACTAGAGATTGTAATTAATCAAAAAGCAATTGGCTGTTGTGACAGAAGACAATCAACTTTCTCGAGTTACGAAAGGGACTAAGCTAGCTAGCCCCCTACATTGTCCATCACAAGAGGTGTCACTGATTTTTTAAAAAAACTGACAGTAGTCAAGATGTGAGGAAAGTCTATCTCTTTATGTTTCTAACAAAACTGTCAGGTTATTACTTTTAAATTAGTATTTTGGAGTGTACTGTTATTGTTGGTTATATTTTCTGATTTCTAAAAATAATTTATAAGCAATTTCAAAGAGGTTTTTTTTTCAGAAAAGCAATATAGAAATGCTTCATTTTAAGAAATAACAAATTACAGAAGATCTAGACTATGTATTAATTTGACAAATTTATATGTAGTTCCATAATTGGATCTCCAAGGTATCTTATGTCAAAAAAAAAAGCACTAAAATAAAAATAGATAAATAAGCTAGAAATTGCAACGGACACCCACTGATACCTTTTCTTGCACCCGCTAAGTGTTTATAGGAAGTGAATGGGGCAAGCCTGGGCTTTTGCCCAGCAAGGCTTCTGGATGACTGCTGGAGATTTGATAGCTGTGCATTTTTTTAAAAAAATGTACTTTTGGTGGAAGCTGCCACCACAGCACAGGGATCTACACTGTGTTACTGAAGTTAGGCTGTGGCAATAATTTTGTAGCTAGCTCTGCCTCCTGTGGCAGACTTTTTGTGACAGCCATTTTGTTACCGTGCCCACCATGCAGTTTGAGAATTCCACATGTTCCTACAGGGTCAAAAAAGTTGAGTACCCCTGATTTATGACTTTTTAACAGGTGAAAGTCATAAATCAGGGGGTCCTTATCTTGAGTAAATAATATATTCATTCACCAAGCTAATAATTAGGAACATATGTACAATGTTTGAAGTCAGTACTCTATATCTGAATTGCCATAATGAACCAGTCATGTTCCCTGATAGCCACCCAACTGACTTCTGAAGATGCAGTTAATAGAAGTAGTGCCTTAGTAAGAGCTTCACATGGGGAAAAAACAATCTGTTAGATGCCCTCATCCCATAATGTTCAGTGCTTCATAGATGAAAATGGTATTTTTGAATTTTGTATTTTTGAATTTTGCTCTGAACCACTCTGCTTTCATACACATGGGATAATGCTACTTCCAGTGTACTTTACCAGTTTTTTTTAAAGTGGGTTTTCCTGCATGCAAATGATTGGTAAAGTGCACCAGAAATGTATTAGCCAATGTGTGTGAAAGCAGCCTAATAGGGAACCAGTGAAAGTCTTTGAACAGTGTGATCTTAAGCAAAATCACTCTTCTAAATCAGTTGAAGCTGATGGACTTACAAAGGTGCTGTGGATATATTTTCTCTTGTGTGAGAAGTAAAACTTCAAGTTAAGAAGTATGCTGATGTATCCATACACACCCACAGGTGTCACATGAAAGAAGAGGACTCTCTCCTTTCTTTCATACTTATTGAACATGCTTTTTGAATATTACAAGTGGAGTTTCATTCCTCAGTAAATTTCAGCAAATTCAAATTTATCTTACTTTCACTTACTATTCCTTTTAGAAGAGTTTGGATTTATATTCCCCCTTTCTCTCCTGTAGGAGACACAAAGGGGTTTACAATCTCCTTGCCCTTCCCCCCTCACAACAAACACCCTGTGAGGTGGGTGGGGCTGAGAGAGCTCTGAGAAGCTGTGATTTGCCCAAGGTCACCCAGCTTGTGTGTGTGGGAGTGTACAGGCTAATCTGAATTCCCCAGATAAGCCTCCACAGCTCAGGCGGCAGAGCGGAGAATCAAACTCGGTTCCTCCAGATTAGAATGCACCTGCTATTAACCACTGCACCACTGCTGCTCTCTTTCATTTACATAATCAATATTAAAAAGTTAACTTAACTAAAAATTCATGAATAGTTAATATCAGAGAGTGATGAATACTGTTTTAAAGCAATAAACAAACAAATAAATATTACAGTAGCCAATATGACAACAAAATTTTAAAAAAGGGATTAAAGCCAGTCTCAGTGGCATGGAATATGTCATGGTAAAGTAATTAGACTAGTAACTGGATCAGAGCAGATTGTGGGAAAACTCAGATTAAAGCTTCGTTAATTTAAGTTATATGAAAAAAATGACTTTGCCTTCAGAAACTAGTGTGGACTAAGCAGCCTGTATGAAAGCTTATGTGTTTGTGTATTGTGTATGATTTGCTCCTGCTTAATGTTCTTTGAATTGTGTTGTTCACCGCCCGGAGCCCTTCGGGGATTGGGCGGTATAGAAAGTGAATGAATGAATGAATGAATGAATGAATGAATGAATGAATGAACATGACATGAATGAATGAATGAACGAATGACATGAAATGAAACAGGGATCTCTAGGCTACTCTGGTGCAAGATATGTCTTTTAGTTTTATAACATGAAAATCCCATTACTTGTGACCTATAATTTAAAAGTACTGAATAATATCACCTCATGTTGGGTAGAGAGCACAGAGTCAAGGCAATTAAGTCTCGTGTATGTTTTAAAAAGTACAATTCACATTCTCCTACTCTATTAGTTCTCCAAGTGTGAGGAAGTTGTTGTTTTTCCTGGATGCCAGGACAATAAGAATATGCATGTTGTACTGCCTTAACAAATCTCTTCTCATTCTATAATTTCTCTCAAGTCAGTGAATACCTATGACCATTTATAAGATGTTCTTTAGCAAGGCTAGACCTGAACTTTTGTGATTTAGGACCATTTTTGTCTATATGTCGTTTTTATCATTTTATCATGACAGCTATGTGGTTTAGGCACTTCTACCCCACAGTAGAACACATGCAGCTTTTGATGGAGTATGCAAAAAAAGAAAGTAGGGCTATGCTTCTCTGTCCTGGTTTAACTGACAATCACTACTTCTGACTTAAAACTCTACATGACTGAGGTACTATAAGATACCATTTTACCAGAATTGAGCCTGACTGAAAATATTGGCACACCATTTTACATTTTGAGTGAATAATAGTTCTATAGTGAAGACCTGGGTTTAAATGGTGCTAAACTTTTCAAGACTTACCTCAGTCATTTATAAGGCACTTCTTGTCAATATTGTAACATTTTGTCAGATTTTTTGGTAATATTTTGTAACATTATTTTTGATCATTAAAGAAGTCCAATGGGCCAAAATGCATTTGGATCTGAATGAGTTGTGTAAGACTTTATATGGTATGATTCTCATTGATGTATGTTTGGAAGTCTATTTAGAGCTTTTTACTATAATATTTTGATTTTAACTTGAATAAACACGTTTATATTTTTGCTACATAGCAGTTTACATTTTAAAAGGCCCTATTTCATTTTAACTTTTTGGTTCTTTCCTCTGGTATTAAGGTTAGGTTTTTCTGGTTTTTCTGTTGGCATTCTAGTTCAACTGTACAAGCAAAATCTTGCTGTTCCAGTGAACGGTTTAGTGAGCCAGCAATGCACTCTAGTGAGCCAACAATGCACTGTTAAAATATTGCTTGTTCTATTCAAACTCTGATTCTCATTGGTTCCAGTAAATCTTATATGATCTTGATGCCCCCTATAGATACCTAAAATAGATACAGGTAAATAAGAAATATCCTCAAGTACATTAGATAATTATTTTCAGCCCTCCCCCCCCCCCCCCGAACAGATGCACATAGTTATGGAATTACAGTCTGGGACTGCTGAGTACTCTGGAGGTCTTGAAGTACTCTGGAGGTATATTATGTTCTCAGCCCCATCCACAGTCTTGGGTGGTTGGCACACCACTCCACCACATCCAGAGCATTTTTCGGCAGCATGGAAAAGCAGAAGATAAAAAAAATCCTCCCCGTCTCCAGAACGCCCTCCATAGCACTAACGGCTGGCATAAGTCAGAGTCCCGGGCTGTGGGGGAGTTCTCTACTAAGTCAGGGTGACTAATAAACTCCCACGAACACCTCCAAAATGTCCCTGCTATGCTGATAAGGCCAGTGCACCCCAGGTCCAAGGGCTGCCATGACTGCATGCCAGCATCTTTGCCTCTTTGCTGAGATAAGTGCCCCAGGAAAAGCAAATCTGCCAGCACAGCCCTGCACCACTACCCCAAGCTGTTTTCCCCTCTTCTTTGGATGGGACTATCTGCCTTGCAAGCCTGGAAGACCTTCAAGTAGTTAAGCAGTTCCAACTGAAAGTGGAACTAATGAACCATCCCACCCAGTTTGCCCTCTGACCATTATAGTTATAACTGTTCTTGGCAACTTTCTCTGGTCTATAAAATTGAACAAATACTTATCCATCATTTGTAAATCTGAATGTTTGGAGAATAAGACTTCTCATAGAATCAAATAAATACTGGTTAACTGGTTGGTTTGTGAGATCCATTTACTGTATAATCATGGGTTTCAAGATGATAGCTTTCTTTCTCTTTTTGGATTCGCAGATTTATAAATAGTTGCTAATGTTTATTTGTCAGGTATTTATGCACATGGTAAAATAACTTTGTGACTTTCTGTAAGACGCACAGATATCCATGATAACCATAAACACAAGGATTATTTATATAATGATTTTATAGTTAAATGAAAGATAATTTTTTTAACTATTCCAGCCTTTTCATGTGACACAATTAGAAGATTGATACTTAATTTGGTACTTGACTTTTGTAATCTCTACATCTCTGTTTAAAGGATTTTTAGTTCTGGTAAATGTGGTCAAGCTGATTTTGTGCTAAAAACTTACACCATTGTCTTTAGGATACCATATATTCACATATGGCAGAGCATATGCAGATTACAAATTATGAAAATTTGTTCTGTTTTTACTTACATCTCACATGCAGTGTTTAAACATAGCCAGAATGTGTGAGAATATATCATATACAGTGTCTCATATTTTTGCAAGGTGGGTCACATTTCAAAATTGCTGCTTGAATGGTTTTTCCAGAAACAGAGCAGAAATAAATGTTATCCTATTTATTTTGCCAGACATATATTTTAACATTTCACAAGCATTCTGCTTGTTACTGGATTTCTAATCGGAAAAAGTTTGGTTATATTATCAACAGGAGATATATCTTCTAGATTGGTGATATATCTTCTAGTGTGGTGTAGTGGTTAAAAGCAGGTGCACTTTAATCTGGAGAACCCGGTTTGATTCCCCACTCTTCCACTTGAGCTGTGGAGGCTTATCTGGTGAACCAGATTATCTCGTGCACTTCAATACATGCCAGCTGGGTGACCTTGGGCCTTCAGAGCTCTCTCAGCCCCACCCATCTCATACGGTGTTTGTTGTGGGTGGGACCGGAAAGGAGATGTAAACCCCTTTGAGTCTCTCTCCTTACAGGAGAGAAAGGGGGATATAAATCCAAACTACTACTACTCCTTCTCCTCCTCCTCCTCTTCTTATTCTTGCTCAGTGACTAAGGAGCACCTCACTCTTCTAAGCACTGCTCCCCAATGTGGCACCTTTCCCAATTTTCAAGAAAGAGAGGACTTTTGTTTGCTGGTGATTTCCACTTTAAAGCAGCTACCAAAAGAGGACTGGATAAAGTTCAAGTAGGCTTTCCAGCTGATGAGTGGTACCCAGAGGAAGATGGAGGAAGGGACATGGTGGTGCTTTTGGTGTGCACAACATGATGTTACTTCCAGAGAAAACCATTGTACTTCCAGTCATTCTTAGAGTGGCATGACATCACTTCCTTCAGGTGCAGGACTCATGCCAAGGATGACAGTAAATGTAGCTTTTCTGGTTGATGGCAACTTCAAGTGCAGATCTTCATAAACCGCCAAAGGAGAACAGCTGTTTTAAATCAAATAAAGGGAAAAAAGAGTTATTGGCACTGACAGTGATAAGTTTCAAACCCCTGAAGCTTGTGACCTGATCCCTTTCTAACCAAGAACATGATGTTTTAGTTTTCTATGATCGTTTAACAAAACAAATAAATATAATTGATATAAATATAATACTATAATTTAGTAGACAGCTGCCATTGTAAATATGCCTGCAGTCTGTAGTCACAAAACCTTTCTATATCTGCTGAAAACCTTTCACATCTGCTGAAAAAATGGAGCATAACCCAGCTCATGCCTTGCAGAGTTCATTCTTGCTAGGAGCACCCATATGGTCTGACAAGACCAGTGTCTTGCATATGAAGCTTGCCTTCATTATGATAGTGCCAGATGTAGGCAATTGTTGATCATAAGGATTGATCAGACTGTATCATGGAGACTCCAAGAAGATATCAGTAATTGTCATCCTTGGGCACTGTATGTCCTGCAACCTTGTGTTAGTCCCTTTGGCAAAAGTGTGACCATTGTGTTTGACTTAAAACTGGTCAAGTGTGGTTCGAGTTCTCTCTTTCACCCTGTAGCTCCAATACATTAACAATATTGCCCAAACTTTATTCAGCTGAAGATGCCTTGAAATGTAATTTTAATTGCATTGTGTGAGTGATGCCAAAATATATGTAATATTTCAAATATTACATTTCATTCAGCGTAATGTGAAAATTAAAGGAAAAAAGAAAAATTTTAACATTTAAATTAGTAGAGATTTAAATTTCTGAAACTATATGTGTAAAATCCAGCCTCTACATAGTAGGGAAACAGATATTTTCAAGTAAACCCCTTTTACATTTAATATAGGACTATATATAAAAGATGTTACATGCAGAAGAGCTTGAATGTCTCAATCACCTTGGTAGCAATTCAGCGGTCACATTTCCACATGGTTAAGCTACTCCTGAACGATTTTTTCATCCCACCAGACACATACCATTTTTACTCCTCCCGAAACCAGTCAAGCAACAGGTTTTTTTCCTTATTTCTTTTCCCCTGACAAGCATGATAAATATGTCCTGTGCAAAACAATTTCCAGCCATCTATCCTTCGACATTGGGAGTGCCAATGCCTGGGTACTTCCATCATAGAGAACAGTAATTGCAGGGAAATACCATGACCACAGACCCTAGTGGAGTAATCAGTTAGTGCTGCTGGGACCTTAAAACAGATACGGCTGTGCCAAATTTTGTTGGCGGAACACTCTAGTACAGTGATTCAGATTGACTAATTTAGAGAAGAAAGCAAACTCCAAGTTTGGAAGAATGATTTCATCTAAGACAGATGGACTGGTTTGTTTCCTTCTGGAAGAAGTACAAGGGATGCAATTGTGGTGAATCCAAATCATGTTTATCCTTAACTTGCCCTGACAAAGTAAAGCTACCTCTGTTCATTCTTCATCATTGAAAAGAGTGTTCTGTAACACACACAGGAATCATGGCCTCCAAAGTGCTGTTCATTGCAGACAGCTATGTCTTTAAACAGAAGTAATATGATACATGTGTGTGTTTTAGGTTTCTGTAATGCACAATTTACAGCCTCAGTTCAGTACATTATTTGTTTTTCTATGGATTTTCTGAGTACCTGGCTTATAAAGCCACAAGCTTGCATTAACACTCAGCTAGTAAGAAAGGCTATTTAGATAGATTTCCAGGAGATTTTAAAAAATAGCATTCTATTTCTTGACTCATCTGGAGCTTTTGTCACCCACGCTCCTCATAGTTAACCAAGCTTCTCGACAGCACTTTGGGCTGGGTAGGGATTACTCATGGTCTGCTAGGGAATGGGCATGTGTTTACTGAACACATTAAGAACTGACTTCCTGTAAGTAGATCTTTGTATCTTCTTCGATGTATTCCAAGGCTGGCAGAGAAGTCTCTGTTCTAGGTCTCCTGTTTTTCATGGACTGTTGATGGAAGGCACAATCTGCACACTACAACTTACCATGTTCCAAGTTTATTTATTTATTTATTTATTTATTTATTGTTTGGGCTTCTATACCGCCCCATCCCCAAGGGGCTCTGGGCGGTGTACAACATGAAATATAAATAAAACAAATTATAAAAATCTTTAAAACAGCGATGACAATAACAGTGATAGTAATAATGGAGGCGTCCGACCAACCCCATTTTTAAAATCCTCCCCAAAAGAGAGGGGAGGAAGGCGGCGAGTCACATTTGATGATGGCCAAGATGAAAGGCCAGTTGGGGACACCATTGTGAGGATGTGTCCTATGTGTCCTATGTGAGTAGGAGTTGAGTGATATAGTGGTTAAGTGCTTGCAGGAGTTCAAGCCCCCTGTGGGTCAGATATCCTGGCAGCTGGCTCATGGTCAACTCAACCATCCATCCATTGTTTGGTTGGTAAATGAGTACCTGGCTCATAGCTAGGTGGTAAAGAATAGCTGGGGAAAGCAATGGCAAACTACCCCACAAAAGGGTACTTCACAAAAGGGGCTTGCCTATAAAATCACTGCTCGCAGTGGTACCACAGGGGACGACTGAAGGGGAAACTTTACCTTTACCTGTGTAAGTACTTGCCATGAGTGCTTAAAAAACCACCTTTTCCATTATGCAATGTTTTTTCCCCATTTTCCTCTCTCAGGCCCCTTTCCCATGGGCCAATAAACACAGGTCTAGGATGTTTAAAAAACATTTTGCAGGGATCTTCTCACAGATCCCGCCCCCAAACGACTCTGCCCTGTGTTATTTCCCCCAAACTGGGTTTTTTGAAAATCACTAAACTAGTGAGTCTGTTCAAAAATCCCGCTCACCGCTCACAAGCGAATAGCTGGGTAGGAGGAGCTTTTTTGCCTCCCTTTTCCTTTTTAAAATGTATTTTGCAGCTTACATATGTGTAGCTATGCAGGTGCAGATGGTCATATTGTGAGACATTAGCATGGCTGTGAGGGTTCATTTGTGCATGCCTATATAGCTATGCATGTGTGGGAAGTAATAAAAAAAATAGACGTGTCTCCGTGTGAAGACGCAACAGCAACCTGGATTGTTTCCATGGGCTCCAATCACTGCCTGCATGGATGCGTGAACACAAAAACAGGAAAATTGGTTCCTTTATCCCGATTGCAACCTGTTATATGTTTGCTGTGTGAGGGGCCTCAGAGCCCCAGAGGTCTTCCCCCACACACACACATCTTATTCTTATCTCTCTCAGAAACCATGTGGTCTCTTATCATTACTCGCTTTCCAACAGAGGCTATAAAAGCCTTAGTATTTTGAATGAGAACCATAGACATGCAGATGGATGGATAGTCTCCATTCTTTTAATATGCAACTTATCCCTGGAATCAGGCTCCATCCCTGAAGACTGGAAGATGGCCAATGTCACACCAATCTTTAAGAAAGGATCTAGGGGGGACCCGGGAAATTACAGACCAGTCAGTTTGACATCTGTTCCTGGTAAATTAGTAGAATCTATCATTAAAGATAAATTATAAAACATGTAGAAAAGCAAGACCTGCTGAGAAAGAGTCAGCATGGCTTTTGCAGAGGCAAATCCTGTCTTACAAACTTACTAGAGTTCTTTGAGGGTGTAAACAGGCATGTGGACAGGGGTGAACCGGTGGACATTGTCTACTTGGATTTCCAAAAGGCTTTTGACAAAGTTCCTCACCAGAGACTGTTGAGAAAACTCAGCAATGAAGGAATAAGAGGGGAAGTCCTCCTATGGATTAAAAACTGGTTGAGAAACAGGGAAACAAAGAGGGTGGTAAATGGGCCGTAAGTTCTTTCACAATGGAGAGGATGTAGGGAGTGGTGTCCCCAAGGATCCGCTTTTGGGACCAGTGCCTTTTTTAACCTTATCTGGCATAAATGACCTGGAAGTAGGGGTGGGTAGTGTGGTGGCCAAGTTGCTTCAGATGATGACCAAATTATGTAGGGTGGTGAGAACCAGCAAAGGATTGCGGTAAGAGCTCCAAGCCGGACCCTTGATAAATTAGGTGAGTGGGGTCTAGAAAATGGCAAATGCAGTTCAATGTAGCAAAATGTAAAGTGATGCACACAGGGGGCAAAAAAAATCCAAACTTCATATACAAGCTACAGGGGTCAAGTGCTATCAGTTCACAGCATCCAGGAAAGGGATTTTAGGCATCTTAAGTTGGATAGTTCCATGGGAATGTCAACTCAATGCATGGCAGCTGTGAAAAAAGGCAAACTCTATGCTGGGGGGACTCATTAGGGAAAGGAACTTGATAAGTAAAACTGCAAAGATTGTCATGCCCCTTATATAAGTAGTAGTGGTGCTTGATCAAGATTTTGAGTACCTGTGTTCCAGCCTTCTGGTCACCAGATCTCCAAAAAGGATATTGAGGAGATAGAAAAAGTGCAGAGAAGGGCAACAAGTGATGATTGAGGGACTGAGCACCTTCCTCTATGAGGAGAGGCTGCAGCTGCCTGGGGACCCTTTTTTTTTTTAGTTTGAGAGGAGGCTGCTATAGGGGATAGAGTGATTGGAAGTCTATAAAATTATGCATGGGGTAGAAAGTAATGTTGACAGAGAGAAATTTTTCTCTCTTTCTCAACAATACTAGGAACCAGGGGCATAATCATTGAAATGCTGGGAAGAAGAATTAGGGACTAATAAAAGGAAACACTTTCATGCAATAACGGTGATTGGTGTTTGGAATATGCTGCCACAGGAGGTGGTGATGGCCACTAACCTGGATAGCTTTAAAAGGGGCTTGGACAGATTTATGGAGGAGAAGTCGATTTATGGCTACCAATCTTGATCCTCTTTGATCTGAGATTGCAAATGCCTTAACAGACCAGGTGATCGGGAGCAACAGCCGCAGAAGGCCATTGCGTTCACATCCTACATGTGAGCTCCCAAAGGCACCTGGTGGGCCACTGCAAGTAGCAGAGAGCTGGACTAGATGGACTTTGGTCTGATCCAGCTGGCTTGTTCTTATGTTCTTATGTTCTTATGTTTTTAGAGTAGAGTAGGGAGGGCACAACTTGCTTAACAAGAGACTGGGTAAATTTGAGACCTTTGTTGCCAACGTTTACAAAGATGGCTCTCCACAAGAAATCTGCAGGAGAATGAAGTAAAAGTTTAACAATTTTATTAGAAAATTAGAACTCTGTCACTAGAAGATACAAAATTCTCATTCTCAAAGGTCGATTCCCCATGGTTAGTTAATCATGTGATTCTCACGCAAAATATCAAGGTTTGAGCAAGAGCTCCCTACTGCTAAACACAGATTCATCCTGGTTCTGGCACTCCCTCTCCCCCTTATCACGTGTTTTTTAAGCGCCTGCATGGAAGTGCACCTTTTTTTAAAAAAAAGTGCTGAAACCAGATCAGTGGGGAGATTCAGGGGTTCAACATAGGTTTGTTTTCCTGCTGTTGGGAGTGACGTGGAGCCTTCTAGCCAATCAGAGTGCAGTGGACTGTGCGTAAAGTGCACGCAGCCCTTTTTTGTTTTGCATTGGCGGAGGCTACGTTGAAACGTGGCTGTGTGGAACGTGATTTCTGTGCCAACTGTAAACTGAAATTAGACTTTCGTGCCAGCACAACTGCGTGGGTAAAGAGTGCCGAAGCCGCACATGAATAAGAACATAAGAACAAGCCAGCTGGATCAGACCAGAGTCCATCTAGTCCAGCTCTCTGCTACTCGCAGTGGCCCACCAGGTGCCTTTGGGAGCTCACCTGCAGGATGTGAAAGCAATGGCCTTCTGCGGCTTTTGTTTTTTTTTTGTCTCGATCACCTGGTTCTGTTAAGGCATTTGGCAATCTCAGATCAAAAGAGGATCAAGATTGGTAGCCATAAATCGACTTCTCCTCCATAAATCTGTCCAAGCCCCTTTTAAAGCTATCCAGGTTAGTGGCCATCACCACCTCCTGTGGCAACATATTCCAAACACCCAAACCACATCGCTATGATAGAAGTGTTTCCTCATTAGTCCCAATTCTTTCCCCCCCCAGCATTTTCTAATGAATGCCCCCTGAGTTCTTAGTATTGTGAGAAAGAGAGAAAAATTTCTCTCTGTCAACATTTTCTTTTTCTACCCCATGCATAATTTTATAGACTTCAATCATATCCCCCTCAGATCGCCTCCTCTCCAAACTAAAGAGGTCCCAAATCAGCTGCAGCCCTCCTCATAGTGGGAAGGTGCTCCAGTCTCTCAATCATCATCCTTTGTTGCCCTTCTCTGCACCCTCTCTTTCTATCTCCTCAATATCCTTTGAGATGCGTGTGACCAGAACTGGGACACAGTAATCCAAGTGCGGGGTTGCACCACTGCTTTATATAAGGGCATGACAATCTTTGCAGTTTTATTCTCAATTCTTCTTAATGATCCCCAGCATAGAGTTTGCTCTTCTTTTCACAGCCGTGCCATGCATCTCAGCTGACATTCCCATGGAACTATCAACTAAGATGCCCAAATCCCTTTCCTGGTCTGTCAGACTGATAGCACTGACCCTTGTAGCTTGTATGTGAAGTTTGGATTTTTTGCCCCTATGTGCATCACTTTACATTTTGCTACATTGAACTGCATTTGCCATTTCTGAGCCCACTCAACTAATTTATCAAGGTCCCTGCTTTTGGGAGCTCTTCGCAATCCTTTGTGGTTCTCACCCACCCCTACATAATTTGGTATCATCTGCAAACTTGGCCACCACGCTACCCACCCCTACTTCCAGGTCATTTATGAATAGGTTAAAGAGCACTGGTCCCAAAACGGATCCTTGGGGGACACCACTCCCTACATCTCTCCGTTGTGAGAACTTCCCATTTACACCCACTCTTTGTTTCCTGTTTCTCAACCAATTTTTAATCCATAGGAGGACTTCCCCTCTTATTCCTATGGAAATGTAGCTTAGCGTGAAAAATAGCTACCGTTCTATCTACGCATGCGCGTGGTGATGTAGATGCACAAAAAAGTTTTTTAAAAAAATCCCACCCCAACACAGCGCAACTGAAAGAGCCGCTGAGCAGATTGCGAGTTCGATTGAGCGATTGTGGGGAGTGCTGCACTGTTTGAAACTGTGATAGACATCAATGTCCTCATCACACAAACGCTACAGTGGAAAGGGTGATACCATGATGAAAAGGTGCTGTTTCTTTAGAAATCTGGTTGTTTCCGGCTTTAATTTGTCAGTGAGAAAATGGCCAAAGAGTAGAACACCAATGCTGAATGTCATGGGCTAAAAAGATCAAATGAAATCAACACAGAATTCTTGCAATGGGTTCTTCAGATGGCAGCTACCAAATTAATGTGCACAGTGGTAACTCTTGTCCATGTGGTAACTCTTGTGCATGAGCAAATATGTCAAGTGAAAAGGGAAAGCTCCCTGTGGCTTGTAGGTTGTCTAAATCAGCACTGAGAAATGGAATTTCTTGTTGTTGTTCTGGCATATTCTACCCAGAGAAAAGTACTTTGCAATATCTTTATTTTATGCATATAATATAACTTAGCATTTGAGAAAGCCTTCAATGTGATTGGTTAATTGTTGTATTTCATGTTACTACTGCTGCAAGTATAATGACTATGAAATTCATTGAACTTAGTGCTGATGTTGAATCAGTGTGGTTGTAAAAAAGTGAGCATCCAACTTTATGTATTATTTCTAAGGGTTAGAAAATTAGAAGACTTTTTCAACCCAAGCTTTATTTTAATTCACCCAGACATAATGCTTATATCATCCAAAGTTCATATAGCAATACAAGATGATTTCTTTTTTCTTTTTTGGCTAGAAAGGCCAATATCCCTTTTAAAACTTTGCAAACATCTTGAATATGATACAAAGGAGAGAGTAGTACCAAGATACTATAGGTATTTTGATTCAGCCAGAGCTGTAATTGTATGTGGTAACAAACTATTTCAGTGTTACTGTTTGTGGTTTCTTTCATTACATTCATTGCTGAACTTTGATCCCTCTGTCCTCTTTCCCAGGTCGTCCCATTCCACCTACATCCTCGTCTAGCCTTCTTCCATCCGCTCAACTGCCCAGTTCCCATAATCCACCACCTGTTAGCTGCCAGATGCCCTTGCTAGACAGCAATACTTCCCATCAAATCATGGATACCAACCCTGATGAGGAGTTCTCCCCAAATTCATACCTGCTAAGAGCATGTTCAGGCCCACAGCAGACTACCAGCAGTGGTAAGGAAATCTTCTACTTGTGGCATCTACTTAGCCCAAATGGGCAAATTCCATTTGTCATTCAAGTAAAGACTCAAACATAATAAAGAATGGGGAAATGAACATATTTTAATCACTGTATTGCTTTGAAAATGTAGAGGTTTTAAAAATTTGTTGGATTCATTTTTCATATGTTTATAAGTGAACTTCTGCTTTTTTAATAACATTTAGAGTGTTTCTTTTATGCTATTTTCCAATGTAAGTCCATGAATGCATATTATTATTGGATTAAATGTTAATAAACGGCTTGTAGAATAGATATGTATGAGATATACTGCATAAATCAGCAACATTGCTTTGTATTTTTACAGAATAATGCATTGACTTTTAAAGTGCAGAAAGCTGTCCCTGTCCCTGGGTGCATGTCTCCAGGCGCATGCCATTTTGTCATGTGGGGAGCTCAGGGCATTGGCTGTATCCCTGAGCCAGGCTTCTCCTGCAGTGCGGCACCACTCACGGGTCGAGCTGTCTGCAGTAGCCACAGGCCGGCTCCTGCCCCCTCCAGGGAGGCTGGCGAGGGCAAGAGCTGGCCTGCCACCATGGTGCCCACCTGAGCCGCCTGTCCGAGCTGCCCGCCGCCAAGCCCTGCCACCCTGGCCTCCCTGCAGGTTGGCTGCTGACCTCCCCAGGGCTTGGGGAGGGCAGCCGGCTTGCAGGGAGGCCAGGGGTGGGGCTTGACGGTGGGCAGCCCAGGCAGGCGCCATGGTGGCAGGCTGGCCTCCGGAGGGCAGAAGTCAGCCTGCCTGAGCCACCCGCCACCGAGCCTCTGACTGCCATAAGTGGGATGTGGGGGTGTGTGGGAAGCTGTGTGCAGGGGGGGGCACAGGGAGCCGGTCATGCCCCAGGCACCACTTAGGCCCAGTATGCCTCTGCCCTGTTATGTTTCTTACTATTCTCGTGTGTGTGTGAACACTCTCCAACTAATCTTAACTTTTCAATCATCTCAAATGCAATGATTATGCTCTCTGAGACTGATTTGTGGCCTATGAAATATATTGGTTGTATTTGTTAAAATAAGAAAAAAGTGTTTGATCTCTGTAACTCAATTGCTGAGTAAGGTTCCTTGATTCTGCTCAGAAGTTACGTTTTTAAAAGCGATATGGAACTAGAACCATATCCAATTGATCTGAGATTCCTCGGTTGTCTAATTTTAAGGTTTAGGCTAGCTATTATCAACATCTTGCAACATCTATTGAGAGCCTTCCCTCCTTCATGGATCACTGAAGAACATATAAAAGCTTGTTTGAGTAGGATTCTTCCAGCCTTCTTATTATACTATTTTTAAATACTGTAACCACCTGCTACAGCATGACATTCATATGTCACAATAGTTAATAGGTCTGTAAAATCCATAACTGTTGAATAAAAGAGATCTTCTTTGTGGCGTTTTCTGACTTGACACAAATCTCAGTAAACAGCATGATCAACATTTTTCAGCTGTAAAGTGAAAGGAATGAACTAGAGGCAAAATGTTGCAGTTTTTGACAGAGAAGCAGAAGTGGTAGTTGGAAATAATAAATAACTTTTAGTGTATGTCTGCCATTGATCATGTCATTTTGGTATTTGAAGTTGTAGTTCTAGATAAATAAAAATTTGATGTTTCATCACATGGGACGTCCTTGTAATTAAATACATTTAGGATCGAGTCTTTCCTGAGATTAGCATCAGATTATTACCAGGTATGTTGTAGGACATTCCATAAGAAGTACATAGGAAATCTTAAAATGTTACAATATTCAGTTAAGTTATCTTACATTTTTACAAATATTATACGTCTTAAATTTTGGTTCAGTATGAGTTAATATCGAGTTGACATTACTTATTACATATTACAGTTGAGCAATTTTTTTAAAAAAGAAAGGTGACTCTCTTGATCCATATACATGCAATATTAATTTTTACTGAAGATATGTATGATTGACAGTGTGCTGATTTGTGTATCATTGCAGAATATATACAGGATTTTTTTTCAAAAGTTTCACTGATTGATTTCAATGTACATGTGCTGACAAATTCTTGCAGGACTGGAATCTCTGTACTGATAATCTGTAGGTGATATAATATCATTGCATCTCTTATAGACATGCAAAAATATAGCAGTGATTTTGTGTATGTAAAGTAGTAAGTATGAATAAAGTTAGCTTGTTTATATATTTTAAGTTTATTAAAACAAGTTGCTGTCTCACCAAATTCTAAAATAGTCTGGGGTGTTGAAGATTAAGCCAGTGTATATTTTTATCCCATTTGTTACCATTCTTCAAAGCTTCAGAATACAGGTCCAAAATTGTTTTGAATACAGGTGGGAGGAAAAATGTACTTGATAGCTTGTGAGCAAGATTTCACTATTGGATTTGGAAATCCATGAATATTAGATGAAATCTTTAATTCTTACTGGTGTACATTGGAATGATGTTGCCCTCGTTTAACAGATGGAATTATGTGAACATTTAAAATAACTGTAAATACAAACTATTACGTTAATCATGTTGCCTTTAATAAAGTAGTACTTGCAGGGATGATTGATATTCTCTGAATAAAAATATACTTATGTTTGTGTCAACCTTCACAATTAGATACTAATTCCTAAATCAATTTATGATGACTTTTCCCAAAGATGAGGTGATAATTATCTGATTACATGGCCCCGTGTCCTTCCTGCTAGCCATTCTCATATAGTTGGAAAATTCATACACTTAAAAAAAATGACCTAATCAAATCTTGTATCAAATGAGCAATCCATTGTTGATATTATGAAAGCCTTTAATCTACAATAAATCTTTATTAGAACTCATCAGAGCTTACAGTATGAGAGAATGAGATTATAGCACTCTTAAAATGACATTACATCATTGGGGTGATTGGTTTATCATTTAGAGAAGTTACATCAATCATAGCTAGCATAGCCACACAGCAAAAGAATCCAACCTTTTTACTGTAGAACAAAGTCATTGCAATTGCTCAAAACCAGATTTAAAATGAAATTAAAAATGCACTTTTTCAGTTATGCTAACTTAATGGAATGTATTATTAAAAATAATGTTTGCAAAAAGTTTGAATAATTGAAATGCATAGCAATGTATTCCTTCTTTGTCATTACCATCTGGTTTTACCCTACCTTTTAGTCATCTAACAATACGTTAATTTTAATTAAGCAGTCTCTTATCCATTTTTTATTTGTAAATATAATATAATATTCAGCAGAATCTAGCTGCTGTTGCACTGAGATGATCTTCTAGTAAGTAAGTAAGAACTTTACTCAGATGGGTATTATATATATAGTCCTGTGATTGCCCCAGTATGCCCATGGAACTCTCTCCCATGCAGTGGCATAACTAGGCAAACTGGAGCCCTGGGCAAAACCTGGGTTTGATGCCCCCCAGGAGCAAGCCCGGTGCAGTGTGCACCCCCCGTCCTTCTTGTAGCTACACCCAGTAGCGTACCTAGGCAAACTGGAGTTTGGCGCCCCCCCATGGGCAGCCACCCTCCCCTAAAGTGACCAAGCAGTGATTTTTTACACCAGGTCATTTCAAAGTCACCATCACATTATAGAACATGCCCCAACTCACAAATCTGAACACAGCAATAGGCCATGCCACACAGCAGAAATATTTTTTTGAAAACATTTTCAAAATGCTTTCAAAATGTTTTATTACTGCTATGAAAACATTTTATGTGTTGTATCCAGTTGGGGGAACTGGATCCAATTGGGGAAAACAGCATCACTTTCAATGTTATTTAAACTGGGAACCCCAGATTCTCCCTTTAAGGTAGATTTAAAAGGAGAATCTGGGCTCCCTAGTTTAAACAAGTGATGCTGAAATCCACCCCCAAACAGCATCATTTCAATGGTGTTTAAACTAGGGAGCCCAGATTCTCCTTTTAAATCCACCTTAAAGGGAGAATCTGGGGTTCCCAGTTAAAACAACTTTGAAAGTGATGCTATTTTGCAGTTGATTCTCCCCCACCCTGAAAGAGCATCACTTTCAATGTTTAAACTGGGGACCTCAGATTCTCCGTTTAAATCCATGCCAAAGGGGGGGGGGGATTTAAAATGAAAATCTGGGGAAATTTGTGGAGTGCCTGCTGTCAGGGGTGTAATTGTTCAGCTAGCAGCACCAAACTTTCAAGGCATCTTTAGGAGACTCTCCTAATGATACCACCCAGGTTTGGTGAAGTTTGGTTCAGGGGGTCCAAAGTTATCAACCCTCAAATGTGTAGCCCCATCTCCTATTACTCCCATTGAAAACAATGGGGGATGGGGCACCCCCTTTGGGAGTCCATTGCTTTGGACCCCCTGAACCAAACTTCACAAAACATGGGTGGTATCAGTAAGAGACTCTCCTGATGACACCTCCCAGGTTTGGTGAAGTTTAGTTCAGGGGGTCCAAAGTTATCGACCCTCAAATGTGTAGCTCCATCTCCTATTAGCTCCCATTGGAAACAACGGGGGATGGGGCACCCCCTTTGGGAGTCCATAACTTTGGACTCCCTGAATTAAACATCACCAAACCTGGGTGATAGCATCAGGAGAGTCTCCCAAAACATCCCCTGAATGCATTTTGTGAAGAAAGTTAGCTCAGGACCTGTTTCTGATTCGGTCATACTTATCAGCCCCTTCTCTTCAGCATGGCCACTGGCACATGCTGAAGGGGCTGGATATGGGAATTGTAGTTCCTGAACATCTGGAGAGCCGCAGGTTCCCTACCCCTGTGCTAGCCTAACAACTGCACCCTCTGCAGGCCAAAACCAGAAAAACAGAAAATACAAAAAATCCCACAAACGAACCTGCAGTTTTTGGGGGCCCCACAAGGGGGCGCCCTGGGCAACTGCCCACTTTGCCCAATGGGAGGAATGCCTCTGCTCCCATGCCTGTAAAAAGAAGAGCGAGCACAACACTTCAAAAGTAATGAACACACAAAGCCTCTATTTCAATGAATAGATTAAATATTTTAGGATCATGGAGTTCTGGGTGTGCATTAGAACCCTCATTTTCTCAACACTCTCAGGGTACAAAAATATTTCTTAATAGGATTGCCAGCTCCAGCCTCAGAATTTCCTAGCAATTTGGGGGCAGTGAAGAATTTGGGGAGGATTTCACTGAGCATCTATAGGTTAACACAGAGCATCTAGTATAGCACAGAGTTTGATATGTGCCAGAACGACAAATGTATCTATGTAGATTCTCTTGCCAACATGTTTCCACACTTCAGTGACTAAGAAATGGAACCCAATGTTGGAATATGTAGATGAAATATAGGAGCATGTGTGAATGTTATCTACTGAGGGGAAGAGAAGAGGTGTAGCCCTCACTCCAGTAATGTCCCTAAGTTTATCCCTTCACTTTCTTCCATATAAATTGAATGGTTACCATTCACTTCTATGGGTAGCAGTATAGGGCTGCATTTAGAGATACCGTTTGGTGAGAACAAACCCTTACCTTCTACTGCTGGTATTGAGAAATCTGGTTAAGGATACTAGAACTTGCCAGTTTGGCTCATTTCACATTTACTAGTGGTGCAAAGGCATCAAATGTTGTTTGGCTATTCCAGGAACAGGCTACTTACAACTGGGTCAGCTTCTGGTCTCCTTTCAGGGAAAATTTTCTCTGTAACCAGCAAAGTTTTTTTTAAGGGAGGGAGCTGATTCACAGCTAATCAGCTTGAAGTCAAGTTCTTCTAATCCACCATCCTGGAAACTTTGATGACTCCAGACTTCTTGAGATACAGAAAATTTAGTCAGGATTGGAGGGATGATCAGAAGCAGATATCCTTTCCCCAGTCATAAATTTGGGCTGCAGAGGAAAGGAGAGACATTAACTTTTCCTGGTATCCCTTTTGTAAAGGGGAGATCAGAAGTAATCCTTCTTTCTTCACCAAATTTCTCCATTTTGTGATTCAGAGAATGAAAGCATTGCATCTATCCCCATGCACCTTGGATGTTGGAAATAAAATTAGCCCTTTTTTATCATTTTTATGCATAAATTAAAAACATTGCTTCTGTCTCCATGCAGCTTCACCCAGATTTTAACTTTTTTTTTAAGATTTCAGGTTTGTACTGCAAACCTAGGGCTCATGGCATTAACATGTGGATTTAAGTATCCACAGATGTTAAGAATTAGCTCTATGTTATAGCGCTTTATAATTTCCTAATAAAATCATCAAATTCATTCTGTAGAAGAACAGCATTGGATTATATTAGCAGTGGTATATTTATATACTGTAAAAGGGAATTAAGAATGCAATGTTAAAGATACTAGAACTGCCCTAAGGGTGTCCTCTTTTTTGTTTGTTCTGTGTTTTTATTAAACCAAAAGGCTCTCGTCTACTCTTATAAGATATTCTAGTTAGTGACTTTTTGCATTCTGGACTTGCAAACCATGTGTCTCTGGTATCCAGCAGTAAAAAAAATTCAAATCAAAGAACCTTTATTGGCATAACAATATCGTGTTATTATATACACAGGTCCACTTAACTAAATAGAGGGGAACTTAAATAAAATACAAAGAAAGAAGAAAGAAAAGTTCAGATTTTGCTCCTAGAGTGTTGTTTTATATACAAATCCAGGTATTTGGCAACTGTGTCATTTGTGTCACTACTGGGGTTGTCCAACAGGAAGGAAATCTTTTGCAAGTCAGATGCATATTCTTTTTTGAGTAGCAGGGATGACAAATATTTAACTCTGGGTACAGCGTAAAGTGGACAATAAAGTAAAATATGGTCTATAGAATCTACACAATATGCAGTCTTTGGTGGTAAGGGGTTTTAATAAATCTCCCTGTTGATACAGCTGATGGAAGGGCATTACAACGGGCCAACATCATTGCTCTTCGGAGACTGGGCGTGGTTATTTGGTGTAAATGTTGAGCCCCCTTATTACCAGTGTAAGTGATGTCCACTGCTAAAGGAGAGCAAGTCCTGGAAGCCTTTTCAAGTAGGATCTGGTGTTCCTGGTCAAACAACCTTCTCTTTAGAAGTTGAAAAATCTCTTTGGGTGGTAACATGGCCAGAGAGTCCAAAGAATAGCCAAGTTTCTTAATTTTTGTTTCAGTATATAGCAGTATAATTTAAAGCCCTATGACAAGTTATAAAAATGGAATCCCACAGCTACAGAGTGGAATGCCCTGCAGATGGCTGAGTATCACCCTGTTCGAAGTGGAAAAAGTGGATCCTAAATTTTTAACTGGCATATTAGAAAATGTAGCAGCAACAACAAAAATCCTGAATCCTAAGCTTTTCTTTTCTTTTGCCCAACAAAGAATTTAGTTGGAGTTATTTAAAGAACAACATGAAAGGGTTAGGGCAGCTCACTAGGTAGCCCCTTCATCTCTTTGCCAGAAGGACAGTGGTTTAAGCCGTAGGTAAGAAACTTAAACATGCATATCCATCCCAGCTTGACTTTAGTAACTGCTAGATTCTAGAGGAACTTTTCTTCTGTATTAAAGTAGGCTCAATAGTGAGGACATTAAAGATCCCCTGGTACTTTTCAAGACAGAATGAGCTAGTTTTTTTAAAAGAAAGAAAATATCTTAAATCCATGAAAACACATTGGAGTTGTACAGATCCAGGCCTTCTCCAGCACAGACCCCCTGCTGCTATCCAGCTACATATCTCATGGGCAGGCAATACACCCTGAAGTCAGGTCAGCTAATATGCCAGTTCTATGTGAAGCACCGGAGACCAGACCCCACTGGCCTGATATGCAGAGCTCTTCTGAACCCTACTTTTTTCTCACAAGATTCATATTTATATTATTTGGATTTAGATATAGTCAGGTTACTACACTGGCCTATTGTATAGATTGCATGGCTTCCTCTATGACACAAAGATAGGGAGGGAAGAATAGAATCAGATAAATCTGGTTTTTTTAATGTATCATATGTAATTAAATAGGCTTTACTTGACAGAGGCATATGTCATCATAAATCCATTCGTCTTTGATGTGCCACTAGACTCCTTTTTGTTTTAATTACGGTAAATCCATCTTTAAAAACCTTTAAAATCCTAATTAAAGATGAACATATTAAGCCTACAATTGTCCCTCTTAAATTGGAATGAGTGTTTCTTTATCACTGAGACTCAGGATTGATCTACATAAAGAAAAACAATACAATATGAACAGTATGACTATGCAATAAAACTGGATTACAAAATTAGAGAACAGTGCAGTACAAACAGTATAGTACATACACTGAAGCAGGACTATGTGTATCAAACATTCTCAACTAAATTCAGCTATTCTGTGTGAAATAAAAAACCACAGGAGAAAATATCTGAAATAAGGTTAAACATTACAAATGGCACAGTGCGTTGGCTGGGGAAACGGGCCGTATCATGGCCCAGGGGGTTGGTCCTGGACCATGATACAGCCCGTTTCCCCTCTGTGGCTTGGCAAATGGGAGCTGGGGAAAGGGTTGTTGAGAATCACGTTATGTGCAATTCTTGTGTTTTAATGCAGCTCACAGCTGCGGCTGAGCAGGCACGTTAAAACAAAAGAATCGCACATAACACGATTCTCGTTTAACCCGCCCTGTGGCCAATTGCGTGGGTGAGGAGCAGGTTAGACCATGTTAGGGGTGTGAACCATGCAAAGTTCCTGCCCAACATGTTTTTTCCCCATGGTTATCCCAGGTTTATTGGTCCGTGCGGAAAGGGCCTAAGGTAATATTTTGCTTTGAGCAATTTTGTGGAAATCACAGGGACTACGTGAGAAGATTTCACAGATTCTAGGATCTGAGAGGTGAACCTACATTTCACCAGGATTGTCCACCCAACTCATTTTTATTTATTAAAATACGTGTATCCACATTTCTCCATGGTTCAAAGTAACTTAGAATAATCATCAAAACATTTTCAGTTTAAAAGCAAAAATAAAATGGCAAGCCCCAAATCTCTCTTGTCTACCTTAAAAGATGCCTACCAATTCAGATTCCCTCAAAAGCCCTGGCAAACAGGCAGGCTTTGCAGCATCTCCTGAAGATCTCTAAGAAGCACCCCACACACTCTCTGCAGGGAGCCCATTCTACAAAACCAGAGCCATTATAGAGAAGGTCCAGGCTCTGGTCAATGCCAGATGAGCTAATCTAAGTGGTTGAATAGCCAACAAATGGCTGCCTGGTACACAGGGACAAATGGAAGGGGATGGTGCTTCAAATGTGTGGGTTCTCAACTTTAAAGGTCATATCCAGTGCCTTCAATTGAATTTGGAAACAGAGTGGTGGCCAGTGTAGTTTATATATGGGCAATATGTGTCCCCTTAAGCTAGCGTCTGACGACAGTCAGACTGCTACATTTTGGACTAGTTGTAATTTCTGGGTCTTTGAGGGCAGCCCTATGTAGAGCACATTGTAGTAACCCAACCGGATGGCTACAGAAGCATGAATCAGCCTTTGCATCTAATGAAGTAGGCTGGTCCACAAAAAGGCTATGCAAGAATGACAAGTTCTTCATATTAAGGTTCCACAAGATTCCTGTGGCTTTGTTTTGCCAGACTAACTTAGCTATCCATCTACAATTTGTCCACATGAATTAGCTTGTGCTGCTATTTTATTCACTCCAACTATTAGAGCTATGCAGTATATCCAGTTTTTAAATTATTAATATTTATGATTCTGCATGCCTGAGGGTCAAGAATCTCAAGAACAACATTAGAGGGTAGTTGGAGGCCTGTATCATGGAGGCAGGGGTCAAAACAGTGAAAATTATGCCTCCTTTCATCAGTAGAATTTTTACGGTGGATCCAATCCCAGGTTTAACTGGAAATTCATCTCACTTTGTTCATAATAGCTAACTTTCACATAAGAATGTATACAATAGCAATCTTAGCCTTCAGGAAATAATGTTCTTTGATATCCTTGTAGACAGAAACTACAAAACAGAAATCTTTCTCTGCTCAGTTTTGTCATGCGTTAAGACCTGTACTATTCAGGATTCAAAGAGTTAGATATCGAAATTATATAAACTGGCTTTGATTGAAAACTGGGGTGTTATAATGTATTCTTATATCCGTGCTTGTATATGAACAACATGATTTTAAAAAGAGAACTCTTTTTTGGTGTATTTGGTATATTCATGAAATGGCTGTCAGTACTAGATTCCTTCAGATACTTTTGGCAGTTAAAAGCATTCATGAATTGGATATATTTGACTAATGCTCTGTGGCTGGTGCTGAAACTGATTTGGGACCATTTTATACATTTGAGTCAGCTGCTTATTCCCCACTCCCCATGTGTTTGTTTCCTTGTAAAACAGTGCATGTGTGGAAAGAGCTTTTGGCAGCTAGCAACCTTTTTTTGGTAGCTTCATGCTTTCCCGCTTTTATCTGGAGCCATACAGTATTGTTTAAAATTGTCTCCTTACAGTCCTGTGTCTATGGTTGCCAACTCTCAGTTGGGAAATACCTGCAGATATGCGTGTGAAGTCTAAGACAGGTGTGGTTTGGAGAAGGAGGGGACTTCAATGGGGTATCAGGGAGCAGCAGTGGTGTAGTGGTTAAGAGCAGATGTACTGTGATCTGGAGGAACTGGGTTTGATTCCCTGCTCTGCCGCCTGAGCTGTGGAGGCTTATCTGGGGAATTCAGATTAGCCTGTGCACTCTAACACATGCCAGCTGGGTGACCTTGGGCTAGTCACAGTTCTTCTGAGCTCTCCCAGCCCCACCTACCTCACAGGGTGTTTGTTGTGAGGGGGGAAGGGAAAGGAGATAATTAGCCTCTTAGAGTCTCCTTGCAGGAGAGAAAGGTGGGATATAAATCGAACTCTTCTTGTTGTTCTTCTTGTTCTTGTTCTTCTTCTGGGAGATCTCCAGATCCCACCTGGAGGTTGGAAACCCTATCCAAAAGAGTCCACATGGCTTAGGGCTGGAACTTGAGTCACTTATGACATAATAATCCTTATTTATAAGCCTGGGAAACGTTATATATATATTAAATGCACTCTTGAAGAGTACATAACATTTAGGGAGGCTGGCCATGAAATTATTTCCTTTGGTTTTGACTTAAAACAAGCATGATATGGAGCAGCAGCTTAAAACAATTCTATTTAAAACAATCACAGATCAAATAGGGAAACTGATGAAAAAGCATAACCTACAAACCATCTCCAAACCTACCAGGAAAATACAGCAGATGCTACGCTCAGCAAAGGACAAGAGAGACCCCCTTGCTTCTGCAGGAGTCTATCACATACCCTGCTGCTGTGGAAAGGTCTACATAGGAACCACAAAACTCAACATTCAGACTCGTATTAAGGAACACGAAATACACTGTCAGCTTAACCATACTGAAAAATTCTGCAGTTGCACAACATGGGTTAAACAAAACTGGACATAACATTTTATTTGAGAACACTGAAATTCTGGACAATTCGGCAGGTTACGATGTCAGACTGCACAGGGAGGCCATTGAAATTTACAAACACCAAGACAACTTCAACAAGAAAGAAGAGACTCTGAAAATTAACAAATCTTGGCTACCAGTACTTAAAAAAAGGGGCTGATAACCCGACCTGCAATACAATGCACTCAAACACACCTTTGCATAGCAAGTTCCACCCAAACACTTACTGATTGATTCCCCACCCTGGGACATGGACAATATACCCCACTAAACTTTCCCTTCTCACTAGACACAGTGTGAAACAGACTTTTCTCTTTGATACACCTCTGAAGATACCAGCCACAGATGCAGGCGAAACGTTAGGAACAAGAACACACAGCCCGGAAAACCCACCACAAGCAGTTGAATCCGGCCTTGAAAGCCTTCTACAATACAATTCTGTTTAGTGATTAATTATCAGGAAAAAATGGAGCTGCTGAAAGCAGAGAGAAGTGCTGAATTGCAACATGAGCTGTTAATGTTGCTTTGATCTAGATGTATATTATTTATCAGGTATTCTATTTAAAAAGACATTTGTGGACTCTAGCAATAGTCCTTCTTAAACTTTTCACTTCTTTCATTCAAAGTCCAATCTAAGTCTTGAGAACATCTCTTGAGAACTGAGAAGCTGAAAAATTGATGCTGGCGTTAGAACTCAGGTTGCTACCGAAGGAATGTTTCTGCACTGACATTGGCAATGAATGTTTTTGTTCTTTTCTTGTTATTTCTGAGATTTTGTTTTTGTTGCTGCTGCAGTAGCTAGTACAAGATCTGACATCTGTATAGAGGCCAAAATCCTTCTAATTTGTATCCACAGTGGATTGAGCAATTGTTACTGCTTTGATACAGAAAATGGCAAATGTCCAAAATCATCAATCAGCAAGGAATGGACCCCAACCATAATACAGGGGATACCAGAAGCTATGCTGTACAGTTGGGAAAAGACATATCTTTGCCAAGAGGATATAATGCTGTTTGATAAATTATTTATTAATTAGACAGGGACTATCAGCACATTCTCCTTCAATGTTAATCTAGAAATAGTTTAGCGTTCACTTATGTACAGAAGGAAAGCAAATTGCCTGCATTCATTTTGTATCTTCACTCACTTGGAGTTATTTGTATAGTGCCATCTTCAGCTTCCAACCAAAGATAAGAAAATTAAGCAGAGCTTAACATTGGTTTGGTGATGTCTCTGGTAATGCTCAGCAATCTGTCGCTATTCCAGGTACATCTTTTGCTGAACACTGAAAAAGTTGGGTACTGGACAATTGTGTTCATTCATTTACTTTTGAATGCGTAGATGGCAGGTTTTGGTGTATCATTCTTCAGAAAAGAGCTTTGGTTTCACAAGTGGAAAGAAGGGCCACAAGTTCTCTCTATGCTTCATCCAGCATTTGTTTCTAGTAGTGTCTGAGAATCCTTGTAAAAACAGCAAGGTAGCACTCGTTGACTGAAAGGCTATATGAGATCCTGATGATGTTGCACAGCAGGATGTGCTGACCATGTATCAGGAAACTAGCTTTAATTGAGACAACCAAAGGGAAGCAGGAAAAAAAATTAATGTCAGGTATATGATGCACTAACTGCAGCTTTTTAGCCCAATTGCTAGGAAAGGTCTCGCACCTCGTAATCAAAACCAACATCTAATTCATTTTTTAAATATAATATTTTTCTTAACACAGAGAAAAACAAAGTCGATCCATGGAGGGCGGGTCAACAACCCAATACTTTTCAGCGGGTGACAGATCTGTTTTCGAGCGGCTATGATTCTCTTCTCAGGCTATGAGTCTGCGTAGTTACAAAGATGGCTCCTTGGAGAAAAAAAAGGAAAACTATATATTGCCAAAATTGGCAGGACCAGCTGAGTACAACTATGTACTTTTCGGGCTGAAAAGATGCCCAGAGCAACATCCTGGGGCAACCTTCAGCTAACAGCAGCAGGGTGAATCACTTCAGTTGCACACAAAATGTCAGGTGCAAACACAGGGTGAAAATGATCAGAGAGCAAAACAGTCAGGTGGGAAACAGCCCTTTTCCTGCAATACAGTACTATCAACCCAAACACTTACTGATTTGTTCCCCACCCTGGGACATGGACAATATACCCCACTAAAACATTCCTTTCTCATTAGACACAGTGTGTAACAGACTTCCCTCTGTGTGTAACAGACTTCCCTCTGTGGCTGAAGATGCCAGCCACAGATGCAGGCAAAATATTAGGAACAAGATCAACCAGACCACAGCCACACAGCCCAGAAAACCCACCACAACCAGTTGAATCTGGCCGTGAAAGCCTTCGACAATACATTAGCCCCTTTCCCCCTCTGACACTTTTGCTGTCTGGAAAGCACATTAGAAGTTGCGTCTATTTAAGAAGTCCCCTGGATATCTTATTTTGGGTATACAGAGTGAAAAGAGGCAGTTGCCTCTTTTTAAGATGGCCCACAGACACCTTGTGCTGGGCGGAATGAACTGGTATTCAGCACTGTATAGGCTTTCAGCTGTTTGGAAAGCATCACAGGGCACATGATACTGCCATACAACAATAAATAAATTAAAAGTTTAATTTTAATATGTATTATCATAAATTCAAACCTCTGAGTGTTTGGAGTGACAACCCCCACTCCTGGATTGAGGACAATATATTATTTTTCCTACATGGAATGAATTTGGGGCAAATAAATTGTCTATTTGAGTCTGCTTTATCAGTTAACTTAAGATTTTATACATACCTAACATAAACAGCAAAGCTTGGAGTTAGTATTGAATCAGACCAACATATATTCATCCTGAGCAATTTGGAGGCATCTGCATTTAACAGTCCTGTGCCAAACTAATGATTAGGTGAGGGGGATGGGTAATAAATATTACTAAAATATGCAGTGCAAGACTCAATACCAATCACAACGCTGTGATGTATTTATTTAATTAAACATAAATGTAATGGAACTGGGTGCAGCTTGTGTCAGATATGATGCTTGAAAACCTTTGAAAATGTCCATGCTCCAACTGGAAGACAGTACCTGTGAGTCTCATGCTTTGAAAAGAGCATAAGAACTTGACGTTAACTGGGGAGGCCCTTATTGAATTGCTGAACCACAACTGCTAAATCAGACTGGAGAAGGGGAAAAGCAACACGAGTTATTGCCTGTTATCATTTAATACCTGAACCATGACCCTTAAGCTTCCTACTGTGAGTAGCTACATCAGCTCAATGACCCAAAGAATCAAGCTGTTTGGCTCCAACCTGTTTGCTCCTTTGTTTAACCTTCAGCCTGTTCTCTGGGGGAAAAAACACCCTCAGATGTGTTTGCTGTATATTTCCATCCAAATTATATTTTCCATGAATTCAGTGGTAAACATGACCCACAGAAGGTTTTTGTTTGCTTGTTTGTTTACGGTTGTCATGAATGGTTCTATCTCTCCAAAGCACGCAAAAGCAGTTTTCTAGATCACTTTTTTCTTAAGAAATACCCAGTAGGGTAGTTTAGTATCCCATGGAATGGGGTTTACAAGTGACAGTCTCCTAAGGAAAAGGTTTACAGGTACAGTGTCCTAATGAGAAGATTCTAGACAGACTGATCTAGGGCGATCTCCAGTTTTTAAATATCCAGAAACAAATATAGATATTAAGTCACTTCAGCAGCCTGCCTTTTTCAGCTGGAGATCCTTAGTCATATGAAGGCATTTTCACTGGCCAGATGTCATGCTCTTCCCTCTGCTGTTCTGGATGGTCATTATAAAATGATTAATTTTGTGGAGAATTTTGTCCTTGTGAACTAAGGGAAATTGAACCTACAGAACATGTTTTACTCCATTGCCTGTTTTTTTAACCAGAAAGTCTACTTGAGAACTATTAAATCTGCACTCAAGAAATTTCCAGGATATTGTGATTCGGATTACCTTAGACTACTTCTTATAGATGAAAAGCCATTGCATACAGTAAAGACTATACAGCTCTGTGTGGCTGTGTATAAAATCCATCAGTCATTAATGGGTTAAGTAATTTTTATGCAAGGGAATTTTATTGACTTTTAAAACTTTTTACATGCTTCTTGTTTTTTCTCTTGTAATGTTATACTGGTGTATGACTATATTAAATAAATTGAATACTTTACAGTACACATCAAAGTAAAGGCATTAAATCAAGCCACTAACACAGGTCACACCATAAAAACAGCATAAAACATGAAGCAGTCTAAAATGATGTGGATAAAACATTATTTGATCAGAAGCAGACACTCAGAAGAGATAAAAACACTTACTTAAAAGCCCGTGTAAAAGGAATCAAGAAGAGGACATGGTCTGTGTGTCCTGTTGAGGACCCTCCAAAGCAAATGATTGGCCACTGTGAATCAGAATGCTTGGCTCAACGAATTTCTGATCTGATTTAGCAGGACTGTTAAGTTTATGTTTTTAAAATAAGGAAGTTGCCAGACAAGATGCTACCACTGAAAAATCCTTGCCTTGAATCAGCATCTGCCTTTCATCTGCAAGTGGTATTACAGAGAGCAGGAGCAGACAGAACCAGGGCTTCACCATCTTAACCTCAAAATGATACTGTGAGATAAAAAAATGTTTAAAATAAATAGATGAGATAATCTTAACTGGCAAGGTAGGCTATGCAAATAGCGGTAGTCTTCAAGCACCCCTTCCCCAAACCTGCAAGGATGTATTGAGGGTGGGCGAGGAGGGCCCTTGCCCCAGGCACCAGGTGCCGGGAGGCACCCTGGCTGCTGCCATCCACATTGCTGCTCCTGCAAAAAAAAAACTGTGCTTCCTTTAAAATTCAGCTTTCTTTCTTTCTAACTGAATGGTGCCAAGACCAGCAAGAGACTCCTTCCCTGGCCTTGTCCCCTCCCCCAGTTTCTTACTGGTCTTGGCACCACTTGACTAGAAGGAAAGTGGGCTGAATTTTAACAGAACCACAGTTTTGTTTTGCATTTTGCTGGTGGCAGTGAAGAACATTGCAGATGTTTGGGGGATACAATTTCACTTCTTGCCTGGGGCATGGTTTTCTGTAGCTACACCCCTGGCTGCCTGTAAAGGCAAGAACTAGAATTGTGAATTGTGCCTGGAAACAGACAGGCAGCCAATGCTGATCTTTCAGTTCAGGATGACACAGTTTCTGTGTATTTGTGATCTTATAGCTATTGACCAATCTAAAAATTATCATTCTGTTTACTTCACTTTTTTGCATTATTCATCGCCTCTTGTGACAAATGCCCATATTTGGGAAGTGGTTTCCAGTGAGAGACTGCCCTTAAATAGTTAAGTCCTGCCCCAGTCCTGATTGGCTGGAGGAAATTGCCTGGGAGAAGAAAAGGAGGCAGTTGGAGTGCTGTGGATTCTTTTTCTCTGGGGAGAGTTGGAGTGAGGGAGACTCCAGGAAAGGAGTCTGAGCCCAAAAACCTGTCAGGGCTACTGAAAATATAAAATTAGGGTGACCCTAGGACAGGGGTAGGGAACCTGCGGCTCTCCAGATGTTCAGGAACTACAATTCCCATCAGCCCCTACCATCATGGCCAATTGGCCATGCTGACAGAGGCTGATGGGAATTGTAGTTCCTGAACATCTGGAGAGCCGCAGGTTCCCTACCCCTGCCCTAGGAAGATTCTAGGCAGGGACCCACTGTTGGTCATAGGACCATTTGAGAGTTTAAACGAACTGTCTGAATGACAATATGTACTTCTGTTTTTTTTTGTTTTCTTTATGTTCCTCAACCCTACCAAAGAAATGTTTGATGTTACCATTTATTTTAAATAAAACCTTTTGTTGTGGAGCTCTGGTGCTTATTATTAGGGAGATCCTTAAAGACAATAAGGAATAATTCCTGAGGGAATAACTCCCTGGGGCTTGGAACTTGTGAAAGAGCAATCGTTTCCTTCCTTCCCCCGTTTGTGATTGTGTTACACCTCTCATCTTTGAAATCTCAGAAATTCTCAAATTACAGTGGGCTTTTCAAAAATAGGGTTTAATGTTTTCAGTATAATAGAAGATGGTCATATGTTTCTTTTTCTGACAGTAATCATGGTCTTCCCAACAGCTGTGCTATGTTCACACATTTCATTTAGATTTCACTGCCCTGAAAGGTAATCTGTAAAGTAATCTCTTGGGATTTACTCACATTTTGCCATAAGCATCATTGTTTCAACTGTGGAATGAAGTATTTAAGTCCTAGGCTTTTATTTCACTAGTTTGATGGTTGTATTGTTTCATGTATCATTGGAAGCAAGAAAATCAGTTGTACTCGAATTAATAGACCAAAGACTAAACAACGAGATCTGGAAACAGTGATATTCCTGTGATAAAAGACCTTCAGAAGTAAAACTGAATTAATATTCAGTATTATAAGAATGTAGTCATACTGTTACTGAGTCTTCTTTGCCTTCAATCCAATCCTGACTACAGCGTGTGACCAGACATCAGCAGTGGTGTAGTTATCTCATTTTGGTGGAGGATGACTTATCGCCCTTCTTTTATTTCATAATATATGTTACTTAGTAAATGTGAAATCTGCTGTAAATGTATGACATTGCCACTTCCAACTAAACACACAAAATCAAAATTGAATCCTATTATGCAGGGATTCAGGGTGTCCAAAACTGCCTTGTCTGTTCTGTCCAACGAAGGTCCCAGAGCTAGCAAAGGCCTCAGGCGCAGAGACAGGAAGGGATTAACCATACCTTGTTTCTCCTCCACTTCCTCCTCTCTACCCAATTTCCCCCTTGGCAGCCAGGAGAAAGTCTGCAGTCTCCTCCCTGACTTGCCTTTGGCCCTTATAGGAGCCAGGCTTAATTATGTGCATGCTCAACAGCCTTCTCTGACATCCCACACCTGTTCTGTTTGCCTGGTACTCTGGTCAGCTGCTGCTGGCATGTTCTTAAAGCAGCCACTTGGTGCACTATAGGAGTTATGCATTTCATGGCCTGGCAATACTATTTTTCTTGCTCTTCGGGAGACCATAGAAGCTGCTGGCCAAGCCTGGATTTACAGTTTCTTAAACGGGGGCAAGGAACAAAGAAACACACCTCAAATATATTAGATTCCTATTTTATTTATAAATACATATATAATCAACATAAGTAATATACATATATAATCAACAGCTCTTTAAACAATAGAGTAAATTATATTGACCTCTATGAACTGTTAATGAATAATTGCACTTTTACCTTATCTTATCTATGAATTCCTCCATAAGGGGAATTCTCTGCAAAAGGAAGGGCAGCCTATATATACAAAGAAATCTAATCTAAACAATAATCTGCTAAAGGATGGAACGTCGCGAAGACAAAACTGCAGCCAGTGGGTGGGCTGGACTCACAAAGTGTGATCTGCCCACTCATTGGCTGCAAGTTCACCTCCCCACATTCCATCCCTTAGTGGCCCCAATCCTGGGCCTCCTGCTCCAGCCTCAACTGAGCCACAGCAGCAAGCCACAACCCCATTTAAGGCCTCCCTTGCCCCCAATCAAACCCACACAGCCAGGCCGCAGCGGCGGCTGGCTGCATGCTGCCTCACTGCCCCCCAGTCCAGAAATCATCCTCCCCCACCATCCCCAGCGAGGCGGCAGCAGTGGCTGACTGCCCATTGCCTCACAACCCCCACCCTTTCCATAGTAACTTCCCCCAGCCACCATAACACCCCCCCAATACTTAACTGATCCTCTGTGTCCCAACAGTCAAAAGCCACAACCTTTGACACTTACCTCCATCCTGTCCCCACACTGGCCTCTGCAAAGGTAGGTGTTATGGGGGTGGGGAAGGGCTCCAGCCTCCTGCTCCAGCCTCAACTGAGCCACAGCAGCAAGCCACAACCCCATTTAAGGCCTCCCTTGCCCCCAATCAAAATGGTTTAGACCAGTTTCTGAGGGAGGGAATGCTTGCTAGAGCCCATTGGCTCTAGCTCCCACCCGTATGGGCTTTTGCTTCTAATAAATAAATACATTCCTTTATTGTTGGTAGCTGAGGGATTTCATAGCCAGACATATAGGGTAGATGTTAGGAAGACAGACTTGAATGAACTCAAGAGCATGATAAGAGTAATTTCATGGCAAGGTACAGGGGAGGAACAGTAGGTGGTGCCTCTTCACCCATGAAGAACAGTATAGGTCTGACAGAAAATTCCTTGAGGGTGATAGCAGCAAAGAAGCAGATTGGAGGGCCACAGAAAGAGGTGTGGCTTATGGGCCACAGGTTGTGAACCCCTGTTATAGAATGAAAACTTTGAATCTATTTTATTTATTTGGGTAATAGGTTCCCTTCATTGGTGTTGAAATTTCTCCCAGCACAGTGAATTCTCTACCTCATTTCCATTTTACTGGAAAACTGACAACTTGAGCTTGCAAGAGCTCTTAAGTGTTAACATGTGTAGATTTAAACCTCAAGGCAGTGTGTATATTAAGAAATAAATCTCATAGTATCCAATGTACTTCAGTATGCTACTGCATCATCTGGTAGGTCAGATTCGTAATCCATTTTTAAAACATTCTTACTAGCCTGTGCATGTGGCCCAATGCTCCTAAGAACTAGTGGACAGGGAGGTATGGGTCTCTTCTCTTCTTTGCTATGGCCAAAATGAAAGGATCAAAATGAAAATTCCCAGCTAATGGAAGCTAGAGTGGAGTGAATTTGACTGGAAAGTGAACAGTTAGGCCCCTAAAACTATACTTCCTATGTTTCTATTTATTCAAGGATAATATTGAAACTCTGAAACTGCTGCTCTGCTAAAAAAATGGTTGTAAGTAGATGTCTGCAAAAGAAAGTGGTATGTCAAAACACCATGTCTTTAATGACAAATGGACTACTGTACTTCTTTGTTTTAAACAAGGATAAAGGAGTTTGCCTGATATGTCTTGAAATTCTTGCAGTATTGAAGGAGTACAGTGTTGGAACAGGCACTTTGAATCCTGACATAAGAGCTACACAATGAATCAAAAAGAGGTGCAAGTGAACAAGATGCAGTCTTTTAAAAAAATCAATGAGTGGGGGGGGGGGTTTTGCAGCAAAATGGTTTTATAAAGCATGTTGACGAGAACGTGACTATTGTGAGTGCAAGCTGTCATGTTGCTAAATCTGTTGCTGAGAATGAATTTGTTGAGAAGTGCATGGTTAAAGTAATAGAAGAAATATGCCTTAATGAGGTATCTTGTGTTAGTTGTGTTAGTTTATCTACATCTACATTCACCAGGTGTGTGGAAAAACTAGAAGAGCTGTATATTTTTTCAGTCTTCATCATGAAGTTGATGTCTTTCTCAATGAGAAAAGAAAAGGTTAAGAAGTACTTTCTGACCCTGAATGGATTTTTTTATTTGGCTTTCTTAACCGATATCACAGAGCATCTGAACACACTGAATCTAAGGTTGCAGAGGAAAGGAAAGCTGGTATGTGACAGGTATCCTGAATTGAACGCTACTGAAGTGTGTGTGCATGTGCACTCATGGGCACTCATTCTCAAAATTAGCCAGTGTGCCATGTTTCCTGTCTTGCTGCCTCTTGGCAACAGTCACACACCCCAATGAGAAAGGGAAGTGCATGCAGCCGCTGGGCAGGCAGCTGTGCTTGCAATCCTCTGGTGGCTGTAGTAGCACCCCCTCTGCCTGCTGCCTAGGAACACTTACCTCGGGACTCTTCTCTGCAAGGTGGGCTTGTAGACAGCTCTCCTCATGTTTCTCTGTTTACAAATGAGGAGGCACTCTCTCCTTTCCCTGGAGTTTTTCTGCAGAGAGCTCTCCAGGCCTGGTTCTCTTAACTCCACCCATCAAGTGATTCCTAAAGGCACAGATTTCATTATACCCAATAGTCATGACTGCGGGCTTAGGCTTTTAAGCTGTACTTATGTTGATATTACTGTTCCAAAATCCTCTACCCCTCTTCCCAAATGAAAGAGGCAAAGCAATTTCCTGGATCACATGGTGCTAAAAAAGGGGACAGTCCTAGAGCAGATATTCTCTTCTTCGCTCCCTTCCGCATAACACTTCCTACTGCTGATGCCGCTGCCCCTGGAGAGCAGAGGCTTGTTATTTCCAATCTCCCTTTATATTGATATCTCAAAATATCAAGAGAATTAGAGGTCAGTGTTGTGTGAGTGATCTTCTTTTGTGTTATTTGAAGTAGCTGGTAACATGGAAGGGGAAGCAAGGTGGAAAGCGTGCAAAGCAGTGCAAGCAAGAGGGAAGGCTGGCTGTGTATTAGAGATGCCTTTGCTGCCTCCCTCCCCCACCCACCACTACACAGTGAGGAGACTGCTGCTCCTTTTTCTTTTTAAAAAAATTCCTTGTAAAGCAGCAGTGATGGGGGGAGCAACTGTGCTCCTCTGGCCACGGCTACCCAGTGAGGAGAGTGCTGTTGCAACCCCCCCCCCCAAAAAAACCCTTGTCTTTTTAAATGTATACTTTACATTTATAGCCCACCAATCTCCCAGAGGACTCGAGGTGGCTTTGTACATCAATATAAATAAAACACAATTAATTTAATAATATATGTTATAAATACTAAAACTAGTTTAAACCAGTAATTTCATGATGGTGTAAAAGCAGCAGCAATGGGGCCTTTGCCTTGGCTTTCATCCCCAGGGCTACACAGCGAGAAGAGTGCTGTTGCAAAAAAACCCTCTTGCCTTGCAAAACTGCAATGGGGCTCTTTGCCTTGACTATCCCTCCCAACCCAGGCTACCAGTAAGGAGAATGCTGCTGCTTTTCCTTTAAAACCCACCAGTTACAAGGATGGAAGGACAATACCTTTTGCTTGCCAGCTGGCCCAGGAATTCCTGCACCACCCCTCTGCTGCCCCCCCACTGCACCAAAATTCTCACCTCCCCCCCTTGATGTTTTCACCACCCCCAGGGGAGCATACTGTCAACATCAGGAATCCCTAATTTAAATCAATGCAATTTAAGTCATTGTTGTAAATTAACATTCCCCATTTGTTTTTATTATTTACATGTAAAACAGCATATTAATTTGCTGCAACAGAACAAAATTATCAATTTTATAAATTGCTTGCATTGTTAAATTCCATTTTACACAAACTTGTTTTATGGATTGTCTGTTCCCTTGTGAATCTCCCTGTCTTTTATGGTAATCTTCCAAGGCTTTGCATCAGGTGCCCCTGCTTTCTGAGGTTAGGTTGATGCCAACCTGGTAGAAGGCCTTCTTGATCAAGGAACCAAAAGTCTGGGACTCTCTCCCCAGAGATACTCATCTATCCCTTTCTGTTGCTATCTTCTTCCAGTGCACAAAGACTTTTTTTTTGTTATGTCTAGAATCCTCGGTGATCCTTCCTTCCCTATATTTTAACTCTTTTTAAATGTTTTTTATGTTTTTTCAACATGGTTTTAATTTTTTCAATGTATCTTTAATCTGTTAGCCTCTTGGGGGCCCTAATAAGGGCAGAGAAACAAGATATACATTTTCCAAATAAATAAGTGAAAGAAAAATTTATTACAGCTCCCTTGGGAAATTTTGTATAGCTACATTCTTCAAAAATAATATTTGCATAGAACTTCCAAAGGTTAGTGTGTTACAGCAAAATTAGTGAAGTGCTACCTTTTAAACAAATCTGTGGATTTGGGGTTTTTTTTGTTGCATTTATCTACTTCAGCCCATCTGTCTACCATTGGAAGTGATGCTTAGACATTTTGCATGGATTGAATTCTCTGACTGATGTTTTTAACTAGTTCTCTTTGTAACACTTTCCCACTTTTATCTTGTTAATCCTTGTAACTTTATGTATAAATGTAAATCTACTATGAATATAGTCTATATTCATCTGATAGTTAGCTCCGACTTGTAAAAATTATGCTGAATAAATTTTGTTAGTTTAAAGTGTCACTGGACTTCCTTTTATATAAGATCCAAGGTACACGAGAATTATGTATAAGTCAAACTGCAGTTTTATAGTTAGGTAGTTTATTTTGAGGCACACTTCAAGTTTTGAAGGAGAGAAATATCACGTTTATATTTTAAGATTTTTCTAGTAATCTCTTTCACACACACTAATATATACCAGAGCCCTCTGGGGGTGGGTGGTATAGAAGTCGAAGAAATAAACAAACAAACAAATAAATAAAATATTTACAAAGTGGTGCACAACTATTCCAGTAATGTTATAACAGTGCAGTTTTAAGAAAAGCAGCACCTTTGAAGTCAGTGGGGTTAGACAGGTATAAAAAGATAAATGTCTTCCATAGTTATTTTGTAGGTATCCTTGAAGTCTGTTGTTCTCACTGCTGGTTGCACATGGTTTGCATGGGAAATAAAATACCCTGTCTTGGTTCCACCAGTAATTTTTATGAACAGAAAGAATTTCCGTATACCAAGTGTGATTTCCTCATAATGATAATCTGAGATTAACAAACTTAGTCAAATATCTGCTATATGAGAAGAAATCTCCAAAAATTCCTCCTGCTTTCATCCGCAGAAATCATCTGTCAATCCCCTACCACGTCCCATGTATTTTCAACTGGATATATGAATGAGCAATATTGCTCTCCTACTACAAGGATTTGTGTGTGTGTTTGTGGGGGGATCAAATCTAATTCAGCCCAGTTTTGGAAGCCTTAGTGTAACGAACTGAGTCCAGACAATTAGAATCTCCATAAAAGAAAGGGATCTTTATTGCAAAGCTTAGGTCTGTTCATGGCCTTGTAGCCAATGAAGCAAAAATCACAGACAGAACTTCAAGAAAACTCCAGCCCAGCCCCCTCAGGCTCATTCTCACACCAAGCTAGGCCAGTCTGGGAAAGGCGCCAAAAGAGAGGCAAGCAAGATAACAGTATAACATTGGAATAGACAAAGCACTAGAACAGGTGTCAGATGTTAACAGTAACGGTACAAACTCCAATTCCCTCATCACATTTAGAGCCTCCAGTTGTCTCAGAATTCCTAGCTTCTAGCAGAAAATAAGAGATCTCCCATCCTCCAGCTCTTGTTGTCTGCCACTGCTCAGTTGGATGGCAGCATAAAATCTTGGTAAAATGAGGGGGCACAATTGGCATCCTTGGCATGATGACATCCCTTCTGGCATTACCTGGAAGTGATATCACACTGAGTGACACTCTAATATTTACCCAAAACTCTGTGGTTAACCCTAGAGTTTGGGGTAAATCCTACAGCATTATTCCTGGTGTAATTATATGACTTCCAGGTTGCATCCCCAAATGGAAGTCCTTGGCTCCCCATCTCGTGGGTTAACAACCACCAGGTAGCACCTGGAGATCTCCCACTATTACAGTTGATCTCCAAAATCAGTTCCTTTGGAGAAAATAGCTGCTTTGGAGAGCAGACTGTATGGCATTATACTCTACTGAGGTCCCTGCTCTCCCCAAGTTTCACCCAGCCCAGCTTACACTTTCCAGATATCTAGGTATTTCTCAACTCAGAGTAGGCAATGCTACCCATCTCTCTGACACCCTAACTCTAACTCATGCTTCCATTACTAAAATAAAATCCCTCAGAATCCAGTGAGTCAGACATGATACAATAAAAGTGAAACATATAACAATCCCATGGATTTCAGTAGTGATGTTAAACACATGGTTAAATTCCCTCCATTGCAATCAACAGGACAAAAACCTTATCTGGATATATGGCTTTACACAGCAACAAAATCTGGCAGTAGCTTTATATATTGGAAATGTTGTAGAGAGCCATCAGGTACATCAATGAAAAGGGAAGAAAATGAGCCAAGAAACTGAGTGAAACTTTTGAAAGAGTATGAAGGAAAGCTGAGTTTTGATCTAATTACTGAAATCAAAATGTAAGTACATAGACAATGCCGCCTGTTTGAATTTTAAAAAGAGGGCACAGTTTCACTTTCCTACTTTTCACTTTCCTAAACATTTAAATTAGCCAATCAAGGCCATAGAGAGGGTTAAGAATATTTGGAAAAGCATAGCGAAAAAATTACTATCAAAGTTGAATTCGTGCTACTTCTGGTTTTTTTAGACGTTTTTCACAAGGTGTCCACAAGACTGATATTGTTGAAATTTAAAGTGCTCACTTTAAAATATGCAGTGTGAATGAGGAAAACAATTAAAGTTACAGAAAGGCATTTCGTAAAGCTATCTTGTCTAAAATGATGAAGAACTGTAAAGCAGAAGGCTGCATTCCAAATGCAGCCATTTTATTATGACAGAAAAGCCGAAGAATTCTATCTGCTGCCTCTGAAGAAATAGTGGTTAACTGTCTGACTAAATGTTTGGGTCATGCAGCTGTTGTATACATCATTAAAAAATCCAAATAATGTTATGGTACAAATTTGGGTATGCTGAATCAGGGATTCAGCTGATTCATCTATACTGATAATTTTACAGCTGAATCAAACCAAATACAAATTTTCCCAATTTTTTTTGGTATTTCTCAATAGTGATTATGACTTGTTCATTCCTCATTAAAACTATCATGCAGCAAATTATCAGGGAACCAAGCATTGGTGAATCACTTGTTCGTGCAATCACCCAATAATATAGAAGTATGGTGTTATAGCTTTATCAAAACTTATTATATCTCTCTCCCCCCCCCCCAGTTATGGAAGAGTAGCATATTCAATGCTGTGAAGCAGACATACAGAGAGTGTTTAAAGAAGACAAATGAAAGAACATCTGATCAATCAAACCTGTTGCACCAATTTATACAAGAAAAAGTGCAGTCCTTTAATAAAATATTAAAATGCAATAATACTCAATTAGAACCAGCATACAGAACAAATCAGTCTAATATTTAAGTGAAAAATAGATGAAGAAAGAAAATGTACATACTTATAGTTATCTCTATGCAGTTACTCCAGTCTAAGTCAATTGATTTCAATCCTTTATGGATATCCCATAACTGTTTGCTTTGCACTGAGGTTTACTCACAGTTTTTTGTTTGCACAGGGATTCTCCTCTTGTAAAGTGTCCCTATCAGAGCCAATCTGCCATTTTCTCCTTCACTGCTTCCTCATTGCTTCCATCAAACTTCATTTGCTAGCCACCTTTTTTCCCCTTTTGATTCTTTCAAAAGCAGTGAGGGAAAGAGAAGGTGCAGTGGAAGCCACTGAACTTTCCAAAATGATAAAAGGTCTGGAATCCATGCCCTACAAGGAGAGACTAAGGGAACATAGGGAACTGGGTATGTTTAGTTTGGTGAAGAGAAGGTTAAGAGGTGACATGATAGCCACGTTTAGATATTTGAAGGGATGTCATGTTGGTGAGAGAGCAAGCTTGTTTTCTGCTGCTCCAGAGACTAAGACCAGGAGTAATGGGTTAAAGGTGAAGAAAAAGATATTTCACCAAAACATCAGGAAAACTTCCTGACAGTAAGGGCTGTTCAACAGTGGAATGCACTAACTCGGAGAGTGGTAGAGTCTCCTTTTTTGGAGGATTTTGAACAGAGGCTGGATGGCCATCTGACAGGAGTGCTTTAATTATGTGTTCCTGCATTTCAGGGTTGGACTTGAAGGCCCTTGGGGTCTCTTCCAATTATATGATTCCTGCCTGCTCAACCCCTGTGCTCTGGAGAGTATTTATTCTTGCTTGATCAGCATCATGTTGGCCACAGGGAAGCCCAAAGACATTTCCCTTCCTCCTCATGCTGGAGGAGTTGTGGAGGTTCCCCTCCCCTTCCTCTTTTTATCTTTCCCTCTCTAACTTTGCCCCTCTCCACCTCTCTGGTACAGAGGGTGCGAACCTCTCACTTCTCTGTTCCCTCCCAGCCACCTGACTAACTTTTAGCCAATCAGATTTCTTGTCTGCCCTGAAGGAACCATAAAGATTAGCTGGCCCTGGCCCAAACTTGTGCAAACAGAATATAGCTCCTTTTGCACCCCCTTTAGCCAACTCTGCTCTACCCTTATTTCCCCCCAACAAGATTTCTCCCAAACCTCTCTGGTTGCTACATATTCTTAATGGCATAGTCAGCCTACCTTTTGCACACCTTTTGTTCCTTCTCCTACTGCTTCCCTAGATAGCTTCCTACTTTTGATGTACTTGAAGAACTGTTTGTTGCTGGTCTTGATGTTCACAGTCATGCGTTCCTCATAATCCTTTTTTGCCTCCCCTACAGCTAACTTGCTTCTCTTTTGCCACCATTTGTGTTCCTTCTCGTATTCTTTGTCAGTCGAGCTGGACTTCAATTTTCTAAAAGACATCTTTTTTCGGATAGTTTACTCAACTTCCCTTGTTAACCATGGTGGCTTTCTTTTGGACAAGGTGCTGCCTTTCCTACCCTGCAGAACACATTCCAGCTGAGCTTTTATTACTGTGTTTTTAAATAACCTCCAAGCATCTTGGACATATTTGACTCTTTTGATTTTCCCTTTCAGCTTCCTGCGCATTATTCCCCTCATCTTTGAGAAATTTCCCCTTCTGAAGGCGAATGTAACTACATTAGTAGTTGTCACTTGCTTGCATGCCGAGATATTGAATCTGAAAGCATTGTGGTTGTTGTTCCCTATTGTCTCAACAACACTGACTTCCCATATCAGGTCCTGAGTCCTACATAGAATTAGAGAGGATCACCTCTCCCCCGTTGGTTCCACAACCATCTGCTCTAGGCCACAGTCATTTAGCATATCCAGGAATTCTCTATGTTTTCTATGACCTGAACAAGCATTTTTCTAGTTTATGTGGGGATAGTTGAAATCACCCATTACTACTATTTGTTTCTTTTGCTGGCCTCTCTAATTTCTTTTTCCATCTCAGAATCCTCCTGTGCACTTTGGTCAGGTGGATGATAATATATTCCTAATATTAGACTATCCTTCACACCTGGTATTGTTATTCACATGCTTCTGTAGGGGAATCAGCTCCCCTTGCATTGTCTATTTTATGTGACACTATACCCTCTTTGACATAGAGGGCAACACTACTCCCAATATGCCCTGTCCAATCCTTCCTGTAGAGCCTGTAACCCCAGATAACAGCATCCCACTGGTTCTCTTTATTCCACCATGTCTCTGTGATGCCCACTATATCAATGTCCTCCTTCAAAACCTTGTACTCCAGCTCCCCCACTGTAGGTTGAAGGCTTCTACTATTAGCATAGGGACACCTGTTCTGGTGAACCTCCTCACTGCTCCCTGCCCGCCGGGGTCTCAATCGTCCCACCTGTCTCTTCTCTGGTGGTGTTAGACCCAGACAACACCCCTGGGTTTAGGGGCTGGAGTGTTTCTTGGAGACGTTTGACCCACAAGGTTGCTAATCGTAAGATTCAGCCCTGTATTACACCTTCCTTGAACACGCTTCAGGACTGACTCCTGCATCTGCCCATTTCTCCCCAGTCCGTTCTCTCCTTCCTGCTGGCTCCCACTCCTCTGTGTTCATCTTTCTTTCCTGCCTCCAAACATTGCCTTCCTTCCTTTTCAACTCCCCCTTCGCTTGTCCTTCCTCATCCACCTTCCACCATGCTCTCCCATTCCCCTCCTCTTCAACCTTCCCCCTTTCTTCCCTTTCCTTCCTCCTCTTATTTCTTCCCCTCCTGTCTGCCAATCCCAACCCCTTCCCCCATTCCCCCAGTGAAGCCCTCCTCACCGGCCAGGCCCTGCCAGCTCTATCATTGGCCTGCAAGCTGCCAGCTCCACCCCTAGGGCAAGTGCCCGGTGCTGGGCTATGCTGGCCCCTTGCTGCCATTGCCCAAGCCTGCACCAGCCCACGGGCCTCCCAGGGCTGGCTGTGCACCGCCAGAGGTCTCTGCACGCCAACAGAAGTCTCCACACCACCGGAGCTCCCCACCGGCCTCCCAAAGCATCGGCTGTGTCCCTCCCAGTCGGGGACCCAGGTGTCCCATCCCCCACCCTCCCAGCTGTCGCATTGCCACACCCACAGGACCCGCAGCCTCGTGTACCATCCCCGGACACCTGTATACCCTGTCTCTGTCCCTTACCTGTAGACATTATCACTTATCACATGCACATTGCTATGTTTCACACTTGTATGTGCTTGTTTTAGAAAAACCTCCATCTCTGTCTGCATCCCCACTTTATTCCGAACCGATGTCACCTCAGCTTCTGTTAGCTTTCCCCCAGGGATCAATTTAAAAGCTGTTCTCCCATCTTTTTAATGTTGAGCGCCAACAGCCTGGTTCCTTTTTTGTTAAGATGAAGCCCATCCCTTTTGTACAGACCTGCTTTCTCCCAGTTCCTAGCAAATCTGAAACCCTCTGCCTTACACCAGCTTCTCATCCATGTATTGAGACCCTGTATCTCCACTTGCCTAGCTGGCCCTGAGAATGGCACCTTGGGGGTTCTGGACTTCAACCTGTTACCTAGCAGTCTAAATTTAGCCTCCAGAACCTCCCAGGTACATTTCCCAATGTCGTTGGTGCCAAAGTGGACCATAACTGCTGATTCCACCCCAGCACTGTCTAACAGCCTATCTAGATTTTGCATAGTTCTTATGAAAAATCTCCTAACAACTGTTTTTACCTTTGAACACTATCAGTAACCAAAATTAAATTTTAAAAAATGGATGTCTTCACTACATGTACACATGCCCTCTTGGATTGTGGCCAGGGTGTGTGTGTGTGTATGAGTGTATTTGAAAAATTCTTTCGGACAAAAGCAGGGAAAATGGCATTATCTGTAATTAGAAATAATAATCTGTAATTGGTTCATTTGCCATATTTCTACAGTTCTGATTTAGTTGAACAATGTGATCATTATGCCACCAGTTTTCAATAGAGGTGTCACAATGAAAAATAATTGCAATATTCCACAATATTAACTGCACCCTAATTGCAAAAGTTTTGAAATATAATTACCATGAAAGCTAATGCGACAGGGAACATTAAGCATAATTAGTGTATTTTTAAAAAAATAATAAAAACTGTTAGAAGCTTGTTATTGTCTCGTAAGGTAGCTGGATGTAGAGCACTTTCATCTAGCTTTTATATAATTTTCATTATTAAGACAGAATGTAATAAATTTATTTGACATAGCCCACACCTGCCATCCCTGCTGGAGTGAACATCTAATGTGTGTAGCTCTCAAGCTTTCTCGTAGAATCTGTCATTGTGTATTGGGAGGCAGCCGTATATAGTTATTTTTACAAGGAAGACTCAGTTGCACACAACAATTCTCTGAGTTAACACAGTCCATGTTTTAAGCCAATTCTATACATAATCATTGGACATGAAATTCATATTCATAGCTGTGCAACTTTCTGTATATGCTAGATTATGTGGGGAAAGGCAGCGTTTGGTTTCCACAGCTGATAAAAATTAGCCGTCACAATTTCCAAGCTTAAATACCACAGCATTTCTCTAATCCAGTATGGCTGTACCTGGATAGAAGTGGCAAAATATTGTATTTTTTTTCTTCAAATAATAAAGCTTCCTTAAATTACAAAAAATACTCAAGAAATTTTTATATGTGCTAAAATTTTAGGGAAAAGTAATTCTTTGGTTGTGAAGGTCTCTAGTTCAGAGAAATGCATATTTTGCACATACAAGGACCAAATTAAATTCCCAGCATTTCCCTTTGAAAGGATTCCAGGTAGCATCTGGAACAGCAACTGATGGGCCAGTATCAGGCTGCTGAATACATTCATATATCAACATATTGATGTAGGTTAGTGACAAGCAGTATAGTATTGCAGTTAGGAAAATAAGCTGTGATCTAGAAACTGGCTTTTGTGGGTTTTCTGGGATGTAACCTGGTGATTTCTGGGTCAAAACCTGGTGATTTCTGGGTCATAACCTGGTGATTTCTGGGTCATAACCTGGTGATTCTATCTTTTAACATTTTGCTTGCATCTGTGGCTGGCATCTTGAGAGACCACAGCCTGTTGATTCAAGCCATGAAAGCCTTCAACAATACATGTGAGCTAGAAAGTTCTCAATTCAAATTTCAACTCAACAAGTTTTTGTTTTACAAAAATGGGAAAAATTAGGCAAATGCATAAACACCAACAATAAGGTAGTTTAGAAACATATCACAATAGAAATGCTAAAAGGAGTCACCTATAATGCTAAGCAAAGAATCTAGGTGTGCATAAATAAACATTTACAATTATTACTTTACATCATGTCCTTCCCTTTATGGGCTCTGGGCAAGTAACAACATTTAAAATACAGAATCAATCTAAAAGCAGTAAACCAATACAATAACTAAAATCTACAGTGCCAACTACTATGGACCACCAAGGGGAAAAGGTGGAATGATGATAAAAGATGGAGAATGGTGGAGAGGGATGCCAAGGTGGAAAAATTGTATCTGTCTCAACCAAATTGTTGCTGGTGGAACAGCTCCATCTTACAGGCCCTGTGGAACTGTGTTAAGTCTGCAGGGCCCAAGTCTCACTAGGTAGAGCATTTCACCAGGCTGAAGCCAGGGCAGAGAATGCCCAAGCCCTGGTTGAGGCAAGCCAGTTATACAACAATGTTGAATGTTAATACTGAGAAGCCGGGTGTGGGGTGTGGGGTGAAGGGGGTGAGTTCTTTCAGGGTGACGGATTCACCCTCATTTACCCAGGTCTCAGTCATGCATTCCAGGTCCACTGCAAAATAACTCAACAGGGTAGTTGTTTTATTATTAATGGACCTGGTATTGGACAATATCAGTGTCGGAGAAGGGTTTAAACTCCTTGCCTTACCACCTTCATATCACGGGATGGGAGGAAGGTTGGAACAAAAATGAGCATAGCTGTATCTTTGACTCTTTCCTGAATATACCTTCTTCCACTGCCATACTTTTCATGTCCCCCAGTCACTGGGATCTCTGACCCTAAGTTGACCCTCTTTATACAATTCATATGTATTCCCAACCAATTACACAACAGCATAAACAACCATAAATTTCATACCACAACTAATATTAAATTCTATATCACCTACCCTTTCCTTCCTCACCTCAAGGTGAACAGCAGCACTATACCTCACTATATCTTTCTGTTAACAATACAGGAAATCTAAAGGAGGCAAGTAGTACCCAACAAACAACCAAATCTGACCCTCTAAATTTTAAAGAGCTAGAATGGCATAATGGTTAACAGACAGACTCTAATCCGGAGAACTGAGTTTGATTCCCACATTCCTCCACCTGAAGCCTGCTGGGTGATTTTAGACTAGTCACAGCTCTTTTAGAATTCTCTCAGCTCCACCTGCCTCATAAAGTGTCTGTTGTGGGAAGAGGAAGGCAAGACAATTGTAAGCCACTTCGAGACACTTTAACAGTAGAAAAAAGGTATATAAAAACCAACTCTTCTTCTTCCTGCGAATAACCTAGGAAATCTAAAGAAGGCAAGTACTGCCCAACAACCAATCAAACTCAATCCTCAAAACCCTAAAAAGAAGACAAGGGTAAAAACTGCTAAATTTCTCTCAGGGTGGATAACACTGTTTTTGTGGATATCCTTATTGCAATAAGATGTTACATGGAGATATCCTAAGATCTCCAGAGGGCCCTCCATCCTTGCTGAGCAACTTCTCAATTCAGCAGGCAAGTGTTTAAATAGACAGAGCACTTATAAATCATGTAAATCATTAATGAATTAATGCTTTGTTTCAATACAATCCTACCCTTTAGTTTTCATCTAAGTAGTCCTTAGTGATATTAGTGGCTGCCAATCAGTTTGAATTGGCAGCATCTTTGCACATGTGCAGTTTTATAAAAAACCCATTTAAAACTCCGTTTGGCAGGCATTCATAACTGTTTGGAATGAGCCTAACAGGTTGGGCTCATCTGCTCATAGAATTGTCAGACACTGTCTGGCAACTGATTGGATCTTTTTTTTGGGGGGGGGGGCACACTGTCACAAGATACATTATTTTTTTCAAATACAGCCTTGTATACTTACTGGAAGTTGATACAGGAAGAGATAAAGGGTAGATCTAGGAATCACCAGAAACTTTATGGCAGTACCATACAGTTTCCAGTGAATTCCTAGAGATACCCTTTCTGTTTCAACTTCCAATGAGTGCATAAGGCTACTTTTCCCCCTTAATTTTTCTTCCACCATTGCTCAGAGGAGCAACAAACAACAGGAGCTAAGGGCAGGGAGTTCCTTGCCTCCACTAGGGATTTGCCAGCCTTATCTGATCAACACCGTCATGGCAAACTGGACTGTCAAATGTATTCATGGCAGTTTCCCAAAACAAAAGCATTAGTCTGGATCACAATTATTTAAATTGCAGTACTCCACAGTTACTGCCAAAATAATGCAGCTCTGAAATATTTAGCCTCCCTTTCTGACTGAAGTTGTGGCTTATGCACAACTTAGAACAGAACATAGGCTTCCAATTTCATAGGGCAAAAGCTATCCAGTTTCCTTTAAACCTGGTTTCCTGGTTCTATTCTTTTAAAAATATATGTTTCAACTGAAACTTTAAGCCTGTCATTAACATTAATAGCTTGCTTTTTCAAAGGCTGCAACACCATAAAAGTTTAAACCCATAAAAATGTCATCGTACAAAAAAAAGGGGGACAGAAAGAATTTTTTTGCACTGTAGCTTGTCAAAGCAGACAAGGTGGTGTTCTGAAGATGATAGTAAGATGAGCCATTCCTCTTTTCCATTGGTCAGCTATGGTTACTTTGGACTACATAATGCAATTGCTTTCTTTAATTTTTTTCATCAGAGACATCTGGTGAATTTAGAAAAGCTATTAAACTGGAAATCTCCTTTATCTCCATTTTTACAGAGTTTTTGATAATTAATTATATGTTAGCATTTGGTTTCATAATTGGCATAAGCTGGCACAACATGTGTTTGGGTAATGCTGAATGTCTATTTTATAAAACTTTTAATGCAAACTTGAAATTAAAGATAGCATTACCAAAATACCTCAATAATAAATAACTTGTATTCTTGTGTTTTGTGGTATGTAACCACTGTATCCATGAAAACAGCACCCAAATCCATCATGTTACATTATGGGGCAATTCCACACCTTCTACAGTAATATAATGTATATATTTATATAGTGTAATTTCAACTTTTTATGCAAACTTGAAATTAAAGATAGCATTACCCAAATATCTCAATAATAAATAACTGCAGCATGCAACCATTGTATTCATGAAAACAGTGCCCAAATTCCACCTTGTTACACTATGGGACTGCTCTACACATTATACAGAAGTAATTCCAGACTTACCACTGAGTATACATCCAGTAATGAGATGCAGCCAAAGGGGTTTTGCCATTGATCTTTGCAACCCAAAACAGTATGGGACCACCTCTCCTGGTATAGCTCTCAAAGAGCATTAAGCATAACTGACAACAACTTCCTGGTGGTCCCTTGTCCAAGAAATATCCAGCTGTTCTCCATTAGGGCAAGGGCTTTTTCAGCACAGTGGAACTTTCTGTCAAATGAGACCTTACAGGATATGACTCAGTTCTGCAGGGCCTGTAAGATGCAGATGTTCCACTGGGCTTATGGTTGAGAACAGCAGTGGTTTCACAGCAGCTGGCCTCCCTTTCCTTCCTACCCCCCCTTTTTTCCTCCCTCATTCTACCCTTGTTTTCCTTTTCCCTCCCTCTTCCTGCTGAACCCTATGGGATCAGATTGTAGGATTCTGTGCTTCCCTTCTTGTTTCATAGATCTTCTGCTATTACCCTCTTCTGACAAAGAAGAAATGCTTGGCTCTAGCTGGCTTCTCTAGCTAGCTGTTTTCTTGACATTCCAGAATGGAGGGCATGTCAGGAATTAATACATTTCTGAAAATTCTCCTCAGAAATTCAATGGAAGAATAGGAGAAAATGGTTTAGTTGGTAATAAATTAAGCCCCTCCAGTTGTTATTTCTGTTAAAGTATCCAGTCAGATGTCCATTGACATTTCACTCATCTAGATTGTAGATATCCTGCATTTTAAGGATTGGATCCCATCAGTTGATGAGGAAGAGAGGAAGGGTACCCTGTGTTCGCTGTCAAAAAGCTAAGGCTGGGATCTTTGAAACTATGTGTACAAAAATAACGTGAGACAGACGCTGAAGAAAGAAGCAGTACTGGCTTAAACTGAATGAAAAAGATGGTTGGATCCAGCCCTCGTAGTGCAGATTTGATGTCTTTCTGTTTATTTGCTTTCACAGCGACTTTCTTTTTTGTGTTTGAGTTGAACATCCAAACTAATGAAGAATTATGGAAACTCAAAAGCTTGTACACTGGCTGGCCATATTATTACATCACTTTCATTTTGAATTAGAATGAATTAGTATCATTCTGTTCTACATATGATGATAATGTTTATAATTCATATACCTTATAACTACCCACAACCTTTCACCACCAAAGCTGTCAGAGCTTCCCAATATAGTCATCAGGTGACAAGAAAGCCTTTCTGCTCTTCTTTATCTGTGCTTAAGCAAGAACCCTTCAGACAAGGGGGGTGATAGATCACAGTATCTGGTGAACGGCCATGCCAGCATGTTTGCTGCTTCTACTGGCACAAGGGGCACTTGTGCCAGCTGAGGGGGCAGAGGCGCTAGCATCCAGCTGCCCCTAAGCCCTACTATGGCAAAAGCTGGAAGTCCTGGCCACAGCAGAGCCAGGACATTGGGGCATTCCTGGGGATGGAGCTGACATTAGTCAGTTTCTACCCCGGAGTTGAACTGCAGCCCTGGCCATGGCCTTACCCTTTTGGGGTGGTGTAAGTCCATTGGCCCCAGTGGAGGGCTTTCTGGTGGAAGGGAGGGTTTTTCTCTTCCTGCCTGCACCTCCATAAGGTCCATTCGAGGGGGTGTGGTACCACTTTTGCCAAACTTCCTCCAGCTGCCTGCTGCCCTGCAGTCCAGGGATCGGGATTGCTTTGTTAAGGTATGTCTACATAGCAGTCTCCCATGCTCCCATTAACTATAGTTACAATCTGTATACAAAGAAGGCCTTGGCCCTTTCCGCACGGGCCAAAAACGACGGCCTGGGGGCGGTAAAAACGCCGCCCCCAGGCCGCCGTTCGCAGCAGCGCCGACCTGACTGCGCTCCCCCTCCCCCAGGGCAGCATCAGGCCGCCCTAAACAACAACCCTTTAAAGGGTTGTTGTTGAGGGGAAAGCGTCTTCCCGGCGGCACGGTGCGAACCGCACCACCGGGAACACGCTGTTTCCCCTTCCCCTTCCCTTTCCCATTTACCTCTCGTGTCGCCGTCCTGCTGGCCTCCCAAGTCCCTCCCTTGCTGTCCTCCGACCCCTGGAGGTCGGAGGGCAGCGTCAAGCGGAGCTGAGGAGGAGCCCTTGGAACGGCGACACTGTAAATGGGAAAGGGAAGGGGAAAGAAGCGACTCCATGCGGAGCCGCATGCAAATCTCTACCCGGCCTCTCCAGAGACCCTCCACATGCTTGCATCGCGAGTGACCTCCGCCTCCACGCCCGGCCAGAGATTCTTGCCGGCGTGGAAGTACCCTCGATGGCTCTTACGTCTTGAGACGGCATTATGGCAATGGGAAGAGCTACAGCAGAGTCTGCTTTCAGATAAACTAGTCTGTATTTGTACTTCACAGTGAATTTTTGCCTAATATATCAGTAGTACTTGGAAAAAATTGAAGTGGTCAGATTTTATTTGGATTTGTGGTGGGTTTGTATATATAAGTATATGAATTTTGTAGCTGTTCATTAAGGTGGAACAATAGAATACCCTGAAAGACACTGAGATTAAATGAATCAGTCAACTGCACCCACACTGTTCCACACAACAGCCTTGCCATTGGATCAACAGAAATCACCAATCCTTGACAACATGTCCAGCACTGCTCTTGTCACTAATTTCTTGATGTTTTCTACTTTGGTATGTGTTAATGGGGAGAGGGGAGAGAAACCTGCTTGCTTTTCATCTTTTGGGGTGACCACCTATTCTTAAGAATGTACATATTAGATTGATGGTAGTATTTTGTTTCTCTGTTTGGTCTGAATTAGTAAGCACAGAGTGGTAAGCTAAAGCATGAGGAATGTGCATAGATTCCATTTATATTGCCCTTGGAGGCTTACATTCATTCTCTGGTTACAAATGAGTTTTCACACCTTCCCTTTAATGGACTACATATTGGCTGCACATTTCCTGCAGTCTTTCATGGTACTCAGTTAATGTGGACAACATACTTGAGTGTGAATTGTTAGTTGGTTAGAGAAAATATCCAGTGTGTGGTTGCACCACTTAACAAAAATGTCAGTGATTAGATAATCCAGCTTTCAAATGCATAAGATTTTATAGAATATTCACTACTTCCAAATTAAGCTAATTTATATCAGCTATGCACTTATACTATCTTTCATTACTTAACTATCCTTGTACAAATATGTGCATTTCTTGTGGAGTACAATTAATCCCCAGGGGGTTTGCAAGATTTTTATTGGCTGCTTAACTTCAGGTCTGGCTTCTGTGGAAACATATTATCAAATATTTTATTTTAAAATATTTGTAACATAAAAGAGATCTTTCTAAGATTTTTAAAAACTTTGAAATCTTGAAAAAATTAGATCTGAAAATGTGGGGTTTTTTTCTGTTAGAAGTATGTATTTACCTCTTCACCTCCCCCACCCCACACACAAATAAGCATATTTTTACTAGCATTTAAGTGCTCTGGACATGCATCCTCTATTTTCTAGGCCAGCTTCGCTCTTTACTTTATGTATGACCTTTCCTGTCACTCATATATAGAGACTAATGAGGTTGTACAATGAATAGGCGGATTCAGAGTAGTATAGATTTCCTATTTTTAGACCTACTTTTCACATTTATTTTTATAAGTAGTGAATTCTTTCCTACCCCGAACTTAATCTCATGATTATATATCTGGAAAAGATGTAGAGTCTCCCTATTTATCGTAAAAGGAGGAGGATCTGAGTTTCTGAAAATTGGTCTGTTCAATTGTTCCATACCCAGATCCTAAAAGGGAATTGAATGATATGTCTAGAAACATCATACTCTCCAGGAAACTTGAAGTGCTTAAAAACAACTGTCGATCTCGCTCAAAGAAAATGTATTAACAATACCACAAAGCAAATCTGAACGGGTGATATAGTTTTTAGTCTGAAAAAAAACACACACAATAGGACTGGTACATTCTTTCAGCCTCCACAGGAGGGGAAGAACTAGCAATGTGTACAATAAAGAATTAAAAACAATTCCAATTATAATTTATAAAAATTACACAAATCCATTACAGTTAAAGTGAAACAAAAAGCAGTCTTATTATTTTTAGTACCCCAATATTCTCCTAAACAACTACAATTTTTTTCTAAAGACCGTGAGAAAGGGTGCCTGTCTAATATGGTGGGGACCACAGGTGAGAGGTGGGGATCTAAGATCAGGAATGAAGGTTTGGAGAAATATGCAAATCTACAGATGAAAGACCTGACTGGAATGAACATAGATATCTACTTTATAGCTGTGTATTGTGTCAGTTGTGACAGGAATTATTTTCCATTGCTTTCACTAGATCTAGAGCAATTTGCGTGAGTGTATTCTCTCTCAGACTGCACCACTGAAAAGAAACCCTGCTAAAACTTTTTGGGCCACTGCAGCCATGCACCTCCAGCAAATATTTGATCAAAGAATGTTTTAAGGTCACACAGAAATAAAGATGGGAAAATTCTTACTGGTTGTGTGTCTGTTTGAATTTGTCTAATGAACCAGACATTATTGGCTACTAAACTGTCTGATCTAGAGCAAATTACAACTTCATAGGATACACACACACTGTTCTGTTCCCCAAGTAAAATATCTTAGGTGCCCTGTACTCAGCCAGAACAGAGTGGGAGACTCACAAGCAGGGTGTAACCGTTTTTTTTTTTAAAAGACAGGTTTTATTGCATAGAATAATTGAGATCCTAACTCCCCCCAGGGTCTGACTAAAATAAAGTACTTGCTTGACTGGAACAACTTGAAGCTTGAGACCTTGGCTCATTCCGCACATGCAGAACAATGCATTTTCAAACTGCTTTCAGTGCTCTTTGAAACTGTGTGGAATAGCAAAATCCACTTGCAAACAGTTGTGAAAGTGGTTTGAAAACGCATTATTTTGTGTGTGTGGAAGGGGCCTTTGATTCTTTCTTTACTTCTTCCAAGAAAGTCCACTTTGTCTGTGCTTTCCCTTGGTTCTTTTGGTGTCCTCTATCTGGACTCTACTTTCTGTAACACCTTAGATTTAATGCTCTTTACTTTATACACCTTAGACTTTTATACTGCTTATACACCTTAGACGTAAGAGATATTGCAGCCTTCCAGCTCCACTGGCACCTTAGACTAAATGAACAGGAGCACTACTGGGTAATGAAAGGAAGACTGCCTCCAGGGGGCTTCTTAAAGGGACCGGGTCTAACTAGTTCCCTCCCTTAGAACACTATACAAAAGGAACTAAACCCATACTGGCTATTGGGACAACTGATGCTTAATAAAGAAAATAGTAAAAGCTTCTCTGGGGGCATCACACACACACACACACACACACACACACACACACACACACACACACACACACACACACACACACACACACACACACACACACACACACAGAAAATAATTGAAATAAATTGCTTTTATCACTTTGTAGTGTAAAAATAATAAAGGGAAATTCAAAGCCGCAACAGCTTTTATTCCCATAATTCCCACCACTTCATTGATGTTGTCATGGGAGAATTGTAGAGATATACGTTATGGTTTGCTTGTTTGCTTTTGAATTGATTGGTTGTTGCTCAGGAATCTGCCTTGTACAAAGGTGTATGACTATCTCATGATTCCAAGTGATCACTAGATAGTAACTTCCTAATCCACACAGGCCAACAACATGTAAAAGAATCGTGCATATGTAGAAATGGTGAAATTAAGTTTAACTAGTGCATAGCACAGTTTGGTGTTTAAGGGCCCCATTCGAAGGGGGCATGATTGCACCTGAGGGAGTAGTGTGTGTACATGCCAGTGGATTTGCCCTTCTTGAGGCACTTGCCCCAGCAAATGGGTGAATCTGTCAGCATGCAGCTGCTGTGGCTTTCCCCAGTGCTGGGACCAGATGCCAAATGCAGTGCCACTGACCCAGCACCCCTGCTGGTGCTGCTGTAGTGGGGGCAGGCCAGGGATATGGCCGGGGAAGTTGCCATCAGTCAGCTTCCTCCTGGCCATTCACCACCTTATGCCAGCTGCCAGGGCCTCAGACTTCAGCCACAAAAAAGCTGGTGTAAGTCTGTTGAGTCCCATGGGGGCTTTTTTTGCTTTACAAGCCTTCTACAAGCCGGGAAACCCCTATGGGAGTGGAAGGGCGGTGATGCATCAGTGCCATGGCCTGCCATGGATGGCTGTCTGTCCTGTGATAAACAGTAAGATGAATGGCTGTCAGTCATGTGATGAACAGTAAGAACAGGATGAAGGAAGCTAAGATTTGACTCACAATTTTACGAGAAATTGTTCCAAGTTTGTGCTGTGCAATGTATCTCTCAAATGAAGCTTCCATTTCACTTCCATCCTATACAGTCCCATCATATAGTAGCTGGGTTTTCAGCGGTCTATTATTGAAAATATTAAAAACCACCTGGGTCCAAAGAGAAGATTAAACAATTTGTAATGTAGAAACCCTTCTCAAACCAATATGGAAAGCCTTCTCAAACTCCTATAATTTTTCAAATGTTTGAGCAGGCTGGTCTCCTATCCCCTCCTCCCTTTAACTGGCAGGACTGATTGAAACATTCACTTCTGGAGCACATTAGACTTGAGTGTTTTGGTGGAAGATTTTTATCCTGCAGAGAATGATTGCCAAGTTAACTTGGTTACCAATGCTAACAAGGACTGGTTGAATTTAACAGAGTGTGCATTCTCTTTGAAAACTCTCTAATAAATCAGCTGGTTTACAGATGGTTAAATCACACTGTATTTGGGGGCACTCTTTCCCCTGTAAAAGGTTAGAACTGACACCACTGTGATTTGAAATTAGTTTCTAAATCTTTGCTTACCAAGCAAACCACTTTGGATATTTATAAACCTGCTTGAGAATGTATTGGGAGGGCACAGGATAGAAAACTGCAGGATGGGACAAGTTAATAAAGATGGTAAGAGAGAAGTCTTGTTTAAGTGCCATTAGCCCAAGTTTTTTCCAGTGTAGAAACTGCCAGCATTTGGCAGTGTTCCTCTGTCATCTCCTCTATGGGCACTCGTCGCTCTCTGGAATGTTAATGCAGAGGAAGCACTGAGCTGTTTGGGGAAGCAGTAAAACATAAGGGTTATTCAAAATTATGAGAAATGTGCCAACTTTTGAATATAATGTATGTATCAAGGATTTCAGAGATTTGCAAACATAATTGTGTTAATTATTGAGCAAATAGTCTTGTGGTGTAGATTCCTTTCTGTGCGTATTCTCGTGTGTGTGTGTGTGTGTGTGTGTGTGTGTGTGTGTGTGTGTGTGTGTGTGTGTGTGTGTGTTTTGGTATGTGTGCATTTATTGCATTGTGCCTTTTCGGTAATGTATAATTTCTATTTCTTCCTTTGTCTGGAGGCCTTTCGTATTACATTTAGATTGTATCCTTTATCATCCCAAATTGACATTTATGCTTTTACTTCTATTGTTTGCCTAGCTCCACTTTACTGTGGATTCACAATTTGTTTTAATCTGTGTCACTTCTCTTATCTCCCCTGACACACAGATGGAGTCATTTTACACTAGCATATGCCTCCAGAGGTTATGTTAGCAACTGTGGAATGGGCTGGGTTTTTTGTCCCCTTCCCCCCCACTTTAAAATGCTGGTGAATGTTAATTGCATATCCAGTTAGTTTATAAGAATGTGGAGTTGTCGAACATATGATAACAGTTTTGACAAATATAATGGCATGCCTGTGAATAAAAAAATCTTATTTCTATAAAAGAATATTGTAGCAATGGATAGAAGACATAGAATGCAAGCAAAGTATAATTTAAAGATGAGTTATTCACTGTTCTTGGAAAATATAGGCTTGGGTAAGAATACTGCTGATGTATTACTTTCAACATTAAGGAACCCCTATTCACTGTTTTCTGTTCTGCTTAAGTTGAAGCTATGTTGTTTTCCTTTTTTCCCTATACGCCTTAGTTCAAAAGTCTAATCTATGATCAGTGCACATGGAATAAATAAAATAGTAGTTAGATTTGAAATAAAAATGGAGTACTTCTAGGAATTTATGTGTATTTGTTGAATGTTGTCATTTTTTTCTCTTCGTTGTGGTAGTTAGCTTTATATCTTATTTCACTACCCAAACGGGAAGATTATTGCCAACTCTTCTGTTTTAAAATCAACCAAACAGATTGTTCAAATAAATAATAAATTAGAAGCAAAATAATTCCCTGCTGTGGGGGATGACACATTTCTTCACACATTCAAAATATTAGGAAGCTGTGTGGCTTGCCTTTTAGGAATGATGGTTCTCTGTCTCAAAAGGAGAAGAGGTTGAGGGCACGTGGCAAGGTCTGACACTAATAAATAAATTAAGGAAAGATTAGTTCAAGTAAGTGCATGCTCTGAGCAGATGGAAAACACAAAATCAATGATATTCATTGCAGATCTAGGCAGATCTGTATTAACGTATATCTTTATAACTTATCTATATCTTATTTATATGTAATATGGGTAGCAGATCTAACATGAAGGTGCCATTTGTATCAGTTTTTCCTGGCAGGAATTTCATGCATCTTAGGGTCATTATTTGTTGCAGAATAGGCCGTATTTGTCCTTATATACATAAAAGAAGAATGTATTAGTACATATGGCTTGCTGTGATAAGAATGTTTATGCACAGAGGCACATTCATGCAATAGATTCAGTTCCTCTACTTGCTGAGCTGTGCACAGGCTTTTGTATCAGATATTGGCAGAACATGAACTGGTTTCACACACTTACCCACTTTTTTCAGTGTCAAAAAAAGATACAAAAGAGTGGATATTTTGTATTTTGGTCACTGAGACATGCTGAAACAACAACCCTAAGAAAATTTTCATACTTTTTTACTTTGTCTTTGATGTTGTAATGGCATTTAACCTACAGTAAATTAAAATTATCCAGAGGGAACTACTATCACTCTTTGCTCCAGCAAGGCTGTAGATTTCATGAACCAGAGTATAATTTTTAAAAGTTTCCCTTTGTCTGACAATCAAGTAGTTTTGTAGCAATTTAGGACAATGATTTGTTCTATTAGTTGTATCATATTTCATTATGGATTTTAATTTCATGCATCTTTGAGTGGGCTAAAAAATTAATAGATAAAGAAACTTCTAAATTGTAGTGCGTAGAAGTCCAGGGTACCACAAATCCCAAGTGGGAGCCAATTAATACAATTGGCTGCATACCCAGGGAATGCCCCAGCTCACCCCATCCCCACGGCCGGGACATCTGGCTTTTGTGGTGGTGGGGCTGAGGGGTGCCCGGCCACTCACATATTGGGCCCTCTGCTGGCACATTTGCCTATTGCGCCGATAGGGTGGGCATCCATGCCAGTGCAAGGGTGTGCCAGGTCCACTGGTAGGGTTCCCCACCGGATTGAGTTGTACTCCTTATAATCTATAAATAAGCTTTCTCATACTTCAGAATAAAATAGAATATATACTGTTTTTATATTTTGGGCATTACTATTCCTGTCAATGAGATTAATTGCCGGCTTTCTGTCTCCTACAAAGAATCTCATCTTATGTAGGAATGTCATATTCTGATTCATATGTGAATTATTTTTTGAAAAATACTCTGTGCTGCTACTTTGCTTAATTTTTCCCCCAATACCACCACTTGCTCAAAATGAGAACTAAGAATGTAAATAGAATGTTGTATCAGACCAGTATATTGTTTTGCATAGCAGCTAGTCAGTTGCCATGGACAGCTAAACATGTCAGATATAGAGAGCCAGGCCATCCTCTGATGTTGCCTCTTGGCACTTCAGAAACACTGAGAGACCATTTCTATGTGGGAAAAGTATTAAGATTCTCTAAAATATACAGCTATTTGGTTGAGATACACATTCATTATCGGACAGAGAGAAATGAATCACATACATAGTTCAATTTCCATGCATTGTATGATACTGTCTCTCTGCATCAATTGAGCAGACTAGAATAAAATTGTTTGAATCCCTCAATTTTGGGTTCAAGAACTGTAGCAGCTTCCCACTGTGTCCTCCACCAGGAGCCATTTCTGATGCCAGAAAACTTTTTTCCTGGGATCGAGGAACTTGCATGTACTAATAGCCTGACAAGTCTGGTGGCTACAGTGGGAAGAAGACAGTGAGCAAACTCACTCTTTTTCCCCCCGTTCTGTATGTGGAGCTCCATTCAGTGCAAGAAGTACAATGTGGCTGATAGAGCATGTGAGTCTTTCAGCATCAAGAATAAACTTTCCGAGGCTTGGGAATGATGCTGTGGGGAGGGGAAGGCAGGAAAGACCATCAGTACTTTATGTTGGCTGTTCCCAGGATTCAACAAAATGCATATAGAGACGTAGAAATGACATAATTCCTCCTGAACTGTCATACTACATAGCATAGAAGCAAAATAATAGTACATAGTAGTAAATAAGTGGTTCAGTAACAGAGTAGCCAGTAACAGACTATCAATTCCTCCTGAAAATAACCTGGTTACATCTGGTACGTCTAATTATTTGTATTGTCGAAGACTCTTATTTGTTTGTTTGTTTGTTTATTAGCCTCCTTTCTACCTTACAGGGACACAAGTTGGCTTACAATGTAAACAATAATAAAATACATTTAAACCACTAATTAAAATCAATAATTTAAAACTGCCTTTAGGCAGAATTAATCAAATGCAGTCCTGAAGAAAACTCCTAAAAATGCTCTTCCAAAAGATTTAGATTTTCCCCATCCCATCTTTCTATCTCCCTGTTCAGAAAATGTATCATCCACCTTTCTTCCTTAGAAATTTCATGGTGGCTTCCAACATAGATAAAAACATCAAATTAAAAAATTAAAAACATAAACATAAAAATTCAACTTAGGACTGCTAGTAAATTTAACCAAATGCATTTCTAACTAAAACCATCTTCAACTGACCAAATGTGAAGGGGCCAATGCACTTCCCTGGGAAGATTGTTCCATTATCATGGGAATACCACCGAAAAGGGCCTCTCTTGTGTACCCACCAAATTAGCCTATTTGGATAATGGGACAGTCTTGTCCCTGTGATCTTAATTTCAACTGGTCTCCAACTTTAACTGTAAAGTGAATGTGTGTTAACTTTCTTGCTAACAGAGGTATGTGCATTCATGTAACATGTGACTAGGCCTAGTGTGACCCTTCCAGACTGACCACTTCGAACATTTTCACCATACTAGCACCAAGTAATGACCCCAGAAATATTGCAGGAAACGTTAATGCCCCCAAGTGATTTTTATCCAGATGAATAATGATGCTGGAACTAGGGAAAACTGCACAAGAGGCAAGTGTGTGCCTTGTGCCCCTGTTATGCCCCCACCTCACCTTCGGAATGCCCTGAAATGCCCCCCCACCCCCACACTGGCACGCACCCAGTATCATGCACCCCTCTGTCCCCTTGAAGCTACGCCACTGATGTCCAGTAACTCCTAGTCACTGCTGCCATAATATACAGTAAATTTTTGGACCCAGTAAATCTCTCACTAGCTAAAACTTTCTGTGAGGACATTCCAGAAGTGTCCTGTCTCAAATGGGAAATGAACTTATGTCATTCAAAGAGAAAGGCAAAGTGCTTCGAAAATGCTAGCTGTGCAGCTGCAGGCATGCTGGCATCCCCCAACTACTGGATTGTAGGAAAGCATCAAGCCTTTCCACCAGACAGTATGACTGCTATGCACCTTGTATGGTAGAAGGTATGCAAAGTTGCTATCCAGCATTTTTCCCATAATGCTAAAGATCTAGCATGACTGTTAGAAGTAACTTCTGTAATTTCCAGCACTATACATGTCTCAGAATCATGCAGGTATTGTTCGCTTGAGTCAACTGCAAATTCTTTTGCCTCCCTTTCCCCAGCCAGGCAGGAGGAAGAGGAAAGTTATCACAATAAAGGAGCAAGACGTGGCTGAATATTCCTATTGGCCTTTCCCACTGCTTGCCCTGTCTCTTCCAGCACCAGTCTGGTATATCAACTGAATCTGGGATTTTTTTAGGATGTGAAGCAGAAGCTCTGTTGTGTTCAGAACCAATAACAAATACAGCCTTTCCAATCCATAATATGTTTCCTTCCTTTTTTCCCTGCAGCGTGTAATATTATGTGCTCATTCTATCATACCCATTTTACCATTGTGTGCAAAATTAGCATATATCTTCTTTTATTTTCCAATCACTTTTATTGCTTTATTTCTTCTGATGATTAGTAATAGTAACTACTTTTGTTGAAAGAAAAATGCAATATACTGAAACAAATTAATACATTTTCATTCCTGTGTAAACACATTCATGTTTTGTTTACAGTAGTATTGTTTTACAGCAAGAGTGATTTAGGTGGTGTTATAAATTTAGGTCTTGCAAAAGAGAAATGGTACATTGCATTCTCTTGCCTTGTAGTGTAATTTGCTATTAGTTGCTGCAAGATTGCTTCATTTATATAGTATCTATGTACTTATCCAACAGCTACATAACTATTTAAGCAGTGCCAAAACAAAAGAAACATTATAATACCCACTGTGAAAATAGTATTGTGTTGTTACTATTAGGAATCATTAGTTCTTATCAGCAACATTAGCAGCTGGAAATATCTTGCAACTCAAGGAGGGCTGCAAAATGTCCTTCCATCATTATTCAGTGAATATATATGATTTCTTGAATGGCAATGAGCCTAATGAAATTCAATGGTATGACACTGACAAAATTGTTAGAAAGAGATTTATGAAACTTCCCTTTTATTGCTGAAGGCTCAGTTTTGTACAAAGATAAGACTGCTGCCCCTTAGATAGAGTATGAGTGCACAGTTCAGCTATGCCTTTCTGTCCTCTTCATGCTCTGGTTCTCAAGACAACACTGTTATCTCCAGAGAAAATACAGCTCAAAGCATTACAGATGTCTAGTACAAGTGGAAGCCATATTGATGGTTATTGCTTTAAAAAGAAGCATGCACAGATCTGCTCACTGAGCCCTCAGGAGATAGCAGTGTTTATTTTCTAGAGAGTACTGAAAACATTCTACTTTTTTCTGTTGAAGAGCGATTACCTACTGAACATTGTTGACTTTTTATAATTCCTATCTTTTACTAAAGTTAAGACTTCTTTTAATATTACATGTGGATTATTTTAAAACCAAAGGATCTTTTATGAAGCTGAGATTTGTTTTTTCCAAAAATATAAAAATTATATAGTATATTTAAGCCATAAACTAGACATAACATGCTATTGTGTGTATCTTTCCCCTAGTGCCTCTCCCTCCCAAACTTCCCAAATAGAGAGAATGTCTGCTTAATCCTTTCCCCTCTAGTTGCTTTTCCAGGCAGAATCTTCCCTCTGCCCAATAATGTTTCTATCCATAGGATAAAAGATATGAGTACAGCTGCTGTGGGTTTTTAAAAAATACATCCAAATGGAAAAAAATATAATGGAATTACATATATTGGTTGTTGAGGGTTTTCCGGGGGTGTGGCTCGGGGACGTGGGCAGTACAGACATGGCTTCTTTTCCCAGAAGCCCCTGCTTAGCAACTTAGCCCCAAGTCTCCCCCCTCCCCCTTGTGTTTGCCGGGTTCTGAAAGCCAGCTTTTGAAAAATTTTGAAAGCCAGCCTGCGGGGGCACAGGGTGGGAGGGCGCCCAGAGAAGGAGTTGTGTCTGGGAGCCATTTTTCCCACATATGCCTCTGGCGAGTGATGTCCCCCCATGGAGACCAAAAGCCAGTCCCTTACTCATTGAGCGTGAATATGTGAACACATCTGGTGCAGGAGGCTGCGTTCCACCCATGCTGTATATTGGGGTGCTGCACCATTTGGTGCCTTTGGGGAGGGATGACCTGGCAGCCACAGGTTGAGCATAGCCCCATTGTCTTTCTACCATTTGTTGAGGTTCACTACCACCTTGACACACCATTGTCTCCTCCATTCTCATGCCATGAGCACCTACAACAATTGAGGAAAATTGCTAAGCCGGGGCTTGAGGAAAGTTGCTAAGCAGGGGCTTCTGGAAAAAAGAAGCCATCAGGTCTGTACTGTCCACTGCACTGTTCACTGCAGCCAAAAAGGCCCAGTGCAACAAAATGTCACTCTGAGTCAGCCAACACGAGGGGATCTGTAGGGATGGCCACTGGAATCCCTGCAGGTGGAGATAAAGACTTTCCAAAGCTTTCCAAAGCCCCCTCCAGGGTTTTTACATATATTTTTTTGTTTCCCTGAAGAGGGAGATTTAAAGGGAGAATCTGAGGTCCTCAGTTTAGAAGAAGAAGAACAGTTTGGATTTATATCCCCCCTTTCTCTCCTGCAGGAGACTCAAAGGGGCTTACAATCCCCTTGCCCTTGCTCCCTCACAACAAACACCCTGTGAGGTGGGTGGGGTTGAGAGAGCTCCGAAAAGCTGTGACTAGCCCAAGGTCACCCAGCTGGCGTGTGTGAGAGTGCACAGGCTAATCTGAATTCCCCAAATAAGCCTCCACAGCTCAAGTGGCAGAGCAGGGAATCAAACCCGGTTCCTCCAGATTAGAATGCACCTGCTCTTAACCACTACGCCACATTGAAAGTGATGCTGTTTCAGGGTGGGGGATAATTCTCCCCAAAACTTTCAATGTTGTTTAACTGGGGACCCCAGATTCTCCCTTTAAGGTGGATTTAAAAGGAGAATTTGGGCTCTCTAGTTTAAACACCATTGAAAGTGATGCTGTTTGGGGGTGGATTCCAGCATCACAGCGGCTGCCCGGGGCGGGGGGGGGGCTCAGATTTTGCACCAGGCTCCATTTTTCCTCTATGCCTCTGTCCAGAGGGGAGGGGCAGGGGAGGGCAGGGGAGTCTTGGGGACAGAGAGCTGCTTTTATAAGCGCTAGGCGAGGGGCGGAGCTTGGGGAGGCGTGGTCATGCTCTAGGGGCGGGTGGGGGTGTGGCCCCGCCCTCGAACCCCCCCATAAAAAATCTATACCTAGGTCCCTGTGGGATCCACTTGGCCCTTTCAGACCTGCACAATGCTAGCCTCTCTGAAATTAAGCAGCTTCATTTTCCAGAACTGAAAGACAGCCATCCAATGCAAAAGCTGGCAGAGAGGCATTTATAGTGGAAAGTGCTGCCCAGTTCACTCCCATCCAAACAGAACAGGGTAGACAGGATAAAACTATGTGCTGTGAAGCCACAGAGCCCATTCTAAGTTTCCTCCCAATCAGGTAGAATTATCATCAAAATGTAGTTCTGAACTGACCTGTCGCTCTGCATTGCAGCCCTCACTCCAAGAACCCAGTTTTATTTAGCAAGGAGTACTCTCCACAGCCATAGGCCCTCCATGCATTGTGTGTGGTATCAGCTATGACACACAGTTTAGAGGCTGAGAGCATAGCAGATGTATGACAGTCACTAGCAGGATGAATACTATTCATTCTGTAGGCAGACTGCAGCATCAGTAGTCCAAATCAGGCTGCCAACCCACCCTCAAATTACACACAGAGAGCGAGGGAGGGAGGGAGGGAGGGAGGGAGTGTGTTGTGGCCAATGAAGACACCTTATTGGAGAGCTTCAAGGGCAGAGGAACTGAGAGGACCAGAATCCATCTCAGCTTAACCTCAGTGGAAATGAGTGATCCTTTCCTGGAACAGGTTTCAAATAAGATGGAGGACCATGAAGGGCAGCATACAATTGTCACCTTCCAACAGCAGGCTTGTTCTGCGGCCAGGGCAAATGAAAATCTACTGGTGAGCCCTGGCCTGAAAGATGTCTGGCTAACCTCAACCTGTCCTGGTCCCAACCTGGTGAAATGCTCTACCAAGTGAGACCCAGGCCCTGTGGCATCTGACGCAGTGCTGCAGGAGTTGTAAGACAGCTGTTCCACCAGGTGTATGCTTGAGGCAGCTGCAGTTTTCCATCATTTTGGTTTCCTGCTCCTTTTTTCCACCTGCCTTTCTCTCTCCTGGGATACTGTTATGTATGTTGAGTTTTATCATCATCTGTTTTAGATTGACTTTTAATCTGTTTTATTGTATTTATTGTGATATGTGTTGGAAACCACCCTGAGCTCACGAGGCAAAGAATGGCATATCAAGCCAATAAATAAATAACTATTGTAAACATGCAGCGCAGCATCAGCAATGAGATGCAAACTTATACAGCTAAATTTAAATAAAATCCTACTCATTCACTGCAATCTGTTAATGTTTGCCCTAAACATAGAGGAACAAAAATGAGAAAATAAATATAATAAATTGAAAATGTTCATTTTTTAAATTCTGCAATAATAAATTGAAAATGTCCATTTTTAAAGTCTGTAATATTATAGCACCTGCCCTCTTTCGATGTAAATTAGCAATAGTTTGAATCCTACTACTACGACGACGACAACAACGACTACTACTACTACTACTACTGCTACTACTACAACTACTACTACTATGAATTCAGTCCTTGGCAAAGTGAAATTTCAGTCCTTCTATGAGGCACTTTAGATTTTAAGTGTCTGTGATTGGCAGATCACACCCAGAGATCATACTCATTTGTGTTCTTTTCCTTTTTTGTTCCGTCAAGTCACATCTGATTTATGGGGACCCGGACCCTATAGGGTTTTCAATAATAATAACTAGCCAGATGATCTTGGGGATGTATATCTGACCCATATCATGTCCATTGTGAACTATAGTGCAGACCTTAGATAAAAAAGAAACAAACATTCAGATCTGAAAGTTAATGTGTATATGACTTTCTGTTTTCAGTTTTCTTAGATAGTAGGAAGGGAAACAGGAAAGGTGGACAACTAAGTAAGCTAGCAAGTGCTCTTATACAAAAGTATAAGCATGTAATCAGAACTGGTATTGGATGATTGCACAAGGGATAGGAGTTTTTCCCCCAAGTTATTCTGAAACAATTATATTCATGGTGTGAGGTATTTTTGGTTGGTTATAATGGTTTTGAAGAAGTGGTTTTATTATGTGTGCTTAATCTATAAGCTACTTTGGTGGCTCTGATGAGAGCAGAAAGGTAGAGAATGAATCTTATAAATAAGTAAAAGTTACTAGCTAATTCATAAGACCATCAGAAGAGCCCTGTTGGAGCAAACCAGAGGTCCATCTAGGCCAGCATCCTCTCTCACACAGTGGCCAACCAGCTGCTGGAGGGAGGACCAACAACAGTTCACAGAGGCTGATGTCAGTGCCTCCTGATGTCAGTGCCTCCTGACACTGGGATTCAGAGGTTGACTGCCTCTGAACATGGAGGTTCACTTTAGCTTCCATGGCTAGTATCCACTGACAGTCCTCTCTTGTATGAATCTGTCTGATCCCCTTTTAAAGCTATCTGTGTTCCTGGTCATCACTACAGCTTCTGATTTGTCTTTCACTCCACAAAACTAATAGAAGGAAACTCCTATATATTGCTTTACCTAGGACCAATTGCCACATTACATTTAACCTTGCTTTGGCATATATAAATGTACATACAAAGATGTACCAGCATTGTACCTATGAATAGTTATATGCTGACAGTTATTCTCATCTTTTTTGTACCCATAGGGATGCCAATTGGCTTCCAGATATGTACAGGGGAAAAAACATACACTGTGTGTATTAGATAGTATAGACCTCTGTTTATAAAATGTAATATGCAAATAAGCCTTCAACTGACTTCTTAATATTCTTATTGCAGTTAATAAGAGGATGGGGATGAGGATGTTGTGAGGATGGCTTTGGGTTGTCAGACCTCAGTGGATAACCAACAAACACACCACATCCTAATTCTTTTTTGACTGCTTTTGTGCAGCAGTCTTTGAGCCTATTTCCCAAAGCCTTTTATCAAAACATGTAAACAAATTGAAATATGGAAGCCATTGTCTGTATGCCTTTAGGAATCTGACACAGATGTGAAGATAGAATTTTATTCCAGTTTTATTGGGGGAGGGGGGTTTAGTCCAATTCAATTTGTAGCTGATTTCATTCCTTGTTTCATGAAGAATAGTTTTGGCTTCTGTATCTCAGTTCCCTCATGTACAAATTAGACTTTTTTATTTTTAAAAAAAGTAATTCAGGCCAATTACTAGTACGTATCCTGTGTTATATGCAGTTTTGAAAGACTGTCATCAGCCTGCGCTTTCTTGTCTTCAGATAAATTTCTTGTGCCATTCAGGATTCTACTATCTTTTTAACTTAGTCCACTATAGAAGGTCTCACAATTTCCCCCATCTACAATGGAAAATGCTAACTTTCAGGAAAGATAACATTGCAGATAACATGTTTAAACAAATAATATGTTTGCACTTTCATATATATATATATGGGAGTATTTCAGGATTCCATAATGATTGTTTCAGTTTTGTAAATGGTTGTTTCAGATTTTTAAAATTAAAAAGATTGGAAGTGTGGTCCTAAGCAAAACAGGCATATTTTAGTATCATCCTAGTGAACTTGGTGGACTATTTGTTCACTTCTTTGCTCTGTTCTGCCAAAAATCATGGGATATAGGTACATCTTAAAGATACGGCAAGATAAATTTGCATGAGCCATTTTACATCTTAATATTTTAACTAGTACCAGCTTTCCACGTGCATATATTTTCAAACCAGGGCCCTAATGTCTGATATTACTTAAACCAGACTAGTGGCTACATAGGCAAAACCCAATATAGTAACACATGTATTGATTGTCCCTCTTAGCATTTCCTACAAGGGCAATCTCTGAGAAGATTTTATAGATGTTAGTGAAAATTTCCTTTCTGTTAAGTTTTTATCCGAGCAGTGTTGAATTTTGTTGTAGGTTTCTATTACAGACAAAAGGTACCCGGTCTTCAGCAAATAGATAGAATGAGATGGAGACAGAGGAAAAGATGCTGGGGGAAGGGGCTGTGGAGAAAGCTGGTTACATAGGAGAGAAGACAGAAATGACAGAAAAGTAAGAAAATATTAGTCAACTAAAGGAAGAGGGGTAATGTGCAAACATACAGGGAACCAAGTGCAGGTTGGTGAAAGTGAGCAGCATTAAGGTAGATGAAAATGAATCAAAACCAGCTGTGAACATAGAAGGATTGTATTTATTTTGCAAAATGTACAAAAGCTTTCCATTTAAAACAATTCTAAACAATGGCTAATCCTGTTAAGCTCAGACATGTGCTTACCTCACTTGGAGAAGATAAAATTATAAATAATGTTGGGTAATATTTGCATATTGTTTACACAACACTTCCTAGCTTTAGATAACATCTCCAAACCCTTTCATGTAGACGTTAAATAACATGAGTGACAGAAATAACCCATGTGGAACTTCTTGCCTTCTGGAACCTACTCCCCAAGACAAAACAAAACTCAGAAATGTGCCCTCAGCCCTGTGAATCATTTCAGAATTATATCACATTTGATGGCATCAGTGAGGCATCAACAGTGTCAATTTTCTTATTTTCTCTATTTGATACAGGATGACCATCCCAGCATCCATCCCAAAAGCCTGATTGAAGTGGCTTAAAATACACAGTGTCATCCAAGATTGTTTGGAACTGTCTCAATCTGACCCCAAAACAGCAGATTGGAAATGGCATATAATTATGCAAATCAATTAGATCCGAAAAGAAATCGGGCCCGAGGCTTCAGCTGGGAGGCGCCATTGCGTGGGGGGAGGAACGAATGGAAGCCTCCCTCCCCGCCGGCCGGCCGAGGCTGTCACGTGGCAGGGCCTTCAAGCCGCCTATAAAAGGCAGTGTCGGCGGGAACCGGCCTCTTTCGAGGCCAGCTGCTTTAAAAGGCCCTCCCTCCACTCCCATGTTGAGGGATTATTGGGGTTCTTTATTGTGTTGTATATTGTCGCAGTTCACTGGGCGGTTTGGGCATAAGAGCACATCCTATTTTGGGAAGGCAGTAGCTTGCATGCTGGACCTTCCCACCTCGGGGCCTCCATATGAGAGGTCCGTGGTGGCGATAGAGCTCTTGAAAGCAAAGCCTTGGGGCCATGCTGAGAGATCACTGCCCGGCAGGGAGGGGTGTCACAAATTGGATTTGCGTCCATGTGGCACCTAGTAACTTCCTGTTCCAGTTCCCTCGGGGGATGTGCCAGACAGGGGTTCTGTCCGAAGGGCCTAAGGGATCAGCTGGGGCTGCCCTATAACCAGGATCAGCGGTTTGCTGCCTGGGGGGCAGGATGTGCTCTGTTATGCTCACCCAGCTTCAACGTTTTGGTTATATGTTAAATAAATTTGGGCTGCGGCCGATTTCTTTCCAACAAGTATGTGTCAGTGTTTTTGTTGGAATGAGTCTCCACACATCCCCATGCAATGCTCCCTTCAAAGTGGATGATTCCCCCCAAAAATGAGTTTATTATCAAATTGACTGAATGGTGCATGCTCTGATTATTAGATATCATCATGTGCTACCATGGACATCCTAGTACCTGGTTTGTATTAGTGAAATCAGTCCAAATGATGAATGGTAGCCTTCAGGCCAAAGAAGCATCCACACTGGATTATATGCAAGTGGCTTTATCCGCAAAGTTTCTTGTAGTGAAGTCACAACAAGCTGCTGTCTCCCTTGGCTCTTGTTTCCCAACTACTCTTACCAGCTCTGCTGGACAGCTACTTGCAGTGCAGTGTTGGCAGAGAAGTAGTTGGTTTGTTCCCAGGACTATAATGAAATAGGCCTTTAAAATGGGCTCGCTGCTCATTTTTATTGGAGTCTTCTCAGGTTTTCCACCTCATGTGTTCAAGTTGTCCTCTCAGCCATTTCATCTCCAACAGTTCCGTTAAAAAACAAGGAATAATCTTTTTTCTATGGAGAGTGACAATACTGGCAACAATATGGTCAATAACGTGGGCCAAGATGTTCCAATAGTCAATTAGTATCTAAAAGATGAAATTGAGGCTGATACTTGCTCACTTGGTCAGCTATTGGCAAGTTTAGTGTTTCTCAACAAACCATTTTACTGTTTAGTGGTTATTATGCTGGTGGTATAACAGTTAACGTAGTTGAAAACTAATTGAATTTTACATTTACTAATTTCAATTGGGACATTAAAAAAAGCTAGAAATGCAAGTAACATTTTAGCAATTATAGACTGTATACTTACTCCATTGACTGAAACCCATAAATGTCAGCAGCTAAGTATCTCTACTTGTCTGGACTATGTATGTGATGGGCAGGTAAGAATTGTTCAGCCGTTAGTGTCACTGAAGTCATTGGTATTGGAGGATGGTTGTAATAAAATGTTCTCAGGAACAAGACAGAAGAAACAGCATCTATTGAGAAGACCCTTCATTAGTTGAGATCTCTTCAAGTAGTTTGCATCTGTAGCTATTTCCTGAGATAGATAGATGCCTGCAGTCTTTTATTTTGATGTAGATTCCGGGTCTTAGGCCATGACAGGCATCATCTGAAAACTTGTTTTAAAAATTGAACTGTCAAGGTTTCTCTTCTCTCTTCTGAGTGAAATTTGACAGAATTAAAATAAAATGCAGAATGAGAAAAAAATATAATCTGTGTCCCTGTTTATGCCTGGAGACTTTCTCTCCTAAATCATCCCTGCCTCTGAGTTCCCTGCCAAATGCAAGGAAGATGAAGGCTTACAGTCATATTCCCATTATATCTCTGGGGAATATCCTCTGAGCAAAAGTACAGTTAGCCTGAAGCTTGAATCTCTGTTCTTATACTACAGCCTTCCCCTTTTCAGTCAAGACTTTTGAGCAATAACTCAGAGCTTGTCCTAAAAGTGTTGTGACTTGCCATATAGGAAAGTAGGATAAAGGTCAATATTGCAGCCCATGACTGTTAGTTTTCTGTTGATATTGCTTTTACTGTTCTAGATATTAGACACTAGACTCTGACTGTCATAGCCTGAATTGGTACTAAAAGGTCCTTTAAGAAGAAACTGGTCATTCCCATGTACAAGAGGAAAATTGTATCATGAGCAGAAGACATGAAGTATAAGCAATTCATTCCAGTGATGATTTCATATTGAAAGGCTTCATCAAGTGTGTTCCAATAGATCTCTGAAGACAGCAACTGTTCATTTATTTATATACATGGTTTAAATTAAAGGTGTGTTTTTTTCAGTTATATCTTGAATATCGTGCATCTGTTTCTTGTGAGTTTTTAAGAATAGTAAAATGAGTGACATACTGGTTGGGATCCAGTGGAACTTTTCTGCAGACAGAGGAATTTCTGCATGCAGAATGGGACTTGGTTGCCTCTCCCTTCCCAATGCAACCCAAAATGTCCCATGAAACAATGTTCCAGGGGCAGGGACAGCATTTCAGGGCACATTCTGGGCTGCAGCAGGGGTTGGGAATGTGAGTCATTCTCTGGAGGTGATGAGCACAAGGAACAAGCTCTGTCCTTTCCATTGCAATCAACCCCAGTCACAGAACAGGGATTGCCAATAAAGATGGGCTAGAAGCGAATCTGCAGGAAAACTGGCTGTCTCAAATTATTGCCACTATTGCAGAGGCTTCTAGCAGTGCCAGAGAGTGTGCCACAGGTACAGTGTTGGTCCTACTTTTGATGGAAAACAGGAGACTTACAGGGCTTTTCCAGAGCGATACCACTCTGAAGCAGCCAAAAATGGGGAAAGGGGCCAAGAGAGTGGTGGGGCTTTTGACTGCACCAGTGAGACACATAGGTCAATTATTCACAGAACACTTATTTCAGGGCTAGTAGTTGTGGTAGTTGTGCAATGGGGCTGAAGTGTGGTCTCCTTGGGTTTCTCTGTTTACACATGAGGAGGCAGCCCAGTGCTTGCCTCACAGCTGCTTGCTAATCTCAACCAACATTTTGTTTTGCTGCTTCTCTTAACACTGGTGCTCCTCCCTTCCCCTCCCACCCCCTCTCTGCTGCTTCAAGAGAGAGGCTTTAAAAAAAAGGCTTGTTTCAAAAACAGTTTTAAAAAATCCTTCCCAATCATTGGAGAAGATGGAAGCAGAGCAGGGGAGGTGAGCTGGATCCAGATAGAGACTGGCTTATATTGAAATCTTGTTTTAACCATTGCAGTGGGGTTTTGTTCACAACACCTCACAGTTGTGTTTTGTGGATAGAAATTCATTTCACTCATAGACATGTTCCACTGAATCCTAACTAGTAACTCTGTAGGTATAGTTCGTAAGCAGAATATCCACACATTAGAATTGGTATTTGATTATATAACACAATTTATGCATTGAAGAAATTTAGGGTATGTTCATTCTTTTACTTATGTTAACTTTTATTTCTGTTCACTAATTTTATTTTTAACTTCTGATAACAACAGCCTTTAGCCATGTATGAATCTGTAATGCTCCTGTTTTGAACAACTTAACTACTATCTTAACTACTATCTTAACTACTATAAGGTATAAATATTAAAGTACTATGAGGTATAAATCATTAAGTAAAAGGACTGTTGGAACTGAGGTGGGGGGAAAAGTATCCTAAACTATCATTTATACAGCAATGATAATTTGCAGGTTCTTTCTTCTCATAGTCAAAAGATTGCAAGTAAATGTTCCACTCATTTTAAATTACAAATTAGTCAAACATCTACAGTGTTCCTCAGTGATAACAATTAACATTCTTGTCAATGTTCATTGTGCTCTGCAGTGTATTTTAACAGGAAGGTTAGAAAGAAACTTCCAAGACAGAAATGCACACATCTGAACCTGACAAGATTTAGAATTACCTTGTTTAGAGAACATTTTGATGGTGGAGTGTTTTTTCCTCCCTCCTGAAGATTAATAACAGTATACATCGGTATTTTGCAGTGCTGCTCAAAGATCCCTCATATCACATCTCTCATGACCTTTTCTCAATTGCTGTTGGCAGTACTATTTTCCTTCAAGATGGGAATTTTTGACATTAACTTGGCTTTTCCTTTTTGGCATCTCAGATGCATCTAAACCAGTACTTTCCCCCAAGTCAGTTGTGCATTGGCTTTGTGCTGTGTGGTCCATACTGTGCAGCAATCCCAAGCCAAATATGAAGTAGATAATCTACACAGAAGCAACTATTTTTATTGTTCTGAGGGTAGTTTCAGTTGTTTTTATTGCATATTTACATTTGAGGCGCTTGAAAGGGAAGAAGGCGGACTATACATTATGAAAGTGAATCATAAATAGGAGCAATTTAGCATATGAAATTCCATGCAAACCTGCAGAAGTGATTCTGATGTGCTGCCATTCTTGGCGATTTGCAGTGATCTGTACTTTAAGGAGAGAGTGTTCTCTCTCTTCCACAAGTGCCAGCTTGGTGATGCATGATACAGAACAGCAGTTTTGCCTCTTCTCCCCTCCTTTATATAGTCCTCAAAGTGATATGGATTTTAGTCTCTCAGATTCCAGGACCCCAGGAATCTGCTTTTCTAGGGTGAGAAGGTACTGGTGAAGTGAGGGGCATTTGAAAAGGATTGGCAGCCATCCAATTTCTACTGAGGAATCACCTAATCCATTCACTATCAGCAGATCTACATAGAAGATAATCAGTTCTGCCTGTTGAGTTGGTACACTTTAGTGTCATCCTATGCTGTACATTTCTGCCCTAGAAATTGCAGTCCATTCCATTTTACTGCCATTATGCTAGAGTGAATACAAGGATGCTAACATGGCCCCAGTCTAGACACTGCAAAAGCCCCAGGTCTGCTGCCAATCCCCTGTAATGACTCTAGATAAATCCACCATATGGTGACCTTATCCCACTGAGAGCTTTCTGATTCCATGCCACATATTTGGCAGATGCCAGTAGGGATAAGGCAACTCACAATATAATGAGATCATATCACATGCTGAATTTCACTAGAAATTGTGGGACATCAAGGTGGGAAAGAGATATGGGAAAATCCCCCTTGCCTTCCATACTGTTTAGTTATTTCTCTTATTACTGCTTTTAGTTACTAAGATTTTTTTAAAAATATGCTGCTTTCTTTCTTACATTGTTTTTAAATTTATGATCTGTATTCTGTTTTAGGAATCCTTTATTTTTAAAACAGTTTTCAATCAAAATAATGGTTACATTTCTATCGTACTCTAATGCCATGGTTACATTGCATACCAATCATGTCATCTATTTGATAATGTTGTTTAATGTTGTTGCAGCACACTGTTGCTAAATCAGGGGCCCCTTCCGCACACGCAAAATAATGCATTTTCAAACCACTTTCACAACTGTTTGCAGGTGGAGTTTGCTATTCCGCACAGCTTCAAAGAGCACTGAAAGCAGTTTGAAAGTGCATTGTTCTGCATGTGCGGAATGAGCCAGGGAGTGCTTGAACAAAAACAAATATTCAAAATACACCATTCAAAATTTTTGAGACAAAAAATAGGATTTTAACATTATTTTGGCCAGTGAGCTATGCTTATTCTATGCTAAACAGAAAATACAGTATATCTGAATTGAGTTTAATAGTTTAATATGGCCAAAGGCCAGTAAAAAGAAAAGGAGGGAAAAAAGACACATCCATAACAGCGGAGTACAACAATTATTAAGCAATTAGCTAGTTGAATAAATATTTGACTTTCAGCTCGTTCCCTGATTAAGTAGGACCTTGTGGTTATAAGCGAATGCAAAAAACTTTGCTACCTGCTAAAAGATGGTTCCATCCTTGTCTTCTAACAAAATTTTCCTAATCTCTTGATCAGGATCCTTTGCAATTATCAAGCCTTGCTGATCAAGTAGAGGTAAAATGAAAAGCTCTCTTTCTGCCTGATGCAGTATGCAGTGCAGCAAAATATGTGTCATAGAATACTTCTTCTTTCCGGACTGGTTTCCTGCACGTGAAAGGGTCAGTTTTGTAACTGTCTCTTCCAAAGGTCACGATTTTGGGTGTCTTCTGGGGTAAGGTTCTTTGCCCACAGGTCTTCATTGATTGTGTCCATCCACCATTTTTTGAGTCTGCCACGTGGGCGGCATCCACCAGGTTCAAAATGCAAGGTTGTCTTTGCTATGGATGTTTCTTCATGGCACATGACGTGGCCATACCACCCTAGCTGTGCCTGCCTCATGTACTGGTTAATTGGTGTTATTTTAAGTCTTTGCTGTATGTCATCATTCGGCACATGGTTGAACAGCATCAGGTTTAGCATTCATCGAAGCATCCTCATTTCCATGCCATGAAGGGCTTGTTCATGTTTCCTTGTTGCTGGTCAGCATTCAGCTGGGCGAACAACTGTTTTGTAGATTTTGTAGATTTTGGCCTTAAGGATTTCAGGCCTTAAGGATTTCAGGCCTTAAGGATTTCAGGCATTTTCTTGTCACACAAGATGCCAGTGATTTGCCGCCATTTAAGCCACACAGTGTTGACTCATGACCGGACATCTGTCAATGTGTTTCCATCAGCTGAAACCAGTGATCCAAGGTATTTGAATTTGGTGATTTTTTTAATTTTCTGGCTGCTGATTTTGATTGTTCCATCTGTTTGGGGACCACATTTGAAGTATTCAGTTTTTGGAATGTTCAGACATAATCCATATTCTGTGAGTTGATTGTTCCATGACTGCAACTGTTGCTGTAGCGCCTGGCGGTCTTTGTTGGCAAGTACGACATCATCAGCATACAGAAGTGTCCATGGGTGTGGTGTCTGCAAGTCAGTGGTAAGAGTATCCATGCAGAGTATAAACAGCAATGGTGATAGGGCAGAGCCTTTATGTACGCCGACATTGATGTTAAATCTGCCCATAAGTATGGATGTTGGAAATGCATCAAATCATGCTCTAGAAAAGGCCCATTGGTAATGTGTTGAATGTAAGGAGCCATTACCGTACCAATCCAAGATTTCAGCGGTCTATATAGAGCATGAAATGAGGCATTATCATTTTGGGAATCAATGTCATCCAATCATTGATAGACCATCTTAATTGCTGAGGTCAAGTCTCATTTAAGCATCAACATAGGGACTAGCCCAGTGGTGGGATTCAGCAGGTTCGCACCACTTCGGCAGAACCGGTTGTTAAAATGGTGCTTGTAAACAACCAGTTGTTAAATTATTTGAATCCCACCACCGGAACCAGTTGTTAAATTACTTGAATCCCACCACTGGTCTAGCCTGATCTGTTTAAGCTTCAGAATAATCTTCTCAGACCATGTTGCATATGGTGATGTTGACAATAATGATGATAATAGGCCATGGGGATGTAGATGAACTTTAATCCAGTGTTTAATGGCTCTCTTGCAGACTATAGTAATGTTAGGCGTACATTTTGGGGTGTTAAATAGAGATCTAAGGAGTGTGACTAGGACTTTTTCCAGAGGCGTAAGGTTGGATATATTACCTAATTGAGCTCCGTATGTTAATTGTGAACAGTACATCTGATCTGATTCAGTATCAGTATGTAGATTCAAATTAATTTTTTCTTCAATATTATTTCAGCTGATCTAAGTTGAGCTTTGGTTCAGAAAACAGATTGATGTCAATCCCATGTTAACACTGGTTTATATTTCACCCTTGCGTATTATTCAGACATTACAATAAACTTTATTTTGGAATTTATTTATTTATTTCATTATACCTTGTATTTCTCCCAAACGAGTATCCAAAGCAGTTTTCATCATTTTGCTCTCTATTTTATCCTCATAACAACCTGTGAGGAAGGTTAGGCTGAAAGAGTGTGACTGGCACAAATTTACCTAGTGAGTTTCCGTGGCATGAGCAGGAATTCGAACCTGGGTCTTCCAGATACTAGTCTCACACATCCCAATCCAGAGAACGGGAAGGGGAGAATCCAACTATGGAGGTAGTGCAGGGCTGTACCAGGGCATTTATGCAGCGGAGGGACAACTCGACCAGTGGGTAGCTGCCACAGTCCTCCATGGCAGCGAGATGCAGCACAGAGCACTGCATCAGCACTCCTGCGCCTCTGCGAGCATTCCAGAGCCTTGGCCAGGGGTGGAGCCTACATTAGTCAGCTTTCACCTGGTCTTTGCTTGCTGGAATATCGGCGCTGGGGGCTGGGGCTTACACCACCCTTTTGGATGGCATAGCCATAGGACAATAAAGCCCAATTGAACACTTTTTGATGGTGGGGAGGCTTTTTAAATAAATAAACCAAGGCCTTTGCTGGCATCTAGGGGAGGCTTTTCCCCCTCCCTGTGCCACTGCTGGGGGATCTTGATTGGGCTGTTAACCACTACACCATGAATTACATAAATGGGCCTTGTAGTCCTTGGATCTCGATGCTCTTTTATTCCTGCACAGAGTTTTTTGATCCCATGCCGCATATTTGCTGTGCGTAAGGCGAGTGTTAGAAACAAAATTTTGAGACGGTATCTATACAATACATTTTGGGTACAAGGATGGCAATTGAACTTTCCATAAAAAGTTCTTCTCATGTTAGAGTCAGGAAAGGCATATTTAGCAGCACTCCTTTGGCAATGGGTTTTGTGAGCTTTCATAATTCATACACTTTTGTACTTAATGGACTATTTTGTAGTCAATGGGCTATTTTCTCTTGCACTATGATGAAATAATATGTTAAGAGACAGAATTTGTTATGTAACTTCACCTTTCTTACTTTGAGCACAGAACATTAAAAAAGCAAAATAATTTTTTTAGTTGAAATATAAATATAAGTTGAAGATTTGTGGTCATAAAAGACTCAGTCCTTTAAGAGTGCAGATGTTACTCCAGAGGTTGTAGCCAAATTGTAATTTGGGTAATTACAGCCTATTTTTCTTCATTCCCTTGTGAGTGTAATTGGATCAAGTATGACTGCTGTCTTCATTTCCCCTTCCTATGCTCTTATGTAATGTTTGTGCCATTATTATAGTGGATTGCTGCATTCTACCAGAACTGGCCACATTTCAGCACTGCAGGGAGTGATGTGAACCACTTATATGGCCAATTAGAGGTACAAGATGCTATGTACTTCCATATATATTGTAACTCCTATATATTCTCTAGCTTTGAAAATGGCATTGCTTCAACCAGTGCATTTCCAGTCAGCACTGACTGTGTGGCTGTTGTATCTCTCATACTTGAACTTCTTTACCCATCGAGAAACATGCCTCCTTTTAAGAATTTTCACGCTTAAAAGAAAAGTTAGAATGTAATGTGAGCAATTGTTGATGTTTCTGTAGTATTTGTGTAAAAAAAACATGAGGGGTGTCACAGTGTTTGAATTTCATTTGTTTTTTTCCTTAAGGACAAAGAGCCAAACTACACATGATGGCATCCTTATAAACAGTTACCTGCCTCAATTTTAAAGTAATTTTTAAAAGCTTCAAGAGCCTAATGTATATGGTGTATGGTTTAAGACCCCCCCCCCCCAAATGTGGATTTCAACTTTTACAGCAAATCGTTCACATTAAACAGGGTAGAATCTTAGGATTAAAGTTTTATAGAAAAGTAATACTTAAAACTGGGGTGCTGTGTGGTTTCCGGGCTGAAGATGCCAGCCACAGATGCAGGCGAAACATCAGGAGAGAATGCTGCTAGAACACGGCCATACAGCCCGTAAACCACACAGCACCCCAGTGATTCCGGCCAGGAAAGCCTTTGACAATACAATACTTAAAACTATTTCTGACATAAGAAAGTAATACTTAAAATTATTTCTAACGCAAGTGCTTTTCCATCCACATCTCAAAATGAACAGAAACATGAAAATTCATATTCATACAATTGGTATGGAAATTACTATTTAAATTTACATTTTTTGAGTTGCATTACATTTTTTCAATATATCTTTATATCTAAAAACATATTTACAGCGCAATTTGGGGGATGGGGAAACTCTTGTGGAATGGGTACAGGGTCACACTAATGTGGGTACGCGCTTCTCCAGCACAAGGAAATACACAAGCAACGTGGGCAAGTTTGTGGGCAGCAGGGTGCTGCATGGCTCTGCAGTGTCTGAACCCAGAAGTTCAGGTTGTGATGGTGTTTGTTGGGTGCAAGATCTCACACCAGCCGAGGTAGGTGCAGTCCAGAAGTGTTTCTGGAGGCCAAACCAACTTCCAAAGGACTTTCAGCCTAGGAACAGTCCCGATACTGGTGGCAGTGTTACGACATGAAAAAGCATGTCATAATTCTGTTGCTTGTATGAAGTTTCTGGGCAGCAGGACTTTTTTTCTGTTTTTATCCATTTTGCACAGCTCAAACCCCTTTGGAGACTGCAGTGCCATTCTCGGCTGCTGCGAACTCCCCCCCCCCCCACCTCATTGGGCTGCTGTTGTGAAGCAATAACTTAAAACTTTGTTCTTCTATTTTGATTTAACTTTATTCTTAATTCCCAACTATATAATTTTTTAAAAGGCATCCCATTTTTTTGGAATTCTGAAATTGGTCTATTATTTTGCCATAATCAGATATTCAGTTAATTTGCTCATCCATGCATTCAGATCTACTTATTTGCCTTCCGTTTTGCTGTATATATTGTTCTTCATGCTGTCACCATAAACTTGAATAATTTGCTGTATATTTTTGGAATATTACTTTGAACAGTATTTAATAACATAGTTTTTGGATTAATCTCAAACATAAGTTTTAATATATTCTTCATTTCATCATGTATCTCTTGCTTTCTTGCGTGTCTAGCATATATGATAAAATGTTGCATCTGTGTGCTGACATTTTCGACATTTTCTGTTATAATTTTTGCTAGCTTTTGCTATATCTTTAGGTGTGATATGCCATCTGAAGAACATTTTATATCTATTCTCTCTTAATATTTGATTTTCTGTAAACTTAGTGTCGATATATTGTCGAAGGCTTTCATAGCCGGAATCACGGGGGTGTTGTGTGGTTTCCGGGCCATACAGGGCCCATAAAGCCAACACGGCCATTCAGCCCGGAAACCACTTAGTTTCTTTGAGTATTCGTTCTCTCAATTTTGATACCATTTGATGATACAGTATCAGACTGTTCTTTCATCTTCGACCATTTGCCAAGGTTTTATCATATTCTCATAATTTATATAATCCTTTTTCTTCTTTGTGCTGTTATCACAGCAAATGTCAAGTGAAGATGTCAATGGTGAGGTTGGTGGACTTATTCTACTTATGCATTGAAACCATATTCTTAACAGACCATCTCAAAATATGTCTTCCATTTTGAATTTGAATTGTTCTTAATAACTTCTTAATTCATAGATACTAATATCAATTATTTATAACATTTTTTTAAAAAAAATATTTGCTTATGTGTTTCTTGCTCTGCATGAACTACTTGATTTACTTTCTTATTCCAGGTATCCTTTTTTCTCTTTTTTCCCCTTAGACAATATGCTAAGTACCTTCCAGATTTACTTGCACATTCAAAATGTCTTTAATTTTTTAATGTTTTCTGCATTTCTTCCACTTCTGACAAATCTAATTGATTCTTTAGTTGTTTTAATACCATCAGTCTTTTCTTATTGCAGGTAGTTTTATGGTCTCGTTTTAACATCTTCATTTTGTTATTTTCTCTATTGATTCTTGTTTCTCTTTTTTCTTTCTAGCAGCTATTGCTATTAAAAGTTTTCCTCTGATGAAGGCCTTACTAGCCTCCCAGTTGTGTTATTGATGCTGAAATAATCTCTGAGATAAACTCATAGGAAATTGTACATGGAGAGGCACTGGAAACAAAATCATTCTACTTTGTCTAACATTCATAATATTTGGATTTATGCTTGGCTTTTCAACGTATTTTCTGCATATATTAATATGAAAATTATTTATCCACTAAGACATTAATAAATAGGTACTTAGTATTTGTCATAGCCTGCATTCATCCTTTGTATCATTCTTCAGTTCCTTCAATGGCTATAATAGAAGGCAGAATTGTGATACACATAGAACTGAGATTTGGAAAAGTTTTGGTTTGTTACAATGTGTGGCTTTTCCTCTAAGCAAAATAAGACAGAATGAATACACTCCAGAGCTTTTTGAAAGCTGATATGGGTGCAATATTTTGTGCTGATTGCTCTAGAAGGAAAACGGGGGATTTAAAAAAAATATATGTTTCTTTCCAGCTCTTTTAGAGGAAATATTTTTGGTGCAGCCTGATGTAATATGACTCATATCACACGATACAATGTGAGCATTACATTCCATATATGGTTTTTTATAATTTAACAGATGTTTATTCCACCCCCAGAGTCCATTATTATGAAAGATTTGGGGGGAAATGTTAGTTTCCTGTATGCTTTGAAGTGAAATTGCTTCCGAATTCTTCATTGCACCACCCTTCTCATCCTGTGTATTAATGACTGCTTGTTCAGCAGACGTTATCTCCTGCTATTTGATGCAGTAAAGTGTATCAGAGCTACAGTTCATCATTGTTTTGATCCTTCCCCTTTTATTCAATGAACAATAATGTAAATTTTTCAAATAAAATCTCTAACCAAAAAAAACAATACTGAGGAGTACTATGTTGCAATAGACTATGATCAAGTTGGCGATGGACTGTCTTCAGTTGAAGTGGTTTATTATTTTTCTTTTATATTGGCCCTCAATCAGCCAAAATATACAGCAAAACTACATAGTGATATTCTCTTAACAGCTAAACTATGTCTAATATGCATTTTTGTTTAAAAATAAGAAGTAACTTGCAGGATCATACCAAATTGTACTTAACCTAGAGTTTTTTTGCAAGAATGCAGGCAACTAGCAGGTATACGATGGGCTGTAGGAAACTGGCCAGTAGTCCACAAATGGCTTATAATATACCTTGTTCCTACTCCTTAATGTATTTTCCTTTTCTGATAAAGAATTTGATATTTTTTCTTGTTATGAAGTTGTTGTGAAATCATACTCACAATGTGTCTAGAGTGCTTAAAGTGACTAGACTAAACTTCATATGCAATTGCTGAAGTTGAAACAAGAAGACCCTAAATTTTTGATGAAGCCAGGTGCTGGTGAATGATTATACTGTTTCTCAAATAATACAGGAAACATTTCCTATGAAACAGCAACAATCACCATATTCTCTAGGTTTATCAGGGTTTTCCCCAATTTTTCAATATGGACATTGTAGCCCTTGATGGTCTTGTAAATACCCTCAGTAATCAAAATACCAAAACGTGATTTCTTTCTTTGAAGTGTTACAGTGATACAAATAATTCTGATTTGTTGAAATGCTAGGATGGCATTTCATATTGGCAAGACTATTATCAAACATTGAATTTTGAGAAAACATATCTGTAAAAAAGATATAAGGCCAGGGATGCCAACCTCCAGCTGGGACCTGGGGATCCTCTCGAATTACAACTGATCTCCAGACTACAAACATTAGTTGCCCTGAAGAAAATAGATGCTTTGGAGGACGAACTCTGTGGCATTGTCCCATTTTTTTAAGTCTTCCATGAGTTGACTTTGTTCCATGTGTCACTCTGTTTATGTGTGTTGTGTACAATTTCTAGTTAATTTTTTGCGTTTCTATTTGTTTGTATTTCTCTCCACCTAATTAGTGCACACCCATAATTGTACATGTTGAAAAATGTGAGGGTTTTGTTGCGTTTTTACTATTTGATGGCACACATGAGTACATCAATGTAATATACATATCAGATGGACTGAGGATGTGTATGTGTATTTACATCTGAAATGACTGCAGTCCTCCCTAGTATTTCCCAGTGTTCTTCATATGACAGCAGATGGCCATTTAATTACATTATGTCCCTACTTATGTCCCTACTCGGCCTCTGCACTTGGCAGAGGCCAATTTGCTGGTGGTCCCCGGCCCCTCAATGATGCGGCTGGCCTCCAAACGAGCCAGGGCCTTTATGGCTCTGGCCCTGGCCTGGTGGAACACTCTTCCTCCAGCTGTCCAGGCCCTGAGGGATCTTGGAGAATTCCACAGGGCCTGTAAGATGGAGTTGTTCTGCCGGGCCTTTGGAGGGTCCAGCCACTGAGGTGGTGCCCCCCCTTTCTCTGCTCTGTTTTTACATCAGGGTACCCTATATCATTGGGACCCACTGTTCTCCCCTTTTTCTGTTCTGAGGGGAGGGTTTGATATTTGTTATTTGATATGTGATATTAGGTTTTTTGGGTTCCTTTTACTATATTACAGCTGTTTTAAATGGAATTTTATCACTTATTTTAGTAATTTAAATTGTTGGAGCCTATGTAAATTGTTTTTATTGTTTACTTCTCGTTAATAGTGTATTAGATTTTATGCTGAAAACCACCCAGAGCCCCTTGGGGATAGGGCAGTAAAAAAACCTAAGAAATAAATAAATAGAAATTAATGTTTGAAGGTCTACACTGTGCTTGCATTGTGCTTGTATTGTTGCTAAAGGTTTCTTCTTGGATGTAGTTGAATGGCAGCACCCTTATTCCAAAAAGATGGCACCCACATCAGTTACCTGCTGAAGTGGAAGAATACACAGGGCAGCCATGCTGGAAGGAATTTAATTCTGAATTTCTAGATAGGAAGCTATGGCCTTTAGTTTGCGAGACCTGAACAGGGCTGTTAATGATAGGATATTTTGGAGATTCATAGTCACTATAAGTCAGAAATGACTTGATGGCACTTATCATTTGTATCACATGTTTATAGGTTACTAAAACAAGTTCCTTGTTTTCCTTACTACAGGAAAAAAACTTTGTCATGGATAGTGATAAGGAAACTAGGAAGTCATGTAAACTAATTCCAATTTTTCAACTTTATTTTGAGACCAGCTTAGGGAATGTAACCCTATTTTAGAATACAAGATGGCAGAACACTAAAGACTAGAACTCTTCACTTTCTATATTACCAACTTTCAAAACACTGCAAGAGAAAACATCCCAAAGAGTATGTATCCTCTAAAAACTGGATGTGCTAATGAGCTCATTAGAAAAGCTACTTTTAAAAAAATGTTCAAAAATCTTCAATGAGCATATTTACTTGTGCATATAACTTACAGGAAAGACAAGGCCACAAAGCATATAACTTACAGAAAGCTCTGCACATGTGCATTAAACTTGACAACATTCTGAAATTCTCCTGAGATAGTGATGGATAACTGCAGCGATGGCCACAAATTTGGATGGCTTTAAAAGAGTGTTCAACAGATTCATGGAGGATAATTTAATCAATGGCTATTACCCATGGTGACTAAGGTTGATTCCCCACTTGCGGAATTGTGCTAGAATCGACCTAGATTCGACCTAGGAACTCCCCACATCCGCTGAGTTCAACCTGGGTCCGTTCCAGCTCTGCCTCTTCTTACTGTTAAAGTTCTGACTCTACCAGAGAGGTACAGTTTTTTCTACCAACCTAGGTTGAACTCAGGTCAAAGCTGGTAAAGAGGGGAATTTTCCTCACCGCGATTCTCCCATTCAGCCAGTCACAGATAAGTGTTTTGGGCATGCACAGAACGGAAGACTCATGGCGGGGGAAAGCATGCCTGTAAAAAAAATCCTTCTTGTATATGAAATGATGGCCAAACTGCTGATAGCAACGAAGTTGCAACATTTTCCCCAATCAATTACACTCCCTCCCCTCCTTCCTTTTTGCTGTCATGTTAAAAACGTTTGTCATTCTGAGGGATAGATGCCATTTTGATCTGATAGCTGAGTACAGCAGACAACAGCCAATCAGGAATGAAGAGGAGAAGAGGCACCAAGGTGATTCCACCCTCTGAGCATGGCTCCAGCATGACAACCTCAGCTGCTGTGGAGAGTGACTGTGGAATCGACCTAGGTCAGTACTTTCCACGCTAGAGACCCGGTCGAACCTGGAACGGTTGATTCACGCCAGTAGAGAATGGTCTACAAGGAGAACTTCCATAGAAGCAGAGGCCTTGACCTGTACATTGTCTTTGTTGACTGTTCAGAGAAACTGGTTGGCTGCTGTGTAAAACAGGTTGCTGGACTAGATGGAATAATGGTTTTATATAGCAGAATTCTTCTTACATTCCTATATATTAACTAATCAGTGTCATTCCATTACCTGAAACAGTTAATTAGTCAATTGTTAATTAGTTAATTAGAAGCCAGGAAATCCTGGAGGAAATTCAGAGGTGAAGAGTTTCGTAAGCATCCCTAAGGAAGTCCAGAATTTCTGTTACCCCAGTTGTGCCATTTTGCATGTGAGACAGCTTGATAACATAAAGCTTGAAATTTAGTTCAATTGCCATTCTAGAGGGAAACAATGTTGTGTACCTGATTTCAGAATTTTTCATCTTGGATGGCATGTGCCCTGCACCACTGCTCATTTTCAGAATGCACTGGAATGAGATACCACCTTCTAACACAATTATTCTTACATCAGTGTGACAATTTTCAGGCTCCCTCATGGACCATCTAGAGAGCAATCAGATTTTCAAGCTGTGCTCAGCTAATGATCTTTTTGTCTGAAAAATGTCAACAGCCTGGAACTTCTAGCCAAAACGGTTTTCGTAGAGGAGCATTTTTAGGTTGTTAAAGGGAGGGTATTACTTTTTTATTGTTTGTAAGTGCATCCACTTTTGGGATCAAACTTTATGAATTCTTGAAAGTTCTGTTTTGTGCCTGGAGTTGCTTAAATAACCAGAGGGGGGGGAAAGGAAACAATCAGTATCACTCCTGGTAAAATCATATGCAACATAAATACTGTTGATGCACAGCAACTTTAAATCTGATTTATGTTGTTAACTGCTTGTACAGATGAAAAATCAGTTATGATATTGTAAGGCAATGCTATTGACAAAATTACTGGGAACAATAAGAGTTACTCATGTTGCTTTTCCTCTTTTTAAGTGTTTTATCTTCATCCAGTGCTATATTTAGGTGCAGAGGCATGCATCTGGTCATTTTAGTTGCTGTTATTTAATGAAGGGTGTTGAAGCTCACATCACGTTCTTTCAGTAAGTATGAGTAAGCTACAGCCAATGTGGCATTTCTGAGGCTCTGTTGGTATGGAACTTTGATACAGAAAAGAGATTGCTCTGCATTTTGACTGTGCTCACAGATGTTTTTCCTGATTTCAGCAGGATTTTAAGTGAAGCTTTGAGGTGAGAGATTAACTAGGCTATCTTTGAAATCCCTATGTAGTACGATTTTAGCAAGAGCCTACAGTGCACATGCCAGAGTATTTCAGCTGGCAAAGTGATTTGATAATGCTGGAAAAGTGGTAGGTCAGTATTTTTGCATAAAATGGTACGGAAATTAAGAATGACAATAGTTTAAAGATGGTGTTTGGCTTCCACAGAGATCTATAGGCTACTGAAAAGGCACATAGTATTATCATTATGATTAGGACAGCACATGGAATAAGTTAGTAGACTAGTAATTCCCAGTGTTCATTTCCAAGCATCCCCTAGAAAGGTTGCAGTGTCAGGTTGTAGAGTGAATGCCTGGGCTCTCTGTTCACTTCAAATAAATCTCTACAGCTAATCTTTTATTCCTGATTTGCAATTTCAGACTGCATGATCAAATTAGGTATCTTGTTGTGAATGAAAGGTCCTTGCTGCGCAGATGTCCATGTAGAATTACAAAGGGCATCAGCTTCGTACACAGCCACCAGTATATAGATTTTTGATCTCTACAGATCATCCATGTGCCTTCATCATATTTGATTTTAAATCTTTCCCTGGACATTCAAAAGTGCAATCCTATTCAGAGTTATTCCTAAGGTCTTAGAAAAAATTCTGCGTAGAATTGGCTAGTCAGGTTTGTAAGAGCTAGAATGTTTTTCTCAGTTTCATCAGGACTGAAAGCTAAGTTACTATTTATTTATTTATTTTATTTATTAATTAAACTTTCTATACTGCCCATCCCCGAAGGGCTCTGGGTGGTTTTTATATAACAAGATGGCATGATGGCAGTCCTATTTGCATCAATGAGGGTAGAGAAGGTGGTAGCAGCATCAGATGTTACAAATTCAACCACCAGATGGAATGTAGGGGACAGCACTTCAACGGCTAACACCCCACCCAAGGCCCGGTGAAATAATTCTGTCTTACAAGCCCTGCAGAACTCTGCAAGGTCCCGCAGGGAATGGACAGATGGTGGCAAGGAGCGCCACCAGGCAGGGCCCAGGGCACTGAAAGCCCTGGCCCGGGTAGGGGCCAGCTGTATTACAGAGGGACCTGGGACCACCAGTAGGTTGGCCTCTGCCGAATGCAAAGGCCGGGTGGGGACATCGGGGGGCAGACGGTCTCTAAGGTATGAGGACCCCAGAAGGTCGCTAGAGTATGAGGGCCCCAGGCTACGGACCAGCTGAGTACAACTATGTACTTTTTAGGCTGAAAAGGATTGGAGCCTGCAGAGCAAATCCCTGGGGCAACTTTCAGCAAATGCAGGCAGGCAGAATCCTTTTGGCTGCACACAAAATGTCGGGCACAAGCTGAGGGTGAAACTGACCAGAGAGCAAAATGGTTGGGCAGGAAACATTAACATTAATGAGCTCTGCATTCTATACTTCCAGGCAGGAAATGTCTTTCAGGAAAGTTAGAGGGGAAAGGTGCACTTTGAAACATTCTCCAAAAATGATGCATGGAGCTAAAATAAGGCATCCTGAGGATATCTTGGGAAGAAAGCTGTGCATAGTATCTTCCCAGGATGCCTTTTTTAACGTCCCCAGGTTGTCTTATTTAAGCTGTGTGGAACAGACCCAGGGGTGTGTAGCCTAGGAGTTAAGAGAAATGGAGCCCACGGGGCAAAATCTCTGGGTTCGCCCCCCCCCCCATATGGGCAGCGTCCCTCCCCACCACCACGACCAAACAACATTTTTTGCACCAGGTCATCTCAAAGTCACTATCGCATTATAGAACATGCCCCAACACACAAAATCTGAAGACACACCCAGGACTCCCTAGTTTAAACAACATTGAAAGTGATGCTATTTTTTTGAAGGCAGGGAATCCACCCTGAAACAGCATCATTTTTAATGTTGTTTAAACTACAGAGCCCAGATTCTCCTTTTAAATCCACCTTAAGAAGAGGGGATAACCTCACCAAGGGCTCCCTAGTTTAAAAGCAACAGTTAGAAAGTGATGCTGTTTCAGGGTAGATTCCCCACCCCCCCAAACGGCATGTTTTCTAATGTTACAGTTAACCATAATGGAGATTTTTTTCTGGGCTGCTGCGTGGCCGTGGCCTCAGAAGGTATATCTTGTTCCTAATGGTTTCACCTGCATCTGCTTGGCTGAGTATTTTTTTTTCGAAGAGGTGTATCACAGCAGAGAAGTCTATTATACACTTTGTCCAGCCTTCTCTTATAACAGATTTCTCTCTGTGATACACCTCTGAAGATGCCAGCCACAGATGCAGGGCAAAGCGTTAGGAGGAACAAGATCTACCAAACCTTAATGGCCACACAGCCTGTAAAACCCACAACTTCAGATTGAATCTGGTTTTGAAAGCCCTTCAATGCAATACTTTTCAATGTTTTTTTTTTTTTGAAATCTAGGGGAGCCCAGATTCGCCCTTTAAATCCACTCCAAAGGAGGGGGATTTAAAGAGAACCTAGGGGAAAATTGAGGGAGGTGCCTGTCAGGAGCAATGTTTAAGCTAACAGTACCAAAACTTTTTGGGAAACTATCTTCAGGAGACTCTCCTGATGAAACCACCCAGGTTTTAGTGAAGTTTGGTTCAGGAAGCCCAAAGAGTTATGGATCACCTCAAAGGGGTAGCCCCATTTTACTGTTAGCTCCCATTGGAAAAGAGCAATGGAGTAATGGGGTTACACCCATTTTGGGGGTCCACTGAACTTTGGACCCCCTGAACCAAACTGCACCAAATTTGGCTGGTATCATCAGGAGAGTCACCTGACAATAGCCTGAAATTCTGGTGCCGCTAGCCTAAAAACTGCGCCCCCTGCAGGACAAACATTGAAAAAACCCTGAAAAATAGAAAAAGCCACACACGAACCTGCAATTTTTGCGCCCACCACAAGGTGGCGCCTGGGGCACTTGTCCCCGGATGTCCCCATGGTAGCTACGCCTCTGAACAGACCACAAGCACAATTAGCACTTTTCTAAGCCCCATTGATTTCATTGGATTTAGAAGAGTGTAACACAACTTATGTACTTTGTATCTACATCTCAAATTACCACAGCAAGATCAAATAAAAAGAAGTTCTCCTCCCTCATCAAATTCTAAGCCTTAATAGAATCCTTTGAAAGATCATTGAATGATTTCTATTAGCCAGCTTGGTCCCCAACCATTCAGTGCTTTATAGGTAATGTCCTTCACTTTCAATTGCACCTAGAGCAAATTGACAGCAATCATAGATCTTTCTGGCCATGTGTGTTCCCTATAACTCAAACTAGCGAGAAGTTTGGCTGTGGTTTTTTGCAACCTGAAGCTTCCAGAAACTGGTCTTGTGGCAGTTGCTGTTTAAAGAAAATATAGACAATTCCACACAAGAACTTTAGCGCATTCTCTTCACCTCACTTCTTCAAAATTATTGCTATCCCATCAAGTTGTTTATCATCTTTACGTTTCCAACTGCTGAGGCAATAGGAAGAACCTGCAGTGCATTGCATATTTTTAACTGCTGTGTACCAATCCTTCAAGCTGCTCATCCGTGATTGTATGAAGAATAATTTCCTCCTTGAAGTTCCAAGATCAAGGAGTTTACAGACCTTGCAACCACTGCTTAGCCTTAAGTGTTTTTACTGTTCAGACAATAAAATTATAAATATTTATGTAAACCCCCTGACAAGTTCTAGAGTAGTTGAACAATGAGCTTTATCTTTCCCTTCATCTTTGTTTCCAGTCTCGAAACACATATTCAATGTTGAAATTGATCAGAAGCTACAACTAACAGTGTGTGTCTTTGTGTATAATTTATATACAGATACATTGACTTGTAATAACCATGGTATATAGTCCTGTGCTATGTAAACAGTTATGTTGCAAATAATATAAGTGAAGAGTGTCATTAGGTGTATTCCTGAGAACATTAATTGGAGTTAGGGTTTCAATCAACAACAATAAGCATTTGTATCTATATATATATATAAATGGAACCATGTGTTTGTTGCTTCGAGAATAACCCCACACCTGCTGGCCCAAATGCTCTGAAAATTTCACAGACACTTACACAGTTCCCCGACTGTGTTCTTACGTACCTCCTGCTGTCAGACAACACACCTGAGCCAGGAGTAGAAGAGCATGCTTTTTCCTTGGTGCACCAAGTGATGAAGCTACTTACCAATGGCCTGCTGAACTGCATTTGTCACCCTTAGAATGTTCATGCCCGCTTAGAATGTGTTCGTTCGAGATGGCCGAGATATGAGCAGTGAGAAACAGTACCTAGGCAATAGCAGGTGGAGGTGGAAACACATGCACCTGTTGCCCGTGTTGAAGGAATGATCAGGTGGGGTTTCCCCCCTCACAGGCAGAGTCACCTTTCTCTCTCTGTGCCTCACCCCTCACCTACTACCGCACTGACACCCACCTACTCTCATGCATTCAGCGGCGGGAGTAGGGAAGGGAGATGACCCGGAGGAAGCATGCAAAGGAAGAGAAGTGAGGAAGGGGAGAGAGTGAGGGGTGGCATGCAAGGGAGGGGAGGGAGGGCCCAGCCAGCCTAGATTCCCTGAATACTGAGGTTACAGTTCAGAAAACCAGGCAGGGGCCAAGGCCGTAAAAGCCCTGGCCCTAGTGGAGGCCAGCCGCATCATTGAGGGGCCGGGGACCACCAAAAGATTGGCCTCCGCCGAGTGCAGAGGCCGAACTGGGACATGCGGGGTGAGATGGTCCCAAAGGAAAATATTGACAAAGGGAAATTGACAAGGGAAGTTGACAAAGGGAAATATCCTGATTTGGACAAGAACTTCTCATGGGTTTGGGCAAGAACTTCTCCTCAAAGCACGATCAAGCCATGATATTTTCCTCAACCTGGGTTTTTCATAAAAACACCAACATCATGATATTTTTTTAAAATCCCGGGTAGAACCTGCTTTCGTGGGAATGGCACAGGCATCAAACTGCTTTATTTTTACCGCCCTGCTGCCCTTACTTCATGTCAGTTTTGTTTCTGCTGAGCTGCCAACTGGTGTGATAGCCCGCTATTTCAAAAACGTCCCCCAAGTATGTATTCTTCCCTTTGCAGTGACTGTGAGCACCATTTCACTCAATGTGTACAGCAATCAATTCACAAAAAATGGGGCCATTGCGAGCAATAGCCCTGTTTTCTTTTCAAACCCCAAAACTTTTTTTCAACACTGGAGAAATGGGAGGGGGAGGTCCTGTTTGGGCTCCCAGCATTGCTGTAGATTCTCCACTAGTTGGAAGTGTTCCTTTAGCAGAGGGTGGGAACAGGCAAAAGGGGGGACTGTGGTGGTGGGACAGCCAATCAGAATGCAGGAAAAACAGGATGTTCATGCCTGCAGGTTTGCATGGGTTTTGTTTTGTTTTTTAAGTGAGTTCATGGAAAAGGGCAGAAAGAAAACGGATTATTTCCTTCATGGAAAAAAGGCATCAATGCAAAGGACAAAAACAGAATAAAATAGACCCAGATTCAAAAATAGTGGATATAACCCATTATTATTATTCTGTGTGAAATTGATCTAAGGTCCACACCAGGTGCAGTTTTCAAATAAGGTTCAGGGGTTTTTACAACCAGAAGTTTATGAAGAGCAGTGAGAAAGAAATAGCTTTACAGGGTAGTATGATTGGCCAAGGGCAGCTCTACTGGTATCTTTGTAGAACAAGACTGGCTGGAAGATGTCTTTCCCCTCTTCCTCTCTTTTGCAGGGATTACTGAAAATAGCCTCCTTATCTGATTCTGGATTTTTCCATATTCCATATTACTGATCAAATAGAGGGTATGGGATATTGCCCTTCAGGTCAACAGATCACATGTTCACTCAGTACCAGCAATTGAGAATTTTGACAAAAAATGAATTATGTCAAATTTTCTTTATACATTAGAATTTGCTGAACACCATAGAACTTTTACTTTGGCCCAATTTAATGCCCTTCCATCTGTACTTCTGAAAAGCAGATATATGTGTATTCCATATGCACATCACCTCTGTCCTTGTCTGTTTGGTATGGCTGAAACAATTGAACATATCTTCTTACATTGCCAATTCTACCAAGACATTTGAAACATGTAATTATTCCAATTCTGTCCAAATATCCAGATGCATCCCTCCCTTTTGCTGACTGTTTCAATCAACTACTCTTAAGGTAGTAGGATGTTGTGCTTTAGCATGAAGAATATAGAATCATGCAATTATACAATCATAGAGTTGAAAGAGACCACAAGGCCCATCACGTCCAGGCCTCTGCCATGCAGGAATACTCAGTCAAAGAACTCCTGACAGATGGCCATCCAGCCTCTGTTTAAAATCTCCAAAGAAAGAGACTCTACCACACTCCAAGGTCTAGTGTTTTTTTAAAAAAAAGTAATTTATTTTATTAATTGTATTTTTGTATAGAGTTTTTGTTTTAAATATTTCATTTGTAGCCTTCCTTTATCTATCGATCTATCAATCTATCTAGCAGAATAGGTGAAGTATCATTCCACTCACTGTGATCAGAGAGCAGATATTTCATTAGGCAGTTTTAATAGTTTTTATGTAAATATTTCTGTTGTATTTGTTTCTGTGCTTTTATTAGACTGTAATAAATAATTCATTCACTCAGCACTTTCTAATGGATCTTTCTAATAATTATCAGATGCAAATGATCAAGGTTCAAAAGACTATTGGAAAGTCTTTTGCGATGATGGATACTGCCTGTTGAATCTAATAACGGGAAAATCAGATTACTTTTAGGGTCAGCAATATCTCATACCTCTAATTTTTACTGCTGTCTGGTATACCAGATTGATAATGCCCACTGCTTGTATGCTTGCCCGTAATCTTGTGAAGCAATGTTCTTTATATCCATTCCTTAAGAATCAACTTGGTAAATTGGGCGTTTTCCGCATGGACCAAATATGCTGGGATGGGGAGGTGAAATATCCCGGTCTGTGCATGATGTTTGCTTGGCTTCCGGTCCTAAATGAGGCTTGCCCCACGAGATTTCCCTTATCACAGGGTTTTCAAAAATCACTAAATTGGCAGTTATTTTGAAAAACCCCGCACTGATCCCTCTGCCATGCAAACAACACAGGAGATGGACCAGTTTATTTTTCCCGCCTCGCCACCTGCTCCCCCAGCCCCACAGCTACAGCCAATCAAAACATCAGGAAATGTTCACGCATGTGTGGAAACGTTGCGTGGAAAATGAAAATAAACTGGGAAAATAAGCTCGTGCGTAATTAACTGGAGTTTTCATCCCAGTCTTAACAAGATGCTGGGCAGCAGTGCGATAGGAGAAACTGACATACAAACAACCTGGTATGTATGATCCTGGGTTTCCCTCGGGGAAATTATGGTGTACAGAAAACACCTTGGATACCTGACCTGTCATCAGGCATCTTTAGATAGTACTCAAAAGTTTTAACTTCCATTTAATCATTTATAATTCAAAGTGTAAAACTGTACTCACAAATGTATGAAAAGCAATCTTTATATATTAACATGATTTCCAAAAGAAAGTTTTCCCATTCTTTGTTAATGTTAAAATAACACCATCAGTGTGAATACAACTTTATAGAGTAGCAACAATAAGAAGGGTCTTCTGAGGAACTTACAATGTAAAATTCAGTACAGGGGTGGCAAACAACGGAGAGGAAATGGCTACATCCACACAACACAAATAAAATGTCTTGAGGATGGAAATAGAAGTGTTTTGGTGAGGAGTTCTGCCCAGCTTTTCCCCAAAAATGTTTTTGAAAAAAAATATTTCAGAGTTCAGGAAACGTTTTATTTCTCCCACTTGATTTTCAAAGCTCTCATTTTCGATTCTCCACTGCTTGCTGCCCACCATTTTCTGCTGCTTCAGTGTGATTTTCCGTGCTGTCTGCCATTTGCTGAAGTGTTGTACGGATTTTTCAAATCTAGCATTGTGGCTGCCTGCTATTTCCATCATTGCTGTGCACTAATAAACTCAGTACTGCCTGCCAATTACACAAACATGTCATTTTCCCATTTTAAAGAAATTTTCTGTGAGGTATATTCAATGCTATGTAGACACTATGTCCAAATCAGAAAGGCTTCAGATCTCGAGTTTCTGTAGCTTCAGAGATGCAATGACAGGGGCGTACCTAGGCAAACTGGCGCCCGGGGACAAAACCTGAGTTTGGCGCGACCTGACCTGGCGTATGGGCGGCCATTACCTCCCCACCATAGCACCAATTTGGGCATTTGGGGTTATTTTTGGTGTTTTTTCGGCCTGCAGGGAGCGCATTTAAAGCTAGCTGCACCATGATTTCAGGGTACCATCCAGAGACTGTCCTGATGATACCACCCAAATTTGGTGATGTTTGGTTCAGGGGAAGCAAAGTTATGGACCCCCCAAAGGGGGTGCCCCCATCCCCATTGTTTTCAATGGGGGCCTAACCTGAGATGGGGCTACCCATTTGAGGGACAATAACTTGGTCCTCCCTGAACATAACTTCCTAAACTTGGAAATGGCATCATATAGAATAGTTAACAGATGATACCCTGAAATTTTGGTACTAGTCACTAGCTGTAAAATACATCCCTTCCAGGCACCCAAAAAAATTTGCCCAAAGATTCTTTGTTTTGCAGTGACTTTTTTTTGCTCCACTGCAATGCTAATGAGGAATTTCCTGAAGGAGCCAGGCTGCACATTTTTAGAAGATAGAGGCACCAGACTTTCAAAGGGGTGTTAGCTCCAGGAGGGCATCCTGCTAATTGCATCAGGCTTAGGAGACCTTTGCTTCTGTCCAATTGTATGGGCCCCCCAAAGGCCTTATTTTGTTTCCCGCTCCTGCACATGAAGCCTGCTGGGTAGAGTTCTCTACTCAGAACTTCTCAGCGCCCCCACCACCCCCCAAAGCAAAGCTCACCAACGAAGCTTTGGATGCTGTTACTCCGAAGGCCCTCTTTGGAGCCACCTTGAAAGAATCTGGCTGATATGTCTAATCAAAATATGTGTGGTCCACTGCTTACACACTCAGAAATTCCCCAGAATCTGCCCGCCATCAAGCCTGCATGATGTTATGTTCTGTGGTGGGAAAAATTGGCCATTTTTCCCCACCATAGCAGACTTCAATGGGGCTTTCTGTTATGCCCAGCTGGCTCTAGTGGTAGAGGTTTCAACAGGAGGCACTGTGGTAGTGAAAGTTTTTTCTCTGGTAGGGAGCACTCTTATTTCCTGTAGGGCTGCTGGTGTGAGATCTCCTGAAAGGAACCAGCCAACTTTGCTAAGGGGTTTGCCTGTGATGGCGGAGAGATGCTGTGGGCATCAGGTTCACCTTCAACTTCGGTGCCCCTGGCGGCATTTTTCCTCTTCCACACACATTTTAGCAGAATTTGGCTGGTTCCTTTTCAGGAGACTCACACCACCCAGCAGCCCTACAGGAAATGCCCTCCCACTCAGAGCAACATCCCTACCACAGTGCCTCCTGTGTTGGGAGCCTCTACCACAGAGCCATCTGGAGGCATAACAGATAGCCCCATTGGGAAGTCTATGGTGGGGAAAGTAATTTTTCCCACCACAGGGAACCCACTGAAAGAGCCTGGCAAATTCTGGGGAATTTTACATGAGTGTGTGTAAGCGCTGGCTGCACATTTTTTTTTTTTGAAGATAGAAGCCAGACTTTCAAGGAATTGGCTCCAAGAGACCTTGCCATTAATAGCATCAAAGCTTGGTGAGGCTTGCTTCACTACCTGGAGTGGGGGGGGAGAGTTGAGAGAGTTCTGGGAGAACTCAGCCCACAAGCTTTCATGTGCAGGAACAAGGAAACAAAATAAGCCTTTGGGGGGCCCATAAAATTGAACCCCCATAAGCAAAAGTCTCCAAACCTGGATTACAATTGGCAAAGGGATGCCCTCCTGGAGCCACCCTGAAAGTCCTGGTGCCTCTATCCTCAAAAATGTGCAGCCTGCCTACACACTCAGAAATTCCCCATTGGCTACAATGTAGCAAAGTCACTGCAAAACAAAGAATCTTGGGCAAATTTCTTGGGAGGGTGCCTGTAAAGGGTGTATTTTTACAGCTAGTGACCCCAAGGAATTTCAGGGGGTATCATCTGTGCTCAAATTCTTATGATGCCACCCAAAGTTTGGTGAGGATTATGTTCAGGAGGACTAGAAGTTATTGTCCCTCGTGGGTAGGCCCCATCTAAGGTTAGCTCCCATTGAAAACAATGGGGATGGGGGCACCCCCTTTGGAAGTCCATAACCTTGCTTCCCCTAGAACCAAACATCATAAATTTGGAGTCAGTATCATCAAGGACGATCTCTAGTGGTACCCAGAAATTTTGGTGCCATGTAGCCTTAAAAATGCGCCCTACCTGCAGGCCGGAATTGAAAAAACACTTTAAAATGTAAAAAACATACAAACGACCCTGAAATGTTGGCGCCCCCCCCACGTGACCAAATGGGGGGCGCCCGGGGACAAAGGGTACCCCATGTCCCTAGGTAGGAACGCCACTGTGCAATGATGATGTGCTTTATTAAAAATCCTGAAAAGTTGTATTTTCCCGTGTTATGTGGAACCCCCGCCCCCAAACGGTTCCTTTCAAAACATTTGCAAAGTTTTAAATGTTTTGTGCAGATAAAGCCAATGTCATGTGAATGCTTGAAAAATATCTACTCTTTTTTTGTATATCAAACCTAACTAAAACTTCTGTGTGGAAGTAGCTTTGGTCAGATTTGCAGCTGTACTGGAAGAGCATTGGGGACATTTATGGTGTTCTTATGATGGTATAATGGTATAATGATTGATCAGGGAAGCAAGAGGTAAATAATTTTTGTTGCACTTCATTAGTATGGCTTGCAGAAATAAATATCATTTCTTCTATGTTAATAAGATATTCTCGAGTTCTTTCCTGTACTGCTGAGAAAGTGAGTATTGATTAGAAACAGTTATTTCACACTTTACAATGCACTTTAAAACAGTGCATTAAAAACCACGGCAGATAAAAACAAACCAAATACATCTGCCTTAGAACAATAAAAGGCCAAAAAGGCCATAAAAAGCAGCCCACTCAACAAAAAATAGCAATTCTAGCAGCAATAGATAAGATAAAAGCAGCAGGGATAATTACAGCTAAATTAAAGAGCAAAATTAATTTGTTGTGAAAGGGTAACACTCTTCAGTAAAGCATTCACGAAGTATGAAGCATTCAGTAAAGCATTCATGAAGCAAATGGCTGGACAAATGGTTAGATGTGAGGCTCCTCCCTCTTTGATTGCACTTGCTAGGATTCTACCGTTCTGTCCCCCATCCCAGGGAGGCTTTCCCAGATTACAGAATGGAAGGGGAGAGGGTTGCCTCATCCAGTTCCTCCACCTCATCCAGTTCCTCCACTTTGGCTGACCAACAACTTCCTCCCTGGCCTGTTCACAAAGCTTCAGTTTTAAAGGTCCCTGCAGCCTTCCCCAGTTCTTTTCCTACCCAGCTGCCCATCTTCCCCTGCACTCCTCCCTTGGCTGCCCTTTCCTGGGCTTGGAAGGTGTCTGGCCCTCCAATTTGCCCTTGCCTCCCTTCGCAACCTCCTGAGCCAGTCGACTGGCATGAATAGGGGCAGGCTGCCACCAACTCCTTATCCTGGGCTGAATAGACCTGGAGTAGGCTCTCTGAGGCCTGTTCTTGACTGGCGTTGCACCTGTGGCACTGGCTGATATCAACTTTTCTTAGCTGGGACTTTTCTGTAGTGAGCAGTCTGGCTCCCACCAGCTGCTGTGACTAGGGCTAATGTACCTCAACCCTGATGCAGCCTATCACGCAAGTAGGTCCCAGTCATTCTCTTCCCTTCCCATAACTTCTGTGGCATTGGGTATGGGGGGGGGCTGTATGCATTCCACCTGGCCTGACTGAGCTACTGCCAAGTCTTATCACTTAACTATGTGCCTCACATCACAAAGATACTTATTTGCTCACTATATCTCGGAATACAAAGCAGATGAAAACCAGAAGCAGTGTCCATAACATGTTTTAAGCAACTACTGTCAAAAAGCGTCCAGAAATAAATGTACTTTGGACCAGTTCACACTTTATATAGCAAGAAGCAAAGGTTTGCTACTGAGCAATAAACTTATATTTGTCAAAATAATTACATGTTTGTATATACACAGAGTTATATCCATTTACACCCAGTGGATTTAGAAGGTTGATAACTGCTTGGGACTGCAGTGTAGTTCTTTTTGCAGATGGTTAAGTGTCAGTTCTGTCTTAACTGGAGGTGTTATTACATAATGGGAGGCATCTATTCTGTCTAGTCCTTTGCTCCAAGACATAGTGGAACAGCTTATGTATTCGTAAAATTAAGTACTTATGGATCTATCTTTTACAGTGCTTTTGCATCACAGATCTCATAATCAGCATTTTTAAAGCCTCCAGTAAATGTTCAAGAGCTTATGCACTCATGTTTTAAAATTATGTCTTAAATTTACTGTTAATTGGAGAACATATTGCCATACTCCATTGTTCTATATGAGTATAGATCAATCTAACTATGCATGCTTTCACCACTGATGTTTTCTTTCATTATTTGATTCATTAAATACAAAATGTATTTTCAAGTTTTTTAAAAATAAACATACATCAGTATAATTACAATTTTGCTAATGTTGCTTTTTCTAATTATTGTTCTCTAGAAATTACAAATTAGTGTAATGATTAAACATGCAATTAATATTTCACTTGCCTGATATGTTTGTTTTCTTATATTGTTTTCCATTCATTTTAGACTTAAATAATGCATGAATATATGAAAATATAATAAATTATCTAATCATGTTAATTATTGGAAAAGAGACTGCAGTAAACCACCATCTTCTCCTTTAGATGGCTATGTGCTTTTGAATGCGCCAATTTATATTAGAGAGAATATTCCCAAATGAAACAGATTCAGGAAAGTAGTTTAAGGTCCAATTCATGTATTACAAAGTTAGTTTAGTTCTACAAGGGACCAGGGAACTTTGATAATGTGTGGTATGGAATGCTGTGTGCATCATCCAAATAACTGAATTGCTTTCCACATCTGATCCTCATGGGAAGATGGCCGTTTAGCCAAATCATATAATGTCCCTCTTAAAACTATTGCTGAAATATGTAATCATATCTTGCGGAAGTTGCTCCCAAGTTGCGCTGAGCATTTATGAATCAGAATTAAGGAAATGTGAAGGCTGTCAGTATAAGGAAGGACAGCTTACATAACTGATTATTCACCTGTGACTATTATTGCTATTGAGTGGAATGCCTCCAAAAGAACTGAGGTTTATCTGTCGTCTTTAGAATATAATTCTAAATATATTTGCTCTGAGGTAAGCTCTGCTTAAGTAAGTGAGCTTATTTCTGAGGTTAAGATAAATCTGCCAGGCACTCTGTGGTTGAAAGTATTGAATAACTCAGAGATGTTTATTATTTCTTTTCAGGCCCTTCAAATCATCACAGCCAGTCAACTCTGAGACCACCCCTCCCTCCACCTCACAATCATACTCTGTCCCATCATCACTCCTCTGCCAACTCCCTCAACAGGAACTCCCTCACAAATCGGCGGAACCAGATCCACGCACCAGCTCCTGCACCGAATGACTTGGCAACTACTCCTGAATCTGTACAGTTACAAGACAGCTGGGTGCTTAATAGCAATGTGCCTCTTGAAACCAGGTAGGTTATAAAGAAAAGGCTTAGCTTTTTGTGGAATGACATTGAAAACTAAAAAACATCACATACTTGATAGGCACAGACAGCGCATGAGTCTAGTTCACTGAGATACTATATTAAAGATAACTGTTTAGTCTTTTATATATTATTAGATCTACCTCCGTGACCATTGTGTGAAATTTTGGGTTTTACTTACAGTTTTAAAATATTTCTTGGTGAAGACAAAGCAGCTTTTCATTTCTAGCGTGGTCACTTCAGTTTATCCCTGTTAATTTTTGATCTATTCGAATACCCATTCATTCTTCAGACAGCTCTTGTGTACCCAACTAATAGAATTTATGTCACATATTTTATGCCAAAGCACAAGAGGATGTTGTAAGGGTATATTGACTAAGTATTGCTAATAAATTATGCATTTGGCCCTTCCTGAAGTAATAAACAGACTCATTTGAAATTAAGTGTTTTGGGAGACCTGGAGAACAATCCGTGATTCAAGACTGACAGAACTATAATTTTAATTTATATTTCATCCAACGTGCAGGCTCACTTAAATCCCTCCTGTACACACTGTCAGTTTGATGCCTGTGGGGCAAACAGTAATGTTTTAAAAGGTGCTGTGCTTGTTAACTGGTGACACAAAGAAAAACTTTCTAAAATGTGTTATTTCTAAATGCTCTCCATTATTAAAATATTTTATCTTTTTTCTTGTTTTATGATTTAAAAGCTTCTTAGCTTTTTTGGAGGGAGAAATAGAAGGCTGCTCCTTTTCTGGGCTTCACAACCTTTTTTTTTTTAATGCGTAAGTTACTTCTATAACTCCTTGGAAGTCTCTTCTTTATAGAATCCCTAAGTTACCTGTTCTTCCTATTCAGATCCTTTCTACTCTTGCTAGCTGTCACTTCCACATGCATGCCTTCCTGCTAGGTCCATATGTCCCTAGCAATATCACATCCATTAGTCCTCCACACATATCCTATTTGGGTAGATGTAGATGGATGTGACATATTACTGGTGTATAATGGAATTATGATTGGAAGAAGCTAGAGGTTGGAAATTTTCAGCCAGCAGGCTAAGTCATTCTTCAAATGTAAAATGATGTTAGGGTAGCAGCTAGGGTTGCCAGGTCTGGGCCTGGCAATACCAGGAGCTCCTAATGTAATTTCTGGGCCAAACCTGCAAGTGACACCTTGCTGCTGTAGGATTTGGGGAGATTCCATTTAAAAAAATCATTTTCCCCAAATAGCGTTTTCTGATGAATCCGAGAGCAGCACAACATCACTTCCAGGTATGACTTGGAAATGATACCACTGCCATCACAATTATGTGATGCTTTGAGTATTTTTCCACCTGTAAGCCTACCAGCAGGCAGGATTGGGGGTTGCCAATGCTGAATCTCTTGCCGTAGCGGGAGATCTGATAACAACAAAAAGGCACCATGGACAGAAAAAAATCACAAACGTATAAAAACCATGTGTACACTGGCAACAATAACAGTCTATGTATTATTTCTATTAATCAATTGTGCAGTGTATAAAGATATGTATTGTAAATATATAGTTCTGTGATGGTGACCTAGTACATTACAAGTGTTTTGTATCATGTATCTTTGAGGTGCTGTTTAACAGAAATTCTCTAAAGTATATTGTGTAATATGCAAGAAGCTGTATCAGTGCATCTTTAAATATTAACATTTGTGACTTTTGTTAATGGAGGTGTACCTATTTATAATTTCATTCAAACAATAGAGATTGTTTCATTTAAAGTTGTTTATTACACCATCACAGAGCAGTGGATTTACACATACATATTTATTATACACTGTAGAGTTGATTAACAGAAATAATATGTACAGTGTTATTGCTGTCAGTGCACAGATGGTTTTTATATAGCAGGAGATCTGGCAACCCTAAACTGCAACTTAAGAGAAAGGACACCACTTAATGTAGCCAGAATTAATCAAATTCAACAGCTCATAGATTCAACGGCTCACAGTAGCCAAATGGTAACATAACTGGTTTCATTGTGGGTGTAGAATTGAAGCAAGTAAAGCCAGAAATTAAGTTACCTTGACAATATTTTGTTGCTATGCAGGAATGATTTTGTTAAATAAATAAGGCAACAGACACATCTAATTGTGGCCATGTCAGAGATTGAAGAGAGGAATTTGGATATTTACATAGATAGAGAGCTTCAGATTAGCAAATTGGTTGCTACATAATTAGGGCAGGCAGGTAAGGTTATCTAAATCATAATGCCCAAAAACTTTGCTACTGCTGCCTTATGTCTGTGGCTAACTGGGCTGCCCTGGAGGGCAGCAGTTAAAAGTCTGATGGGTGGACATGATACCAGGCTAATGCTATAAAGGTCTGTAAAAATTGTTCTGAAGTGTACTTGTGGCAAAATATAAATCTTTCATGTTACTGACTTGAAGGATATTCACTTTGGGAATGAAGGAAAATAACCAGTAGTTCATGGGCTAATCCTTTCCTTTGTGAAACACAAAAGATCTCCCCCCCCCACACTAAATGCCATTGGTATTGAATAGCTCTGTGTCTTCCAAAAGAAAATGTATAGCTTGTAGGGAATGTTTTGCTGCCACCCCACGGCAGATGGCCCATAAAGAGCTTGTGTGAAGTTGAGAATAGGAGCCAAAGGGAAAGACTATCAGAAGCTAGAGGCGACCACAGACACAATAAGAGATGTGGACTCTGCTGACGAATCCCTCAGAGCCTATTTCTTTGACTCAAGAAGGTTGTAAGGGATAAGAATGTTTTGGCCAGCTTCCCAGGCCCTGTGTTTCACTGCCAAATTTGTTGAGAATAAGTCAGCTGCAATTTGTAGCTTAATCTTGGATAGTATTGTGGCTCTGGCACTTATTGCTGAAAACTGCACTGATGAAAATTTTGATCTTATTCTGGACACACTGAACCTTCCAGATTCCTCAGTGTTACCATTTTCTAAAATTAGATTGCAAGGGGTTATAAACCATCCAGCTATTTCAGAACATTGTTTTTGACTTTTAGCCCACTATCCACAGACACAGTGTAACTAAAGATTTAGCTGTGAACTTGGCCATAACATTTATTCTGTACTCTATACTCTGCCTTTCTTAAAGGCATTTGCAAAACTCTTCTTGTTCACAGACTGGATCCTGTTGATTATTATTTTAAAAGCTTAAATATCAGAGGCTGTGGTCCCAGCCTAATTTAGTCAAAAGTAAATTTTATCAAAATATCAACATTACATTGCACTGCTGTCCAAATGAATGGGATTAAAATTAGAGTAAAACACCAGAAGTATAACTGGAATGTAAAAAAACCAGGATTTTTTGTTACGATTTCCTAATTCAACAATGAAAATTGACTGTATTTTGCCTTTAGTGTCGTTTGTGTAAACATTTTTCTTTATTTATTAGAAGTACTTAGATTTATTGCTATTTGGAAAACTATTAATGTGTATAATTAGAATGCTGTGCTTAAATCTTCTGCTTCCTTGAGGACATTGGAGCTCAGTTTAGTAAAAGGGAATACCACACCTAAATAGGAAAAGGCAGTTTTGTACATGCAGCGAAATATGGGTACAAAATTATCTTTTCCACTTAAGTAAATATAGAAGGAACCAGATGTTCTTTGTATACATTGGAGTTCTAGATCCAAGGACACTTAATAGGATTGGTAAGTCAAACCCCCCCCCCCCCACGGCCACTGGTGGTAGGTGAGTGATAGGGTTGCCAGATCCATGTTGGGAAACTTCTGGAGATTTGGAGACAGAGCCTGGGGCGGCAGGGACCTCAGTGGGGTAAAAAGCCATACCATCCACTGTCCAAAACATTCATTTTCTTCAGGGGAACTGATATCTGTAGTCTGGAGATGAGTCGTATTTCTGCGGGATCCTCAGATCCCACCTAGAGCTTAGCATACTAGGACACTGGCTTTTATGGAATTGTCTGAGGAAGACTGTCCTTGGATGCACATCCTCATTTCATTTTCAGTTCTTTTGTGGGCCAGTCTTTAATATCAAGTGAATGACAAGCTACTGAACTTTCCTTTTGCTGATTTTCATTACATAATCACATAATAAAATATTGTTTTTGAAAAAATATCTTGTGGAAACAAATAGATTTCATGTCCTCCACAGTTTTTTTTAAAAAACAATTCTCATCAAATAATACACTCTAATGGTTCAGCAGAGTTTTCTAAGGTTGTTTTAGGTTGTTATAGGGCAATTTTGGGATTGATATATTTGACCTTTGTAAATTTAAACATTTAATTTAAACACATTGTGTTTATGTGCTTAAGCATGAGAATAATAAAAATGTTAAGTTTGCGATCTTTTAAAATGTTTTCCTTAGTTTTGGTAAAGCTATGTCAACCAATTCTAGTCATTTAAAATTATTTACTTTATCCCCTTCTTTCACAGCAGTTGTGACCTGTAACTTTTTTTAGCAGAAGCAGAAGCAACTGAACTCTTTGACCTGAAGTCTTGTTTATGACTTTACCTTGCTGCTCTATCATTCTGCTCCCAGCTGGCTACAGGCTCTTCACGTTGCACTGCACTTTTCTTTGTCTTCCTTGAAATGTGTCTGCTTATTAATCTTAATATTGGGGTTCCTCTGCCCCTATTTACAACCTGTGCTGCTTATCTGTTAGAAAGATGAAGTTGTGACTTTGAGTATATTCTGCTAGCTTTTCTCCCTATCATCCTACCAATGATACAGTTGTGCACAGAATTCTTCTCTAGCCATCTAATGTTTGCTTTTGCAAACCCCTGGGAATTATGGCAGTCATGAGACATGTCTTTTCGCCCCTGTTCATGCAAAATGATACAGTTAAGTATGCAGAACCCCTCTCCAGCCATCTAGTGTTTAGGTTGCAAACTCATGGGAATTATAACAGTATTTTCTTGAGAGTAGGGTGTTTCTCGTGGGAAAATAAGCGTCTCCTTAATTACATTTATGTGAAGAAGCCACCAAAATTCTAAGCTTTGTTTCTTCAGTAGTTTGCTGCTTTACTGTCAGGGATATAAGAGTTGTTCATTTTATTTATTGTGTGTTTGCTGTCTGTTTGAGAGCATCTTTCTGTTAGCAAAAGATCCCCATATATACGTTTGGGCATGTCATCTTGTTGCGTGCCTCACAGTTACAGTACATCTGTTGAGGTAATTGATGGTGAGACTGCTACCAAATATTTGGATCAAGATATAAATTTGCAGAATGGGAAACTCATTTTCCATTTTTGAAGATCAACAGTGATTTGAGAGATTCTTCATGAAGGCTATAGTGATAGTACTAATGGTTTACAATGCAAGTTTATATAATTCACTTACATGTTTTAGTGTCTTTTGTTGAGGAAACCACACATGGGGCTTTTTGCAGATGCCAGTCAAAAACATAATGGCTCATAAATTAGGGTAACCCAAGAGCTATTATAGATTTTCTTTGGAAGAATATTTGTCAAAGATTGCACAATGTCCTAATGCCACTTCTAATGCGTGGTGTTATTTATATTGGTATGAATTAAGTCTACATTACTGTAATTAGCCATGCTTTAGTATGGAGAGAAAGAAAAAGTTTAAATAGCAAGAGAAATTAGGGCTATTCTTGAACACTGCGAGAATATTTTCCTTCTATTTGCCAGTCATCAATGGGTTGCGTATTTTTAAATGTTTGTTTCTTTTCTGCAGTGTAAGACAATTGGCAGATAGTTACTTTTGTGTTTACAGAATGGTGCTTCATTTGTAATGTCAAAATGGCATGAGCCTTCATTTAAATACTGAATAGCACCCATTCTTTTCTTTGGGGCAGAAACAAAAAAAGAAAGTTGGCAGAATGTGCATTTATGGATCTATTTTGGGGACTGGCTATAAAATTATGGTAACTAATTTAATCCTATGCTGATACGCTAGTTTTTTGTTTAGGCAAGTATCTAATATCCTGTAAACATTATCCTGTTTGTAATGATGGCTGTTGTAAACAAGAAGTTTCTTTGCTGCACCTCACCTGCCTTTATAATCCCTTTCATCCTGCTAAGTACATTTGGCAGAATCCTAAAGAGATCTAAGTCAAAATCCATCTTGAATCTATTCAGTGGGACTTACTCTCAGGAAAGTGATGTTAGGAGGTACTGCTAGCGGTTGTTATATGTATAAATGTATTTCATATTTCAGAAGTCTCCAAACCTTTTGAGGCAGCAAACATCTTTGGAATTCTAATGCAAGGTGGTAGGCACCCCTACAAAATGGTTGCCACAGGAGACAGATTCCTTCTCTCCTCCATTCACTCTCTCTTCCCTCTCCCTTCCTTCTCCGGCGGGACGAGCCTTCGCCTCCTCCCAGCCCTCTATTCCCATGTCTCCTCCTTCTGCTTTGCTTCCCACTCCTGGCTTTCGCAACCCCCTCCCACAACCCGTCGCGCCAAGCCTCGCCCACCCGTCTAACCCCGCCTTATAAACCCTTGCCAGGGCCTTTGGGGCGTTTCCAGCCTCGCTCCCACGCTCAGCTGCCGGCCTGACAAGCCGCAGCTAAGCCGCCTCGCTTTCAGCGCCTCCGCGCCGGGTCAGGCTGCTGCCGGGTCCAGCTGCCGACTCCCGGTCGGCCCCGCCCCCCGGCTGCAGGCGTCTGGGGCAAGCCTTCACACTGCCGGGTTCAGCTGGCGGCTCTTGGCCGGCCTCCCCTCTTAAGCTCGGTGGAGGTCCTGGGCTGAGAGCCTGTTGCATGAGCACCCGGGGACACCAGGATACTATTCCCCACAAAAGGGAGAGATGGTATTCTTTCTTAATTACACGGGGGCATGGCATTCCATCAATGCAAGGGGAATATGGCATCCCCCTCCCCATGAGGAGGAAAATGTCATTCCTTCTTTAAGTGAGACAAGGGAGACTACCTTTTCAAGGTGAGATGGCAATTCCCCTGAGAGGGGGAAATGGCATTTCCTCCCTGAAATGGAGACATGGAATTCCCTTTGTAATTGAGAGTTGACATTCTCCCCTCCACCCTTGTGATGGGGAGATGTTTGCCCACAAGGAGAAGATGGAATGCCCTCCACTGTAGGGAAGTAAGATTATATTCCTCCATCCTCGAGAACAGAGATGGCATTCCCCAGATAGGAAATACACCCTCTGCAAGGGGTGAGATAGCATTCCACCTGTGAGGAGTAAATGGCATTTCCTCTGTAAAGGAGAGATGGCTCCCCGCTCCGAAGTAGATAGCATAGCCTCCGGGGGGATGGCATTTCGTGCCTGGGAGTGGGGGGATGTTTGCATTCCCCCTCCACCTTGAGTTATGCAGGCCCTCGTTTTTTTCCACTTTGCCAGTGAAACCTGACCACCCCTCAGAAACAACTTTTCCTGCCCTAGCACCACCACCCTTCTAAGGAGTCAAGCTGCATCTGTGGATCTTGCAATGGGCTGAGGGGCATGTTGTCCTCTGACAAGGGAAGGGCTGGGTCCTCTGGCTATGAACCAGTTTCTGTGACTTATGGTCTTGTGAAAACGTGGGACAGTCCTGTTTAAAAACAGAACATGTTTTCTGAGATGTGGGCGCCTGGCATGACTGGGAAGGGCTAGGAGCGACGGAGAAGGAGGGCTGGAGAGCCAGCTGTCCCTGGCCTCGGCCAGCCCCTTCCCCACTCCAGCCTTAGGAAAGGAAAATGGGAGCATGGGGATGGCCAAGCACGCCGCCCACAGAGGAGTGCCTGGCATGGCTGGGCTGGGAGCGACAGAGGAGGAGCAGAAGCATGGAAAGTGTTGGGTGGGCCAGAATGGTGAGGCGGGATATATACACTAGTTCTGCCTCAGTTCTGTTCCTGTGGTGTTTGCATGGCAACAGGGTCACACAAGGATATTAAAAAGCACCACCTTGCCAGCGATTTTTGAAAGTTGTGGAGCAAAGGCAATATTGCGGGGTGATGTTGGGGTGACATTGGGGCAGACCCGCTGTAGCTCTGGAAGCCATGCAGAATTCTTGACTACACAGGGATATTTCCCGTGCTCACACTGGTGCAATTTTGCCATGCAAAAACGGCCTTGGTGTAATAATTTAAAGTGATGGGCTCTAATCTTGAGAACCAGGGTTGACTCCCCACTCCACCAAATGAGTAGTAGACACTAATCTGGAGAATAAGATGAGATTCTCCAGTCCCACTGGTGGGAATGAAAGGCTAGAGCTGAGGGTGCACTGATGCATTCCCCTTCACAAGTGCATCCCAGCCTGTTTGGAGCCAGGGTGTAATTAAAGACCTCATGGTTAGCCCTACTTCTGAACTCCATGTGGAGTTCAGGTGCAGGGCCAGCTGCCTCCCCTCCCCTGGTGATCTGTACACAGAGTTCGGAATGGAGCGGCTTGTTTGCTGCTGCCCTCCACTGGTCAGATACAGCTGCAAACGTCAGGCTTCAAGCTTGCAGTTTAAAGCTGGCCTCAATCCTCACTGAAGCCAGCAGCAAACTAGCTCACAGGCTCACAGCCCATTCGGTGATCCTGCCCATGTCATCTTGTAGCCCTTTGTCATAAAATCATAGAGTTGGAAGAGACCAAAAGGCCATCAAGCCCATCCCCCTGCTATGCAGGAATACACAATAAAAGTACTCCTGACAGATGGCCATCCAGCCTCTGTTTAAAAATCTTAAAAGAAGGAGACTTCACCACATTGAGGCAGTGTATTTCACTGCTGAATAGCCCTTACTATCAGAAAGTTCTTCCTAATGTTTAGGTGGAATCTCTTCTCCTGTATCTTGAATCCATTGCTCCTTGTCCTAGTCTCTGGAGCAGCAGAAAACAAGCTTGTTCCCTCTTCAACATGATATCTCTTCAAATATTTAATCATGGCTATCATGTCACCCCTTAACCAAGGCCCTGCTGCATTCCCTTCCTGTCGCTTATTACTCCCTTGGGCCAAACTCTGGCTAACTAACATGGGGAAGTTAAGTGCCTAGCTGCCTGACCTACTGACCAACCTAACAGACCCTGAAAACCTTGTAAGAATTCTCCCCCAAGAAAACTAAGGCTTTGTTTTGTAAAAAAATGACATGATCTGAACTTGCTTTTTTCCTTTATTGTAGACAATTACCTAAGAACAACTACCTACTGACTTCCTGTTCTAGAACTTGTCTAAGGTTAACTAACTGGCAACTATCTTGGAGATGGAATGTCAATTTTTTAAAAATAGGAAGAAGTAATTTAAATAAATTTTGTACTGTTTCCTGTACTGCAAGTTTCCATATTCCAGATAAAGAAATCGAGAAGATCTCCTCTGCAAAACTTCAGCCTGAACTGAGGAAGTCCACCTGGATTCAATTTATATGATGGTTATAGCTGACACTGAAAAGGTTTAGTGAATGCTAATTAACTGTTTGACAAACTAAAGAGGGTTTTTAACCAGTTCCTAACATACCCTCCACTTAAATTTCTCAACAACTGTATCAAAATAGCTCAAATGAAACCTGCAAGAAGAAGCACAACAATGTAACTCTACCAACTCAACAGAACAGCAATAAGCAGAACCAACCACCACCACCACCACCCCGGCAACCCTTTAAACAAATGATGGAAAAGCAGGGAACAAGGGCCCAATCCACCACAACACTTCAATGCAATAGGGAACAAAACACTATAAAATGAAAGGAAGGGAAGGAGGAAGGGAAGGGAATGGAGGGAAGGGAAGGAGGAAGAATCAGTACAAAAAACTAAAAGTTTCTTCCTTCTGACCCTGAAACCCAGAGAAAGAAACCCAAAGAAAAAAAATCTGGGGATGAGAAAACACACACACACACACAAACTTACACCTGTAAAAAAGAAATCAGGGGCCCCTTCCGCACACACAAAATAATGCATTTTCAAACCACTTTCACAACTGTTCGCAAGTGGATTTTGCCATTCCGCACAGCATCAAAGAGCACCGAAAGCAGTTTGAAAGTGCATTATTCTGCATGTGCGGAATAAGCCAGAGCCTCCCACAAAAGGGCAAAAAAACTCCCCTCTAACCAGTCAACTGATCCGCAAAAAAACAAAACAAAACCCAAGAACCACAGGAGAAGGCACCCAGTCTCTTAGGGCTCACAAGATTTGGCCTATCTTTCTCCCCATCCCACACCAGAAGAAGACCAACCAAAAGATAGAAGGGATGAAAAAAGCCTCTCCAAACAAATCACCCAAGAAAAACAGAAAAAAACAAAAAGCCCCTCCACACATACAAAAGGCCCTAAAAATAAATAATTCTTAAACAACTTTTAAGAACACAAATTTTTAAAAGAAATCTGGGCCAAAAACACCATCTGTGATTCGCCAAAGAGCAGTATTGTCCCTAACCTGCAATCTTATTGGCCACTCTAACTTTTTGACCCTACTGCCATCCTTCCTTCTCTATACTTCATTGCAATCCACATTAGGGCTAAACAGCCTAGCAAAAGTTCAAAACCAGTGGCCAATGGGAAAGCTCCAGCAAGCTCTCCTGTTTGTCCCTCTCCCTGTCCCTCCTGTTATCCTGGAAACCAGCCATAGGGCAGAAAAGTGCAGCATGGGGTTGCTCCTTCCAGAGCAATCCAGCAAAGGTGGGCACCTTTGCCAGCCCTGCAAAATCCACCTGGAAGCCCAGTACAGCAATAGCCAAGAGAAGGTTTTGGGGGTGGGATTTAAAATGTAAAGCCCAATGGTGAGCCTTGCAAATAAGCTTTAATTTTTTAAAAAAGATTTTTCAGCCAGAAAAAGCCACATTAACTTTTATTGGCAGCTGGGTGGGATGGGGGTGGGGGTTGGCTTATGTGAATGTACTCACTATGAGACAGTGCTAAGCAGGCATTTGCAGATGGTCTGAGTGTGTTAGTAGGTTGAAACAAAGGAAAACCCTCCTTGATGTTCCTTCTACCAGAGCACCTTTGGGAAAGGCCAGTCCAAACCTAGGCCTTGAAAGCAGCAAGGATCCAATGCAGCCTCTCTCTTAAACTGGGACAAAAACATTTGCAGTTTGTTTTTTGCTTGCATTGTGCACATTAAATATAGGAGCTGTGGCCTGAAAAGCAACCGTGTTATTTCTGGATTAACTGGTACTTTGTTGGGCTTTTATGTGTCAGGCACTGAGCAGCTATCTTTTGAATGTAAGAGTATTTTAGAGGTGGAACAGTTTATCTCCCTTGTTGAAATGTTTTGTCACTGAAGAAAGATATACTCTTCTGGAGATGTAAACATGCTTGAGAGCCTGCCCTTCTATTGGGGTGGTTGTGAGGCTTAACTCATCAATTAACATAAATAGTGTTCCATGTTATCCCTCCTAAGGAAACTCCCCTGAAGGGCAATTTATTGTTAGGGTTATTATTGCTATTGTCACTAACAAAAATATGGCATGCTGGATAATCACAATTATTATTGCAATATACAGTGATCTCATAGCTTTTTAGCTTTTTTTATCTTCCTTCCTCAAAGGTACAAATACAGTTTTTGTCAGGAGGAATTGCCTTAAGCTTCTTCCTATTTTATGCCTATATCACACAGTGGGATAGTTTTTTCTGTCATTCACTGTAGGCATACATGCTTCCTTGCCTGCTCATTGTGTTCACTTTTGAAATCATTCTTGTGATTCATTTTATTACATTTATCCCAAAGTAGAAGTCTAGCAAATGGAAGATGTAGAATGAAATTGAATTTATTACATGCTGTTTCTTCATACCCCAAGAGCACCATGTGTTCTGTAAAGAACTTTATACCTATGTTCTTTCTAGGAAGTTAATTGTAGACACATTTTGCTTTGACCTAAAATTGTATCTAAGTATTTATCAGTTTAGTTCACATTTGTGTGTGTATACAGCAGCAGCTAGTCATGTGGTAGACCTCCTCACTGTAAGACTAATACATAGTTGGGTGTACTTGTAGGCTTAGGAACATAAATGTTCCTAATTTACAAATTTAAAAAGTGGTGCCAGTCTTTGCTTTCATTTCCCAAGCCCCATTGGTGTAGCAGTGTGTGCATACTTTTCTTTTTTGATTGACTACATAGATGCAGACAATTGCATTTCACCCTCAGCAAGAAAGTTATACAGAAGGGCAAATGTCACTGTTATCCTTATTGCAAGGAAAACCCCAGCCTTCCTACAGAAAATAAACTATTGTCTGAGAAATATTGTCATTCACGTTTCCACACCGTTTTAAAGGGCTTCGGGGTGTTTTCCCCTCAGTATAGCCTCCTGCACACATATGTCCCATAGGTTCAGCTTAATGCTTTGACAGAACAAGGCACCTCAAGGCTGGCACCTGCCTTTTAGACTAACATGCAACTTTCCTGTCAAGCAGTTTTCAAATACTGTGCTTCAATATGTCCAACTGTGTCTGTGTTAGGAGATTCAAGATGGCAGTGACAAGCTATTCTGCAACTCAAGGCACTGCACATGACAGACTGACTTAACACTTGCATTTCTAAAAAGCTTTGCCTTTAAGGCCTAAGAAACCAACATTTGAGAAATGATGAGCCGTTGGAGACTGGTGCACCTCATTTTAGATAACACTTCCTTGGAAACTTGGTCACTCATGAAAGGCTTCAGAATGTGCTTGAGTAGATACTAAGTGTCATGATGATATTTATGTGTTGATTCTAAATGATTGTTTCCCTGCCTAATGGCGTTTCCTTGGCTACTAAACCATGAACAGTTACTTGAATATTGATTGTATGCTGCAGGCCAGCAAGCATCCTGAAACAGCAAGTTGTGCCTGGCTGTGTCTAAGGCATATGCTTGTGTGGACAAAGGAGATGCAGCTCCATATGTTTGTACTTACAGTTTATTTGTGCATATGTTTATCTATCTGGAGATATCCACTTGAAATAGAATTCTAATCCTCCATTTCATACTTTAATTAATTATTGAACAAAGGCTGCTTAGTACATAACATTTGTTCCTCTGCTCATGAAGGAAAAAGGGCACACCTGCATACTTATTTTTGACTAACCAGCATGAATATATTTGGTATTGTGGATGTTTTTTTGAGAGGCTGTTCATTTGGAATTCTAGACAAATGTTTTTTTTACCCGTAATGCAGTAATGTTCTTCTTTTAGAAGAATATTCTTTGGTAATGGCCCCTTCCTTGCATTTGTGACCAAAGTAAAGGTGATCTTTGGCCAGTCACATATATTCAACCTAATCTGCCTCACAGAATTGCTGTGAGGATAAAATGAGGACAGGAGAATTATGTAAGCCAATTTGGGTCCCTATTGAAGAAAAAGGTAGGGTATAAATTAAGTAAGTAAGTATTTTTGTTTGGCTGTCTAGTTAAATCCAAATTATACTGACTCTGTGAGGTTTTCTAGGCCTCATTGCTTGCCTACCATCCAGTTTTTAGAAGTAAGTTTAGAGGTTCTAAAGTCAGATGAAGTTAAATGAACAAAGTTGTTTATTGAAAGTAATTTCATAGGTGATGATAACCTCTAGAGATAGAATCGAACCAACTTAAAACATTTAGAATTTTGAAAGGGTCTTTTTTACTCGCAGCATGACATGGAGCATCTAATTCATATCACATTGTCTTCAAAATGTTAAGGTAATCTTTTCATATTCTAGTACGCCTTTTAGGCAGCTTATTTTTGAATAACTGTGTTGAATACAACCACAGCATATTAGTACAATCATTATCATATGTTCATATGATGGCCCTGGTGGCTTTCGTTGATGACCTCCATTGAAATGTAGACAAAGGCTTTTGTTGCTCCTACTGTTATTTGTCCTCCAGCATTTAAATAGTGGATCATGCCACCTTGTTGAGGCATTTGGAGGAAGAAGTAGACATCAATGGAAATGTAGGTATTTGGAGGAAGAAGTAGGTATCAATGAAATGCATTGGATTGGTCCAAATAATTCCTCATGGACTAAAGTCAAAGAGTTGCCCTTTTAGACCTGTTATAATTAATGTGGAACTTGTGGGTTTCCACAGGACGCAATCCTATCTCCATGTCTGTAAATCTCTATGTAAAGAACAAATCTTTCATAGTTTTGTGGTCAACAGTCAATATGTTGATAACACCCAGCTCTCTATCTCCCTATCCAAATCTCCCAGTGATGTAATGAAGTTCCTGATCTGCTGCCTGTTTAAGAGTGGCTAAGAGTGAACAAACTGAAACTAAATCTTGATAAGACAGAGATAATTCTGGTTAGGAAGCAAAGATCTCAAAGTACATTGTGCTTCCCACTTACATTGGGGTTCACAGACCCTTGCTGACTTGGCAAAGATTGTGAGTGTTGAACAGGATCCATCATTATTGCTGGAGGGGCAAATAACACAGCTAAAAAAAATGCTTTTTTGCAACTACGTTTAGCCTGTAAGATGGCTTCCTGCTTTGATGGATGATTTTGCCACCTTTATCCATAATATGATAACATCAAGACCAAACTACAACAATGCATTCTACATTAGGTCTTCCCTGGAAGTCAGTTATGAGGCTAAAGATGGTACAGAGTGCCTCACCTTTGTTACTTTCAGGAGTTAAGCAGAACATCGATTACTCCGATTCTGCAGTCACTCCATCATTTAGCAGGTTCAGTTCAAAGCAATGACTAGCACATACAAAGCCCTTCATGGTCTTTGTTCCTCATTCTTGCAGGACCACCTGTCTCCCATGCAGCAGCACAACAGCTTTGCTCATCTGAACAAGGCCTTCCGCAGGTGCCAACTGACAAATGGGCAAAATCCAAAACAGCTCATACAAGTGCCTTCTCCATTATGCTGAAGGGACAAGGCCCTCTGAGGAGGTCTATAAGACACCCACTCAATAGTCCCTCTCACTGCTCCCTACCTCTGTGCAGAAGTTATCTACAACAGAGTGGAACTTTGCTGCCTGGGGACAGCTACCTCTACTGGGTGGCTGCCCGATCCGTGCGGCACCAATATGGCGTTGGTACAACTGTGCAGTTCAAGGCATGTTGCTCTAACTCTCCGGGCATTTTGCAAACTATGTAAGACTGCATTATTCAAGCTGGCTTTTTTACACAGGTACTATCACTGTAATGTAATGAAATGTTTCAGAAAAATGTTTTGGTGACGGGCCAGAGTCTGCAGACTATACCACTGTCTATAGCATGCTGCTAGTATGATCATATGTAAAAATTTCTATATCATTTATTTCTGTATCATTTATTCTGTCATGTTAATGCTTATGATCTGTTTTAAAATTGATACCCAGCTTCAGATATACGTAACTGAAATTCTATTGCATTGTTGTTCATAGGATGTCCCATCCTGTCGATTGCATTGACAACTTCTGCATTATCCACCTCAGTAAGAAAGGGGGACTTCTAAGAGAATGCTATTATTATTTGAACAGCATAACTTTGTTTTCTTTCCTGTTTCCCACTGCAAGTCTGTAAATCCTGTTCTGATTATTATGAGTTCCCACCCTCTAACAGTACTTATATTTTCTAACCCATTGCAAACGGCTTCCTGCAAATAGCTTACTCCTGGACAGACAATTTTAGTGGACAGTGTAATTAATAATGTAGCCAGCCAAGCCTTGGCCTAATATCTAACAAATTTTCAATTCCTTCCATAAAAAGCAGCTGCTGTAGCTACAGCTTTAATAGAGCGCTGGCTCGTGCTTTGTATTCTTTTTCAGTGTGCTGTTCCACAGATTGACTCCTCTCTCCCATCTTCCATTATGACTTCTAATCTGATGTATTTTACTCTAACCTTACCTTTCCATCTGTAGTGCTAATTATCGGCAGCAGACATTGAATTCTGGGGAAAAGAGATGGACTCATCTTAATGCCAGGAAACAAAGACAATTATTCCAATGACTGGTGATACTGTTTTCACATAAATGTTTTGATTTGCCTTGGCTTCCTTACAGCAGCACTATTTTCAGGATTATCCACATGATGTCCTCTATTCATCCTGCTTCTGTGTTCCCCCCCACCTTTTTGCTGCAATCTTTCTCAAATCTGGTTTAGTACAATGTTTCTTGAACAGATTGAAGACAAAAAGCCATCAGATATGGAATGAATGACCCCTCCCACACACACACACGCATGGAGACACACACACAGCAGTGTAATTTTCCTTGCCTATACTTCTGCACCCACCATTCCCCCCACACACACACACCAGATAGCTTTTGAGATTTAAAAAAATAAACAAACAGAAAGGCAGGGTTTATATAGCATTATAGCACAGCAGTGGCGAACCTATGGCATGGGTGCCAGAGGTGGCACTCAGAGCCCTTTCTGTGGGCACGGGTGCACAGAATTCGTCATGTGGGGGTGGTGGAAAATCACCCCCCCCCACACACACACACACTTTAGGCTGGCCTGGGCATGATCCTTTACCTGGGAGTAAGCTCAGTTGCTGGCAATGGGGCTTGCTTCTGAGTAAACCCTCATAGGGTCGTGATTCACCCATTCGAAGCGTTGCATGGTTGCTTCACCAAGCTTACTCCTGAGTAACGCATGCCTTGGAGCCAACTGTTTTTTCTAAACTAAAACCTCAGTATTCAGGTTAAATTGCCATGTTGGCACTTTGCGATAAATAAGTGGGTTTTGGGTTGCAATTTGGGCACTCAGTCTCGAAAAGGGTTCGTCATCACTGTTATAGCATCTATTGCCATCATCCAGTAGGTTCCAACATTCTTTTTTTAAAGTAAATTGCAAGCCCTTATAAGAGGAAAGTTGCATTTCCCCTTATAACTTGTTGACAAAAAGGACTTGTGTCTTCTTTAAAAATGAAGACTGGAATCTAGAAGACGATGGCAATGGATAATTAAAACACTAAGGCAATCTAGAAATGTTGTGTTTTTTAAAGTCTTTCGGTAGAAGGTGGATGTTGGCTTGGGGGTGATTGAAACAAATAAAATGTGGAGAAACCATCATAATGGATTACCTGTTACCTTTGCAATCACAGCAGTGATGAGAGGTACACATGGAACTGTCTCCATGTGCAAGTAGCCCATATTTTAGCCCCATCTCCGCTTCATTCCTTCACATGCACAGTCAAGATTGAGGACTTCCTGGTTTGAAAGATACTTCAGTTTGTTGTGATGTCAATGTGCTTCTTGTTTACACAGTAGGATGTTAAGCCAGGGTCTGATTCTAAAGTAGAATTCATATGAGTAGGCAAGACCCCATTGGATCTTATTGCTCACTTCCATCCATTGAGAGAACTGTCCATTTATGCCTAATCTCTCTTTCCAGTTGTTTAACTATGATTGAATCCATAAGATTACCCATCCCGTTATCCCATGACTTCTAAGCTTACTCAGGTATCTCTAGTGAGGTGAGTTATCTTGCCAAAGCCTTTGGAAAGTCAAAGTATATAATGGTTTACCCTGTGAGTCTCCCTGGGGAAAAAGATGAGTTATAAATGAAGCAAACAAACAAACATGTATCTGGAGCAATGTAGTTAATTTGGTCCATGAGACAGGTGATCTAAATGACCTTTACCCCAGTGGGGAAAAGATAATATGACTAGGTACTGCACAATAACGGTATTCACAAATTTCAGATGATAAACTGAAACAGCCATCTCATCATAGGCAATGGTAAACCTGGGATATAGGGTAAATTTAGGAATTCTGCAATCACAATAAGTTTGGCCTATGGGCATAAGTGACTTGTATGCATACATGCTTGTGTCCTTTATGTTATCTCACTTCCTCTACCCTCTCAATAAATTGAGAAAGTGTAGAACTGTAGTTCAAACACCACCAGTAGTAATTCACAGTAGACAAATTGTCACCTTGGACTGACTGCAACAGACTTAACTAGCATATGGTGAAGACAGCAACAGTAGCATTGCCCCCAAACCATAATGTGCACAACAGATTAAATTCTGGGGTACTACAATTTGTCACATTTCTTTTAATTTCCACTACTAATTAGAATTTTTAAAATGTTCCTTTCTCTTCAAAATAATAGTTACCGGTACCTTTTATTGTTAAGAAAAGACTTATATAAGTTCTTGGAAGAGACTGAAAGAAATTATCTGTGTTAGGAATTCAAATTTTGGAATTAGAATTGATGGGGTTGGAGAGAGCTAGAATAATAGTTTTGGATCATTTATGTGATTTGGATTTTTAAACTATCGCATTAGAGTATGCAGAGTTTGTTCTCCCACTTACTTGGGATTGTCCTAACCCTGACGTCTTCCAGCCTACATTCAGCAATTGACTGTGCCCCAATATAGGAGAGTTTTTATGCTTGCTAGGTTGAATGCTATACCAGCTCAAGTAATGAGTGGTCATTATAGGAAAGTGCCCAATTCAGGGAAGCTATGTGTATGTGTTTCTGGGAAAATTGATAAATGGAAAATTGTTTTTGGGAATGCCCCTCTTTTTCAAGCGTAAGAGAGTTGTGGATTACCAGTACTCCATCCCTAGGTGTGATGGTAGATGCATCAGCAAGGGGAAAAATTAGGGGGACTTTTGGCTGGAGTGGTTTTGGAGGTAACTCTAGCTGTTGTAATTTTTTTCAGAAGTATAGTGTGTAGAACATTATTTTAAGATTTTTTTTAGTCTGGTTTACGTGGACTCCACTATGGCACTGTTCAAAACCTATAGGTTAAATGAGCAGTATCATATAATTAGAGTTTGACAGTAATTCTAATTTGTCTTAGCAAAATGGGAGGAAATTGTGTAATGATAAGAAGTAACAGTAATATTCATTTAATAAATGTTTGCTCAGGCAGATGTAATGTTGTGCCCTGTGAAATTCTTGACAGAAATTTTATAACTGCCACAGCATTAGGAAATTAACTAGAAGGAATTTTATTAGATTTGCATACAGATTTACACAGAATCCTAAGGGATATTTAACCAGGCATTTTGCCTTGGTTTTCCTGCTACAACGCAATGTGTTTTAATACTTTTCGCACACAAGTTGTCTATTTTTCCTTTTTTTGAACCTGGTTGGATGTAATGTTTCTCTTTGATGCAATGCATTTGCTTACCAAGTGCAATACATCGGTTCCCTTATAAGGTGTTGCCTGTACAAACCTGAGCTTTCTTTGCATATTTGCTGTGTGAAAGACTGCATTGCCTGTGTAGGATAAGGTGTGACTTTTGCAATGCATTCCTTTTAAGGTCTTCCTCCCTATCCCTCCTTCTTTTAAATGTTGTATGAAATCTCTGTTTCCATCTTGCTTCAGAAAAAGACAAGACAGCAACAGAGAAAAATAATGTAAGCTAGCAGTATCAAAGTACCCCAAGACAGCAGAGTAATATGGTTCCCAACAGACTCTCTCTGTTCTGCATCATTTTTATTATTGTATCCTTGTCCCCTTTTTTTCTGAAGAATGTGTTAAGATACAGTATTGTTAAGAATTTTCTGAAGAATGTGTTAAGATACAGTATTGTTAAGAATTCTGTACTGAATGTTGGGATAATTATCTGCCTTCTGACTAGTTCTGTCAACATATTATTACCTTAGATGTGTAGTCAGAACATGTATACATTACATGCATGTCTGTATAAATGGGCCTGCTTCTCAATTTGAGCCCAGCTTCACACCAGCGTTGCCTGAGCATAAGAAGGAAACCATGGGTGTAAACTTTACAATAACTGAAAATAATGTGCCCAGTCTGAGTAAATGCAATTACAAGCAAGGCACGCCTTAGCCTCCTTTGCCTCAGTGCTCCCCCAGCCAGATCCACCTACCTTTTCCTTCGCTTCATGCTTTGCATTTGGTTGTGGTATGTTAATTGCTTATATTCATCACAGCTTGCATGTTTCACATAAGGGACAGATCTGCTTCAGGGAGGAGAAGCCTGTGTGCCAGCTCTCCCTGGTAGTGGGGACCATAAGGAACCTTGGGGGTGGGACAAACCATAGTGCCACATGCCCAGAGCTGCTGGCTAGCTTACACCCTCAGGTAGCAAGAGGAGATTCATTGAGAGGCAAGCACCCAATTGGCTCCTATTGGCTTGCTGTTTTGAGTTTCCCCAATGTTGGGCCTGGGGGAAGGGTGTCACTGGGGGACAGCAATCTGTCTCTGCTTCCTTCAACCAGCAAAACCAACAAACAAGCTATGACTTGTTTTTATCTGAAACAGTGATCTCTCATGTTATTATTAAGGACCCTTGGTCTCTTTCTCCCCTACCCAGACAGCAGTTCAAGCCTGTCCATCTCTTTAGCGAGGAATGCTGTGAGCTTTGGACTTCGTTATCCAGAATGCGAATACAGCAGGTTATAAATGTTACTTCACAAAGAAGTCCTGATAACATTAATATTGGACCTGTTTAAATTACAGTCATTCTGCAAAATTGGATTTTCAGTAGGTTTTGGGCTTGCCAATGTGTTCGCATTTCCAAGTGAGAAATACCAGAATATAACAATCCCAAGTGAGAAATACCAGACTAAATTTTCCAATAGTAGAATGAAACTCTCATGCTACCCCTCCCACTGCAACCCATTGATCTAAATTGCTGCTCCTGGGGATAGGGGATCCTGAAAAATGACTGGGGGGGGGGGTCGGCTGCAGAGGCAATGGTAACTAGTGGGAAATGTCAATTCAGTCCAGACCCAATGCATATTTATTTGAACCTTTCTGTCTTTATACAAACCCAGCATCCAATCCTGATTTAATGCTTTATCTTCCATGTATATTTATTTATTTATCTATACACTTGTTTCTCTGCCCATCATTGAAGTTCCTTTATTTATATATGTGGGTATTGTGCCCTACTTTTCTGTTCTGTGGCTTACAAAAATACAGTTTAAGCAAATGAATAGAAACTTGCCAAAAAGTACAACCTCCCTGCCCCCCCCCCCCCCGTGCATATTGAACTGATCTTGGATATATGGGACCTGTTTACTCCTGGCCCTAGAGGCAAACTATGGACTGAGATCCAAGGGCCATGACCACTTTGGCTCTTATGAAAAGATCTTTGGCCCAGGTGCACCTAGGATTAAACTCCTACAGCAGGAAACAAAAGCTCATTCCAGATCTTGTGTAGCAGGCAGAAAAATGCTAAAGATTCTCCTTTCCTCAAGTTATAGCTGAACGCACAATGATTTTGTTTTTAAAGAATAGAGCTTAATATTACTCATTTTACCATTTGAAACATCAGTAGATGTGATGGTAATATGTTGTGTTCCTATACTTTAGTTGCTTTCCATTTTTAATATAAAATTTCCCATTGCTTTGGTTTGGTAATTGCTGTCCGCTAGGGTCTATGAAATAATGATGAAAAGATGAGTGGGAATTCCTTTTATCTTCAGAGAATAGTAACACCTGTTTATATCTTTAGTACATGAGCTTACCTTAGAAACTTACCAGACTTTTTAATACATGGGTCTCCAGTGTGGCTGACACATTTCTTGGCACCCTCCAAGAGTTTTTTTGGAAATGAATGGGACCAGGTGAGGCTCTTTTTGTGGTTGACTCTATAGCAACCAATTTGTGGTTGGCTTCACCTTCTTTGTCAACTGTTTTGCATCAGAATTCTGCCACCATGTTATTTCATAATTCCAAAGGTGCTTGCAGGCTCAAAAAAGTTGGGAACCCCCTATCACTAATAGCTGCATATACTTATTACAAATTTCATTTGCAAAGATAGTCATAATACAGTGATGGCGAACCTATGGCACGGGTGCCAGAGGTGGCACTCGGAGCCCTCTCTGTGGGCATGCACAAACAGAGTTCATCATGTGGGGGGTGGAAAATCACACAGACACACACACACATCTAGGCTGGCCTGGGCCACTGAGCACAACGTGTGTGCACCATGGTGAGCAGGGAGAACTTGGCTGGCGGGCCTGGTGCCTGTGATCCGGGCGGCTGCTGCCTGAGGGGGGGGGGCACAGAGGAGGCAGAGATGCTAGAGAGGCACAGAGTGGTGTGCATGGGACTTGTGGGAGGCAAGAGCAGGCTGGCCCCTGCTCAAGCGGGTGGGGCGGAGGAAGAGGAAGCCAACCATTTTTTTCTAAACTGAAACCTCAGCATTCAGGTTAAATTGCCAGGTTGGCACTTTGCGATAAATAAGTGGGGTTTGGGTTGCAATTTGGGCACTCGGTCTCAAAAAGGTTTGCCATCACTGTCATAATATGTTCTCTCTAATTCATATTTTGTTACTTTGAGATTTAATACACTAAATATTTTAAATCACATTATTTCCATATTTCAGAGTTTGGATGTGTTATTTACTCTTCTTATTCTTTTCATTTGCACTCTGGACAAGTCATAGTGTGAGTCTAGGGGCATTTCTGCATGGCCAGCTGAGCCAATGAACCACACCACACCACACCACCCCCACCCCCACCCGGGACCATTCGCATGAACAGTCCTGCTGGCTGTGCAGCCGCCGGTGCAGTCTTCACACAGGCTGTACCGCTCCCAAATGGCTCCTACCTCCTGCCACCCTCTGTCACTTTGTGGAGGCCAGGGGACACGGTCCATGGCCAGAGCAACGGCTCTGGGGTCAGAGGCCAGGAGGCATGTCCCCTGGCCTCCACAAAGTGACTGAAGGCATCAGGAGGTAGGAGCCATTTGGGAAGGTTGCGGGAAATACGCCGGCTTCTACCCAGTGCCATTCGCTCGGCACCGAATGGAAGCCGGCATTTCCCAAAAACCTTGCTCCCCAAGCGAGGTTTAAAAACACCATTCTTGGGGGGGAGTGCAGCCGCATCGATTTGGCGGTGGCGCCTGTTCAAAGGCTCCCCCCCCCCAAAAAAAAACAGTGTTTTACTGGACTGAAATAGTTGATTTCAGCCCATGCAGAAACAGCCTTGGATAACTGGAAACCAGAACCTGTATTCTATAGGAAATTCAAAAACTGACTGAGATCAACTCCTTAACAATGGCACTTGAACAAGGTTACCTCTCATTTTCAGGGCATTCTGTTCTTTTAGAGGTCCAGCAGTCAGGGCAGCTAAGAACTAGGACGGGCTTCTGGCCAAAGACACCATTCAGGTTCTCCTCCACATAATTTTTTGGTCTCTCTGCAGAGTCAGAAGCACACAGGCAAGACACTTGATTAGAACTAGTCTGACACTTGCTTGTCCCAGTGACAAGCATTAGGCAGGAAAAAAGAGTGGCTTGATAGTGAGACAAAATGACATCAGCGCTTCAGTCACTCCTAAAGCATCCATTTCAGGTAAATAGAAAAAACAACAACTCTTAACTTGTAATAACTACCAATTCTGTTTTCAGTCAAAAACATATATCGCTACTGTTCACCTAAACTTAATCAACAAAAATCAGAATAGAATAAAATGCCAGTCATGGCAAAGTAAAGAAGGGACAGAAGAATTAGAAGGAATGGTAGGAGATGAAAGGTATGGAAAGGCTGGTGAAAGGTATGGAACTGCCAGAGTAATCTAGCCCTGGGAACATTCATACCCTATTACCTCCCCCCTTTTCATGGCCCTGTTGTCTGATCCCTAACTTGTATACATGTTAAATGCAGTGAAATATTCTTTTAGGTAAGATTCCTTTTTTTAGCTGGCAGTGGAAGCTCAAAAAGGAAAAAAATCATTGCTGTTACTATTGATGCCCAGCCTTCTAGTACTGGACTCACATTGTACTCAGATAAATAGCTGGATTTACTTGAACATTTATATATGTAATTAAAATTGCATTCAGACATTATTTCACAGCTAACTTTTTTTTAATCTTTGTCATTTTTCTACATTCCTGAAGAGCTGAGTTACTGTTCTGCTGTAAGTACTACACTGCATCTCTTAACTGTGACCAATTTGTCTGCATTTCAGGCATTTCTTATTCAAGACATCTTCTGGAACAACTCCTCTGTTCAGTAGTTCTTCCCCTGGATATCCCTTGACCTCAGGAACTGTTTACACACCACCTCCCAGATTGTTACCTAGAAATACTTTCTCCAGAAATGCATTCAAGCTGAAAAAGCCCTCCAAGTATTGTAGCTGGAAATGTGCTGCTTTATCAGCTATCGCTGCAGCAATCTTGCTTGCCATCCTGCTGGCCTATTTCATAGGTAAGTCTATGTTTCAAGAAATCGCACACAAGCAGTTTCAAGTCCCACTGCTGGACTTCTACTCATGCATTTCCTGAACTATATCAACAAGCGTCATGTTAACAAGAATTTGTTTCCAAAGTCATTTTTATTAGGTGGAGGAAGTACACTGGTAAAGAAACTCAGAACTGTAGTTCATAATTTAATTTAAATAATATATTATGCATTTAGGATATTTTATTTTATGCTTATTCAACTAAAATATTCTTCATAATGGTAGGATGTTGGATCGAGGATTGCAAGTTACCTGCTAGGGCATCTGGAGATCTCTCACCCCATCTCCCGTTGTCCAGTACCACACCAGTGGCCAGTGGGAGAAAAATTAAATAAAATTCACTGGCAACACAATGTTGTTACATAATTTCTGGGGGAAACTTAGAAGTGATGTCATCTCCCTCTAGAAATCATAGGAACTCTATAGTGCCATAGGTTATTTCTGCACAGCACAAATGGATGTCTCTTTTCACTCTACACACCCAAAATAAGACATCCAAGGGACGTCTTAAAAAGAGGCAGCTTCTGGTGTGTTTTCCAGACAGCAAAAGTATCAGAGGTGGAAAGTGGCTGTTTCCTGACTGACCATTTTGCTCTTTGTCCATTTTACCCTCAACTTGCACCCAGCATTTTTTGTGCAGCTGAAGGGATTCTACCTGAAGTCATTTGCTGAAGGTTGCCCCAGGAAGATTGCTCTGTGGGCTTCAATCCTGAGTGCCTTTTCAGACCAAAAAGTAATAGTTATACTCAGCTGATCTTGCTGACTCTGGTGATATATAGTTTTCCTATTTTAAACTTTTATTTTGAATAAGCTATCTTTGAAGATATGCAGACACTCATAAAAGAATCAGCCTCTCGGTGGACTCCCATTGAAAAGCATTGGGACCACAAAGGACAGGTGGACAGGTACTTTCTGAGAAGCATTGAGCAAGCTGAGGGTGAAACTGACCAAAGAGCAATATGATCAGGCAGGAAACACCTCCTGAGCTCTGCATTCCACACAGCCAGACTGGAGACATCTTGTGGGTGCTTAAGGGAAAAAGGTGAACTTTGAAGCGTTCTCCAAAAAAAGACACCTTGAGCTAAAGTAAGACATCCTGAGGACGTCTTGGGAAGAAAGCTGTACAGAGTGCCTTTTAAATGGTATCTTATTTAGATTGTGTGAAATGAACCCTAGAGTTTGCAGAGATTCTTAGAGCAATGTGATATCACTTCCCGGTTTTCCCTGGAAATGATGTAAAGCTGTTGCACTGTTACCTTCCCCATGACTCCCCCAATCTTCTGCTAGTTGCAGCTGTGGGCCTACAACCTTTGTTGGGTCTGCCACCTGAGCTAATTCACTTTGGGATAAGAAAAGATTGTCCTCTAATTCTTATGCCCATGAACAAAGTCGTATTCCTTACATCTTCAAATCAAGGCTGGCCTATTTCAGCAGCATATTTAAAGTAAATTGGAATTTAGCCAGCAGTTCCATTTGTTTCATTCTCTATACAATGACTGGTACTTTTTAAGACAAATGCAACATACATAACACCCCTTTTTAACTTTTGTTGTTATTCTGTCATCATGATCCATGGCACCAATTTAGCTGCTTTAGCTGCTATGTATTTTTTCAGAGTTAGATTGCATGTTGTCTTTATTTCTGAATCAGCTTGATCCCTGCTATTATTATCTGGTTCTGTTACTGATCTTCTTTTGACGTGTTATAAAAAGTTAAGTCTACCAAATCAAGATAATCTGGGTGTCAGTGGGCGGTCCCATTTCACCATAATTCTAATGACAGCCATAAATTTGTGAATTCTGCAGCTTCCTTTGATGCAAACAATCATTCTTTGAGTACATGAAAATCATATTGCAGTTACCAAAGAAGTACAAAAGTAGTGCAAGATAGAGTGCAAGCAGTTCCACTTAGCTGTGCAATTTGTTCCTGATACAATTTCTTTCAAGAAAGTGGCGGAAAGATTCCAAATTAGATAGTTGCATTCCAGACATGTGTATGTGAAAGGAAAGGGAGAAGAGTGAAAAGAGAATGACATTCCTGAATGAAGGGTAAATTTCCCTTAGAGTTCTGGTCTGCATTGCACTTCTAGATTTAGCCTGACTTACCTGATGTAATAGCAGATATATTGTTTGACATCTATGAATATTGATGAAGATAAGTGTCAAGGAATTGAATAAAATAACCAAAAACAGGTTTGGTCAGAAAGAATGTATAAACAGCAACACAGTAGGATTGCTCAATTATCTACGGAAATGAATAGGACCATTGCCATGACTTTACATGTCATCTGTTTCGGTGCAGCTAGTGGGGATGGGTGGAATGTTTCCATTTTACATCGCAATCCAGATGGGTGGGGTGAATCCATAGAGGAAACGGCAGAGGGCCGGGCTGATGTGTTTGCCCCCTCTGTGTCATGACCCTCTAATGTCTTAGCTGGGGTCCTGCCATATTTCTTTCTACTGAATGCTTACTGCTCAAGCAGCCGTGGGAATGTTTACCTTTCATCTCCCTCTGTACCAGTCTGTCCTTATCTAAGTCTGCAGCTGAAATAAAAGGGGGGGGGGGTGGAATTGAGTGTCTTCATCCCAGTTCTCACCATCTGAGGCATGTCTGTGAATGTGAGTGTGTGACAGTACCTTCCCACCACAGGGCAGGAAAGGGGGGTTATGAGCCTGACATATCTGTGCTGGGGATGTAAAGCTTTGCCTGTTCTAATGTACTCCATTCTGACAATATAAATCAACAGCTTTTCTATGCTTGCCATCAATACATAAGAATTCTGCTTTCAAAGTACTAATTCCTCTATTGAACAAGTCTGGGGTTGTGATACTCTGTCATGTAAGGGGCAGCCGCACTAGTGCAGGGGTAGCCATCACTTCTTCTCCATGGTACCAAAACCCAGAGGTCTGGGACATCATGGTGCTGTTTTGGCATGGGGTAGCATGACATGGAGCAGACACAGCATGGGCTTGTATCAGGGCATTCTCGGGGGTGGCACTGACATTAGTTGACTTCCACCAGCATTCCAGCCCAGGAATGCCAGCCCCCATGTGGTTTAAGCCATTGTAGTCTATCAGGCGATTTGGGCAGTGCGAGGGATTTCTAGCTTCTTTCCCTGCTGCACTGCCCCCAAACCCCTTTGGCAGCCACATGGTACTGATTTTGCTGCACTGCCTCCACCTCCCGCAATGATCCAGATTGTGCTGTTAATGATAAATCACGCTAAGGTCAGCTTTGACTTCTGTGCTGCAGCTTAACACTGCGCAACAGGACTTCTGTGACTTAAAAGGGTAGTATCCAAAAACTAAATTTCTAATGGTGCAAATGTTACAAGTATTTTTCTTCAAAGGAGGACTCTAAATATTAATGGATTCCCTAGTAGAGATGAGCAATCAAATATTAAGTAATTAGAGAAATAAAAAGCCATTTTGTTTTTATGCTTAATCTGAATTCTGAAGTTATTTGCATTTATTAACTCTGATTTCCCTTCCTTATTTTAACATCTTGTTGCCTAGTTTAGAGTTTAGATAGACCAAAATGTGGGGCAAGAAGGGAAGAGTGCAGAATGTGAAATCATTTCTTCTGCTCTCTACCTTCCATACTATGTAGGTCAGTAGCATCTGGGGCTTCAGCTCATCCCTGCTTACTATCCAACCCAAAAATAAGGAAGAACATACCAAGAATGGTAGTTTCATGGCAAAGCAAAAAAAAAAAAAATTAAACAGAAAACTTAATTACTTTTACTCTATGCATATATCCTATAACAAAAACTATGCCAAGTTACTATTAACATATTATCATAGTTAAATGTTGTTTGTAAATATGGTTGTGCTCCCTAAGTGGGAGGGTCTATGGCTCAGCGATAGATCATCTGCTTTGCATACAGAGAGGTCGGTCATGGGCATCTCCAATTAAAAGGTCAGATAATAGGTAATGAAAATGATCTCTTTTATCGGAGCCACTGGAGAGCCACTGCCATACAGAACAGACATGTACTGACCTTGACACACCAACAGAGTGATTCAGTAAAAAGGCAGCTTCATGTGAACATCCATGTGTATAATATTCGATAATGGGTAATGTTGGATGTGTACAGTTTCCAATGAGTTCTGAAGACATTCTGAGTTGTGGAGCCTATGCTTGTCTAGTGATTCAGCACTAGGAAATAGGCAAAAATAGGTCTGGGACTGCAGTAATAACTTTTAAATTAGGGCAATCTGAGAAAAAATGTATTGCTTCATCATCCCTTTTGTTTTCCCTTTGTTGCTGCTGCTAATTTGTGTCTTAATTAGCAAATCCCTTAATTAGAAAATCCCTTTTCTCAGTCCACCAAATAGCTTTTCAATGTTCAGCACACAAAGAAATAAAAGTAGGGGGAATTTCTGCAAGAACTATGATTTTGCGTAACGTAGTGGAACTACTATGGAATCGATTGCGTAACATAGTGGAACTACTATGGAGTCAAGTCAGCATTAGTTAGTCATATGTTCAAAATTATGGATTGTAGAATGCGTAAAGATGAAAGCACTCTGCAAGCTTAGAGAGCTGTTTCATTTGTGACAATAAGAAGGTGGAATAGAAAGCACATTGATTGCACTTACTGTTTGGGACTTTTCTACTGCTGCCATATATTGCTTAATGGAGAAATACAAACTGAAAGCTTCCCTTTGCATGTGATGGGGAATTTAAGAGCTCCAGACCAAAACTTCATCCTACCATTCCACAGAGCTAAAAAATCACTTGTGTGTGGTGGCATTCTGTGTTTGCAAGCATTTATATTTGTGTCATTCCAATCAGAATGACAGTTTCTTTGACAGTGCTGCATGTTCTAGGCCACTAGTGTGGAAATTTCACATGGGCCCATTATACATGGAAACACTTACCTCGAACCTGTTCTCCGTGCAGTGGGTTTGTAATGGGCTTTCCTCACAGTTCTCTGTTTACATGTGAGGAAGCAGCCCACAGTCTGCTGTGCAGCTTGTCTGCTGAACTCTGCTATACCTGGTTCTCAACTCCACCCATAAACAACCTTAAAGGCACAGAGTGGATTTTCTCTGCCCCCACTCCCTTCCCCTTTGCACACACATGCACACCCACGCACCCACACCAGTGGCGAAATGCAATGGGGTGGGGGGAAGCACCACGCCCTGGGCGCACACCATTGGCATCACGTGGGGGGAAAATCACCTCCAGACCCCCCTCCCAGGGGTGTGTGGGCATGGGTGGGGCGGAGGGTCACACAGGCAGGTCATACCCCTGGTGCAGTTTCCTCTCCCTCCGTCCCACAGACACACAGACACACAGACACACAGACACACACACACACACAGAGAGAGAGAGAGAGAGAGTCTATGTATCTCTGCTGCCATTGCAAGAGCCAAGAGAGATTTTTTTAAAAAACAGAGTCTTGCCTGAAATAAAGTTTTAAAAGCCCTCCCAGCCATCCAGGAGAGCAGAAGCAGAGTGGGGGGGGGGGGGATGGAGCCAAAATGTGCCTGCTTGTAGTGTTCCTTGCAAAAATCCTCTCTATGGCTACTTTGTATCAAAAGATCGATCTCTGGATCTCTCTATATGTGCACTTTTAGAGGAGCAGGGAGGAGCTAGCAGTTTTGAGAGAGGGGCAAGGGGGAAGGCTCCAGGACACGTCACAACTGAAGCTGTGCTGGTGGAGGAGAGACTGAAAACAGATCTTAGACAGAGATGAACCAATATACATATGAGAGATTGATCTCTTGATCAGTGCACTTAGGGAAGCAGGAAGAAGCCAACAGCATGGAGAGGGAGGGGGGGAAAGTGTGCAGAGTGCTGTAAAGGAGTGAAGGCTGGCCATGGGCAGAGAGATGTCTGGGGCAAAAATGTACTCACTGGCAAATCTGTCCTCCTCTCACTGTTTAAATCGTGGTATAAGTGGTTTTGCTTACCACAAAGAGGGTGAAAGTGGGGCTCCAGAAAATACGTCCTTACAAAAAATCTTGCTTTGGCAAACACTGGTCTCCACTATGCAGCAAAGTCTTTGTGCATGATCAGACATGGAGTTGGAATAACACAGAGATGAAATGGTTGCAAACGTTAACACCCACACACAAACCCCGATTGTACCACGTGGAAGCATCCTTCAAAGTATCCATAGGTGCATTTTTTTAAAAGTACAAAGTGTATGCCTTTATACTTTTCATAAAATGTACTTATAGAGTTGGGGAAAACATCCTGTGACTTATTTCATAGGTCTGCACATCATGGTTTCTATGCTATATCTACTATATGATACCCTCCTAACTGGCAGTGTTAGTAAATACAAAACTGCTGATATGTATGACAGTGTTTCATTGTAAATCATATACACTTTGTTCAGTTCTGTGTTGCATTATATATATATGTATGTATATATGTATGTGTGTATGTATATGTGTGTGTGTGTGTGTGTGTATACACACGTGTGTATGTATGTGTGTGTGTGTGTATACACACGTGTGTATGTATATTTGTATATATGTGTATGTATGTATGCGTGTGTATATATACACACACACACTCTTGTTCAAGCACTCAAATGTCTGCATAAATCTTTTTTTCTTGGAGGTATTCACATTTGAAATTTTAGCTCTGTACCCAGAGGCAAAGCTACCAGGGGACAGGGGGTGCGCATTGCACCGGGCACACTTCTGGGGTGCAGAAAATCCCCCCGTGCAGTGCCCCCCCATTTACCTTAGTTCAGCCTGAAAGTGCACGCTGGGAAAAGTGGCCTGTTCACTTGAGGCTGAAAATGGCCTGGTGGGAACTACACTTCCCAGGAGAACTTGCAGTTTGGCCCACCTACGCCTCTGTCTGTACCATCTTTTAATTTCCCCTGAAACAATCTTACTGTGCAGAGGAACAACAGCAATGTGTCCAGATTTTTGTGCTGGTGAAAATTAAAAGCAGCAGCATTAGCAACAACAACAAAAGTCCAATTGGGTGTGAAGGAAAAAGTAAACATAAAAGTATTACAACTGAGAGGTGAAGTAACTTTTACGGAACAGATTTTTTTTACAGTTTACATAACTTGTTTGGATACATAAACTGTTCCTTCTGTCCTCTTTGTGTGCATGAATGCAGTCAATTTCAGATTAATGACAGTTTTACATTCTGCACTATAGAAGCAAGTGGGTCAGTGAAGAAGAAAAAAATCCTGTATATTAATCCTGCTAACATTATATGACATGTTTGTATGCATCAACAAGTTGCAGACATCTTTTCAGCACTTTATGATGAGGTTTCACATACCCCAAACACACAAGTTCTGTTGTACAGTAGGCCTTCACCATTTGTAGGTGATCCATTCCTCGCATCACTGTGAATAGACAAATTTGCCAGTCCTGGGATGAAGGGGCATGCTGCCTCCCAGTAGCAGAATAATCACATTTCTCGCAAAATGATGATGGCATGTTGGGAACAAAAAGGCCAGAGACAGTACAGGGTAATGCTAATTAAGTGCTAGCTAGCATTTTGTTCCTGCTCATCACCTTTCTCCCTCCTCTTTTCTGTTTCTTTACCACCTTCTGCATCATTCATTGCCTTTTCAGTGCCATAATCAAGGGTGTCTATAAAAAAAAGTCCCTCACATGATCAGGCTGTGATGAAGTAAAATCATGAGTCATGAATCTGCAAATGCCAGAGTCTCAAGACTCTGCATGTGGAGGTTATGGGATTTGGATTTAGACCATGAAAACCTTTAAAACTCTTTAAAATTAGGGTCATGTTGCAAAACGAATAACAGTATAATTTGTATTACTCTCAATCTGAAAAAAAAAATCAAGCATATACGAGAAGTGCTGTTGATGTCCTGTCTTTCCACCGTGTAGGTAGAGCAGAGATTAAAGTGTTTGTCAGTAAAATTGGTTTTTAGTTCTTTCCTGCCAAGCCAAAAGAATTAGAAAGTCACCTTGTCATTTTTCACCACTGTAATTCTTTCCAAATGCAAAATGCCATGTTTTAAGTGTTCCTCTAAGCTACTGTGACTTCTGTCAATCTAACGGTGAGCTTGGAAAGCATCAGGCTATCAACATGTCAGTATGTTAAAAGCGAGGTAATTTGGGGTACTTAGGGTTTCCTTTGAAAACAATAGAAGTATTATTTTCTAGGGAAGCTAAAAGCTTGCAGTGTATTTAAAGTTGTTCTACTTGAAAATTGATATGTTGAGGCTCATACTGATGACTCGTAGAGGACTGGGATAATTTTGTTCCCTTCCATCATAAGAAACAGACGACAGGATTAAAAAAAATGAAAGGAAGAGATGGTGTACAGTATGTGTGTGTGTGTGTGTACAGAATATGGAGAATGTGTGGAATTCACCCACTTTTGTGGTTTTATTTTTTTATTTTTCACCAAGATTCAAATATATTCAAACTATCCATCTTCAATTATAAGCTGTAAAAGAACTCTGTTTAGACTGTCTCTTGTAAATTAATCAAATATAAAAGACGCAATTATCCACATTTCAGCTTTACAAGGCATGGAAATACAGTCTGCTCTTACAATCCCTAACAACTACCACAGTAGCTCAAAAGACAAATCTTGAGATTCATTACCTGTGTGTAAATGCACAACTTTCACAACAAGCCTGGAAGTTTTCCATACTCTCATCAGTAGTTCATCTTGGCATCTGAAAATCAGTAGTAAGCAAGGTTGCACATATGCAGTACAGAAATGGAAGTAAATCAGAGCCACCTATGTTCAGCATTCCATGAATCACTTGGGTGGCACAGGAATCATGTTATTGACACATCCCAATATCTCTCAAATATATTGCGAGTGATTTCCATGGCAAGCAGAACACAGATATTTGGTAGGCATCTGCTTATCTAACATGTTAAATGGTGTCTTTTGTTTTGTCAAGAGTCAAGGAAGATAGAACATGGTGTTGACTTGTAAAAACCACACAATGCTGATTTGATGCACATCACTAATATTACCCTTCCTTTCCAGCACCCACACAGGCTCCTTTTTGGCATTTGACACTGAATTTTGTTCTTTTACCTTTATAAAAAATTCTTATGTTTTCTACTGCACAGTCATTCTTTGATTCCTTTAGAAAGAAAACAGGTTGCAGTCTCCCACAACATGACCTTTCCTGCATAATACCCTTTCCTTCCCTCTCCATTAATTTGTCTATGATTTGTCAGGAGGGGGAATTAAAGAGACATTTCTTTACCAAGGACTGCAGCCTTGCAGAAGACGCTTTCACCTCTTTGTAATATTTGCATTGACAAGTCACCAGCCTACAGAACTGAGTCTGGCATCATTTTAGTGTCAAAAAGAAACTGCAGCATTAAACTTTCAACATTATTGTTTGTATATGACCAGGTTATCATACTAGTTGTGTAGGGTGTGTGTAATTTTGTGTGTGTGTGTGTGTGTGTGTGTGTGTGATCACGTCACAGCTGACCTATGGTGACCCTGTAGAGTTTTCAAGGCGAGAGGCGTTCAGAGGTGGTTTGCCATTGCCTGCCTCTGCATCACAACCCTGGTATTACTTGGAGATAATCCATTCAACTTGGAGATAGCCCATTCAACTACTTAACAGGGCTGATCCTGCTTAGCTTCTGAGAACTGACGAGATCAGGCTAGCCTGAAGTTATCCAAGTCAGGATGTATAAATATAGATAAGTTATTTGAGGAATTTTTGTTTATACACACTCATACCTAGATCAAAGATAATATTAATTCCAGCATAGTATTGGGGTAATTACTTTGATATGTGTGTATTGTGTAAACACTGTGAATAACTTTGAAGAGTGCATTAATTAGTATCTGAAGATTTATGAATTAATTAACCCAAGTTACAGTTGTCAGAACATGGAAAATGTTTCAGGAGTTATATAAATGTTACACTTAAATGGTAGGAACTATCTAGAGTTGTGAGAGGTGGATAACTACATCTATATGGCTGCTGGAAAAAAGCTTTTGGCTGGCTGCCACCTTTTGGCGTCTGTAATACAAAGGCTACAATTGGATTTAGTTGAAGGTCAAGGTGAATGAGCCAATTAAGGAGTAAATCTAAGAGTTTTTTAGTTGTGCCTGGAGGTTAGCATAAGATGAAAAACTGCTAGTATGGCTGAAATGGTGACCTTATTTATTATGTTGTTTTTCTCCTGTTCTGTCATATGCCCTCAAATGTATAACTATTGTATACAGATTTAATTTGTTTTGGTTTACAAATTTGAGGCATTTGTCACTAGCTTTCTGCCACATCTGGAACGAAATAGTGTCAGGAATCTTGAACAGATTTGTATATTGTCAGGAAGAAGGGAAAATATCTAACAGCATTCCTGCTGGCCTATCCCTATTGTCAGTTTGTTTGTGTGCTGAACCTTTGCTCAATGCTAATATTAAAAATGCAGTTATAAAATATGCTTAGAATGCATTTTAATAATATGCAGACTTTTTAGGATGGTGAGATAGAGGCCCTTTCCGCACGGGCGGAATATGGCCGCCTGGGGACGGCAAAAACGCCGTCCCCAGGCCGCCATTCGCACAGGGAGCGCAGCTGCAGCGCAGCCATGCTGCCCTCACGCTGCCCGACCGTCGCGAAGCCAGCATTCCCAAACCACGCTTCCCCTGCGTGGTTTTTTGGGAACGCCGGCTTGGAGCCGCTGCCGTGCGAATGACAGCGGCTTCCAAGCGCCTTCCCCCCCACACACCGGGTGACTTACCAGTCCTGCAGCCCTCCAGCGCGTCGCCAAGGCCTGGGGACACGCCGCCTTTGCCCTGTGACCCTGGAGCGGCCGTGCAGGGCAGGGGGGCGTGTCCCCTGGCCTCGACAACATGCCGGAGGGCTGCGGGACTGGTAAGTCGCCTGGATGACAGCGCAGCTCTGCGCCGTCGTCCCAGCCGGTTCCAGGACAGTTGATGCGGACGGTCCCAGCGTCGTCGGGTCGACGTGGGTTACACTGACCCAACCCCTTCCGCCTCCGTGCGGAGGGGGCCAGAGTGACTGATCAAAGATTTCTCAGTGAACTTTAGCAGAATCTGCTGTAATGAATTGGGTATACCACCATTCTTTAGATCAGTTGCTGGTTTACATGTTTAAACAACTCCAACTCACCCTGAGCCATCAGTTGCTGTTGGGGGGGAGGAGGCGGGATTTGGAAGTTGTGAGCCAGCTGACAGCATGGTCCCCCGAGGACAAAACCATTGAGCCAGCCATCATGTGAATAGCCTGCCATGTGAGGCAGGTGGGCGTGGAGCTGTACAGGGTCATAAAGGTAGGCTCTCAATACCTCCAGCCTCCTTGGATTGTCGGCATGCCCTCCCACCTTCCCTTTGTTAATTCGGCAGTTCTTTATTGAATTTGCTTGTATGTTTGATTACTTATGTCACAGCTCGATGAGTTGGGCATCAGGATGGGTCTTTGGGGGTTAAATTGTACCTGAGAGTCTGCCTCCCCATTGTTGGGAGCCTCCACAAAGGTCCTTGGGGGTGCGCTGGGCCACTAAACAGGCTTGCCTACACCCCCCAACCATTACATTATCAAATTATGGTGAGATTACTATCATTGAACAGCATGGCAAACATTGACTCCCAGGGAACTCGATTATCTATGTACAGTATAAAAAATTTGCAAACTTATTGCAGGACTTCAAACATTTTTAAATTAGGCCAGTGCAGAGATCATCACTTAAGAATGTTGGGTCCACACGTCCAGACCTTTCGATAAGACTTGTTTGTGATAGATCACAGTCATGCATACTTATGCTATTTCTCTGCAGGCAGTGTGGTCTACTCCCAGCCAGAAATATCTATAGTATATAGCTTTGGTGGAAATTTGCCCTGCATAGTCAGTATTCAATATCCCTCAAAATATCTCATTTCTGTCCCGTGGGGTTTCCACAGTGGGCTACAGAATAGAGTGTACAGTGGAACGCTAAAATTGGACTTGATGATTAATTTCCGACTGGCCAGTGCCTTGTGAGATACAGTGGTCTACCTCAGAAAATAAACATGACATAGGTTCTGTTTTTGAAGATCCTCATTTCCAGATATTTGAGACCCAGGTTTTGAAAGGTGCTTCTCCCCTGAGTCTTGACCAAATTGCTGGCACATTAGCCCACAGTTTGCTCCTTTTTGGAAAATGTGCTCTAGTTCTGGGTGCCTGTATTGTTCAAAACATTTGACATTTCTTTTGTTTCAAATGGCACATTTTAAGTGAGGACATAAACAACAATTCATAATTCTGGCCTCTTGCCATCTCTGAACAAATCATTTTCTTAAACTAATGCATATACAGTAGTATTTTGCTGCAGATGGATTAGAGTCACAATTAACATATCATCTCATTAAAATGACAAAAAGCCACAAATACCCTGAGCCAAAATAAGCAAAATAGGGAGAAAATAAGTAACGAAATGCTGAGAAGGCAAATAAAGTGTAAAAACTAGGTATGAAATAAAGAGTGTGAAAATAATAATTAGAAAGGGTAATATAAAACATGCTGTAATTTAGTATTGAGAATTAAAATGTGGGAATAGAAGTGACAGACTATAGGATAACATCAAATTTATGCCCAGCTTTCATTAATTAGTAAATTCTTTATTTGTTCAAGCAACAATGATTTTTTAAAAACATTTATTGGAATCATCTTGTAGTCCTAGCTCTTCAGAATTATTCTCTCTAGAGTTTTTCCTCCTCCCTCTGAATCTTCCTGATTGTGTTATAGTTAAATATAAACTGGTTCCCATGACATAAGCAAGAAGGTGGTAAAATGGTTCCCTACCTCTTCTTTATCTCTGGAGTGCATTTTGTTCTTTTCCCCTTTCCACAGCAGCCTTCAGCTACACATGGCTATTAGTCCACATAGATCCCACAGCACCAAAAATGCAGTTTCCTAGTTTTGGAAAGAATTGCTGAGGGGAGGAGAAATCTGGAAAGATCCATGACTGTCAGAGCTTCTGCCGATATATTGCTGGCCCCAACCCACTAGATGTTAAGTGTTGTTTTCTGCTTTTGACTCTTTCTATTAGTATTCAGGCTATAAACTTATAAATGTAAACCACCCTTAATGGACCTGCCTGTGTAAATGCTTAGAGTCTTGAGGATTTATCTCAATCTAATATTAGGCCCCTTCCTCACACGCAAAATAATGCGTTTTCAAACCACTTTCACAACTGTTTGCAAGTGGATTTTGCCATTCCGCACAGCTTCAAAGAGCACTGAAAGCCGTTTGAAAGTGCATTATTCTACATGTGCGGAATGAGCCTAAGTGATTTGGATGTGAGGGCAATCTGGCTGCGACATCTGTCACCCCATTGATCGCCAGGGTTGATTCGGCTGATCTGGCTGGCTAGGCAAGTGTCCCCTACCTCCCTCACTCCTCCATGTGCGTCCCTCCCGAAGCTGCACGCTTGGTGGAAGAGGACGACCATCCCAGATAGGAGTGTACCGTTCTTCAGTCAAGGGTATATAAGTGATTTTTTGTAATCTGATCTAGTTACATTGTTCTGATATCATAAATCTAACAGTATTCAATCACTGCACTTTATAAGCGAATGAAGGTTTTTGATGTAGATTAGAGACTTGTGTCTCTAATCTACATCAGGGCTGAGGAATAAATTTTGGTAAATTGTAGGGTGGGGTATAAGGACCTTAACAATGAAGAGTAGTGAAAATGTAGAAATGGAAATGGGTTTTTCATTCATAGAAGGATTATACTCAGATGAGAACTGCCAGATATTCTGAGGGCTGAAGCTGCACTTTGTCTACTGTTACATTAACTGGTAATAGTGAAACAATGAGGCTGTTCCAGAAACAATGATTAATTCTTACGAATACAGAAAAGTTACTTTCCTTTCCTTTAGCCTGAATGGCCACATTTACTTCTTGGTATATGTCCAGCATCTACCATTCTATAGACAATGGTTTTCCAAATTAATGTATATTGCACTTGAGTGCACCTTAAATGGTCACATAAAACTGATGATAGTTTTATATTTACCTTTTCTTCTTCTATAATTTTGGAAAGAACTCACATTTCCTTTGGTGCTTTATCTTTCATTCCAGTTAAGCTATCAAACCCTTGCTTTTCTTCCTTGCTTGAATGCACTGAAAGCACTCAGTTTCAAGCTAGACACAACATGGAAAGATGTGAATGGATCTTCCTCACATTTTTAAGTACACAGCAGCTGCAGGGACCTAGAGTAAGTGATAATTGTGGTTCATCTGTGTGGCCTCTGTGAAGTCCCACGTAGGACTGTGCTTGTGGAGGCCAGCCATGGAGCTTTGATAGTAAAAATAATTGAGCTTTAGGTCAAATATTGGATTTTCCCCTCCCCACAACCACAGTCTGGACTGGTCTAATCCTTGTCCAGGTCACATGATTAGGGAGGAAGAGCGCACCCTTCCCTCCACATCTTTCTTTGCCACCACAAGGAGCAGAGGTGTTTCTTTGTCTCCTTTGATAGCAAAGCTGGTTGAGGCCTACACTGGTGGTTCTAGGACTACTTGGGTAGTAGTTGTTTTATAATTATTTCAGCTTAGTTTCAACATGAGTTAGTGTAGTTTCAGTTTTTTTGTTTTGTTTTCTGCGGGTTAGTTTGTGGTTTGGGCCTAGCAACCAATGGTGACCATGCAGAATGCATCGTGATTCATGTGGTCAGCATGTCCAGCATCAAGGCAATTGAGCTGAGTCAGACCTGCAAGACCAAGCCTGAATAGGAAATAGCAAGGAAACATCTCCAACCAATATGCTAGGCGGTGTGTGTGTGTGGGGGGGGGGGAGCAGAAGTAGATTTATTTGCTTCCCAACAAATGACAAATGTCCAAGACATTGCATCAGGGGAGGTGTGGAAGCTTTTCAGATATAGTGGTCAGGGGCATGTATGCTTTTCACCTAGTACCTCTGATGCTCAAGGTAATAGCAAAAGCCAAACCAGGGGGCATTACTGTCCCCACTGTTATTTAACATCTACATGCGACCCCTTGCTCAGTTGGTACGGAGTTTTGGGCTGATTTGCCACCAGTACGCTGATGACACACAGCTCATTCTGTTGATGGAGGGGGGAGCAGCCGCCGCCCCTGCAGCTCTACAGCATTGTTTGGAGGCGGTTGCTGGTTGGTTGCGACAGAGCAGGTTAAAACTGAATCCTTCGAAGACGGAGATCCTCTGGCTTGGCCGTGAAGGGGGGGAGGGGATTTTCCAGCCGCCGGTGTGGGAGGGGGCCACATTGGCACCGACCCCCTCCGTTCGCAGCCTGGGGGTCCACCTGGATTTGTCTCTCTCAATGGAGACCCAGGTGGCCCATACAACCCGGGCTGCTTTTTTCCACCTTCGTCAGGCCCGGCGTCTGGCTCCCTTCCTCTCCAGAGCGGACCTAGCCTCTGTGATCCATGCAACGGTCATCTCCAGACTTGACTATTGTAACTCGCTCTACGCGGGCCTTCCCTTGCGTTTGATCCGGCGTTTAAAACTGGTCCACCATGCAGCAGCACGTCTGCTTACAGGCAGTGGCTTTCGGGAACATATCCAGCCTGTGCTGCGGCAGCTGCATTGGCTTCCAGTAGAGTTCCGGATAATCTTCAAGGTGTTGGTACTGACCTTTAAGGCCATTCGCGGCCTGGGGCCATCGTATCTTCGAGACCGCATCACCCCATATGTCCCTAGGCGGCCTCTCCGATCAGCGGAGGCCAATTTACTGGTGGTCCCTGGCCCCTCGATAATGCGGCTGGCCTCCACACGGGCCAGGACCTTCACAGCCCTGGCCCCGGCCTGGTGGAACGCTCTCCCTCCAGCTGTCCGGGCCCTGCGGGACCTTGCAGAGTTCCGCAGGGCCTGCAAGACGGAGCTGTTCCGCCGGGCCTTCGGAGGATCCAGCCGCCAATAGTTCCCCCGACATTGGCCCTTAACATCTGGGCCGCTAATCCATCATTGCGACTCGCCATGCCTCCCTTTATCGTAGGGAGGGAGGGATTTTATTTGACCGGGACACTGGACGCCAACCAACTAATTTATATCTTGAATTTTAACTTAATTTTAATCTGGGTTTATATCTGATAAATGTACTAGGAAATTTTATTGCTGCTTTTATATGTTATTTTAATTGTTATTTAACTGTATTGCCGACATGTTGTGCACCGCCCAGAGCCCTCCGGGGATGGGGCGGTATAAAAATCTAATATAATAATAATAATAATAATAATAATAATAATAATAATAATAATAATAATAATAATAATAATAATAATAATAATAATAATAATAACTCTAACAGGGTCAGCTTGATTTTAATTGCCCCTTTCTGGCCCAGGAGGCCCTGGTTCAGGCCACTCTAGCACATGTCCAAAGGGAGGCACATCAGCTTACCCCAGAAACTCAACCTCTTGAGGGTGGGTCAGATACTGAAGCACAACATAGTTACATCTAATTTAACTGGATGGATGGATAAGGTACTAGGAGCATTGGGAGCTTCAAGAAAGCCTTCCCCAGATGATCATACTCAGCTAAATGAAACAGGTTTGCAGACAGAACAAAGGAGAGAGGTCTAAACCCCTTATCATGTTCAGTGGACAGTGTTTTACTTACCTGTTGTCCTTAAAGGAGTCTGGCTTAGCCAACTCATCTTTAAAGGTTCACCTGGCAGCCATATCTGCATTTCATGATGGTATGGGCTCAAGGTCACTATTTTCCTTTGTCAAAGAGGTTTTTGAAAGGTCTTAATAATATGTGCCCTCCAGTGAAAGCCCCTGTTTCTCAGTGGGACCTAACACTGGTTTTAAACCAACTTAACAGTATCCCATTTGCAGTTATGACTTCATGCCCTTTATGGTTCCTGTCTTATATGATTGTATTCCTGATTGCCATCAGTTCGGCACACAGGGTTAGTGATCTGAGCGTGCTATGTAGCAATCCTCCATTCACCCAGTTTTTTTTCCTGATAAAGTAATGTTGAGACCTAGCCAGGCCTACAACACTTATCCAAAGTGATATCTTGATTTTATCTCTGTCAGGATGCGGTCCTGCCAGTGTTTTTTCAGGACCCACAATCAGAGGAGGAGAGAGTGATGCACTCCAAGGATGTGTGCAGATCCTTAACACATTATATAAACTGGACTAAGTCCTTTAGGAGGGATAGGGCTTTGTTTATCTGTTTTAGTGGGCTCACAGGTGTCTGTTTCCACTCTGTCTAGATAGGTGACATCTACTATTAGGTTGGCTTACAGCAAGGCTAAGATTTCTTGCCCAGTTGCCATTAGGGTGCACTCTACCAAAACCCTACCTGCTTCAACGGCTTTTAGAAACAGAGTGGGCCTTAATGATGCATGCAGAGCAGCTACTCCCTTGACTTTCATTAGGCATTATGCTGTGGATGTCAATGCTAACGCTGAGATGAAGCTGTACAATCTATGCTTCATTGACAGTGCACATCCACCTCCACAGTAGTAACCTTGCCATTCTTCCATATGGGACTGCACAGAGGCCATGCAGATGAAAAACAGTGTTACTTACTGTAACTGCTGTTCATCTGTTGGTCCTCTGTGCAGGCCAGCCACGGAGCTTTGATAGCAAAAAAATATGGGTGGTCCTCTGTGCAGGTAGACATCCCTCCCTCCTTCCCTGCTTTGAGCTATCATCTTACCTGGGTGATGGCTCCTTTCAGCAGCAAAGGAAAATCTGGAGTTAAGGGTATGCTCCTGCTCCCCAGTCATGTGACCTAGACAGAGACTAGCCAGTCCAGGCTGAGGGGGAGGGGAACACCCAATATTCGACCTAAAGATCACATTTTGTTACTATCAAGCTCCGTGGCTGGTCCACGCAAGCATAGTCTCACATGTGCCTGCACAGAGGACCACCAGATGAACAACAGTTATAGTAAGCAACACATGTTTTTCACCTTTACCTTAAGCTACTTTGTGGCTGATGATTACTCAGCTAGAGATCATACAGGCATCTTTATATTTGTATGCAAGTCAGCTCCAGCTGAATAACAGCTTGCAGTGAGAGGGAAATGGAGATTTCAAAAACTAAATGATGAAAAGGGTTAACAGCTCCCCTCCCCCCACTCCATCAGTGCAGCCCTGATGCTGCTATTGAGCATTAACATCTCTGGTTTGACTGTAAGGTTCTCCATAATTTCAAATCATTGGCACTTGTAATTCCACACTCATCTACTGCTGCATTATTTTTCTTTTTACCACAGTTCTCTTAATTCAGTATGACGTTGTCTTGAATACTTTTGCCAAACACTCTTTAATCTACTTTTCACTTCAATATTTCACTATATATTTGTGGTCCTTTTTCTTCATATATGAAATGATAATTGACTTCTTTCTGCATTCTCTTCAAGACTGGGTTCTACCTGACCTTTAGCACTTCTCTGAAATTATGTTTTTTTCCATGCCTAAGAAGTTTATTTGTTTTTGTTTCCATACTTTTCTATTTAAGTCCAACTTGTTGAGTACAGCCACGCTCATACTGAACTTCTGACACATGCAGAGTATAGATAGGATATCTTTGAATAAAACGTATATAGACGATTTACACCTGGCATACTAAACAGCCGAAAAAACTTGCAGATAAATATTTCTGTCAAAATGCTAACAGCGTGGCAATTCCAGATTCTCTCTATGAGACTGGCTAGGAAATCATGTGAAGAAGCAACTGCACATTACATTTTCCTTGTGGTCAGCATGGGGACTTACAGCAGGACACCAACTCTATTTAGAAACACTGCAGGGGACCATTTCTGGTCAGGACTGTGGCAGAGAGAGAGAAGAGTCTTTCCTTTGCCCCGTTTCCGAAACCAAAACTGTGCCGGAGAGGCATTATTTGTCTCATCTGAATATAAGAAAATACCTACATTTCCATTTGTAATACATATTTACATTTCAGCGTTATCTCTGTTTTTTACATGAGTTCCTCTTGCTCTGTTGAGTTACCAATGCACTTATTTATCTTTGGCAGCATAGGAGGACTGCAAAGTTCTCAGTTACTATTTCCAACTAATCTCTAAATACCATTTTTACTCTTCTTTGTGCGCCATGGAAGGTTTTGTGCAATTCCCAGTATGTGACAAGCTTAATATGAATAGCTGTAGACAGAACTATTGAAGGAATTTGTAACCCTGCAGTGATCTGCTATAAAACAGCTGATCAAAATCACTTGAATCACCCCAGGTAGACAAGAAGTACAAAGAGTAGGTTTCTTGGAGTAAACCTCTACTCTGTTCTGCCATGTTAAATCATGTTACACATTGCTGTACTGACCACTTACTGACTGAAAAGCTACTTTACTCTTTGCAGCAAACTTTCTGATGAAGTTTTATAGGAGTGCAGAAGAATGCCTTCCTCAGACTCCCAAGAGGACATGTACAGCAACATGTTTTTGAAATGTCTTTTGCAGACTGATACTTGAGCTGAAATTCTAAAAAAATGAATTGTGCTTACCAGCGAGTTTATGAGACCCAAGGTTAATTGAGTATGCCAGATATTGAATATTAATTAATAATAGTAGAATATGCTTTATGGCAGATACCATTTTTCTGCAGTCAAATAAAAGGTGGCACCATTTGTTGAATAATATTATTGCACTGACAGTCCAATCCTATGGGGGGGGTGAATCAGCTCTTGGGGCCCTGTGTTGGTGTGTTTGCCCCCCTACCACCATTGTAAGTGGCACTTACACTGGTGGGGAGGGTAAACTGGAAAGCAGGAAGAGCCTGCATCCTGCTGAATCACACAAAACTAAATCTGTCCACCCCATGGCTGGGGGTGGACCAGGGGCATTCCTGGGGTTGAAGCCGACTTGGCTTCCACTGGGCTTTTGAGCCAGGAATGCCCTAGCACAGATTTCGAACTTATGCCTTTCAGGTGGCATAATTCTGTGTAGTCCTGTGTAGCTTTCAGGCAGCCAGTGATTCCCCACTTTCTGCTTACCTGTGCTGCCTAGAAGCCCTCTGGAGGCAGTATTGGAAAAAATTTCCAATAGTCTCTCAATAATACAGAGACACATGGGCTGTTTCCACATGGGCGGAATACAGAGTCCCAGGGACGCTAAAAACGGCGTCCTTGAGAGGGGTTTGCATGGCCACCACCACTGCATCGCATCAGCGGCAGCCTCGCAACCCCCAAGCGGCGCAAAGCTGCTGTTTCCGAACCTTGCTCCCTGAGCGAGGTTTTTCGGAAACAGCGGCTTCCAAACGCTGCTGTGCGAACTGCAGCGGCTGGAAGGCACCATTCCCCTCCCTTTCCCGAATGCCTTACTGTCCCTCCAATGACTCCAGAGCTGTCGCACAGAGCAGGGGGGCGTGTCCCCTGGCCTGGGTGATGTGCTGGAAGGTCGGAGGGACGGTAAGGCATTCGGGGGACGGCGCGGCCTCTGTGCAGGCTGCGGCGTCTTCCCCGCCCCTACTGGGACCATCCGTGAGAACGGTCCCGGGGGGGTGCATCCGCGTCGTTTACGCAGACGGACCCCCACGGCGTGGCCATGTGGAAACGGCCATGGATTGGTTCAATGAAGCGCACATAAGCTTTTATTGCAATAAAGCAGGACAAAGTGCTGTAACCAGCCAAACCAATGTCCAAAGAACACATTTCAAAAAGCATATTTTAAACAGTTTTCAAAACAAGCCATCTAACTTTGCAAATACTTGATTGGTTACATTTTGCCACCACCCAAGTGCCTGCTGAAGGTTGATCTGATGTCAGTATGAGCCACTGCCGGGGCCAAAAGCAGGGTGGACCCCCTCCCCATCTCTCATAGAGAAAAGGGGTTTGTCTGCTAACTGGCAACCATATCGGGGGACCCAGGAATGATTCAGCAGGGTCTGGAGCAGGGAAGGGCAGCAGAGTCAAGATAAACAACATCTTAAATACTCCATTTTCCCTGAAAGTACACTTTTTTGTTCAAAGCATGATCATATCAACAATATGCGTATGACAATTCTCATTTCAGACTTGTCTAGGTTTCTTCTGATTGCTGACACTTAAAATCCTGGCCATATTTGCCTTACAGTCTAATGGTACCTTGGCATATTTGCCTTACAATCTAATGCTTGTAACCTGGCACATTAGCCTTACAATCTAATGTTTGTGCCCTGGCACGTCAGCCTTACAATCTAATGTTTCCTACAGCAGCACAGCAACAGAGATGTCCCCAGTCACCATGGAGTCTGGATTGACCTGCCCGAGTAACATCTTAAATAACCTTCAAGAAACCACAGAGAAAAAATTTATTAATTGATTATATTTGAAAAATTAAATGTAGATAATACAGGATTCTTGCCCCACTTTCCTGGTCACTTCTAGGCTAAATAATCTCAGGTATTACCTTTAGCGCAGGATAGGGATGTGTATTCAGATACATCAAGTCCAAATATATATCAGAAAAATACCTTATCAATATTTTCCAGATATTGTCAAAAACTTTCACAGCTGGAATCATTAGGATGTTGTGGGTTTTCCAGGTTGTATGGCTGTGTTCCAGCAGTAATTTCTCCTAATGTTTTGCCTGCATCTGTGGCTGGCACGTGAGGAGAAAATACTACTGGAACACAGCCATACAACCCAGAAAACCCACATCATAATATTTTCCAGATATATTCTGGTCTCTGGATGGTGTCTGAGATTTTGGGGGGTACTGGGAAATGGGTTTTTAAAAATCCTGGAAATATTATGCAGTAACTGGAACTATTGAAATACATCATTTTAAGGCTACCAGGACTTTTTAAGGCTATTAGAACTTTTTTTCTGTGTGTATGTTCCCAGGGCTTGATGTCGGCTAGCCAGGCAAGTTTGGCATGAATTCTGCCCTTCAATATTGTTTTTGCTGATCTTTGCTTCAATAACTTTTCATTAGGTTTGTAGTGAATTCTCAAGTTCAACTTTGCCTTTGATTCTTGGGTCGAACATTGACTCAGATTATATAATTTTACATCTGTTGGACTTGCAACAGCTTTTATATTTCTTTCTGGCTTGAACAGTTCTCTGGTTTGACATTTGGTTGGATTCTCAAGGTATACGTTTGTTGTGTTAGGTTTGCCACATTGTCCTGCACTTCTGCCAGGATTCTCTGGTTCTGCATTGGTTCTTTGAGCATGTTGGTTCTGTATGGTTTGAAAGAGTTGCTTTGCTTGCTCTTGTGTCTTTGGCTATTCTTTGCCCTGGAGAAAGCATGAAATCCCGCCCCCAATAGAAAAATGGAGGATGGCTGGGGGTACCTTGTTCAGGAGCCCACTTAAAAGTTGGGGGTTATTTAAAGGACAATTTTGGTTAAATTTGCTCAAAAAATGTTCCTCCAGGCTTTTGGAAATATTCCCCATAGGGAATACTTGAACTGAATAATATTGGCATCCTGGGGAAAAAGTGGGGCAGGATGAAGATGCCAAACTGGTATTTGGAACCTGAATGACCAGAAATTTTGATATATATGTTTTGCTCCCTGATATCCAGATTTTTTTAAAAAACCTTTTTTTAAAGGTGCTCATCCTTAGCATAGGATTTAAATCTTGTTTACTTATGTTAATGTATTTTTACATATTGTACATCATCTGGAGCATTTTATATTGTAGAATTGCTACCATATAAATAAGTGAGGGGACTTAAATTTAACACCTGTTATTATTTAGCTTGAAAGAGAACAGAGGGAGAAATTATTCATTGTTTAAGTATCTGAAAATATTGCCTATGCCATTGTACGCCTAAAAATGTACTTAATGTTAAAAACATACTGTGTGTTTTAATTAGTTTCACCTGTTGTTGTAAGGAATTCCATAGAAGCAGAAATAAAAGGCTTTTTTGGAGTAAAAGACCGTTTATTCAGACATCCTAGAAAGCTCACGTACACGACGTGGCAGGAATAAAGTCTCCCGCCAGAAGCACAGGTTATAATACTGTCCGTCCCCTCCCCCCTCCCGGTTTCTCATGGGAACGGATTTCTCATCTCTCTCGAAGAGATAAGGTCTCCACCAGAGTCTCCGCCGCAGATGCTGGCCCATCGCCCGGGTTCTGGAATTCAGTCAAGGCCGGGCGGCTGGTCTGAACATCAACACCATTGAATCCCTTACACTCTGCCTCCCTTAAGAAAAACTTCTCCCCCCCAGGTTTGTGCGGAAAGGTGCGGTGGAAAGTAGAAATGAGGGAAGGGGCGTCAATATTTTCTGAATAGACCCATTGATTATACCCAGAGGAATATCCCACCCAAGAGACTAAATATTGCAAGCGTTTGCGATTAAAACGAGAGTCCAGGATGGCGTCAATTTCATAATGTTTGTGGCCATCAATTATAGTCGGCGGGGGTCTCTCCGGAGGGTCGTGCCAGGCATCGGAAACGGGAGCCTCCTTGAGTAAACTGGAATGAAAGACAGGATGGATATTACTTAGAGAATTAGGCAAGTCTAATCGGGCAGTGACATCATTAATCACTTTAGTAATCTTAAAAGGTCCCACGAATCTTTTGCCCAGTTTTGAAAATTTATGTACGTCTCTGAGATTCTTGGTAGACAAATATACCCAGGCTTCACACGTAAAGGGAAATCCGAGCGGTGCTTATCCGCCAGTTTTTGGGAATCTTTAGCTTGCTGTAAGGCGGTCTGGACTGTTTTCCACCCTCGCCAGAGATGAAATCCACTGTTGGAACTCTGGAGGATCCAACGCTTCTCCAGGCAGTTGCGGCAACGGAGGGAAGGACCGACCAGACACAATTTCGGCGGGGTTTTTTTTTGTACTGCTATGTACTGCATTATTGTAGGCGTATTCTGCAAACGGAATTAAATCGCACCAGTTGTCTTGGTGATAGTTGGTGTAACAACGTTGGAATACTGTTCCAGGGTTCTGTTCGCTCTTCCGACTCACCGCCACTTTGAACGTGGTAGGGCGGCATAACATTGTCGGGGCGGCTCCCCAACAAGCTTGGCTCCAGGAAGGCTTTCCAGAACTTTGAAATGAATTGGGGCCCGCTGGGTCCGGACAACTCACCTTGACGGGGAGGATGTGTAGACGATAAATATGCTGAATGAACAGACGCCAGCTTAAGCTTAGTGAGCGGAGGGGATGGAAGTACATGGGATGAAATGGGGCTTGTTTGGAAAAATAAGTCCACCACCACCCACAAGACTGTGTTGCCTTTGACTTTCCGGCAAATCCGTAATATTAAAATCAGCATGGGGAGATAACTTCCCAGGGGCGGGTGGCCACTGGGAGAGGCTTTAACAGACCATGGGGTTTTCCCGGAACGGATTTGGCTTCCGCGATTTCAAACAGAGCATCCTTGATATATGTCTTCTAATAAGTCTTTGGCGGCATCGCGTAAGCGCCACCAAAAATTGACGGCGGGCCAAATGCAGAGTCTTAAGGAAGCCAAAATGTCCAGCCGAGCGGGCATCATGGCAGGCCTGCGAACCTTACCTTGCTTACCGGAGGGGAGGTATCGTACCAACAATCCCTCCGGCCAAACACCATTCTCCAAGCTGTAATTGGGAGTCACCTTCCTTCCGCCAGCGGCTTCCGTGCAGCCCCGCCTTCCTCCGAAGTTCTCTCGTGAGGGAAAGTTGAGAGACCAGGCTGGGAATGGGCGGGAGAAGAAGAAGGAAGGAGGAAGTGGACGCCTGAGATCGAAAGTGACAGCCAGCCCCAATTGGGAGGGGAGAGAGAACAGTGCGCTGGATATCCCAGTGAAGAGCAGCTCCACCCACCTCGGCAGGCGAGCCAGAGTGCATCATGCTAGTTTATTGGTTTTTCCAGGGAAAAAATGGACGGTAAAAAGAGAAGCCGGAGAAAAGAAATCGGCCCAACGGAGTTGTTTCTGCTGTGGCGGACATCTTGAGGGGGGTGGAAGAGGGCGGCTACAAGTTCTGTGTGATCCGACTACACTTGAAAGGGGTAGTTTAGCCTCCAGCCAGTGCGGCGCCAAGTGGGAGAGCTTACTTTGATGGCCGCAGTCTCTTTTTGTATCCCCTACAGTCCAGTTGGAGCTCAGCACCGAGAATTTTTTGATAAATAAGCACACGGAACAAGCTTCTATCATCTTTATTTCTCTGCAACAAGGGCTGCACCAAGCTTTGTCCGGGAGGGGCATCGCACGCGGAACCACAAAAGGGAAGATCTGGGTCAGGGTGTTTTGTGGATAGGTCTCTGTAGTAAAAGCTGGATTTTTAATCTGTTGAAAGGCTGCCTTGAGCATTCCTTAGACCAAGAAAGGCGCCCGGCTTGGCAGCCTGTGGGTCTCTTACCTTTAAGTGCGTAAGAGGTCTGTGAGTGGGAGAGTCAGTTCAGCGAATTGGGGTATCAGCAAGTCCACGGTAGAAATTAGCAAACCCTAGGAAAAGCACTGAGTTCTTCCGATTGGTGGGGGCAGGCCATTGGAGGACTGCTTCAATCTTTAGCAGGATCCATTTTTAACCCCTCGGAAGAGATCCGCAGCCCAAGTAGTCGATGGAGGATTGGTGAAAACAACATTTAGAAAGTTTTGCAAAGAGGGAATTGTCGAGCAAGCGTTTTAATACTTCGAACTAAGGCTTCATGCTCCTCCATGGTTTGTGAATAAATTAAAACATCATCTAAGTACACCACTACTCCCTTGTATAATAAGTCATGTAGAACTTCGTTGATGAGGGCCATAAAGCTCCAGGGGCCCCACTTAACCCGAATGGCATTATTAAGCATTCATACTCGTCCAAATGTCGTGTTAAATGCAGTCAAATGTTCATAGCCTTCCGCAATCCTGACTCTGTAGTATGCTTCTCTTAAATCCAACTTAGTAAAAATGCGCCCCTTGCCCAATGCATCTAAAAGGTCCTTGATCAAAGGCAAAGGGTATTTATTGGACAGGGAAACCGCATTGAGTCCTCGGTAATCCAGACAGAGCCTTAAAGACCTGGCCTTCTTTTTAACAAATAATACAGGAGCAGCATGTGTGTGTTTGGTAGCTCGTTGTATTGAACCCGCGAGCAAGGTTCTTGTCTAAGAAGGCACGAAGTTCCTTCTCCTCATTGGGACTCATGCGTAGATTCTACCCTTGGGCAGTTGAGCCCTGGCTGTAATACGATTTTGCAGTCAGTGTCTCTATGGGGTGGCAATTGATCGCATTCTTGCTCCTGAAATACTCTGGCTAAATCTTGGTAAGCCGGTGGAATGCCGGTGGATTCGGGAGCAATTGGAGCTGCACCTCTGACGAAGCCAGGGGGTGTATGTCATTAGAGGTGAGTTATCCCCAATTCATGCGTTCTCCACATGGGAGTGGTCAGTGAATTCTAAGATCCGGTCTTTCCAAATGAATTTTGGTTCATGCAACAACAACCATGGCATGCCCAGGACTATGGAGTGTTTGGCCACTGGGGCCAGAATAAAACTAATTTTCTCCCAATGGTCGGCGCAGCGGAGGAGGACCGGGTGCGTTTTGAACTGGGCCGGTCCTTCGCCCTCGAGGGGCTGCCGATCCATTTGTGTGAACGGTATGGGCTTAGCTAGGGGAACTCCGGGTTCTAGTCCAAGTTCCTCAGCCACTTGGGGTCATTAAGCAATGGGAGCACCCAGAATCTACAAGGGCTGAGGCTATAATACGAGTGTGCTTAGCGGGGTTGGCCAGAATTGCTTGGATTGTAATGGGAGCGCTGCCTTCACTCACCGCATCTGGAGTCGAACCCATATCCATGGGCATTGAAGAGAGGCAAACCGCTACTTCCCCTTCTTCTGGGTCGCCTTCGGTAACCGCCTTAGACGAGCCCGTCGGAGGCGGCCCGGATTTACGTGGTGGCTTGGCAGATGGGGTGCGCGCAGCTGGAGCGGTTGGCTTCTGTTTTTTCGGGCAGTTGGCAGCTAGATGACCCAGTCCTCCGCAGTAAAGACACAATCCCAAACGGCGACGGCGCTCGGAGGTGGTTTCCGTAGAGACTGCTGGGCTTGGCTTGCGAGTCGAAGCGGTGGTCGTAGCGGCGGGTTTGGGGCGTGGGCGGCCCCCGGCGCGAGCGTAGTCCAAACGAGACGCCACTTGAGATCCTAATTCGATCCAGTCAGCAATGGTGCGTGGGATCCGAATAAGGTACACCGTTTCTCGCAGTTTGCCGTCGACGGCATCCGAGAAGTATTCACATTTCATGCATTCAGGCCACTCAGGAGGGAGTCGAGCAGCCGCCGCACGAAATTCACGGGCAAATTCGGCAAAAGAGCGGTTGCCTTGCTGAATCGACTTAATGGTGCGGATGGCTTCATTTTCAGCATCCGGATCTTGGAAGCGAGCCCTTAAGGCTTGGAGGAACGCGGGCACCGTGCGAGTATCCTCCCCTTGCAGGTCAAAAAGAGTCACAAACCAGTCGGCTGCCGCTCCATCCAAGACGGAACCGATGTCCCGTATTTTTTCGCGTTCCGACCGGTACAAACCGCCATAGTCCTCCATGTGGGCATCGAGCTGCAGGATGAAGTAGGGAAGTTTGGAAGCGGTCCCATCAAACGGGCAGGTATCGGAGGTCTGTAATATCCTCTCTCCACGGCCCTCGAGCTACCAGCTGGGGCGGAGGTTGCGCAGGTTGAGGCGGTGGCGCAGGGAGAGCCGGAATCGGTGGAGGTGGGGGCACCGGCGCCGCTGGTGCTCTGGTGGGAGCAGGTCTTTGGAAGGTGGCAGATACGCGAGTATCAGGACCCAGAAGCGTCGCTCCTCTGGCGTTGGCTGTACCGGTAACGGCGTAGACTCCAGCTTGGGGCATCTTGTCCTGCTGCTTCTTCAGCTCCTTTTCAAAGGCGGCTAAGTCTCTTTCCTTGCGAGTCAAGGCATCTTGGTGCGCATGCAAAGCTGCCTTCTCTCGTTCCAATTTGGCCAGTTCGTCTCGGTGAATGGCTGCGGTTAGTTCAACTTAAATGTGCGACGCATGGCCTTTAATCGCTTTCCGTTGACAAGCTTTTGATTTCCGGTCCAGTTTGGAGTGTTCCAGGACCTTATCATGGACTGATAGATTCTGCATATATTGCCGTTGCAACGCGTCTTTGGCACGGGTCCAGTTCGAGTTGGATTTCTTTGCGCTGCTGTTCCCGGTCCTTTTGCAGGTTTTCACGTTCTAGCTGCAGCTGCTCCCGTTCCTCTTCCCACAGCTGGCGTTCACGGGCCCATGCTTCCTGGGCATCTCGCAGTCGACCCACTTCCTCATCCCAGCTCTCTTTTGACGGGAGGGGAAATAGGTCCGGATGAGAAGGCTGGCTTTCTTCGGATTCCTCCTCATCGGAATGCAGCACCTCGTGTCCCCCGGCAGCTCCACGGGGCTCTGGCGCAGCCGCTAATCCGGGATCTGGGGGTTCCGATCGGAAGCTGCTGCTGAGACCCCCCCCAATCCCCGAGATAGTCCCGCTTTCTACGGTGGTCTCAGGACGGTCCCCAGTTCTATGCCACGTTGGATTCTTGGGAGCATCGTCGAAATACGAAGTCCAGGAATCGCTCAATAGACTCCTGGGTTGCCGCATGAAAAGTGGTCAGGCCCATCTCCTCCATGACAGGTTGCATCTGAGGTTTGTAATCCACACGAAAACGGGTAGGTATCCGATCCACAGGCGCCCGGTCCATAGACAGCGCCCCAAATGACTCATGCAAGTCCACATGATCGCCCTCGTCCCTCGTCCCAACGAAGTAAGGGCAGACTCGTGTTGATACGAGGACGGGAAAGAGTTACCAGCGAGACCCGTTCTCCCGCTGGTTCCTCCAAATCCAGAAGGGAAAGTTCGGAGCCCTCTTTGGGGGCTACCGCACCTTCCACAGTTTCAGGAATATTCAACCTCTCCATGCCGAGACACCAGAGGTCCACTACACTGGGAAGATAGATGAACTAGGATTCCTGCCACAATGTAAGGAATTCCATAGAAGCAGAAATAAAAGGCTTTTTTGGAGTAAAAGACCGTTTATTCAGACATCCTAGAAAGCTCACGTACACGACGTGGCAGGAATAAAGTCTCCCGCCAGAAGCACAGGTTATAATACTGTCCGTCCCCTCCCCCCTCCCGGTTTCTCATGGGAACGGATTTCTCATCTCTCTCGAAGAGATAAGGTCTCCACCAGAGTCTCCGCCGCAGATGCTGGCCCATCGCCCGGGTTCTGGAATTCAGTCAAGGCCGGGCGGCTGGTCTGAACATCAACACCATTGAATCCCTTACAGTTGTTTTTGTGGCTTTTCCACACAGTAACAGAGGAACCTAAATTCTACTCCTTTTAAAGCTTTGAACTGCATCCAAGTCTGAATAGCAAAGTAGTAACCTAGCAGTAATGTTTTAGCAATGTTCAACTTGTATGAGAAACAAAAATGTAAATGTATATTGTTTATATATTTTTTGCAAAATTATTTTAAAATAATGGTTACAGTGAAAACAAACCATTAGAATCATAGATTTTCCACTGCTGAAAATAAATTGTTGTTAGTACCTTTGGACCCATACTGCAAATTACAGTGGAGTTCCTGCACTGGAATTAACAGCATACAATTTGACCCAAGGGAAGCCTGCTATTGATTGTGGACATAGTGCTAGAAGGGATTGATTATTTCTTTGCATCATATCCAGCCTTAGACAGTGGTGTATCTTCAGAAAATGGAACCTAAATGGTACTGAAATTGCACCCTCCCCCCAAATTTGCACTCTCCCAAATAGCAGGGTGGGCCTACCTCTCCAAAGCAGTCAGAGGAAAAAGGGGCCTACCTCTCCAAAGCAGTCAGTCTGGGAAGAGGGGGGCTGGCGGATGGGCCAGTAGTGGGTGGGTGGTAGTAGCCCAAGGTGGCAGGTGGTTAGAGGCTGGTGGGTGGTGGTGCAGGAGGAGGCCATGGTGGTCATGCAAAACAATTCTCATGGAGGGAAGGGGCGACTGAATTCCCACCTCACATGACACTCACAAGTGGCACCTGTGGCATCAGCTGCCTCTGTCAGCCCCAGGTATGCCACTGCTTAGAGATGAGTACTTTTTCTCTTCTCCCCTGGATGTTAAAACAGCCAAGAAGGGAGCCTGTTTGACTGGGGAAAGACTGCCAGAGGAAGAGATGAAAGAACATACCACAATGCCACAAACCCAGTTAATGTTAGGGATCTCTTGTATTCACTTCCAAATAACACAAATGAGCTCTGGTTATAGACCCTTAATGTATTTGACCATATATGATACATTTTTATTTGAAAGCTTTTAGCTACAGTAAAGACTGTAATATTCGTTTACAAAGGCAATCTATACAGGGAAATTTCAAATCCACTTGTTTCATTGATAACTGTTTCTTATCTGTGTTTGCATCTGTGGTTATGAGGATACAATCAGAGAAAAGATTTGCAATAGAATAATAGAATAGCTCTATTCATCACTCTAAGGGCATAGTTTTAGGAATAAGCATCACACTTATTTTTCATCTCATGGCAACACTTCCCTTTACAAATTGACTGTAAAGACTACCCAAATGCTCTCAATTGCATTTAGGATCAAAACAGATAGGATGTTGGGGCTTCCCAATATTTTTGAAATGGTACGTTTTAGGAGACCAGAATGCCAATTTACATTAGAGCCACGGGGAAGTAGGGAGGGGGAGGAAAGGGGTTATTTTTTTGCCTTTCAAAATTGTCCCAATTGACCACACCCATATTCAACTTGGAAGGGGGAAAAACCAGTCAAAAATTGCTATCCTTTTTAAAATTTCCAATAATTTATGGGGGGCATACTTGGTAGAAATGTGCAGGATGGAACAGTTGAACCCCTTTCACCTCCAGATGTGATCCTGATCTGAATGAGAGCTGTCTGTGCCTAAACTGTATTGTTAATTGTTAATTTTGTTAATTTTATTAGATTTCTAAACCGCCCCTCCCCTTTCAGGTTTGAAATCCTGGGAAATTCATGATCTCTGTCTTCCCTAAATTGACCCTTAGAAGTTGAAAAAGAAGTGCAAGTATGCAGTAGTGGGTTCAAGGGTTTAGTTTAAATATTGGCTTTCCCCCCTTTAGAACAGAAGACTTATGACTAACATTTAACATGGGAATAATGGTGAAAATACATTTAATTAGACGGTTAACATTAACTGGTCTGACTTCTGAAAGCAGTGTTTTAACAAGTATCCACATTTGTGTTGGAAATGTAAGTAACTTTGTCCTAATGTTCAGAGATAACTTCTTCCTTTGACTTTTTAGAAGGTCTGACTATTAGAAGATAAAACCTTACATGTGAATAGAAAGAACATACTTCTTTTAGTCACAAGGCATGAAGAGTTTTTGTTTAATATCATAGTAGCACAGAGAATCTCTGCTAGACACATTTTATACCACAACTTATTTGTTTTGTTTTATTTGCTTCCTTTCATTTATTAAATTAGAGAGCACGTGAATCTCCAGGCACTGCTACCATTAATTAAAAATTACATGATGCAAAATCCACAAGTGATGTGCTGTAAACTTTTCAGTGTAATGATTTCTTTCCTTTAAAACCCTCTACCTTATTAAGACTAGTACAACAACCTAGGTTAAATGTTTTAATAAGAACTTAATTTTTTTCCCTGAGAGAAAGAGATGCTGTGATTGGAATTAAACATGGAGCCGTGCTGTTTGTGACTAATGCTAGCGTATAGGAGGCAAAAGGAAACCATGATTTTCCTAACAGCAATTGTTAGAATGCCAGCCATCAAAAGACCAAATTATAATACGAAATGTTTGCCATTGAAACAGTATGCTCTCCTTTACATCAAGCAGATAGGTTTCAGGTGATATTGTGTCAAATACATTTGTAGTCCTTTTACATCTGATGTACTGCAGTGAATTCAGCTAGTAAGCTGGGGAGTTATGAGCACAAAACTTGTAAGTAATGAAAATCTATCGTATTGCTGCCATTAGTCTGAGCGGGCCTAGGATCAGATGATACCATTATACATAGTGTAAGCACCATTGTATAATTTACGCCATTATGCAGAATAGCTGTTTGATGAACACCTCTGTGCAGACTGGGTATAGCCAAAGTCACCAACTCGATATCATAAAAACAAGCCAGTCTGGCTATGATGCAGCTTTTACTGCAGGCCTCTGTAACACTGCAAATGTTACATGTTTATATGGAGCACCAACACACACCTGCTGCTCCTGCCCTTTCCCTCTCAGAATAGCCTATACATATCCAGATTATACACACTTGACTCTCCAGGCATTGTAGCTCTGTAGGCTGTAGCATTTTAAGTCATTCTATAGAGATTTGCTTTTCAAGTTTGGATCTAATAAGTCTTCTGCTTATTTCTATTTAGATTTCTACATCACCCTTCCCCTTTTGGGCTTAGGGCTGCTTAAATCAAATAGAAATAGCAAACAATTTAACATTCAACAATAAATACAATTCACATAGCTTAAAAACTTTAACCCAAAGTTCAAAATCTCAAAAAACAGATGGTAATACCAACTACTGAAGATGTTGATTGCGATAAGAAGAGGGGAGGGAGAAGAGAGAGGCCAGAATATTTTAGAGATACTTACAGATCTTATTTTCCCCTCAACTGTAGACCTGAGGGAACAGCTCTTGCAGGCCCAGTGGAATTGCATTAGATTCTGCAGGGCTTCTTTTGGCCCTGGGATCACCAGTAAATTGCTGTTTACACATCAGAATGCTCTTTGGGAGACAAACAGGAGAGATGGTCCCTTATTTATGATGGCCCCAGACCATTTCGGCCTTTAAAGGTGAGCACCAGCACCTTGAATCTAATCCAGTATTCTACCTGGGGCCAATGCAGCTGGTGAAGCACTGGTTGAATGTGTGCCACCATGGGGTCTTGGTGAACAGACAAGCTGCTGCATTTTGCACCAGTTGGAATTCTTGGAATAGACCCCAAGGAAGCCCTGTGAAGAATGAGATGCAGGACCTCTAGTCTAGAACTGACTGTTGCATGGATCACTGTGGCCAGTCAGGTTTGGGACAGGTAGGGCACCAATTGTCTTGTCTGGTGAAGATGGTAAAAACCCAGGCAAGCCACCTGTGAGACTTGAGCCTCCAACATCAAAGAGTCACCTTGAGATTATTGATGGAGGGTGCTGCTGATAACTGCACACCATCAAAAATCAGTAATTGGCTCTTCCCAACTGTGCCTCGCCTCTCCAGTCACAAGACCTGCCTTCAGTGGATTTGACTTCAGCCGGCTCTCTTTCAGCCAGCCCACCATGGCCACCAGGCAGCTAGAAGGCACATCTGGGGTCATGTCTTGGTGGTCACCCATCAACAGGTAGAACTGGATTTTATCACCATATTGGTAACATTCCAGTCCAAACCCCTGGATCCACCTGGCAAGAGGGTGCCTACAGATATTAAATAATATTGGAGAGAGAATAGCCATTTGCAGGACTCCACACACTAAGGAGTGGTGTGTGGAGGTTTCCTCCCCAATAGTGATCCCTGACTCCAGAGGAATGAGTGCAGCCACTGCAAGATTTATTCCACAAATCCAATCAGGTGAAGGAATGGGGAATCAAATCCAGTTCTCCAGATTGGAGTCCACCACTCTGAACAAGTACACCAACTGGCTGTTCACAACAATTATACTTATATGTTTACATATGTTGCGGCCTGTTCCCTATGCCACAGACTGTGACAACATATCTAGACTTAGAAAGATGTTTGAGTAAAATTAATTTAATATTGTATTTTTTACTGCCCAACTTATATTGGAAACAAGCAGCAGTTAATCGAAACTAAGGAAACAGTTATTTACAGATGTAGCTAAGCATATGTATATTAAGCATATTTATGTGCATTTTACAACCTGGCAAGAACTTTCCCCTTTGTCCTTCTGCAATGGTCCTCCATAGTGGATTAATAAGCTGTGATGTCTGACTGCGTGACTGGAATTTGGTTCTGTATCCCTTCCTATCAGCTGTGCTGCCACACAGAAAGAGGCAAACACGACAGGTTTGGGTTCTGTTTCTAAAAGAGTGGGGAAACAAATCAAAACTTGTGATTTCTAAAAAAGGAATTGGTTGGTTTCCCTTGAGTTTTCAGACAGATGGTAAAATAATATGAACATTTGATCAAGTTGCAGACAGCACCTTCTTCCCTCACTCAACACACTAAGAATGGAAATAAAAATTGCTGGAACTTCTGAGGCAAAAGTGTGCCCATCAAGTTGTATTAGAAAAGAATTGAATGAGTCCAAATTAGTAAATTACTGTTACTGGAGTGATTTTGCCATATTACATTTGATTTGATTTGACAGCTAAATCTGTCTCTGTTTCATGAGGAAAACAAAAATAATGACCTGTACAGCTGTAAAAAATAGATGTCCTCATCTAACTAAAGGTATAAAACCAAAACAAAAATAAAGTTTAAAAAGGATAATCTTCAGAAAAGCTCTCAAGATATTTGTAGTTTTTCATTTGCTTAGAGACTTTGGGTCGTAGTGGCAAATATTCAGAGGCAAAAATTCAATGGGTTCTGTGTGTACAATTTTACCAATAATACAGATAGCCCTTGAATTTTTAGTAATGTCTTTTAGTAATTTTAGTAATGGTGTATGCCATCAGGACCCGGAGATTTATTGCTTCTTAATTTTTCAACATGTCTAGAACATCATCTCTCATCACCTCAGCTTGACTCAGTTTTTCAGGCTCCCTTTCTGAAAACAGGGGCTATGGCCTGAGTGTATGCCACAGATGCAAAGATTTCATTTAGATTCTCTGCCATCTCCCCACTTTCCTTTAACAGTTATTTTATTCTTAGGTCTCAGCTGGTTTCCTGGTCTTCATATATTTAAATAAATGCTTATTGTTTGTCTTGATGCTTTTAGCAATCCACTCTTCAAATTCTGTTTTTGCATGTCTAAGCATTAACTTACATTTATTTTGCCAGAGCCTGTGGTCCCTTCTGTTCACTTCATTAGGGCAGACCTTCTACTCTTTAAATGAAGACTTTGTACTTTTTATAGTGTTCTTGATGAATCAGTAACCATGCAGACTTTGCAGTACCTTTTCTAACTTGACGGATGCATTTTTTCTGGACTTCAGTTAGAGTGGATTTAAATAGCTTCCAAGCATCCTCCAGGGATTTGACTTACCTGTGTTTCTCTTTCAGCTTTCTTCTACCTAATGCCCTATTTCTTTGTATAACAACCCCCCCCCCCTTGAAATCAAACGTTACTGTTTTAAACTTTATGGATAACTTTCCATTGATGTGATTGCTCAGCTTAATACCATTGTGCTCACTGCTTCCAAGTGCTGTTTACTTCAACAATATCTACATCTCGCACCAGGTCTCGAGCTTCTCTCAGAACAACTGTTCCAGTGCATGATTCAAGCACATATTTCAGAGGTTGTTTCTGCACTGGCAGAAAACAGCGCCCTAGGGGCAGTAAAAACACCGTCCCTGGGGTGCTGTTCGCACAGCTGGTGCTGCTGCATTGCAGCAGTGGCGTGCTCGGCCCCCTCAAGTGGCGTGAAAATGCTGCTTTCAAAAATCTCTCAATGAGCGAGGTTTTTTTTTAAAAGCAGCTTCTTCCACCTGCTGCTGTGTGAATGGCAGCAGATAGAAGGCGGCATTTTCCCTACACCGCTTTTCCCCCACTCTTACCTCCTCTCAGCTGCCATCCCTGTAGAGAAACCAGGGGACACACTTCCTGGCCTCCGTCCCTAGAGGCATCACCATGGCTACACGGGCATGTCCCCTGGCCTCTCTACCGTGACGGCAGCCAAGAGGAGGTAAAAGGGGGGGGGGGAAGCAGCATGCCCTGTGCAAAAGCGGCCCCGCAGTCTGCTGGGGCATTGGGGCCATTTGCAGAATGGCATGCGAACTGCCCCGGGGAGTGCATCGACTGCAATTTTGTCGGTGCACCCACACTTGCTTGCCTGTGCAGAAACAGCCAGAGTTAGTGTAAAGGTAGTTGAAATAACTCAATATTGCAACATAATCAGCTTTAGTCGCCTCCCTTATTTTCTTCTTCACCTCAAAATCAGTCTCAAGGCATGCAGTTATATACCCCTGGGGCCCAGTATGACCTTCATGTAAGTTACATCAAGTAGTTCACTCCCTAATGCGTTCAAGCTTATTTGATATTTGCCTCTTTGATATACAATGCAATGATGTCCCTCTTTGTCCTATCTATAGAGTTTATATTCAGGTAAGACTGTATCCCATTTATTTTCTCCATTTCACCAGGTTTCTGAAAGACCCACTATATCTAAATTGTAATTTAGCTCCTCCATCTGGCTCAGAGACTTCTAGCAGTGGCTAGACATTTGTAACATGTTTTCTCTCTCCAACAACCCCACCTCCCTGTGCCTTTTCTCTCCTCAGATGGTCCTCCTTTGTCATCCCATTCCTGCTGCTAAAGTCTGTTGTGCTCCTATCAATATTACCCCTGAGTATTTACACTATTGTTGCTGTGGACAGAGTTGTCTCTGACTAGAGGCTCCCCAATTCTGGTTTGCCTTCCCCTTAGGATATTTACTGCTAGCAGCCTGGTTCCTTTTTGGTTCAAGTGAAGCCCATGTGTTTTGTACAGATACTCTGGTCTGTGGTCTGGGGGCTGTGATGGATTGGTTGAGGGAAAGCCAATTGAAACTGAATCCAATGGAAGATGGAGGTTCTGTCTTCAGGGTTGACAAGGGGTGAGGCAGGTTTGTCAGTTGCTGGCTCTGGATGGGATGCAGCATTACATCCCTAAAGAGCCTTGGCATGTTTCTGGATGCCTCCTTATTGATGGAGGCCCAAGGAACACATAAGGCTTGTGTGACTTTTTATCACCTACACTGTGTAAAGCAGCTGGCACCTTACCTTTCCCAGGCTGACCTAGCCATAGTAATCCAAGCACCTCTTGGTCACTTCTATGCAGGGCTTTCTTTGGGCCTGATTCGGAAACTCCAGTAGATCCAAAATGCAGCATCACAGGTCCTTACCAGGATTCCGTGGCATGCACATATGCAACCAGTGTTTCATCAGCTGCGTTGGCTTGAGGTAGAGCACCAAGTTAAGTTCAAGGTTTTGGTTTTAACTTTCAAGCCCTAAACTGACTGGGACATGCATATCTATGAGCTCACCTCTTCTGTTTTGTCCCTCGAAGCTCACTACATTTGCCAAATGAAGATCTGTTGGTGATGTTCAACGCAAGGGAAATCCTATTCACCCCAACCAGGTCCAGAGCCTTTTCAGCCGTGGTCCCCAGCTGGTGGAACGGTCTGTCTGGAGAGACCAGAGACCGGTGGGATTTAATGCTGTTCCACTAGGCATACGGTCGAGGCAACTACAGTGTTATATCTATGCCCCCTCCCCTTCCCACTCCTCTTCTCCCCCATTCTTTGTGTTCCTTCTTCTCTTCCCTCTTCTTTCCTTAAAGATAATAGTCTTTCTTCTTTCCTCCCCCATCTGCAGATCCCTCTGCAAGGGTGCCATCAAAAATTAATGATCTGATGTTAGAGGGAGGGATTAGACATCTAAATTCTGACTGCTAAGATTGTGTAAAGTTATTGTTTTAGAGCTGGATACATTTTAATGATGGATTTTAATGTACTTATTGATGATTCATATTGTTTTAATGATAGTTTTAGTATTGATTTATATTTTTAATAATGGTTTTAAATCGCTCTGAGCCTTTGAGGAAGGACAATGAAGAAATTGAATAAATAAAAACAAATAACTTTTTGCATAATAGCACCCATCTTTTTCCTTGGACCATACAACTATGTGGACCCTGACCACTGACTCCTCCCCAGTACTATCTGTCAATCAATCTAGTTAGCTGACCTGAACCTTTGCAGATTACTGTAGCAGAAAGTATAATGTGGTACACACTACCTTCCTTCCTGCCGTGGAGTGTATATGTTCTTTTTATGAAACTCTTCCATTCCTCCTCAACCTCCCTTGCTACCTTCCCAAGCTCACCTCCCTTATTCAAAACTAGGAAATCCATTTCAAAAACACTGGATACAAGCCCCCACAAAACCTGTGTGCTCTCTTATAGAGTCTGACCTCTACTGACCTCTGCTTTACATTTGTGAGCTGTAGCTCTGTTGCCAGGGGTTAGACAATAGTCACTCAACATAAGTCCCTCCCAGCTACTTAACTTAAGCTACTTAATGCTATTTAAACATGCTATGCTACTTAAACATACACCAAAATATAGGAGATTTTCAGACAGACACATATCCCAGACAACTGGGGAATCACATAATCACAAGTAAACAGGCAGCCACTTACTGGTACCCCTTTTTGCCTCTTGCACAAATTCCCTTCTTAGAAGGCCTGTTTATTTATTTATTGGATTTATAGCCTGCCCTTTCCCATCAAGATGGGCTCAGGGTGGTTCACACAACAAATTTACTGCTATAAATAAAGTCAAACTACTAAATTAAACCCAACTCATAACATTCTTCCACCTTCTGGCACCTAAAACCAATGTATAATTGAAAAACCAATCAGAGGGAAGAAGGAAATCAGGGAGAAGGAGTCACAGGAGATTTCCTAAAAGAGAAATAAGGAGAAGGGACCAGGAAAATAAGGGAAGGGAGGGAGGGAGAGCTGCTAAAATGCCAAGAGTTCTGGATGCAAGCACCCCAGGACACTTGTGTGTTCTCTTACTTACTCCTCCCCCCCCCCCACTGTATTTAAGGCCAATTCTTGTAAGTGTCACAGTGATCTGGGGGAAAATGTATTTTCTTTGATACTTGTATTTTGCCAGTCACAGTGAAAGCTCTGGATACTACTGAATATTGAGCCAAAGCAATTTTCTGTGAATTGTCCATAGTGAGGCATCAATTTTCATGCAGGGGAATTAAATTTTATGTGATACAATTTAATTAACAGTGCAACATGCATTAATTACAAAAAGTTAACGCTGGCTTGCTGTGATCAGACAATTACTTTCTCTTGATATCATTTATTTTAGAATGCTAGACATTGTGTTTTTATTGTGTTTTTGACTTCATTGTCCAGAACACATTGCAGAACTGCAACATTAGAGCTGTTCATGCAAACGATGATGGGAAGAGAGGCAGAAGGCCATTGACTGAGGTCTTTAAAGTTAACTTGTAGCATCAGGGAGGATACGACTAGTAATTAGAGAGGAGAGTGTATATTTGGACATATTAGTTTGGTTTTTAGTGTGGACCTGGTACTGAAATGTAGAGTGAGGTCCCGTTTTAAAATCAGCTGTTGATCAACACATGAAATGAAATATTATTGATCTACTGTATCTTGCAGTTGCATGTGATGCCATCCTGATATGATTAGGTAGCCTGGAAGATATTTTTGGAACAGTTCACCAGGACTCTTCTTAAGGGATCCACCATGAAATCTTTATTTAGAATATTCCATGCAACTCCTATATATATAGCAATATGCCTGAGCTGTGGAAGTCAATAACTGTCCTACAGAATTCCTGACACATAACAAAGGCACTCCTATTGCATATAACCGCCCATAAATTCCATTTGATCCCTTCCACCATTTTTTTTTGTTTTGGCATCTCTTGTGTTCAGTGGCAACTCATGGGGTGGGGCAAGGAAACTATTCTCCACCACTGTGTGTCACTGGTGGAGGAGGAGGAGATGGCAGTACCTTATTGGTGAATCATAGAAAGCAGCACAGAGTTTGTCAGGACCATAGCAGTAGTACCATGCATTTCTGCCTCTCCTGGGTGACTTATATAATGGGGTTAAAAGCCCCATTAAAACATACAATCCTAAAAGCATTAAAACATAAAATATTAATATTAAAAAATATTAAAAAACAACCATTAAAACATCCCTTAAAAACACTCAATAAAAACATCATTAAAATCCCTACCCCACCCTCCTCCCACCCTTCAGCTGGCATAGATGTTGGGGGCCCTGGGGGGGTCACACATTGAATGCCTGGGTAAAGAGGAAGATTTTAACCAGGTGCCAAAATCCATAAAGTATTGGCACATGGCAAATTTCTGCAGGGAGACTGTTCCACAGCTTTGGGCCAAACCAGAAAAAGTCCTCCCATGAGCCCCCTTCGCACCTCAGCAGCAGAAGGTATCACCAGGAGGGCCTCCCTACTTGACCTCAGTGCATGGGCCGGCTCATAGGGGCTTAGGCACTTCGTTAAGTAGATGGGACCCAAGCCATTAAATACGATTGTCGATACCTTGAATTGGGCCCGATAGCGAATGGGGAGTTCTTCCAGTAGCCAATGCAGGCTTCTCTGGTTGGCAGGCAGTATTGCAGGCAGGGCTGACAGGCTGGCATTTGACACTGTTTGTGACAACCATGTCACAAGTAAAGGTCCATTACAAAGATGTGCTTAAAGTATTGTCTTCCATGCCTACCAAATTCCTATTTACATTCACTAGTCAGGAAGCCATTTGTTCCCTCTGGTGTTTTTATTGTATATTGTTCCAGAACATTCTTCCCATGCCTGCAACTGTATTCTTCATGTTTTCCACATTTTCTTCTCAAAATGTTATTATTTTAGTATTTTGCAAAATCATGATTCATTAGCAGAATATTCTATCATGATAATTGCAATTCATGAAAGTTGCATAGTGCCGCTTAGAAGAAAGCCGGCTGAAAGGCTATTATCACTATTTTCAGATACAGTTTTTCAAGACACCAAATATTTAATAAACATTAGTTTCTTCTCACTCTCAACAACTTTGTGAGTAACTAACATTCCTTTTGTTTAGACCAGTGTTCAAAATCAGAAAATGAAGCTTAGTTTGGTTCAGTCATAAGTTCCTGCAATAATATATTTTGCGTAATAGGAATTGTGACTGGGCTTTGGGAGTATATGTGCCTAGCAAAGGGATAGTCGTGCACAATAGGCAAATCACGTGTATCTGTGATGACTCAAAACTACCTTTGCATGGTGCTGGTGTCCCAAACTGAGGGCATTATAGCAGCCTAGGAACCAATGTTTGAACCAAACCCACGAGTAATTTAGAGTCTTCTCCCCATCAAATCACAATATCTCTTTTTCTCATAGTGTTATGATGTTTAGGGAGAGCAAGTCAGCATGGAGTACAGCTGTCTTGTGATTTATTTGGCAGCCTTCTCATATAGAGAGCTGAGTTCTGCCCAGAACGAAGCCAGACCCTGCAGGCTTGGCATTGTGTTTCCTGGCTGCAACACTCCTTTTGAAATCAGTCAAGATTTTTTTCCCCTGAAGGAAAATTGTATATAGATTGACGTATTAGGGTCTATGTTTCTTAATGCACTTACAACCTGCTGTGGAGAAAATCTTTGATATAAACAAGAAAAATCACACAAATGGCAATCATCCTGAAACTAAGCAAACTGCACCAATTTCAAGCTTCTCTTGATTGCACTGAGGACATTAATACTACAGCACTGGTGTCAGGAAAAAGACCTGTTTCTTGTGCTGCTATGGTTGACTGAACTATTAGGGTTCTTTTGTGTTTCAGTGATCAGAAACAGCTCATATGCCTATAGGAAGACATACACCAGAAGAAGCGAGTGGCATCCAGATAAAATGAAGGGATAGTGTCTGGCCAGTTTTAGGCAGCCCCAAGATATCACAGTACCTCCTACTGTACAAGTCATAATTGTACCATCAAATCCTTGTAGGAACTCTACACAGAGCTCATTTGCTTAATGGAAAAAGGCAACACAGTGGGAAATAGAGACTGTGTGTTCCATTGCACTCTGCAGCAGGCTGCACTATAAAGTAGAGCCCATTTGGGGATGGGATCCTGTTGATAACAATAATTTGAGATGGGAAAGGACAATACCCACATTCCAAAAAGTAGCTATTAAATCACACCAACAGAAAGAAGAATCACTATTTGTTTTTTTAATTGTCTCATGTATTTTAATAAAATATTTTTACATGGTTTATAACAACACAAAAGCAGCATACATTCACTATACTGCAATGAAAGATTTTTTTTAAAAAAAGCTGGAACAGTCTATTCAAATATTAATAAACTGGCAGTAAAACCCAGGACGGTGGACTGGGATGCCAGGCAGTACCCCTTGTCCCCAGGTGACACTAATCTGGTCACATGAGGGGTGCAAAATTGGACCCCCGCGTGACTAGGTCCGGTGTGAAGATAACGAGGCAGCAGGAAATCCTGCTGTTTCGTCATCTTTGGGCTCCCTCAGCCCCACCCATGTCGTCATCAATGTGGGCAGGGCCAAGGAAGCCCGAGCACGCTAACCCCCTCCGTCCTCTGTGACGTGCTTTTAAAAGCACTGAGGCTGGGGCTTGGGGGCATGGCCTTGCCCCTGGAGTGGGGTGGGGAGCAAGTCCTACCCCACCCCAACCCTCCCACTGTTTCAAATGAAGGGGGCAACCAGCATTTTCCCCTCCAGGGGAACAGCAGAGGCAGGCTCTCCCTTCCTTCCACACCCACAGCAACACCTCTACCTCTTGAAACAAAGCAACTTTACAACAAAATCTAATGAAAAAGGTATGAGCTAAGCACACCACAGCACCATGACAACTCAGACACTGTTCAGCGGCACAGCCACAGCAGATCAAGACAAGGGGCATGTTTGCCAGCCCAGACTCCCACCAAAACATCACAGCACTGTTTAACTATTTGCAAACCCAGAACCTTCACTCTCTATTTTTACCTGCTGAAACCCAAGAGCACTGATTTAAATGAACAACTCTAATTAACCCTATGAAACCCTTTCACAATTAGACTCTAGTTAAATCTAAAATTTTGAAAACGGTGGCTCACCTCAAATACGAAGAACACAAAAAGTTAACCATACTGGGCAGACACATTGTGTTCTCTGAATCCCTTTAGGAAGGGTGTGATGACTATTAGCAAGGGAGATATTGGCGAGGGCAAGTCCAGACAAGATTTTACTGTGACCTTGTGGATTTACTAGACAGTAGAGAGAATGGGCTCCCCATTTTGGTAAGGCACTGCTAGGCACCCCAAGGGTTGGCAGGATGGGTAGAGACACTGTTCTTAAAACAGAGGCCCTCCCCCACCATGGGTCAATCTGGTAACAATTCTGCTCTCAAACATGTGTATTCTCAGAATTGTTTGACAGTTTTCATAGACACCAAATTAAAAAATATATATCTGAAGAAAAGAGTGGTGTTGAGATCAGAAAAGAATTTTCCTGTACAAATATTATCACTTATACATCATTTCTGATTCAAGTTAGATTTTCAATCTGGTAAGTGACCATCAGTAAGGTTTTACTATTTCAGCAATTACTTTTAATCATTTTATGTGTCAGAAAGTCAACTCATTTCCAGGTACAAAGTATATATTAAAATAGCACAAAAATCAAATTATGTCATACTGTATAAAACCTAGTTTGTGACCATATTAGATGAGTGGAATGAATTACATCCCCAGCAGAAGAAATGTTGTAATTATTGTAACAGTTCTGATGAATCTTTGGAAAATTAAGCACTCCTAGACTGTAACTGTGGACACCTTGTTTATAGGACAGATAAGTAACTGGGATAACTGATCTATGCATTACCAGTAAGCAGTTTTTTATTGGTCATGGATTTGGAAATAATGTTTGCTCTGTTGATTTTTTCTGCTCAGGGAGAATGTTTAACGTCATCACAATTATATTGCTTTGTTGTGCATGTCACATCATGCCTACTTTTGTTTTCAAGGGGGGAAGAATTGGCTGAAGCTTGCAGATTGTATGCTATGTACAGATAGAGCTTCACCTGCCCTTCATGAAGCACATATGTTGTATGCCTACTGTGTAAATAATATATTTTGTGATGCTTGGCCTTTCAAGCCCAGAATAGCTCTGCTACAGGCTCAGGCTTGCTTTTTCAATTTAAATTGTAAATATTTTACTGACTGTAGCAGGCTTTGCTAGGCTGTGGGCAGATGCTTCAATGGTTCACCTGTTGTGTGTTCTGGATCTCACCCAGATTCTGTTCCCAGATCTTACCCCTGAGGTTATTCACCCCATTTACCAAAACAGAAAATATTAATTTCAGCCTGTTAAAATGGCTAGTGGCTCAACTATCATGGTAATGACCAAGTAACTTGTCTGTGAGGGTGTCAGTCAACCAGGCCCATGCATTTTCTTTGAGGATTTTTTTCTGCCTATTTCTCAAGGCATCAGGACAGCTTAGCTTGCAGACCCAGAAGATGAAGAGCTTGGTGGCGGCCAAGCAACTGATATTTTCCTAAAAAGCTAGTTCTATGTTTTGACTGGCTTAACTCAGCAAACAATTTATAGTGATAGGTCACTTTTGCTGATAATGGACTGAGGATAAGCACTGGGAAACAGCATGTGTTTAAGTTGGGATTCTTGTATATGTGGTGCCACCCAGAAATATATCTGGGTTGTCATATTCAAATACAAAGAGGTATGAAAAACCAGATGAATTTTTGACATGCTTGTATTAATTGGCATTAACTTCCATTTACCTACAGATACCTGCCTTATAAAAACACCTTAGCTATTTAAAGGAACAGCTTATAAATCATGCTTAGCTTTATGTGTATATAAAGATATATGGGGAACAGCTGGGCAGCCCAATCCAGGGGGGAGGCGAGTCCCCCTCTGAAGGTGGTATGAGCCTACACTGGCAGATTTTCCCTCCCTGAGATGTTCACCCTGGCGGAGGGACAAATCTGCTGGCGCTCGGCCGCTGCAGGGCCGTGGGACTCCAAGCCATGGTGCCCAGCTCCATGTCAGCACTCCTGAGCCATGTTGGTATGGTGGGGGCATGGCAAGGGAGACTTAGTCAGCTTCCACTACACATCCCCTTGCACCAGTGGAGCCAGCCTCAGAGATATGCCACGTTTTTCATGGCATGTCTCCACTTTCACCAATGGGGAATTCTAGCTGTATTTTTGCTTTTTGGGCTTCCTACACAGTGGGAAAGCCCTTTGAAGGGACAGGGCAGCACCATAGCAGTGCCACCCCTGCCTTCCAGCCCTTCCTGGATTGGACTGTCATACCAGTGTCATCATTAGATTCAGAAGTAAATTCCTTAGAAAAGGTGCATGTTGTGAGATAGATGCATAATGTGTACTTTTCTACTTAGAGACAGTTCTTGTTCTTGGACACACCAGTGGAACTTACCCACACCCCTACTTGTATGAGATGTATGGTATGCAGGCTGAGCTCCTGTCATTGTTCATTCAATTCCCAGCCTTGGCATTATGTCAGGGAAGCATAATAGCCCACAGGTATGGTCTATAAGAATCAGTGGCATTGAGACAGAGCATTTCACCTGCCACATTTAAACTGTCAGGATGCCAGTACTTTATTATACTTATTATTTTTTCTTTTTAAAAAACATTTGTCCAAAAATAAGAAATTGGGCTGAATATGAAAAAGCTCTGTTCTTCAGGTTTTCCTTGCCCCTATCAGTACAGCCCTTTGAATGTATTGTCATTTTCCTACAGTAGAGCCTGCCAGTTCTTGAGGGAGAACAGAGGGCAAAGTGAAAGTCACCCTCTCTGGGATCTCAATAGGATCATACTTCAGCTGCATTAGAAGACGTGGGCATGGCTAAATATACCAGAGAGGCTAGAAATTAACACTTCAATCAGTGCTGGAGCTATGCCAGAAGAATAACATCATTCATTAGGAGAGGCAAGAATGTGTTATTTACCATTTCTCCTCAAGGGGAGGTTTGCTTATGCAAGAATGAACAAGTGAGGCAGAATGACTAAATTTTTATCCCTGATTCCTTGCCTTATTGAAACGGAAAGGTTGGAGTACGTGGGCTGGGACCCACCTTAATGTCCATATAGCTTCACAAAGGGTCAGGGTCCATGTACTGTACTTTGTCTCACTTTGACATCGCACTAGTTTGGTAGGTGGTCAGCTGTAGCACCCAGCAGCGTTTCTGCTACTATCTGTCAATCATGTATACACTAGGAGGATTGCAAGGGTATTCAGCTTGCCAGATAACATTCACAGTAGATAGGACTGGGAATAGAGGAAGCTGACAGGTCACACGTTTTGTATGCAGAGTAGTGTCCTAGAAAAACTGGGGTAGTGAGACAGGATCCTTCAAACTATAGATGTTATCTACATGACAACTTCTATCATGAACTCTAAATGATCAGTCCATGGAGTCTAGGAAAAAAGAAGCTGTTAATTTTTGCATGTGCAAATGTTGCCTTCTCCCACAGCTTCAGTGTTTCTATATAGATTTTAAAGCATTTGGCATTTCTGCAAGGTAAAATGAAAAATTACATATCTGAATAAAAAAAGATACTATGACAGGGGAAACTTAATTGAAATTATTCCTGTCATAATTCTTCTCAGGTGCTGCATCTGAAAGCTTTGCTGTGAAGTGTTCCATTGTCACTTCATGAAAATACACAAAATCATTGCAGTGTGACTAAATATTTGTATCACATGTTTTCAGAATGCAATGATATCCTTAAATCGTTCCTTGTTCTATCTTTCTTATCATTGCTACCTTCCAAAAACCAGCAGTTTTGCCAGCTGAAATCTTATAATGAATAACGAATGTTCCTGACTCACCAAGGTTCTCCTTGGATCTGGGCTCTGTGCCGTTTTGTTCCTTCTTGCTATTTCATAACACCATTTGTGTAGCAGGCTTTTCAAAATGTCAGTCTTGACAATGAAACTTCCCACAATTACACCTGTTTTTATAGCTACAAACTGTGGGGGCTGACTGTAGGTGGTATCCAGGGTTTTCCCACCTGAAGCCTTGGACAACTACTTTTGCATGTGTTTGAAACTGCACATTCAGAATTAAACATAATAAGGCAGTCTGATGCCACAGCTGTAGCCTTTTCCTTCATCATTTCCTGCGTAAGCCAAGATGATTCAAGGCCCTGGACTAGCAAAGTCTGGTGTGATATACAGATCAGTGCCAGGGAAGCGATTCTGGCACCTTTGCTAGATCTCTGAGTTCTCTGCCAGTTCATTTGTGGCACAAGAGTGGCTTTTATTGTAAGTGGCTTCCCTTGCCAGTCCTTCTACATAGGGATTTGTTGGCACAACAGTGTCAAGTGGGACAGGATCGCCTTGAGGGCAAATGGAAGGAAAGTGAGAAAAATAATAAAATCACAGCACTTTGTTTGCTTTGAAAGTTGCTGGACATCCTGAAAGTCTTGATCTGCATCCAAATTATTCAGCACTTCATGCAGGCTTATTTAGACTGCACACAGAAATCATGATTTGCCTTGGGGTAAATATCCTTGCTTTTGGGTGTAAAATCCAGTCACATAATCTCAACTGAAACTATTATGAACACTCCTTTATTCAAACAATTAATGCCAGTCATTTTATCCCTAGTGTGCATCAGTCCTTCAATGTGTCAGGCCTTTTGACATACAGGTGCCCCAATCCAGAGAGGTAATCTGCACAAGGAAGTGCAGTTCTGCATGCATGTCAAGAATTGGATGCTGGATGCACATCTGAATATAGAAGTCCTTTGTTACTTGCAGTGGAATGTGCTTTCAGGTGCATGCTTTAATGTGTGATGCCATATATGCTTTGATATAATATGACACCCAGTACAGCACACATTGCAAATAATGCAAGCCAGCTTCCACCTTTGGATTCACATTTAATGTATATTTGCACTTCCTGTAATATATGCACATATGTCAAATCACCATAAGTCAGCTGCAACTTGATGACAGTTTACACACATGAACACATGAGCATATGTGCAGCAGTCTGCTTTTGTTACAGAGATTGCCCTGTCTGGATCGGGGCAAATGGATTGTGTTCTTTCAGTTACCTTGCCTGCTACGTACAATGCAATTTATTGCACTGTCAGACCTTCCCCTATCTTTTATGAAGTTGATGGATTATCACAAACCCATATTAAAATTATGAAGCATAGAATATATTTCAACTGCCGGACTCTGAGCTTCAGATGTGCTTTCTATTAAATTGCAAAAATAGACCCTTTATACATCCTAGTCTACCATCAAGGGAAACTTTCTGTTTTCATAATTTGTATTGTGGTGTAAGCCTTATGAGTTTTAGAGCCTTGGCAAGCCCAGCACTGCGCCTAAAGGTGAGATAATCAGAGCATGCACATAGGGACATTATTTGAGCACCGTATCATTGGACTGCACAGAACATCCCCAGCTTACTCCAAGGGCAACCATGAAATTTAATTTAGAATTTTACAGTCACATTTTGAATTGGAAATCTCAGTAATAACTTTCCCTTTGCTCAGCCTTTTAACTGTGAAATTCAGTTGGGGAGTTTCGAAGCAGCAGGTAATGCTGCAGCACTCTGAAGGGATTTTGCCAATACTGCGCTAAAGTGCTTGCAAGTGTCATTTCCATATTTAACTAATTTCAGTTTTTAATTAGCTCCATGTGAAAAATGAGAGTTCAAGCTGAGCTAAGCTGTCAGCACACACTCTTGTTTCCTTTCTAGCCTCCCAGGACAATCAGTTGGGGGAAAGGGGAGAGGAAAAAAGGGATGCTACTCCAAACATAATCTTTTAGGAGCCCATTTTTTGGCAGCCAGCAACAGTGTTGGGTCCAGCTTGACCCAACAGGATAAAAAGGTGACTGTGAATATATTTCAGAAGTGCATTTTGGTTTATCTGATCTATCAAAGAACATTTTAGCAGATCTTAGATTAGCAATGTATCTATGGTACGTTTGGGTCTATTTCTTTGTTTGTTACATCAGTTAACTCATGATTCCATATAATAATTTATTCTGTGGAATATTCTTGAGCCAAAGTGCCTTACACCTAAGTAAAGAAAAACAGCAAAGCAGAATTTCTCATGGCTTATATTTGGAGTCCTAGTGTAAGAAACTGACCTAGTTAGATTTATGTTCATGCACACCCCTTCCCTCAAAAGGTGAGCTTTTGTATTCTGTTCTGTAATGTACTACATGATTTTTTTAAAAAAATCTGTTATATAAACTAGAAATATGCATTGCCGTATATATATACAGTGTCCTACTGTCTGAGCAACTTTGCTCTATAAGTTTGACATGACCCAGTTTATAAAGCAGTGTTTTAGAGGGGGGGGGATCTAAGGATCCAAGTTTCCTTGGCGTAACTCCTGTTTTCATAAAAGTGTCATTCATTAGAATCCAAAGAAAGTAATTAGAATTCAAAAATAGCATTTAAATGTAAAAGTAACAGTGGAAAATTATAAGCAAAATAGCAACAATTGAAATTAGCAGCAAAGTATTCCTGATACTTATAAAGATGAGTAACTTTTGAAATTCTCAATTTCACTTTCCATTTGTATTCAGAAAGTAGTGGTACACTGAATTTCACTTGTAAGCAACATTATTAGTATGGACAGCCAATTAAAGCAATGTAACTGACTTCCTCTATTGAGACTATAAAATCAAATGTATTTTTTCACAAATTAAAACAGATGAAAAAATGGTAAGTGATAATAAATGTATCTGGCCATGTCAGGGAAATTACTAAATCACAAAAGGAGATACTGAATCCTTGGAAACTGGGCTTTTGAGATACTAGTATCAATTGTATTTTTTTTAATGACTATCAACTTTGTTTCATTAATATAATGGAGAAACATGCCCATGATAGTTCTCATATTTGACTAACATCAAATTAGTTCTCATATTTGACTAACATTGACTAAATACAGTTGTCGTATTTGACTGTCAGCATTTATTTATGTTTGTGTGTAAAATGTCTGCACCCTGTGCTTTCTTTAAAAGTAGCTAGCTCAAGCCACTATAACAGTTTATATTGTTCTGAATGGGGTGTTGGTGGATGAAAGCTGGTGGCGGTAAGGAGGTTTAATGGCACATCGAAAGGGGTGGTGCCGGTAGAGTGACAATTGGGAACAGCACTGCCATGCTGCCTCCAAAGAAGCATTCAGCAGTACAGCTGCCTAGGGAGGAGAAACTCCTTTCTCCCCTGGGAAAGCCCATTAATGAACAAGACAAGCACCGCTTTTTGGGTGGCCTAAGACTGCACTACTGTAGAGGGGTGTTCCTGGGATGAAAGTCCTTTGGGAGCCAGCTAAAATTAGCACCACGCCCACAGAATGTCCCCCTCCATGCTGGCACAGTCGCTTGTGCCATAGGTGTGTCAGCATTGAGGAACACTTCCTGGTTCCTATGTTGCAGCACCTCACCGCTGGGGAAGTCCCACTGTGATGGCATCTGTACCACTTCACAGAGCACAGGTGGTATGAGTGCCAGCACAACCCTTCTGCCACATCCAATGGAGCATCCAACACCCTTTGGATTGAACAGAGTATATTTTAAAGTTTATGGATTTTAACAGTTCCAACTACTTGAAAGCTAAAAGAATTCTGGTAGGAGAAATAATTAGAATACTGATTACCAGTAATTGCATCTTCAAACTGCAAAAGGGGATTAGGTGGACTGGAAGCAACTCATCTGTTTCTAGAGTTCAGTTGTGTTATGCTATTCTGCTATGGGGGAACATGGATTTCCTAATTTGTGTTCTTACCACCACCACAGTTTTGTACAGGCCCCTCAATTTGTAGCACTAGTGTTGCCGGAAGCTTTCAGAAAACACTAATGCAATCCATCTGTAATTAAGTACATTTACAGAAGAACCACAGAGAATCTCAAAACTGATTTGAACAGCTCCAACTGATGGATTGTAGAACATTAAATCCAAATTATTTTGAGGATCTAAGGTCCGCTCCACACAGGCCAATAAACATGGGTGTAGGGTGGTAAAAAAAACCATCCGGGGGGGGGGCTTTGCACAGATCCCACTCCTAAAACGACTCTGCCCCATGTTATTTCCACAAAACCTGATTTTTTTTTAGAATTGTGCTACTAGCAAGTCTTTCCAAAAATAATGAGTAGCAGCTGCTTGCAAGCAAATGGCCGGGCAGGAGGAGCTTTATTCACCTCTGTTTCCCTTTTTCAAATTTTGTGGCTTATATCTGCGTAGGTACACAGGCGCAGATAGTCATATCGTGAGACATCAACATGACTGTGGGGGTTGATTTGTGCATGCCTGGCTAGCTACACATCAATGGGAAGTAAATAAAACAAGAGACTGCAACAATAAAAACAAGGGAGACCGCAACAACAAAACCAAGGCACGACTGCAACTCAGATTGTTTCCGTGGGCTCCAATCACTTCCTGCGCAGATGCATATTCCTTTATCCTAACTCCAATCCTTTATACATTTGCTGTGAGAAGGGGCCTTAGGGTCCCAAGGAAAATGCCATTCCTTTTCTTCTCTTTCCTACTCTGCTTTCATCCAGGATGAGTGAAAAGTACCCAATAGTATTCCTTTTCTGCTCCTTCTCCAGTTCTGATATCATACTTCTTTTCTTCCATTATTATAAGCATTTTGTTGCACCGTACCCTTTTCCCTTCCCCATGTATGTCCCCGTTATTAAGGAAAAGGCAACTTTGAATATGTCTACATAATTAATCCTCTGGATTTCAATAGAAAAGTTGTCTGTGCTTAACTCCTAGTTTAATTAATGCCATACAAATGGTTCACAGACTTAAAAGGTTTTATGATGATTAACTTCAAAGGTTTTAAAGAGGTATCTATGTTTACAAAGTTACTGTAAAATACTTCTGGCTAAATATGAGTATAATTTGGTGAAAGTATGTTTTTCATGTCAACAGTTCCTTCCTAATTTTTGTATATTTCTGTCCTATAAAAAACAAAACAGAGAAGAGGACCTTTTTGTTTCTTTTATTTTTTTCCTGTTTTGACAGTATTGGTAGCACCAGACACACAAATGGATTTCTGTTTCCAATACCATTGCTATATTGTTCCTACCCTTGCTTTAACATGGCATGAGACTGAAAAAGAAACTATGCAGAGGCCTAAATATATATCACTTCCTCTTCCTGGCCCTCTTCAGATGTGTACAATAAAACATTTGTTGTGAGTTCTATTGGGTACATAATCCAAAGCAAGAATGAGCCTAATTCAGATCAAAACCACAGCACACAAATAGAGGGGCTTAAGCCTTCCTTCCATACCATTTTCACAACCTTAAACTGCCTAGAAAAGTGCTGATTCTTCCACATGCTTTGACTGGATACACTTACTGTGCAGTCCAAGGGAGGGCAGAAAGGGCTTTGGATCCAGCATGATCACGGCAACGTCAATGCCACCTAATGCCGGCAAAAGTGCCATCTAAGCCGCCACAGGGCCAGTTACACCCTACTGCATGGCAGCACGGTGCCTAGATGCCATCCAAGCTTCCAGGCCAGTGTTTCTTTAGCACAGAATCCCACGCCAACATCAGGGCATCTGGGGGCCATTCCTGTGGGTGGAGTCAACTTTAGTCAGCTTCTAGTGGGTGTCCCGTGTTGATGCTCAGGGATGTCCCGTGTTGATGGCATAGACATATGTTGTCAAAAAGGCAGGTGCAGTCCACTGAACTTCATAGAGGTTTGCAAAGCAGCTGGTTTTTTTAAAAAAATTGTTGCAGATTTTGTGCTTGCTGTCCTGGTGAAACCTCTTTGGAAGTGGTGCAGCAGCACCACAGTGGTACTGTCCCTGGGTGTTGCACAACTACCCCCCACCCCACCCCCCGAAAAAAAGACGTATTGGACTGCCTGGTTTCCCTCTGGAGCTGTTTTAGACTGAGAAAGTAATATGGTGAAGAAGGCTTCAGCACCCTTTTCTCATTCATGATGGTACTGATCTCAACTGTGTTAACGAGTGCTTGGAAATGACAGTGGTTTAGAGTTGAGTATGTGTTGAAGCTTTCCATAGTTACTTAGCACTTACTGCAACCCATTGTAACCATGGTTACAAAATAATGTTCTTGGTTACAATGGTGCCATTGTCTATATTGATGCCATATAATCCTAACATTAACCATGGGGAAACTCTGGCTAGGCACAGTAGGTGAGAATTTGCTCCAGAGAAGTCCAGGACAAGACAGTAAAGGAGAGAGTATATGCATCCCTAAGATTAGCTCCCACTATCAGAAAATTCTGTAATGGAATATTTGTAGTCATTCTGGTGGATTCTGCACAGCATAACAATAACGGGTTACATCTGTTATTTTTTAATCTGGGTCTATTTTATTCCATTTTTGTCCTTCGCATGGGTGCCACTTTTTTGTGAAGGAAACAGTCTTATTTTCTTGTATTGTCAAAGACTTTAACGGCCGGAATCACTGGGGTGTTGTGGGGTTTCTGAGCTGTATGGCCGTGTTCCAGTAGCATTTTCTCCTGATGTTTCGCCTGCATCTGTGGCTGGCATCTTCAGAGGATATTCTGGATGTACTGGAACCTGGCCATATAGCCCAGAAACCCCACAACACTCCAATCTATTTTCTTTCTGCCCCTTCACATGAACCCGCTATTTTTTTACAATGCAAAGGCCCAGATGCAGACATCCCATTTTTCCTGTGTTTTGATTGGCTGTTCCATCACCACAGTCCCCCTTCCACTCACTCTCAACCTCTGCTAAGGGAGCCCAACCCTAGGAGCCCAAGCAGGACCTCCCTCTCCCATTTCTACAGCATGGGGAAAAAGTTTAAGTAAACTTGAAGCATGCACCCCCCCCCAACATTGTGATATACAAAATGATAAAATCTGTCCAAAAAAGAGCAAAGCAGTATGTCCCATCCACATCCAAAGGTGCTCGCAATGACCCCATTTGTTGTGAATCTGTTGCTGTACCCATTGGGTGAAATGGGGCTCACAGTCACTGCCAAGGGGAGAGAACGTGCTTGGGGGGCATTTCTGAAATGGCATGCTATCACACCAGTTGGTAGCTCAACAGAAACAAAACTGACATGACGTAAGGTGGGAGAACAGGCAGCAGGGCGGGGAAACTAAAGCGGTTAGGTGCCCATGCCATTCCCTCAGTAGCCCGTTCAACCCGGGATTTTTCAAAAACATTTTGAAACAATTTCAAAAACATTTCAAAAACAATTTTGGCATTTTTTGAAAAACCCAAATTAAGGGAAGTATGATGGGTCAATCCCGCTTTGGGGGAGGGACCCATGCAAAGTTCTTTCCCAAACTGGACTATTTCCTGGCATCAACCTATTATATTTTTACCATGTGGAATCCACACCTGTCTCTCAAGGTGTAGATGGCCACCAACATAATAAAATCCCTGTAATTGACAATTTGGTTATTATGCTTCTCAAGATAACAGTGTAACTACCATTTTGAACTGTGGAGCTCTTTAAGGGAGCTTGGCACAGAGTAGGCATGCTCCATTCTTCACCCACAGACTTTCTCACATAATTACACAGCAGCAGGAAGCCTGTTTTACTACATGCTTAGTCTAATGTTTAATCCAGCTTTGGGTATGCTACAGTGGTTCCAAATTCATCTTGATTGCAAATGCACATCTCATAAAGGTCTTCCTTTAGATCTTCCTACAATGTTTTCCTAAAAATAACTCTTTTACTATTCTACTTTTCCTGCTTCCTGACCAATTTCATTCCTGCTGAGAACAGTCAGAGAAAACTGTCAGGTAAAAGTATAGCTGTTTCTTCTGCTTTTGAGATACATTTTAAACTTGTCCTAACTACAGCTACAAAATTGTATAGCTGTAGGAGCAAAAGAGAGAAACTAGAATCTTTATTTTCCCAAACATCAGCTATATAGCATCTGGGCTTTTGAGTACAGAATTTTGCTTTTGTCCAGACATTAAGATATTGAGATTTGCAAGAGCACAATGGGAGTCCATGCCACTACAGAGCTGCTAGCATCCAGCTATAACTACCCAGTTCTCTGGAGGCTGCAATACCAGCTACTGTTTTGGTACAGTGACTTGGCACACTGAGGTTTTGATTATTCTGTACAATAATGATTATTCTTCAGCATATACAACCCAAAAAATTATAGTAGCACTATTGTTTTTATGTCAGTTCTGCTTTGTCAGTGGTAATTAATTTTGGGTTAGCATTTAGTGACCCAGTTTAATATTTGTTTAACTGTTTTTGCCATAAGCTATTTTCTTGGACATTGAGGTACAGTGAGGTATACATGAAAATAAATCCTATCAGCATGGTTGATTTTTTGAAATTTTGTAATGACTAAAATTGTGCCAAATGCTGAGCTGTGGCACATGCAGCACTGGTGCACAGTACAATCTTCAGCAGGGAACAAATGTAAAGTAGAAAACAGTGACATGTCTTTGTCCTCCGTGTGATATACAAATTGTTGTGCTTGTTTTGTACACTCATCTGGGTCCTGTAACTAAAGAACAATCTTTGCAAAGAAGGTGGCATTTGGAATCTTAAGCTTGCCACAAAAGCAGCTTCTGTGTATATAGTTTCAGGAGTTGATGAATCTTGTGCCAATTTTCTGCTCTCTGTACAATCTAGGGTCTGTCATGAGAATGGATGAATGGTGTGCTGCATTATGTTCCTCTTGCAAAGCCTTTGTCATGAGGTTTCAAATTCTGAATGCAGCATGCAGTGCTGTTATCATTCTTGTGACAAAAATTGCATTTGGGAAGTGGCACAAAATCAAAACATTTCTGTGAGGAGGACTGAAGGGAGGAAATACAAAAAGAGAATAAAACAGAAGTTTGTACTCATTGCTGTCAGAATGGTAGATAGAAAACTAATGATAATACAGGTTGTTACTATTATTCCAGCTCTGTTTAAACATGCTTTTGGTGGTGCTTCAGGAAATTTGAAGCCAGATCTTGTGATTTAAAGAAAAAAAAAACCCTGTAATATAATTCCAAGTGTGTGTAAGCTTTTCAAGTATTTTGGAAGCAGAAAGACTGAAATTGGACACGGAGGGGTAAATTTTCAAAGTATTGCATGGGTGATAGGCGCACAAATCCCATTACTGCTAATGGGATTTGTGGGCGTATCTGTCTTGCATTTCTTTGAAAATTCATTCCATTCCATTCACGCAGTACAGGCCTGGGAAAGAAAAATCACTGACTCAGATTTGAAAAAGGTTTTTGTATTTATTTTCCCCAACCACCTTCTACATATAAGCACACTTCAAACTATCAGATGACTTTCATTCCTATGGTGTATTTCTTTTTATGGTCTCTAAGAACAGGGTTTAACAAGGAAGCAATACATAAATTGCAAGGGGACCTGGTATCTTCCTTTTTTTTACTACTGTTGTTTATAGCATTCATCCTTCAGCAATCTCTAAGCTGACAGTCATCTCTCACTCACACACACATACACACTAGCTGTCACTACATAATGACAGAAGTAATGGTAAATGGGCAGCACACAAAATGAAGGTACCTTCCTTTCTTCAGTCCCATTTAACATTATTAATATTATTATTTCTATGAATACTTACATATTTCTGTCTATGACTGAATTATATTATTCTATTTCTTTCCACGAGAGTTCCATATTTTCAGTCAAACTATCAGCTTTATTATGTTAATTGAACAGTGACTCAAAAAACATCTATGTTTTACAAAATGCCTATACACATACTTAAAGTTCTCAGATACTGCCCCACGTTGCTTTGTCAAGCATTGAGGTTAAAGATGATCTCTGTGGATTGAGCATTTAAACCTTATTGCTGCGATTTCAGCAAGTATCCAGCGCTTATTAACAAAGAGGTTCAGGGAAGGCAGTTTCATGGTTAATTCCGCTGAAGTAGACATGGTTAATTCGACAGGGGAAGGTTTTGATTTCTTGTATTTAAAATACCCCTCCTTCCACAGTGCACCAAGGTGTGTATCAGCACACATGTAACTTGCTTGCTGTCTCCCTCCCTCTGTAACAGTAGCAGGCAAATGCTTTGATTGCTGATACCCTTATTAGTCTGTACCAGGTTTGTCCCTGACCGAAGCCACTAGAACAGTCTCTGTATGCTGCCTAGCTCAAGTTTCCCACACCATATTCCATCCAGTACTTATATTTTTTTAAAAAGTTAGACAGAAAAACACAACAACAACAACAGAAGGAGGCCAGGCAGTATTCCATCCAGTAGCAGCTAAGCACACCTTTGCCTTAATCATATATCCTCTACTCCACAAGAACATTCCTTTCAATAGATAAAAAAACTCATAAACTAAAGTTCCCCTCTGTATAGAAATATTTTTAAAGCAGGCAATAAATGGAAATCTACAGAATGTCATAGCATGTGATGTATGTACCAGGGGTGGCCAAAATTGTGACTGTGGGCAGCAGCAACATCTTTTCTGGCACCTATTTTTAGGAAGTGGGTGGCAGCAGGTAGGACTTTAGCCCAGCAAGGCTTTTGTTTGACAACTGAAGATTTGATTGGCAGTGCAGATTTCATCTAAATTATGATCTGAAAAAAAGGTCTTTGGTAAAATTTCTACCTTATCTACCTTAGTAGCTATGCCTCTAGAAATCCAGATCATGTCTATTCTTGAAAAAGATCTGCATCTTTAAAAAAATAGGTATACTTTCTTAAGCTTCCATTTTTCTGCCTCCATTTATCAAGTAAAGTCTAGATGCCCATCAAATCAAAAAAGGTTTCTGTGTGTGTGTTTAATCTTATTTTCAGAGAATCTATACATTTGAGGTGATACCACTCCATTCCAGTCTCCCAACAGGCACTAGCTTTCATATGGAAAATCTATGAGACTACCAATAAGATGTTTATAAATTGTCCATTTGTCCTCATTTGGAGCATAAATTCCCAGCATTGTAGTTTCAGTCCCAAGTAGATTAACTTCTATCCCCCCCAGATCTAGCATCATCTTGTATATAAAATCACATTTGTATATTAAATCACATTTAGAGCCCAAATTGGTACCAATACCAATTTGGGCTCTAAATGTCAATACCAATTTGGGCTCTAAATGTGATTTAATATACAACACCCACACCATTTTTCTTTTACCAATAGATGAATAAAATCTTCACCCAGAAATTTATGAGACAGATATTTTATATCCTCTTTTTCTATTGTGAGTCTTTTGTAGACAGATTATATCTTGTTTTAATTTTTCCAAATAATGAAATATTTTCCTTCTCTTTTATGGAGCACTGGCTCCATTTATATTCCATGTTAAACATGGTCCCTGTCTGACACAAACTTTTCCTAATTCAGTTCCCTCACTTTTACCCACTCTGTCCAGAAGACAAACATGGGTGTGCTCTTAGAACCTGGGCCAGGAATTCTACTCTACCTAGAAGTAAATTCCCCTTCTAGACTAGTGTAGGGACTGTTTATCTCCTGCTGCTTTCATCCTGCCAACACCACAGGTCTTTCATAGACACTAATCACATCTCTTGTTTATGCAATTCAGAGATGAACTCTTTCAAATCTTCTTGGAAGCTCTAACTCCTCCTAAAACTCCACCCACTCCCAACCTGCCACTCACACAATCAGGCTCTATGAGGGATTAAGATTTTACATTCCGGCTTTTCTGCCTCTGCCGTTTCCTTAGGTCCATCACAGTGGGTTATCTTGCAATCTCTCTTTACTCCAGAGTGATTTGCTCAAGTGAAAACTGCCTTCCAGCTAGCTTTTCCAGAGAGCTTACAAAGATATCAGCTCCCCACAGATCTTTCATTGGAAGCCTGACTGCTTTCTAGATGGCAGGGGTTAATTCCCCTGGAGAAAATGGCTGTTCTGGAGGGTGGACTGTATGGCATTATGGCCTCCTGAGGTCACTTCCTCTCTGAACATCACCCTGAATGCTTCACCCTCAATTTGTCAGACATTTCCCAACTGCCAACTATAAGGGAGAACTGATTCCTGTAGTTGGGAGATCTGTTGTGATTTTTATTTTATTTTATTTTATTTTACAGAAGGGAAAAGAACCTGTCTGGCTCTAGTGCGAACTTTAAAACTCTGTTTTTAATGAAAATAATTAAAACATTTATATAACAGAACCACAACTCTTAATCAACAAACAGAAGTATACATATTATAAATAACAACAATAAAACAATGAATAGTACACACATAGGGGATCCCAAATACAATAATATCAAGTCTCTGTAATAGTTATCACTTTGAAAGAGATCCACTAATGGTGTAGAAGTGAAGGATACCAATGTCTGATGCCTTTAAATACTCAACTTCCGAGTTTCATGTATTCATAGATGAATGACCAGACATCAAGATGTTGATAGAGAAATCCTTGGCTGGTGGTCAATAGAATTTGAAAGTAATTGACCCAGGGAAAAAACAGTACTTTTGACTGTTATGTCTTCAGCCACTTTAGGCACAATCATTTTATCATAATAATAATAATAGTAGGTAATATGAACAAAGAAACAATCCCACAACATAGTCAAAATAATTATAATAAGCTAATACAGAGAGAGAGAGACAGAGACAGAGACAGAGACAGAGAGTATACTTACAAATATAAATATACAAATATATTTATATATTTAGGAACCAGAAAAATTATCTACCTCCAAGGCAAGACATCATCACCTATATACATACAAGCTTGTTAGAAAGTCAGTTACTGAAAGTCAGTTACATGTTTGAAAGTCAGTGCAAAGTAACTAAGCCTATAAGCTTAGAATGTTCATAGCTGTGACAGGGTGTAAGGCCAATGCAGCATATTTTTTGCAGATCTGTTGTGATTCCCAGAGATCTCTATGCCCCACTAGGTGGTTGGCAACCCTGGAAGAAATAAAGGAAGCAGGAAAAGAGGCAAAGTTATGGGGGCTTTCAGAAAAGCAGAAGTGAAAATGGTGGCAGAGTGGGAAATGAGATGATTCCATCTGGTCCTTGTATTTATTTTACATGAAGCACTAATAAATAGGTGTTCAAACTATTGAAATGCCAACATGTAAATATTAATTAAAATAATACCTGGTCTACTTTGAACAACTTTTGAGTAACAAGTGCAGGAATCAGACACTTATTTAAGATTTATTAGATCAACACAGGCCTGTTATGAGAAATTTTTGTTAAAATTTCACATCTGGGTTTCAGGAGGAACATCTTTACCATATGTTCTTGATTTTCAGGTTGGAAAGTACCAATTTGGGATTCAAATCCATGTTTTGTTTTGTTTTCATTTTTTCAGTTTCTGGAATTTTGAGACCATTCTTGTCAAAGAAAAAGCAAAGGATCTGGTGCAGCTTTTTAAAAAGAGAATTGTATCAAATTTGTGCAGAACATAATTTTTCCTTCATTCTCAAAATTCAATAGATTTCAAGCAGAAGGGGCAAGGGGTTCAATTTGACAGACCTCTGAAGTAGACTTCCTCTCCACTGTTTCCTATGGGAAGGGGGCATGGTGATGACCTGGCAGGAGAATGCTGGCTGCTGCGTGTTTTTTTTTTAAACTTGTCTGCATCTGGGTTTTTTATGCACTTTTACAGTGACAGTAATTTTTTTAAAAAAGTTTCCTCTGAATACTCTGCATTTGCCATCTTTCCTTGTAGTCTGTTGCCTCCTTTCACATTCTTTGCAGACCACCCCATCACTAAATCTGCCCCATGACTACATCTTTGAAAATATTTCAGATTCTATACACACACACATACAAAGAGTACATATGTGTGTTTGTAATGAATCATCTAGTTACTGTAAAACACGACTTCATGCTGGGCTTCCACTGCAGAGGTATTTTATTTACTTCTACTGTTTAAAGATTTTCTGGTAGGTGGGATCTCTCATCCTTAGAAAATGTCATCTAGCTTAGAGCAGCAGCTGCAGGCCAAAAAAATTCTAGCTCAAAGCAGCTGTTGGCTGTAAAAAGTCTTTCTCTGGGGCTTGTTTCCGCTGGTGATTGGCTGTGAATACCCCTAATCCTTTGCAAGGATCCAGTTGCAAGGAAGAAATGCAATTACCCAGGAAAGCAGGAGAATCAAAGAAATACTGATGATTATGACAGTAAGATGATGACACAAAACACACACACACACACACACACACACACACACACAAAAGACTGGGGTGGGGGGGGACACAAGGAAAGGGAAGTTGGTTGTAATGTCCAAGAATCATTCCCATTTACCATTCCTGAAATCATAGTTAACAACCTGAAAAAACACCCCTAGTTCAACATGTATCAGCAAAATATGAATCTGGATGGTAATTTAATTGTGCACATTACAACAGCTGTACAATCTAGCTCTCTGCATGTTTACATAGAAGTAAATCCCACTAAGTTCAGTGGGACTTACTCCCAATCAAGTTTATATATGCATGGAGCCACGTCTTGGAAAATGTGATTAAGTAACAGCTGCTGCATTGCCTTTTGTAGCGCTCAGTAACACAACATAGTTCCAGTGTCACATTCCTATTACTGAGATATCAAAAATTTTGCACCGTCCTAGAACTAGATTACCTAAACTAACATAATGTCTATGTAACTATGAGCTGATTTTACTAAAGTGACATGAAATTATACCCTTTTAGAATAATCAAAGACTATCATTGGTTCCATGTAAACTTGCCATTATGTTCCTCATCAGTTCCCGTAACTGAAACTGGCCCTAAGCCCATTTTTAACTGTGTGTAGACTATGTCTTCCAGAACAAGACAAAGAAGCAGCATATAAACAGACCTGGTTTGGATTTATGGGTTAATGACAAGACAGTTTGGCTTGGTAAAACCCCAGAATTCCCAAGCTGCCTTTTAACACTCATGTCAGCCCTTAGATTGAAGGCAACGATGTATTGTTGCATTATATTATTAAAAATAATATTGTTATACTGACAAATATCAAATGGGAATACCATCAAGAGGTCTCACCCATAAAGACTCATGGATCCAATTGGCATGGTGTAGTGGTTAAGAGAAGATGGACTCTAATCTTGAGAACCAGGTTTGATTCCCCACTCTTCCACCTGAATGGCAGCATTTTATCTGGTGAACCAGATTTGTTTCCTTATTCCTCCATTCCAGCTGGGTGACCTTGGACTTCTTCAGAACTCTCTTAGCCCCGCCTACCTCACAAAGTGTCTGTTGTGGGGAGAGGAAGGGAAAAGGAGTTTGTAAGTCCCTTTGAGTTTCCTTGTGGGTGAGAAAGGAGGGTATAAATCCAAATTCTTCTCTTCTTCCAGAACGCTCTATGAGATTCAATGGCTTAACCACCTTGTTAGATGATCTGGTGGAAGAGTGGCATTGCTGCCTCTCCAGAGCCATTGATGAGATTGCTCCCCAGTGGCCTCTCTACCCTGTATGAGCCCAGCTGTTTGATATACTAGACCCGTGGTGGCGAACCTTTGGCACTCCAGATGTTATGGACTACAATTCCCATCAGCCCCTTCCAACATGGCCAATTGGCCATGCTGGCAGGGGCTGATGGGAATTGTAGTCCATAACATCTGGAGTGCCAAAGGTTCGCCACCACTGTACTAGACAGTTGAGGATGATTAAACAGGAGCTGAGACATTTAGAGCAAATTTGGCATTGAGCTCATGACAAGGCTATAAGAACATATTTTAGGATGTTTATGAAATCCCCTGCTAGTTCTTGCCTGACCCAATTGTTTAGGGTAATTCAGTCTCTCATGTCCCTCTCCAAGGGATCTAAAAAGATAAGCAATTTGTGATTTGGCTGTGAGACTTTTGCACACTTTTTGCAGACAAAATCTTGATGCTCTACCAGGACCTCCCCATCACTATTGATACAGTATGTAAACTGGAGGCCCCTTGGCTTTCTTAAGGTACTATATTAGGCAAATTCAGTCTGATCTCTCAAACCAAGATGGACAAGCCCCTGGCAGCTGTGAAGCCAACCGCTTGCCTCCTGGATCCCTTCCCCCCATGACTGATTAAGACCAGTGGTGATGGGATATGGCAGTTCCTATGGGAGACTCTCAGCTTGTCCTTAGAGACAGGGACTTTTCTGGGGATGGGTGGGCACTGAAGGAGGCAGTAGTGAAACCACTCCTGGAGAAACAATCTGCAATTTTTTTGGATCTGACCAACTACCACTCAGTTTCAAATGTGTTGTCTTTGGGAAAGATAGTTGAAAGAGCAGTGACAATACATCTCCAAGTATTCTTGGATGAGACTTCAGGATTGGACCCATTTCAGTCTGACTTCTGACCTGGCCACTCTCACAGATCGGCTCAGGCACTAGCTAGATGAGGCGAATTAGGGCTGCTGTTGTTACTCAATCTCACAGCAGCATTTGATGTGGTTGATGATGACATTTTGACCCATCTCATCACCATTTTCTCAACTCTCTAGTATACCAAGCATCTGGGCTTTGGCAGGGGCAGAGAGACCATTGGGGATGGCTGACCTTTGTCCTCCAAAACCTCATTCCTCCAGAATAAAGGATGTCATTAGGTTGGAGGGGGGACTGTCTTCTTGGTGCCCTGTTGATGGTGGGGTGCCGCAGGAAGCAATCCTTGTCCCAGTGTTATTTAACCTCTACATGCAATGCCTTGCACAGCTGGTCTGGAGTTCTGAGCTAGTCTGTCATAAGTATGCTGAAGACACCTAGTTATATCTTTTGATGGGTGGCCAGCCAGAAGCTGTCCTGGAATATCTGGCCATGTCCATGAAGGTTGTTGTAAAATGGTTGCACTAGAGCAGGCTGAAATTAAATCCTTCAAAGGAGGAGGTTCTATAACTGGGTCGAAGAGGACTGGTGGCAGAAGACTGGCTCTGGAGACTGGACGGAGTGTCATTGGCACCTTCACCTGTATTGAAACTGGATGTGACCTAGGATGCCTTGTCTATGGAGGCCCAAGACCCACAGACAGCCAAATTGAATTTTTTACCATCTTCACCAAGTAAAGCAGCTGCCTGCCTACTTGTCCCATCCCAACCTAGCCATAGTGATCTATGCAACAGTCACCTCCAGACTGGATTCCTGTAATTTGCTCTGTGTTGTGCTTCCCTTCAAGTTGCTCCAGAAACTACGGCTGGTACAGAATGCAGCTGCAAGGGTGCTCACACGGCCCCCAGTGAGTTTACACTGCTTCAGTGATTCACAAGTTGTACTAATTACCAGTTGAATTCCGGATCAGATTCAAGGTGTTGGTGTTAACCTTTAAACCCCTGATCAGTCTGGGGTCCTAATATCTGTGGGATGGCTTCTGTCAATACAACCCCCAGAGGACATTACATTCCTGTTGTACCCCCTGGACTTTCATTGGTAAGACTCTGGTTTCAGTTGATTTCTTTATTTGAAACAGCATCAGGAGATAAGCATTGCCAGAACTAAGTATAGTCAATATTTCAACCACCATTATACCCTATGTCACCCCCACATCTTATCACCCCACCCTGCCCATCAGTTTCCAAGGGGAGGGGGCATTTGTCCAGTCCCATGGTCCGCTGAAAGAAGAAACCACCTTCCCCCATTGGGGTCAAAACAACCTACATTCCACACTACTTTCATTTCATTTTAACCTTTAATGGCATATAAATTATTTCCACACTACTGAGAGAGCTCCAATAGCGGGTGGCTAACAAGCTAATAATGCATCTGAGAAAAGGAAAAAGAGGGGGAGGGGGGGTCTGAACAGAAAGTCTGAACATAAGCAGGTGCCCAGGTCCCGGGTGGAAGATGAAATATGGCAGGATAAAACGGGGCTGATCATGATAGTTCCTCTGAAAATAACTTGTTAGAGGGATATTCAGAGGGCCTCAACCTAAATAAATAAATAATTTTTCAACTTTGGTGAAAAACAAGTTTTAAAGGGGGAAAGGGAAAGAAGAAACAGTTAAAGGATCCCCATACAGCACCCCTTTTCTCTGTGAGACAAATTTTGTCAAATTTCTCAGTGTTATATACTGCAATATGCAGAGGCGTAGCTAGGGTAAATGGAGACGGGTGCAAAATCTGAGTCCCCCCTGTTTGTTTTTTTGTATTTTTAGTGTTTTTTCAGTTTTTGGCTGGCAGAAGGCGCAGTTTTTAGGCTAGCAGCACCAAAATTTCAGAGTATCTTTAGGAGACTCTCCTGATGTTACCACCCAGGTTTGGTAAAGTTTGGTTCAGGGGGTCCAAAGTTATGGACCCTCAAAGGTGTAGCCCCATCTCCTATTAGCTCCCATTGAAAACAATGGGGGATGGGGACACTCCCTTTGGGAGTCCATAACTTTGGACCCCCTAAACCAAACCTCACCAAACCTGGGTGGTATCATAAGGAGAGTCCTAAAGATCCCCTGAATTTTGTTGCTGCTAGCCTAAAAACTCTGCCCCCTGCAGGCCGAAAACTGAAAAACACTAAAAAATACAAAAAACACAAAGCTGAATTTTTGTGCGTGCCCCAGACACCCGCCCCCTGGCCTCCTTGTAGCTTTGTCTCTGACAATATGAGGCTGCTAATTAAATTAAAAACAAATGAGATTTAATCACAGTTCTCCTACAACATGTCTTCTTTGAACCTTTGTAGAATTATTCAGATAGCTCAGTTAGCAACTGGTTAAATATATCAATTTGTACAGTGGTAAATTTGGAATTCTAATTCTTACTTGCAAAGAAGATTTCTTTGAACCTCTCCAGTCACATGAAACATATTTTGTCATAAAGATCTATTTCCTGTTCAATACCCAGCTTTGACAAAATGTGTCTAATCTTTCATTTAAAATATTTTTTGTTCAGCTCTCACTAACCCTCTCTGTAAACACAGTATGTAGCTAGCTGTCATATTTACACAAGCAGATGACGATGTCCCTCCACATATAACGTCTAACACTTATTGATTGGCTCTTTATCCATTACGAGACACTTTTGTGTGAGAACAGTTTAGTGATGCTTCACAAAGCTGCAATGACCTCAGTACATGAAGGACATGATATCTTTTTTTTGGAGCATCTCCCATTATTATTTTTCAGTGTCTTTACTATTGCATGGCTTGTTAGCAGCATACGAATTGAGATTTAGTCCAGCTGTGTTAATTTTTTTTCTATTTACTCTTTTTCTAATCATGCGAGTGACTATTTTTGTGGGAAACATTCTGATCTGCTTATTTATCCAAATGCTTCTGTAGAATTATTTGCTGTAATATTTTTTCAATTTAATAATATCATTTAAAATGACTGATTGCCTTAAGCAGAAGTGAGCATAACTTTGTCAGGCCAGGTTCTGTTTCCCCACATGGCTGCTCTGTTAGCCCTGTATCCTGACCTCTGTGACCCTGCTGTTCCATTTGCTGGCCTCTCTTGAGGAGGGACTGTCAATTGTGATGAATTGTGCATTCTTTCTGAAATGTAGGCCTAACTACCATTAGGGACTAGGCCTACCAAATTCATTTCACTTGTGACCTATGCCACATTTGAACCTGAGTCTCTAGAGAAAAGTAGTTTTAAAAATTAACCCACTGTGTTCTCTCTATAGTTCTAGCACATGAATTCAATAAAACTATTTATTTTTTAACACAGAGTCCTGTGGAAATGACACTCACAGTGCTAACCCCTCCACTGGGAAAATAGCCTAGAAAGAAGAAGTTTTTAACACAGATTAGCAATGAAGTGGGCAAGCTCTTGTGAAGTGTAGTATCTTTCAGCTCTGTAACAGGTCTTGCATATTAGCTAAGTAAAATACATTTACTATTTCCATGGGTGTGATTTTGATAACTTATATATCTGAACAGCTAGGATACAGTAAAAACCTACATCTGTCTCTATGTACAAGAAAAGTTAATAGTCATTAGGAATGCCAGGTTATATTGTGGACTATATGTGTAACCTATAATTGATGCAGCGGGTGGCAGCTTTCTCTAGCTAATTCCTTTCCTAATCTTGTTATGTGCATCCCTCATTCAGCTGGCACACTGAGAGTCCTGCTGAAGGAACGGGGCAGACAACTGGGTCATGAAAGGACTGGGCAGCAGAAGCCATGACTGCATTTGTCTTCTGCTGTACACAGTCCTTTTAAAGTATATGAGCTTCTTTGGGTTGCAACCTGGCAAACCTATTAACACCATATATTGTTGCCTGTTTGTGTGTCAATCAAGCCTGGCAGAAACCTCTTACAAAGCACCACAAGAGATATTCCAGATATGTATTAGCATCAAGGATTGCTGACCAGTTTTTATAATGAACAGCTCCAAGATCTATAACAATTGTGCAAGACGTATAAAGCAGTAAGTAAATATTGTCCTGGGAAATAATTTTCAGATGAGAACAATGTCTCCTGCTGTTTTCTACCAGTTCCACAGCTATTTAAAGACATCTGAGATCCACTAAGAGAAAGGGTGGAAACCCTATGTGTAAAGTGTGATATGAGTATTGAAGGACTGTAACCAGTGGTGGGATTCAGTAGGTTCGCACCACTTTGGCAGAACCGGTTGTTAAAATGGTGCTTGTATGCAACCAGTTATTAAATTATTTTAATCTCACCACCGGAACCAGTTGTTAAATGATTTGAATCCCACTACTGATTGTAACTATTTTTAAATGATTGTTTGTTGTGTTTGTTCTGACCTTCTGAATCTTGGACTGAAGGCCTTCTCTAGAGAACTGAAGATGACACACTTTCTGGTGTAGGGTGTCCATATGGAATACATAGCCATTGGTAAATTGTCTCCAAAGAGCCTTTTCACACATTACCTAGGATCAAGTGTACAGAGCTGCAATGAGCCTCAGCTGCCTCTTGAGTGTAATTGTGTGATAAATGCAAGTCTGTGCAAATTTATTTATCACATTCACATGCTGGCTTTTTAAGTATGTGTTGGTCTTTCCACAAAGCTCTTGTGGTCACAGGTTTTACAGATACAAAAGTGCTTCCAAGAATCAGTTTAGCCAGTGTTTATAATGGGATTAAATGACCTGACCTGAATAGCTGCAGGCTAGACTGATCTCATCAGATCTCAGAAACTAAGCAGGGTTGGCCAGATGGAGAATCTCCAAGGAATACCTGAGTTGTGATGCAGAAGCAGGCAATGGCAAACAATCTCTGAACATCTCTTGCCTTGAAAACAATATGAGATTGCCATAAATCAGCAATAACTTAATGGCACAAAAAGTAGCAAAAGAAAGGAATTTATGTACCATGGTCAAAAGTGTCTTTATTGGTCCTTTGGCTATCTTAAAAATTGTCTTTTCTAGGGGTGCAATTTTCAAGCCTCTTCCAGGAAGTTAAACTCCATGAAGTTAGAGCTAAAAGGAAATGTTGTTCGCTAACATGGAACACTTAACTATCAGGAAACAAAAGATTTTCCCAATGAGACTTAAATATATGAAAATAAATGCAAAAATTCTCATTAAAAAACCTGGGTCCATTGTGAAGTTATATATTAATTATACTATACATGTGCATGCTTTCTGAAGATGTATGTCCCCCATATTTCAGTGGGCATAGCACTGTAGCCTTCCTATGCTAAAATAATAAGACATTTTATTTTAAAGGATATTTTGTCATATCTAAGGTAGAAAGAAAAGATCAAGAAACCTGCTTTTCCATCTCTTTCCCATGTAAAATTATATATAGCCCAATCTAATTTATGATTTTAACAGAACATAAAATAGTAATTTATCAAATATTAACCATGATAAGGTCTCTTCCACAGTTTTTGGACCTGGAAAAAAAGCTGTCCCCTCCCCCCAAGGTACTCCTGATGTGACTATAATTTAAAATGAGGGTGGTGGTGGTGGTGTTTTTTGTTTTTTGGTAATGTATGTACTATACGTTTATTTTCCCTGGCTTTGTCTGTCTTGCAGCAATGCATATGCTTGGGCTAAACTGGCAGTTACAACCAGCAGATGGACACACCTTCAACAATGGGATAAGGACTGGCTTGCCAGGCTCTGATGATGTAGCAACAATGCCATCTGGAGGTAAAGGTAAGGATACAGCAGCATCTTTTGCTCTTCAAAATCCCTTGTAACAAAAAATTCATCTTTCACACATCGCAATACTTGGGTAGAATTTTAAAATAAATGTTCATTTGTTCATATTAAAACTATTATTTACAATTAGTTCCAAGATGTATTATGACATATCATTTGAGAGCTGCATTTTCATCTGTTGACTCTTTTTAAAGCATACCTGCACACTTGCAGGTATTTTAAAACAATCCAGATCCTAGAATGCTCTTTTTGAGGTAAAGTGGCCTTTAAAGTTAATGTTGTCAATGAATTTTGTATTCACAGTGGATATAGTAGGACAGCAAAAACTGATGTAAGAGAATTTTTTTTTAGCAATTTGGCTTTCATTCTGCCTTCAGTTGGACCAGTCATCCAAGAAAAGCATGGATAAGAAATACAAAATTGGAGAATTGTTTTCCTGAAGAGAATAATTTTTTTTCTAGGCAAATACAGAGTGACTTTTTTATTACTTGTACTTTGTTTATTATAAACATTTTCAAGTATATATGCCTGTGGTAGATTTTTGATCATGGTAAGGATCTTCATCGCCCAATTAATTTGGTTGCACTGTGGAAGACAGCAGGAGGGAAGGCAGCATGGTGTCACCCAATCTTGTCAAATCTCAGAAGCTAAGCAGGGTTGATTCTTGGAAGGGAGACCATCAAGGAAGACTCGGTTGAAGGCAACAGTGAACACCTCTGCCTCTCACTTGCTTTGAAAGCCCATTGCTGTGATTGCTGACAGTATGAATTCAATGTCATGGACAGGACTGCCAATTTTTCTTTTCCCAACTGGACTTTTCTGTGGCAGTGGCTTGTTTTGAAGACAGTTATCTCCCAGTTGTGAGAAGTGAAGCTTTCTGATCAAGGCACAAGTGGTAGCTTGGCAGTATCTTTTCAGGTTAGTTGGCAACTCTAACAATAGAAAATTAGTCCTCTAAAGCACTGCAGGACAGTACAGTGAATCATTTTCCATGTTTGTTTTGTTTCTGATGTGAATTTGCTACTTTTTCTCCCTGATAGGGCCTTTGTGCCTTTATCATCGCATGACAGAGTGAAGTTCAGTAAGCAAACCTTTATCTGTCATAGAGATACAGTGATGAGAAACCCTTCATTTGTTAGGTTTCTGCCTGTTGAGCAGCTGTTGAAGACACAAGAGCCCTGCCAGGAAAATAAAAAAAAATTGACCACACATAACATCTATTGTCATTTTGAAAAGCAAAGGTGGAAATGGAACACACTGGAGATAATAAAGAGTTAGGAGGGAGTCTAATCATCTTACTAAACTATGCTTTTTGAAAAACCACCGAAGAATGTTGCATTTGAGTCCAAAGGCATCTGCTCTGCAATAGTGAAATAATAATAATAAAAAATCCTTCAAAGTAGCAGCAGAATTGGAGCATGGGAGCAGAACAGGTTTAAAAGGTTTGCTGCCTTTTCCTCTTCATTCACTTAATTTAAAGTTAATATTGCCAGGCCAGCATTTTTTAAGAAGGCCTCTGCCAAGCTTTTCACACACCAGCTGTTTCAGGTCTTGCCTCCCTTGGCTGGCCAGAATGACCTTTCATAATTGACAGAGCTCAGAATGAAGCCTGCAAGAACTTTTTAAAAAACCCTCTGGCTTTCAAAAGAGAGAGACATGTTAACCCCTGAAATATGATCAGTGATATAATCCTGAATTAGGATACTTTTTGCAGAACAAAGTGGGAAGGTTAGCCACTTCGATAGCCATCCTCTGTGCACTTACCTTGGAGTAAGTATTATTGAATGCTTTGAGACCTATGTCTAAATAAGCATGCATCGGAGCAAGCTGTTGTCTCTGTGTCAGTAATCAGGAGTTGGGTTGACATTTTGACACTAAGGAATGGACAGATTTTTTCCCCCCTGCAACTGAAATGTTTTGTATTTTATCCAAAGAATGATCCAACACTGAGAGGGGTTTTGTAATATGTTGAACTGCTATTGATCATCGCAATCTCAGAAGTTCTGGTCTGTTTTGAAAAATGGTGGCGAAGCTGTAATGAACGGATAGGAGGATACATAATAGAAGTCTAAAAATACCTGAAGGGACAGCTCCAGAGAAGAGATGGAATTGGAAAGATGAAAGCATGTATTTTTCAATAAAGATCCAAATAATATAATTTTGGGGTACCTGTTCAAAGGACTCAAATGGTGACACAAAACAATTAGAGCAAAATAGAATACAAATTTATATGCATAGGAAGAAGTAGCCAAACAACAGAGGACACCATTTCTAGCAGATCTCCTCAGAAGTAAGTTCCATCTTATTCAATGGGACTTACTTCTAGGAAAGTGTTTTTTTTTTTTTAGGATTGCAGCCAAATCTGGCTTTTCCAGCAGAAGGTTTTCGTGAAATATAATTTAACACACATATTTCACAAATTTTCTATTTTCACAATATAAGTTGTAACACACTAAATCCTCAATTCTTTCACACACACCCCAACACACTCTATTCCAGCTTTACTGTATTTAGTTATTTACTTTGGTACTGTGTTGAGGATGTGTAACCTTATTAGGAAGTGTACAAAGTAAAATATAGTTTGGAATTCATTCACATGCAAAAAGGCAACAAGCTACAATGCATAGTCATGCAGGACTGTATACTGGTAAATATTTTGATTTCTGAGCAGCTGGAATCTTTATAGTCTTAACATACTGCTTCTATGTTCTCTTGAGCCTTATATTGTAATTGCTATGAAATACAATTCATTCTTTTACTGATTATTGTTTTATTTCTGGCTTGGGAATGGCTTCTTCATCCTTGCAGAAACTCTGTGAGATATTTCACCATCATGCTCATTATGCTGATGAAAAGCTGAAGGACAGTCTTCAAAGCCTCACTCAATTCGTTAGTGAACAGCAATATCAATCAAGATGTGGTGAACAGGTTAAGTTCCATCTCTTCATAAGAGCAACCAATGGGAGCAGACAGGGTTAGTGAGGTGTAGACTTGAAAATGGCAGTGAAGAGAACTGAAGAGAGCAATTAGGAAGTTAGAGTTGAGGGTGTGTCTCTCTGAGGCTGTTTCCGCATGGGCCAAAAACGGCGGCCTGGGGGCGGTAAAAACGCCACCCCCAGGCCGCCGTTCTCACAGGCGGCGCTGCTGAAACGCAGCAGCGCCGACCTGGCTGCCCTTCCCCTCCCTCAGGGCGGCGTCAGGCCGACCTAAAAAACAACCCTTTAAAGGGTTGTTTTTGAGGGAACAGCATCTTCCCGGCGGAGCGGTGAGAACAGCACCGCCGGGAACACGCTGTTTCCCTTCCCTTTCCCACTCACCTTGTCCCCGTCGTTGGCCTGCTGGCCTCCAAAACCCCTCCCTCACTGTCCTCCGACCCCTGGAGGTCGGAGGGCAGTGTGGGCGGGGCTTCGGAGGCCAGCAGGCCAACGACGGGGACAAGGTGAGTGGGAAAGGGAAGGGGGCAGAGGCGGCTCCATGCGGAGCCGCCTGTCATCTGCCGGCCTCTCCTGAGGCCGGCCGCACGCTTGCGTGCGAACGGCCTCCGCCCCCACGCCAGCAGAATTCTTGCCGGCGTGGGGGCACCTGGGGGGCCATGCGGAAACGGCCTGAATGAAGTTATGGATAAAAGCAGCTTAAAGCTGACTGAAAAGTCATTTTGTATCGAAAGATGCCTAATATAGAATACAGAAACAGTTCAAAAGTTCAGTTGAAAGGAAACATTGTAACCTTTTGGGTGCTGTGTGGTTTCCGGGCTGTATGGCTGTGTTCTAGCAGCATTCTCTCCTGATGTTTCACCTGCATCTGTGGCTGGCATCTTCAGAGGATCCTCTGAAGATGCCAGCCACAGATGCAGGCAAAACGTCAGGAGAGAATGCTGCTAGAACACGGCCATACAGCCCGGAAACCACACAGCACCCAAGTGATTCCGGCCGTGAAAGCCTTCGACAATACATTGTAACCTTTACCTGTTTTTTGTATGTTCAAACCATAACTAAAAGAACTTCTTGTTTGTTTAACCCTGTGGGCTGATTGTCTCAGCGAAAGAAACACAGGCTAAAATCTTGGTGTGTGTATAGGTATAAATAAGTTGTGGCAGCATGTGAATGAAACTGTATTGGAGTCCCTAACCCCAATAACTCTGTGAACTGTCGAAGGCTTTCACGGCTGGATTCAACTGGTTCTGGTGGGTTTTCCGAGCTGTGTGGCCGTGTCTGGTGGATCTTGTTCCTAATGTTTCACCTGCATCTGTGGCTGGCATCTTCAGAGGTATATCACAGAGGGAAGTCTGTTACACACTGTGTCCAGAGAGGAAGAAATGTTTGGGGTATATATTGTCCATGTCCCAGGGTGGGGAACCAATCAGTAAGTGTTTGGGTGGAACTTGCTATGCAAAGATGTGGTTGATAGTATTGTATTGCGGGTGGGGTTTTTCAGTCTAGGGAGTGATTCACCTTTTCACGCCCTGCAGCAGCAGCATTATTGGTGAATGCAAATCCTGTGTTTGGGTGGAGTCCATTGTTCATGAACTTAGCATGCCCTTGGGGATTGCTTTTGGTGTTTTTAAGTACCCCAAAGGCATTCTAAGTTCTGAGTACAAAGATAGGGCCTTCACACAGTTTAAAATGTGAATGATGGCAGATCAGAATAGGGATGAAGAGATGGGTAACAGAAGCAAGGTTGAATGTGAGCCCCTCTCCTTGCCCGCACCCAGGCAGCACTGGTGGCCAAGGTAATTCTCAGCCATGCTTTTTCAGTGTTCTCTAACTTATGCTACATCAGTTTCTTTATGGAATGTTCCTCATGGCTTTAACTCTTGCTTGTATTAGCCTATTAAAATATACACATTTGAAATTTAAAAGATGGGGATGACTCAATGTAAGAACAGTGTCATTCAAGCAGCAGATGAAAACAAAATGAGTAATGCAATGTAAACAAATGATCGTGCATAGCAGTCCTTTAGGAGGAGCCCCTAGAAAATAGTAGTTGCTTTTAAGTGGGTCATTTGTGCAAATTTTGTTACAGAGGATATGCATATTTAGGAAGAATGAGTTTATAGAATTTACTAAAACAAACATTCAGCCTGACCCTAGGTAGATCTCCTTGGTGTCGTTCTATCATGTTCAACCTGGCTGCCTTTTGCAAAAATATGCATAGGTTCAGAGTGTTAAGTATCCTTTTAATCAGATGATATTCTGTGGAAGCATATGTTCTATCAAGATCAGTATTATGTACTAAGACTGGCAAAGGCTTTCTGGGATCTCAGGTAAAGGTCTTTCACATCATGTATTATCTGAACCTTTTCACTGGCGATGCTGGAGATTGAACTGAGACCTTCTTCATGCTGAGATAGTAAAATGCAAATCACAAAAGAAGTGTAACATGGCAGGACAAAGAGGAAGATATCCTTGGGGGAAAAAACTTTCCTCCTTGACCCCCATATGGGCCGGGGGGAGGAACTAGGTTTAATAGAATTATGCATGTGCCGAATCATCACACTTCTTTGGAGACCAGGCAGTGTAAATGGCAGTATTTCTGGAAAGCTAGCTTGTCTCACTGGGCCCATCATAGATACTGTTTGTATACCATTCATCTTCCTGCTGCAGGAAGGTGAGAGGTACCAATGAAGGGGTTTGATCCACTGACAAACTGTCACATCCCCAGATATGTGCCATGTTAACTTTAGCAACAGGAAAGCCACAGTGATGGGCTACAGAAAATAGGAAGAGCTCTATTTGAGCCTGCCTGAAGGAGATGAGGTGGTCAAGGCAAGACAAGCTTTCAAGGTATTTGTTCCTTCATATACATGAGGGAGCCGCTGTCTAGTGCACCTTCTCTGCATTACATCTCAGGGAAACTTGGGGACTGATCTGTTATCCCCTCTGATTTGTTGTAGCCTCTTCCCTTTAAAGCAATCATCCCTATGCAGTATTGCTCAATAACTCAGAGGGTTTCATTCTCACATGAGTGCAGAATTACATTGCAGCCTAATAGCTCCAACCCTCTGCAGATTTGAGTGTGCCTTTAAGTGCATAAATGTCAGTAAGTTCACATGTGCCTAATATTTAAGTAGGATTCAGCTATTAAAAATAGCTAAGAGATTGTCAGTGCAATCCATTTGGTGGGGAGGGAGTGTTTCAGCTGTCAGACATGGCACAGTGAATGCAGTGCCGTACAACCGTCAAAGGGACTTTGAGCAGCACAAAAGGGAGGGAAAACAAAAACCCCTCACACTGCCTCAAATTGCCCCAAAGGCAACAATGGGGCCCTTTCCACACAAATTTCCTAAAACGTTTGTAAAACATTTGTGAAATGTTTTCAATCCCCTCCTCCTTTTTGCTCACACTCACCCCCTCAAAATTATTCCTGGCTGCCATTATGTGATGTTCCTTCCCCCCCCACATTTTTTATTGTGTTGAATTGATGCTTCAGTGCTTCACAATCTCGTGCTGCATCCTATGCTCCTCATATATTCGATGCTTCGAAGATTGCTCTCCCAAAATAAAAGAACAAACAGAGAAATGCTATAAATATACAAGTGAGGAGAAACTGAGTGAACTCAGAAATTGGCACCGAAAAGGAAGTTCAGGAAGCACAGATCTGTGGGAAACGTAGTCAATAGATTGCAAAGCAACTGAAGATGTGGTGTAGTGGTTAAGAGCAGGTGGATTCTATTCTGGAGAACTGAGTTTGATTCTCTACTCCTCCACCTGAGTAGCAGAGGTTTATCTGGTGAACCAGATGTGCTTCCGCACTCCTGCATTCCTATTGGGTGACCTTGGGCTAGTCACAGTTTTTCAGAACTCAGTTTTTCAGAACACAGTTTTTCAGAACTCTTTTTCAGAACTCTCTCAACCCCACCTACCTTACAAGTTGTCTGTTGTGGGGAGAGGATGGGAAAGGAGCTTGTAAGCCACCTTGAGTCTCCTTACATGAGAGAAAGGTGGATATAAATACAAATTATTATTATTATTATTATTTTCTTCTTTTTCTTCGAAACATTTCAGTCAGAGAATTGTTTTAAAAGGGGATTCATTAAAAATGTTTTGATGCTGGAGATATAATGTTTTGGGCTAAAAACAGTGTGAAACTCCATGGAGGAAATGTTTTATTTCCTGTCTCAAAATGTTTTAAATGAATTGTGCAGAAAAGCTCAGGCTTATGTTGCAGTTTTGTGTGGTATAAATTTGCAGGTCAAGGGACAAGCATTACTGGGCTGGAACTCTAGTGGGGACCGACTAACATTGACTCCACCCCCAAGAATGTCCCAGCTTGCTTCCTGGAGTCCAAGTGAATGCTAGTGCTACTTTGTGGCAGCCCAACTTCTGGGTTTTGTTGCCATGAAGCTGAGGGGCCCCCTCTACTGGTGGGGATACCCCTTCTGCTAGTGGAGGGGGCATATGCATGGGTGCAGCTATCTGCACCTTCACTTCCCCCATCTGGATTACGCTGTGAGATGTGAGCTTGGAATCAAGTTTCACCTTTCACCATAATGTAACCTTAAGAATTACCCACAATTATCTCATTGCCCTACCATTTAATTATAATGAGAAAACTGTTACAACCTTGTTACCCAAAATGGTGGGACTCAATGACCCTCTTTGGCTGGGGAAATTAGCTGTAGAGCACTAGGTCGCTTAGCGTGGCTTAGGGAGTGTTGGGTAACTTGATCGATATATTGCCTGTGTATACTGGTTTCAGCTCACTATAAGAAACCAGCAGAGAAAATAAATTTCTTTTTCTAGGATTTTATTCGGAAAATAAGAAATGGTATAAAATAAATTCCCACTCACAATCGCGAGCGTTTCCGCTTGCGAAGGCCCGGAAGTGGCGAGTCGCGTTCTGGCAGCTGACCCGGCAACTAAGGACCCGTCCGCGCGGGGCCGGTCCCTAGAAAGCTGTAACGGGCAGCGGCGGCGACACCGGCGCTAGCCCGACCGGCATGTCCCTGGAGCCTCCGACGCGTGGCGAGCCTGGGGACCTCACCTAGCCCTGCAGCTTTCTTTCGAAGGCGGCGCGGGGCAGAACTATCCCCAAACTCGGCTGAAGGCTTGAGGAATAAGAGTAAGTGCGAATTGGGGAGGCGTCGCTTGAAAGCCACTGCGGTGTGCCAGCTTGGTGGCGTTTCCCCAAAAGCGCTTCAAGCGCTCTGGGAAAGCGCCGGCTCCGGCGATGCCTTCTGCGCTACAAATGCGGGAATAAGCTGACCTGGAGGCAGCGTTTTACGTCTGGGCGCCATTGTTACCGATCTTGAGGAAGCTTGACACTTAGTTACTGGAGCGGCCGGATTGCGGGGGGAAAACACACACATACAAGGTTTCCTAGGATGTTATATATATATAACATCCTAAGAAACCTTGTAATGTGTTCAATAAAACGTTCCTACGAACAATAGAGAGAGAGAAGGGATGGGATGGGATGGGATGGGATGGGATATCAAAGATTATATTTACCAGTCTTGTAGTGGATGTCCAGGAGACAGACTTAATGGCTACGTTCTAGATGATCAGCGCTGTTGGAACAATATTATCGAGCACTATGGTGATGTGATAATATTGAATACCTGACTGGGGTCTGGGGCATGCTTTTATTGGGAAAAACACGTCTTGGGGCAATGGAAATCCTTTAACAAAGGATTTTTCCTGCTGTTCCAGGTGAGGTCATAGTCTTGAGTGTCAGAGCATTGACCTGATGACCGCTCCATTATCTTGATGGGTTTTGCTGGCTGTTGGGACAATAAACAGGTAGCGACACTTAATGGGTGTTGCAACATAGAAGGTCACAAGGAGGATGAGTCAGAGGAAATATTAACAAATATAGACAAAAGAGAACTGGTTTCACCCAGGTGTGCTGTTGTTCATATTTAAATGCTGTTTCCTGGGTATGGGCCAGGCATGAGGTTTGGGGGGGGATCCTTTAGGCATTCTTGCTCACAAAGTCAGACACAGTCCCAAGATGGAGTTTCCGAATTCAAACAGACTCTTTTCAGAGCACTGTTCTGCCAGGTCTGACAGAGCAGCATTCTGGGAGAAAGACTATTCTCTCCCACTCCGCAACACCCAGGTCAGGTTGGCTACAACCATCCTACACTGATGTGTTAAGGATCACTGAAGTGAACACTGTTGTAGGTCACTGCATCCTGCCAGATCTGTGTTCAAATCCCAGACTAGTTTTAGCCATGCTTTTTTCACAGCCTCAAATACATATCTTTAAAAAATAGAAATAGTGGTGGTCTATCTGACAGGGATTGAATTAAGATTATTGTATAGAAATATATTGTTTCTTCTTGAAAAGCCTCAGTTCCATTTTAATGTTGAAGATCACTAACACAGAAGCACAAGACAATGTTTATTTTTAAAAACTATTACAGGAATATAGTTACACATCCAAAGTTTCTCACTCACAGTTGTGTGACTTATCTACAAAACTAAGCTAATTGAGTGCTACAAATGAAGAACCATATTGCAAAAGCCTTACCTTTAGCAAATTAACATCCATTTGCATTAGTCGCAATTAAAAGAACATATTGCTTTTCCACAAATATCCCACATTTACTTACATACATTGGAAATACTACTATTAATCATTTGCTGCACCTGCTGCAGCTATTTTAGAGGCATATGATTCAAGTTTGTCATCTGTAGAGATTTCAAACATTTTGTTTCCTGCTGCAGTTAAATTTATTTGAAGAACTTTATTTACACTGACAACATGCAAACCTGACGTGTAACAAAAATCATGCATTTTTCATTTTTAACTACAGTTTATTACAAGAAACATTTTATAGATGTTTCCACATTTCTGTGGTACAATACACAAATAAGAGCCATCTCTACATACCCAAAGTCTGTGTAATAGAAAAATAAATATAGGAAAGCAATAGTTAAAGCCCCTTTTTTATGTATTTTGAGAACACTCTGAAATATGTTTCCTTTTCCTAGTTCAGAGAGGTTCTAATAAACTTTTCAAATCAGAAGAAACCTTTTCCTTTTTTACCAGTGCGAGCAAATCTGACTGAGTCTGTCAAGAAACTCAGAAACATACATGCCAGAATGCAGTGGCGTAGCACTAACGGGACTGGGTGGGGCGCAACGCTTCGGGTGGAGCAGTGGAGGGGGCATGGTGGGGCATTACGGGGTGGGGGCGGAAGGTGCTGCAGCAGGGCGCATTTCCCTCTTGCTTCACCTCTGCCAGAATGTGACTTCAGTATGCAAATTTCATGCTAGAACTAGCTGTTTTATACAGTATTTACTCCCAAATAATCCAAACTGTTCTTATTGGGAGAGGGGGACTCTGAACTTCACAGCCCTGGCACCGGCCTGGTGGAACACATTACCAGTATTTACTCCCAAATAATCCAAACTGTTCTTATTGGGAGAGGGGGACTCTGAACTTCACAGCCCTGGCACCGGCCTGGTGGAACACATTACCACCAGCTAATTCAGACCCTCGGGACAGCCGTCCCTTGGAGGGATTCATGGGCCTGCTATGCACTTCCCAAGTATTCCACCGAGACCTTTGGAGTCCAGCCGCCGATAATGCCCCGCCCCCCCCTGTTAGTAGGGTCCCCTAACATCATTGGGACCCCTCCTCATTTTGGAAGAGAATTGAGTATACTTGGGTCACCATGGAGGCCCTATTGTAGAATGTACCTGTTTTAAGATTTTTATGTTTTTTGTATGACTTTATGTTGTTCACCGCCCTGAGCCCTCCGGGGATAGGGCGGTATAGCAAGTTTAATAAATAATAATAATAATAATAATAACTACATGGTATAAAAATATGAATAGATATTTTTGTTAGCAAAATATGAGGCAATTATTAGTTCAGGAAAACTATAAAAATATGTGAACTCATCATTTATTGGTATTAAAAAGTATCATGTTCCATGATGGGTCTTGGATAAATGCATCAGATTTCCAGGATCTATGTATATTTTACTTGAAGTTAATAGTATACTTTTGAATTTTGCTATCTTTTGCCACAGACATTTTAAATGCCTAAAAGTGTTACTTATTTTTGTATCCTCTTTCTTGAAGGAGCTCAAAGTTAAATAAAGGCTTTCGCCCTCCTCCATTTTACCCTTATAACAGCCCTCTGAGGTAGGTTAGATTGAAAGAGAATAACTGCACCAAGGGGAAGGGCCCGGAGGGATTTTAAACTTTTTCTCCTTTCCGCACTACTCGAAACCCCCATGGAGGCGGTGCAGTGCCGCTGTCAGAGTGCCCCCATCTGAATTGTGCTCCTTGTATGACAATTTGATCACTGTGCCCCCTGACTCTCAATCTCTTTTCTTTTCAGACCTGCCATTTATTGTTCTCTTCTGTACTAATCATCTATGATGTGTAAGATAGTGCTCATGTGTCGTGTTCAGCTTACACACACATGAGCTGTATACAGAAAAACCAATCATGTATAGAATCCAGGAGTGGAATTAGTATGTGTGTCATCCTGATATACTTTCATGCCTTAATTAATCACACCATTAGTCATCTGCACTCAAATGAAGAAGTGATGATTTGAGAGAGTCACAAATTTTTCCTCTCACCACTATCCCACTACAGTTTTCTGCCATCCTGGCTACTATCATGTTTTGCAATATATGCATTAGGATGCCCTGTGTCACGTGTACTCTGTGTACATTTTTGGCATGTGGCAATAATACTGGCCCATTCCACACAACACAAATAAAAAGTCTTGCAAATGTTTTTAAAAGAACAGTTTGGGCCTTTTTTTGTCCACATAGTACGGGGGGGAGTGTTTCAGAGAAAATGATACTTTTGTCCCCTCCCCCTTCCCCAGTTCTCACTTTCGGTTTCTGAGCAGCTTGCGCTAGCCATTTCTGCCACTTCAGGATTCTCCATGCCACCTGCCATTTGCAGAATGTTCCCACAGATATTTCCTCTGCTTGCATCTCATCTGTCCACCATTTCCATGTGTAAAGTACATGAATAAAGTTAGTTTTGACATTGCTGATTCCATGCACGTGTCATTTTTCCTTCTTTTTTTCAATGAGAGAGCTTCGAAGCTATGAAGACTTGATTGTGAATTGGTTGTGAATTCTTATATTGAGAAATGGTGGGTGGATGAGCTGCAAGCAGAGGAAACGTCCATTGGAACCTTGTGCAAATGGTGGGTGGCTTTCGTAATCCCTGAAGTGGCATGAAAAGCCTCAGAGTGTAATAGCCTAACTCAAAAACTCAAGGAATAGAGAGCTGTAGCAAATCAGGTGGGAAAATAAAAGGTTTCCTGTTCTCTGCACAACAAGCAGGAAACATTTTCAAAATGACTTCAGGAAAAAAGTTGCTAGTTTAGTGTTTTCAGAAAAGTCCTTTTTGAGCAAAAGTCAAATGTCTTCCAAATGTTGGGGGGGGGCTCTATGGAATTCCACCCCGAAATGCTTTTTTAAATATCTTGAAGGCATTTTATTTGTGTTGTGTGGAATGGTCCATTGATGTATCACTGGAAATGTCTGCAAGGTGTGGACTCCAAGAAAAATAAATTCAGATTTCTGGAGTCCAGTGCTGTCTAGAAAAATACAGCTAAGTATTCAATAGGATTCTGTTTTGTGATATTAGTGTTACAATACAGTATGGAAATAATATAATGCTAAAGATTGTATATATCATGAGTCTCTGTCATATTAACTATTAATAATTATGAGCATGTCCATTCAGGCATCTTTAAAAAACTACAAAAACTCTTTGGTGTCTTCACTGAGCAAACGCTGGGGAATCTTACCAAAATCCCAGGCTCAATCTTCCATCAATCCCTGGACTTCAGAATCATGGAAGTGCAGTTTCAATGTACCTCAGAGAGATTTCCTTTGTATGTAATGCAAGCTACACAATTATTTTTCTTCAGGTTAAGCTTCTTTGCCAAGATCTCTAGGAATTAAATCTCTCAATGGAAAGGGAACAAGAGCCAGTGTGGTGTAGTCCTTCGAATTTGGTGCTGCAATGTGAGAGTTGGTTTCAAATCCTCACTTTTCGCTGCAGCTCACTGGATGGCCATGGAAATCCTGCCATTGCACACCCTGCAGCTGTTGAACTATATTTCAAACCATGGATAGCGTGTTGATGGGCAATTACTTTGTTAAATGCAGCTGTGATCAATAGAATATATTGGCTTTTAAAGGCACAGGGCACAGGCCATTGCAGAATAAAACCAATATAGCAGGTGTATAGAGCTTTCAGAAATGTGTTATGGGGGCAGTGATCCTTGATATTCAAACAGGAGATTGCCAGTGATTTACCTGTGAAATTTTGGGATGTATGCCTTGTGTGTGCCTGTTTTTCACGCTTAGGTCTCATCTTCCTGAGGGGACAAATTTCACAGAATGGTACCAATATCCTGTAAACTCATTTCTATGCTGAACACTCCACTTGGTAAAAAGGTTACCATTCTCTGTTGGAAAGACAAAACCTAGACTTTGGAATTAGAGCCAAAAGGAGTGTTAGTGTTCAGTTGGAGGTAGCAAGTTAATATTGGATCCTCAGTGGGATATTTGCACTTTTTTTAGTGTTAGTAATTACAGTAGTAGTTGCACTTGCAAAGTTAGAGCAGAGACTCAGCAGAACTATAAGCAGGGCTATTAGCAGAATTTATTGACAGCTAAAAACAGTATCATATATGGCAAGAATTGTATTAATAGACAATGAAATACAAGTCTGCAGGGGCCTTCTTAGTTCAAATGATCCTGGAGCTAGCTACGCTGTGCTTACAGAATGAATGGGAATGAAGTATAATGTCATAGACAATTCTCAGTGTTCACTTGTATTTGGCGCAGATAAAAATATGATACAGAATACTCCCTGAAGCAGATTTATGCAGGAAAGCTAACTTCTGTTTTGTTTAATCTAGAATGCATTCCATCCTTTAACTTATTTGTAGCATATTTTATTGTTTCAATTTTTGAAGTATAAATTGAAATAAGGTGATAATTTCCAAACTTCTTTGCCACTAATACTTGTATGAGCCTCTATAACTCTTTTTAACATATTACCTCTTTAGTTGGTTGAAATATTTTATATAGGTTCCCAACTGGTCAGTATCTCCAGATATACCTGATAACTTTTCCATACTGTTATAGCATCTATGTATACTAGAAAACAGATCAGTTTAACATTGCCTTGACAGATCTCTTGTTCTTGGGCTATATTCTTCTTTAGGGGGTTAGCAATGACAAATAAAGATTTAAATTTAATTAACATTAACCAACAAGTTAAAACTATTCTTTCTCCAGTAGGTTTTTTGCACCTGCTTGATAGATAGTGTATCTCTCCATGGCATTAGAAAAAAGAAACAGTAAATAAGAAATCTCTTTTTTGTACCCGAGTGCTTCACTTCTGTTTTTGCTCTCTTTAATATCCACAGTAACTACATTTTTTAATTAGACTTGTTTATCTAGGAGTGGCCACTTATTTAGCAGTGGCCACTTTTAAAGTATTTAGAAGAATCTGAACACATCTGTACCAAAGATTATCAATTATCAATTATCTGAATGCTGAACTGTAAACATTAGAGTAATCATATACAAATCATTTAGCTCTGGATAGCTGATAGTAGTTACAAGTATATGGTTTTTTCTGAAACTTCTGTGTATGTCTCCTTATGATAAATAATGCACATGTAAATTCAAGATGGAAGGCCAGAATTGACACTAACAGCACTACATTTCATGCACTATTAATTTCCATGTGATTTTTATAGTTTGGTAAATACCCCATCTCTTTAAAGCCACATGACAGTATCCTTATGACAGTGATCAGTTCAGTGCTCCTGGGAAAGGCACAAACAGGTCTTAAATGCAATAGCTCTCTCGCCTTGTTTGCCCCAGAGGTTGGTATTCATATGATCCAAACCAGGAAGCTCCACTTAGCTTATCATGGTTTACAACTTCCATGAAACTCGGATGCCCTGTTAAAGTTACCAAAAGTAGTATCTATCAGCACATCTTGTACCAAATTTTATTTTATGAATATTTTCTTTTGTGTGATTTTCCTACTGGTCAGCTTTATTGGATAACTTTGAGTGTTACAAGGCAGAAAAAAAATATCTCTGCACATTTTTCCTCACCACGTATAACTTTATAAACCTCTTCATGTCTCCCTTTTGTCAGTGTGTTTCTAAATTTAAAAGTCACAAATGTTTTCATCTTTCCTTGTATGTAAGATACTCCACCCCTTGATCATTTTGGCTGACCTTTTCTATACCTTTTCTATTACTGTAATATCCTTTTTGAGATGGAGAAACTATAATGGAATAGAAACATAGTTCACACAATAGATGTGTAAAAAAGCATTATTATAAATTCTGGGGTCATAGAAAGGTGAAACCGAAGCGCAGCAAAAAAATCACTGAATAAATTAAATTTTACCGGTCCTGATAAAGATCCTTGGGAAATCCCACTTCCTTTGTGAAAACTGTCAGTTTACATCTGCTTTTTGTTCCTAGTTACCAGTTGCTTTGTTCCCCTACTTGCACTGAACACAACTGGAATTACATGAAAGTTTCTGTTCACAGTTTGTCCAAGTCTAGTTTAGCCAGGAACCATTTTCTGCTTTCCGGTGGAATTTTGAGAAGCGATTGAGTGTGCCAAAACAAGTGAAAAAGCTGTGAACAAGTGGAAAGGAAAACAAAGCTGCCTTGGTTCTGCCCATATTAGCATCATTGAAATTGCTCAGGAAGGAACATGGTGTCCTTTTATTGTTCAAACCCACCAAACTGCACAAATTTACCATTTAGATCCATTTTGGGGGAAGGAGGTGCAACCTTCTTTTTATAATCATGTGAAGAAAAAGTGGCACAGCCTATAATGATGCTGTAATCACACAGTCAATCTGGAGGGAGAGCTGTGCCATTCCAAATAAAGATCAGTGCTTCTTTGAATACAACATATTTATGAAAACAACCCTGGTATGTTGTCTGAGTTCTTTTTCAGGATAATTAATTTTTTATGTTTTCACATCTAAGCAGAGATTTTTCTTTGTTCTGCATATTTAGTATTTCTACAAGGAACTACAGGTATGCTTTTCAGAGGCAGAAATGCCCACATTGGAATACATATGCTCCAAACGAAAGCTGGCAGATTAAGAAGTTATGCTTATGTTTGCAACCAAGAATTTGCTGTCGTAGTTCTTGAAATAAAAAGAACACTTGAGTGCTAGAATTCTGGGCTTTGCTTCCCATCAGTGTCACTGGTTGACCTGAGGATGAGCAAATTGCAGTGCTTTTTTATATTTAGCATCTCGCTCTCCTGCTCTTATTCTCACTTTCTCCTTCTCTGTATTGTGAGAATCTTGATACCTGGTTGTGATGCTTGATTCATCAGTGTGTTCAGGGCACTGAAAGTTCTGAGATGAAAGACAGAGCATGTAGGACAATTGTTCCATTTTGCATCTTCACTTGATGCCTCTTGAAAATGATGAGTCACTCAGGCATAGTTACTTAGGCGTGCAGTTTGACATTACATTAATCCCATTATTCCATTTGTTGCCAATGTGCTTGTGTGGTTCCCTTTGCCTTTTCTTTTGTGCTGTGATATTGCTGAAGACCCATTAACCTAGAAAATTAAAAAAGACACAGCTTATTAAAAACTGTTATTCAAAGATTAACAATGTTCCATCAAAGCATTCTTTTACCATGTAAAGACATTGGCAATAGAATAAATTTAAATGGCTTTTCATTACATGCAAGTGCAAGCCTCAAGAGCACAGGCAATTTGGAACTGAAAATTGAAAACTTGCTGCGGTGGTAATTACATTTAAAGACAATGGATGCAGTGGATATGTTGTGGTACTTACTTGGATTATGCAGAGTTCCCTGCCAGATCATTATGCCCTTGCTGAAAATGTGTTTCTCAAAGATAATGTTTGGTAATGATTACCACAGATTTTGGCAAATTGATTCAATTTCAGATGTTTAGTTACATATACCAAGTATGCTTCCTTCTGTGGAAATTGATCTAGTATACACTCATGATTAATGTCAGCAGGCCAAGTAGTTTACCAACTTGGATTATTAGTATCTTCATTGGAAGAATTTTAAAAATCATCCATTTTATTATGTTTCCAGGTAGTATAGAAATGGAAGGAAGTTTAAGGTGGACTAGTTTGCTCCTGATAAATACTGTGAACTTGAAAATATATGGAGGTTGCCAACCTCCAGGTTTATATAATTTCCAGATGACTGAAATCGGTTCCTGTGGAGAAAATAGCTGCTTTTTAGGGTTGTGTTTGTGGCACTGCAGTCCCTCTTCTCCCCAAACCCAGCTGTCTCCAGGGTCCAGACCCATATTTCCTTGGATTTTCCAACCTGGAGCTGGCAACATTAACAGCAGGTATCATGGTTTCGGAGATAAGGCTTACAGGATCAGTGGAAGCTTTCAAAGAGTAATTGTGCCCAGTGGTGGGATCCAAAAATTTTAATAACAGGTTCCAATGGTGGTGGGATTCAAACAGTGGTGCTGCACACACACACCTCCAGTCCCTAGAGGTTGCTTTAGTAACCCCTTCTCGGCACTTAGAAAAAATTAGTAACCACTTCTAGAGAAGTGGTGAGAACTGCTTGGATCCCATCTCTGCTTGTGCCGCTTCAGAAGTGCTACAAGTAGCCAAATACCAAAGCAGGCCTGATGACAGACCCTTGCTTTTGATGCTTTTTAGAGGACAGAGACAGCATATCTGAGTGACCTCTGGAATTACTCCTTGCAGTTTAAAAAAACAGTTTGGGGGAATGTAGTGGCCCAGTTGAGACTGAGACTACTGTACACAGGGAGGTTTTGAACCCCTCCCCCAGCTGCCATTTTCCTGGCCTGGAAACCATCCAATATGGAAAAGCAAAATTTAAGTGTACCTGTTACTTTAGTACATTGCAGCAAATAGAGCCTCTCCAGAGCTGTTGTAGATCAGCAACGTGACAGAAGAGAAGGACCCCACACTCACCCTTTGGACTTGTCTCTAAACTTGAATTTGTTTCCCATGTGCCTGAAAATTGTTTGAATAATAATTGCTGGAAGGTTCAAACAGAGAACTCTCAGCACATCCTGACAGGGGTCTGATTAGATGGGCTTGGAAGCAGGAATAGGTGTTAAACCTCTTCTAAAATTCTTGGGTTTTCCTTTATTTTTGTGCTTTGGTGAAGCTTGACACACAAAGAACATCTGAGATAGGCTTCTGAACAAAGAAGCTTGATCACTTTTCTGCTACTATATCATCTAGGCCGATTTTTCATGGTACGAAAGTGCCCTGTTGTTAGAATGGAGAATAGTCCGGTGTAGCTGGGAGTTTTTCACCGCTCCCAATGCTGCAGCATGTCTGCCACGTTGTTGCCCTTGCTCCACCCCGCAGCATTGGCTTTGCTCCATGAATTTCCAAAACCACCAAAGTTGAGGTTCTTTTGAAATGCTCTTTTGTTGCTCCGGTGGCTTCTGCTGCCGTGCAAAACTCCTCAGCTGTGGAACCGGGGCCATTTTTCCTGTCTCGCCGCTCTAGCCCACCCCACCAATGGACAGGCATTCAGAATCACTGCCCTCTCCCCCTTGCAGTGGAAAAAAACACTGAGGGAGAAAACTTGGCCTCATTCCGTATGGGCCAAAAACAGCGGTGTGGAAACAGTGTGAAAACGGTGTAAAAGGGTTTAAAATGGTGTAAAAGGGTTGATACCATTTTCACACCACTGTTTTTGGCCCATGTGGAACCAGCCTTGGTTTTTAGACAGGTTCCACGAATGGGAGGACATTGATTCTCTCACACACGCAAGAATTTTAGATTTTTGACAGAGGGGGCATGGAGGATGGCGATTCCCTCGCATACGCAACGATTTTAGATAGGGGGGCGAGGGTGCCAATTCTCAGCACCTGTTTTGTGTTCAGAGTCATTTAAAACTAAAATAGTGAAAGCGAGTCGGGGGGAATGGGGGAGATTCAGCCAATCAGAACGCGGGAAACAGAGGTTGTCCACGCATGCGTGGAAAACATTGTGGAAAAGATCATGGTGCAAATGGAGAAGCACTGGGCTCATGAAGAAATAATTGGGACATAACACACTGGTCCTACCTTGAATCCCAGGAAAAACTGGAGAGCAGTAAAGAGTCAAAAGAAGGCAAAAAGTGCCATGGCAGGTATTCTCCCGGATCGATCATGGGGCATTTTGACTGTGAAAAATTGGCCTTAGTCTGTCAGTTTTGAGTGTGTGTGTTCCTAAAAATGGGTGATCCGTAGGGATTATGCTGGTGTACTGTCCATCCCACTGCTCAATCATCTCTTGGCTCTAATCTGGAGAACTGAGTTTGATTCTCAGGATGTAGACAAGATCCTTGGACAGGTAAAATGGATCACCTGTGTTCCCAACCCTTGCCCTTCTTGGATGATCAAAGTTACCAGAAAGGAATTAGCTGAGTGGGTAAGGAGAGTGGTAAATGCTTCCTTGAGGCTTGGGGATGTGCTACACATGCTCAAAGAGGCAGCAAAGACTTATTTTGGAAAACAATCACCCCTGAGTCCTACTATGTTAGAAAATTTCCTTCCACTCTTGGGCAAGGTACCAGAGTAGGTTGTTGCCTGTCAACCCCAGGGTTCTTGGAAGACCTTGATTTTTCTGGACCTATTTCAAAATGGCTTCTGGACAGGATTTGAAACAGAGACTACTTTGGTCACCTTAGCTGATAACCTTGAAAACTGTACAGAGGGAATGTGACCCAGCTAGGTCTGTGGCCTTTGATAGTATCCACCAGTATCCTACTGGGCTGCCTCACAGCACTGGGATAATGGGGTACTGTATTATGATGGTTCTAGTTTTATCTGTGGAAGGGCTGGTTTCTGATAATAGTGTTGGGGGATTTATGTTTGATCTTAAACCATGTGCTACTTGATATCTATGTGAAGCAACTGGAAGAGGTCATCAAGAGGTATGGGCTGTGATGCCACCAAAATATGGATGATACCCAGTTCGAGCTTTCTTTTCCACAGAATTCTACAGAGGATATTGTTAATGCTCTGAACTGGTGCTTCGAGTCAGTGGTGGGCTGAGTGAGAGGGAACACACTAAAACTTAATCCTGACAAGATAGAGGTTCTCTTGAAAGGTAGGCTAGAGGTTCTCTAGAAAGGTAGGCTAGGGACTTCAGATATCCCCTGTCTTGAAGTGGGTTATATTCACCTCGAAAAATCAAGTTTGCAGTTTGGGAATTTTGTTTGCCACAGCAGACACGTTAAAAAACCAGGTGGCTGATTTAGCTTGGAAAGTGTTCACCCACCTCCAGCTCATGCATCATGTGAGTACCAGATCGCCTTCAAAGTTTTGGGACTAACCTTTAAGGCCATTAGTGGTCTTGGACCTTCATATCTGCGTCACCACCTCTCCCCATATCGCCCTCGGAGGCCCCTCTAGTCTGCAGAGGGGAATTTGTTAGTGTTCCTGGGCCCCAGGACTATTTGGCTGGCTTTGACAGAAAATAATTCTTTATTTTACAGAAAATAATATCCCAGTTTAGTGGAACACTCTCCTTAGTGAAATCCGGGCCCTGCAGCTTCAGCTTGGCAGGGCCTGCAAAACTGAGCTGTTTTGCTGGGCCTTCTCTGTCGAGCCAGCTGGACATTCCCTTTGTTTCTAAATCATCTCTGGTCCTCGTTTGATATGGCGCATGCATCTGTTTCTTTGTGCTCCCATGTTAGGGTTTTTACACCATCTGTTTGTATCTGGTTTTTAAACTTATGTAATTTTGATGTTTTAAGTGTTTTATATATTTATGATATTTATTGTATTTATTATGTATGTTTTACTGTGATATGCCTTGATTCCTTGGAGAGATGTATGGCAGGGTATAAATGCAATAAATAAATAAATAAATTGCATCCATTTCTGGGTCAGTCAGATATAGCCACAGTGATTCATACCATAGCTACATGTATATTGGCCTATTACTTTCTTTGGGCTGCACTTGAAGCTGCTGCTAGTGCAGAATGCTGCAGCTTAACTGCTGGTAAGGACCATCTAGCAGGAGCATATGTACCCAATACTACAGCAACTATATTGACTACTGGTCCACTGCCCTGACCTGGATAGCCCAGGCTAGCCGGATCTCATCAGATCTCAGAAGCCTAAGCAGGATCAACCCTGGAAAGTACTGGGACGGGAGACATCCAAGGAACACTGGGATCATGTCACAGAGGCAGGCTGTAAGGTCCTGCAGGGCCCTAGGGTCAGCTGACAGAGGGTTCGATCAGGCTAGAGCCAGGGCCAAGAAAGCCCTTACTCTAGCCAAGGCCAACCAGATGTGTTCCTTTATGGCAGTGGTTCTCAACCTGGGGGTCGGAACCACTTTGGAGGTCAAACGACCCTTTCACAGGGGTCGCCTAAGACTCTCTGCATCAGTTCTCCATCTGTAAAATGGATAAATGTTAGGGTTGGGGGTCGCCACAACATGAGGAACTGTATTAAAGGGTCATGGCATTAGGAAGGTTGAGAACCACTGCTTTATGGGATACTTTGTACTTTTTTTTTTACAGAAGTAAACTTAAGTGGCAAGTGGGCTAAACTTTGAGAACATTGTTTGCTATTGTACAGGTGACAATATCCTAGGATGAAAAAGTTTTATCTCTGCTTTCAGCTAAACAAGTACACCTTTGGTGGCAAAACCACTTCTGCTATCTAGCACAAGCAAATCTGAAGTTTTAACTATATTTGCCATCTTTACTTGTTTATCTTCTTTTATAATTTGATTAAGAATTTGTTTGATATTTGATACACAATGAATAAAAACCTTCAGTCAATGAACGTAAGTTGAAATTATTCCTTTGCTTTCCCTTTTTATATCCCATTCACATTAGGATTTAGAAAAGGGAGCTTTTAAGGTGTGTAATTACTTCTTTGCTCTTACTATGTTTGATCCATAAATAGCAATCATGGAATTTAAAAAAAGGAACTAGATGAATGCAAGATTTCAGATGCTCCTGGGAGTAAATTTATAACTTTAAAAAGCACAATCTCACTCTTATACTGCATTGAAAATAGTGTGCTTGCGCTACTGTACAAAAAAAATAAGTGTGAGAGCAAATTTAGTCTTATAAATGAAGTTTTTCTTTGATATCTGAAACTGCCACCAGTTTCATATAAATGATACTCCTAAAATTTTCTACATTCTAATAAAAATCTTATCTCCTTATTGTTGGTTCTTGTCTTCCAGGACCTTGGGCAATCAGAAACAACAGCATAGATAGTGGAGAGGCAGAGGTTGGACGGAGGGTCACGCAGGAAGTACCACAAGGAGTATTCTGGCGGTCACAAATCCATATCACGCAACCACAATTTCTGAAATTCAATATTTCCTTAGGGAAGGATGCTCTTTTTGCAGTCTATATAAGAAAAGGACTTCCACCTTCACATGTCCAGGTACTCTATGACAATGCTTCAAAGAAAAAAATAAGCCTATTTATGATTATTTAATTTTGATAGAAATGTTATCTGAAACTTCTTATTTTTTCAGAAGGATTCTCTTTATTTTCTTATCTCTGTTTCATTTCATTAGCCATCACCTGCAAGTGAGGCTCCTCCCATTTTTGCCAGGCCTACTGCCTTCTGCCATCCTGACTGGAGTAGGGTGAAGGTGTGGTTCAGACACTGTGTCCCTCTTCCTTCCCTGGACTGGCTTACTCTAGTTCTTACTGTAGCATTCTCTCACTCTCTCTGTGCTCCAGTTCATGCATTCAGTCCTTCATTCCTCCCCATCTGAGCCTCCCTTTTATTTGACCCCTAGGATCATCATTCCTAGGCCTTGGCCCAGTGTGTCCCTGGTGCTACCCCCACGAGATGATTAAAGGAGTCCAGTTCTAACTTCCCATGACTGTTCCTTCTTCTGCCCCCTTAGATGCCACCCTGGGCTTTGGGTAGTGCTCTCCCCCTCCCTTTCTGGCCTTCCCTCTGGCTCCCAACCAGGCCTCTTCCTGGCCAGTATAGCCTGCAGTGAGCTGTCACCAGGTGATGATCTCAATACCAGCCCTGCTAGATGTCCCATGTCTTGCTCCTGGAGGCTGCTGTCTCCTTCTGCTTCCTCAAGGCCACAGTTGCTTCCAAGCCATCCAACCCAGTTTTGCAGGTGCCTGGGAGGCTTTCTTTTGTATGGTAGGAGTTGAGTCAGCCTTGTGCCAGGCCCCAGTGCCAGACAGATGTCAAGGTCTCTCTCTGTGTATTGTTAGATTTCACCCAGAAAAGGAAGTAGAGAAAAGGATTTGTGGGTTGATGTTTTATAGAAGTTATGTGTCTCCAGCAGCATTTTGTTCAACATGAATAACAGTCTGTCAGGTACTGAAGATAGAGTTCACCACACCACTTATTCATTCTGGGTAACATTCTTATAGATTCAGTTGTTGTTTATTTTTTGTATGTTCTGATGTTCTTAGTTTGAAGATAGAATTACCAAACAGAAATTCAGTTCAATCCTCTTAGCATGTTGCAAATACCAAATTCCTCCTATATCCTGGGATTTTACTTTATTGTTATCTTGAATAAGTTTTTAAACCCATAAATCTTGGCTTGAGCTTCCTCTTGCGTGTGGCTTTTTCCCTGCAGGTTCTCACAGTCCCAGCACTTTCCAGACAAAAGCTTCAATCATTCTTTTATCCTGACTTAAGTCTATAATAGTTACATATACATTTAAACAGAGATTACATTCTAGTGCTATGCACAGCTGTAAATGTCAGTGATCGGTGCCCCGTCTATCTATCTATCCAGTGCTAAATGTTATGTAGGAACAAATAAGTCAACCTTTCCCATGTCACAATGAAAGAAACAATATTTTTTCTCTGTCTCTCAGTAGATTAATAGAAATAATCTGAATTTGACATTCAGTGATATCTTAAAGCTAAAATTGGAAAGGCCTACCTCTCCACTGTTTGAAAATTTGGTCTGTGAAAAAAGTTAAAAACTTCACTTGACAGTTCATCACTGATTGGTGCTGATATGCCAAAGCAAGTAAAATCCTTTGTGGAAACAAGTCAATAATCAGAAAATTAGGTACATGGTTAACTTGAGACTGTGAAGACACAATTCCTTCTTGGGAACCCCTTTGAGACTGAAGCCTCTCTGTGTTACTGTTTAGCAAATATTCTAAATGCCTACTTGAGTCAGTCAAACTGCTGGAGCTGCATGTCTATTCAGAAGCAGCTGTATATAGTTCTGTGGTGTTTCAGAGGACAAGTGAGCTAAAAAAAGGCATTCAGTAAAGTCTTAAGCAACATTTGATTGTTCATCCTATAGTAGACATTCATGTAACAAGATATTTAATGTATATCTGTCATAAATCAGTGAGTTAAGGGATAATTTGCTGAGAAGAACTTACATTTCCAAATAACTGTTCGGTCAAGTTGTACATGCTTTCTAATCCAAATTTTACGCACATATTTTTCAATATGTACTATTACAGTTTCTTAGATGACTTTACTTGGGTTCATTTCATTCCTATTTAGTGCTATATTTGGGGGGGAAATTATGGTAGGGGTCAATAGTAGGAAGGAAAAGTCCACATTTGCTTTATAAAACATGTTGATATTTTAGTCTCAAACCAGTGAGTCTCTCTGTAATTCTAATACCATTGCAAGTTCCATCAGAGCAATCCTTTTTTGTTGCACTGTGTCATCCTACCTTTATTATTTACCAAGAACTGCTGAGACCCACCAACATCCCCCTTTGCCATATAGCACCTAGGGCTCAGCTGAACCCTTCCTCGCGCAAACAGCCCACCCCTCTATGTAGCCCCAGGCTGTGCAACTGGTAAGGGCTTGACTTGGGTGTATTCCCTTCAACAATAGATTTTACAAGCTTCAGTAGTGTTCTCCTATAGGGTAGGCAGAAGTGGTTTCTATGCAACCCTGTAGCAATAAAACCCAGGTTCAAGCTTTCAGGGATTTTTTGTATTTTCAGTGTTTTCTTTGGCCTGCAGAGGGCGCAGTTTTGGTGGGATAAAGTTACCCAAAATTTCAGGGATGTTTGAAAGACTCTCCTGGAGGCACACCCAGGTTTGGTGAGGTTTGGTTCTGGGAGTCCAAAGTTATGGACTCCCAAAGGGGGTCCCCCATTGTTTCCAATGGAGCTAATAGGAGATAAGGCTACACCTTTGAGGGTCGATAACTTTGGACCCCCTGAACCAAACTTCACCAAACCTGGGAGGTATCATCAGGAGAGCTCTGATACTGCTTCATAGGTTTTGTGAGAGGCAGGGGGTCCAAAGCTATGGACTTGCAGGCAGGGCCATCATCCATTAGAGCTTCTGCATGGAGCTACTCAGAAGATGGGGGCTAACCTTTAGGTCGATAACTTTGGACCCCTGAACTAAACTTCACCTCTCAAACTGATAGGATTATCAGATAGAGTCTTCTACTGATAACACTCCAGGTTTAGGTTTAATAGGGTCCAAAGCATGGACTCCCAAAGGGGGGGTGCTCCCCATCATCCATTGTTTCCAATGGGGAGCCACAGAAGATGGGGGGGCTATTAGAATCTTTAGGGTCCATAACTTTGGACCCCTAAACGAATCTTCATCAACCCCAAGTGGTATCAATAGGGAGAGAGTCTCCCAACATACCCTGAAAGTTTGGTGTTTCTAGCTTAACAATTGCACTCCTATTTATTTATTTATTTATTTTATTAGATTTTATACCGCCCCATCCCCGGAGGGCTCTGGTACAACATTTAAAACAGTATAATTAATAACATTTAAAAGCAGCGATCCAAGTGAATTATAAATTAAATTAAAATCCAAGATGTAAGGTGGCGGCCCAGCGTGCTTCAACACATAAAATCCCTCCCTCCTACCATGAAGGGAGGCATGGCTAGTCTAGTGATGGAATCGCGGGCCCAGGTGTTGAGGGCCACAGACGGAACACTATTAGCTGCTGGGGTCCCTCCGGCCCGGGCGGAACAGCTCTGGTCTTACAGGCCCCGCTGAACTCCTTAAGGTCCCGCAGGGCCCTGACAGCTGGAGGGAGAGCTGCTTCACAGGGCCGGGCTAGGCTGTGTGTCCTGGGTCTGGCTGCGGGAGGCCAGCCGCATCACCCCAAGGGCCAGGGATCACTAATAAGTTGGCCTCCAGACCTGAGAGGCCGCCTAGGGACATATGGGGTGATGCGTCTCGGCGATACTATTTTTGTCCCAGGTCGTGGAATGGCTCAAAGGTCAACACTAACACCTTTGAAGATGATCCGAATCCTTACTGGAAGCCAATGCAGCTGCGAGCACAGGCTGGATGTGTTCGAAGGGTGCTGCCTGTAAGCAGACGCTGCTGCATGGTGAACCAGTTTTAAATGATCAGACGCGAAGGGAAGCAATCTCGCCAAATGACAGTCTTTCCTAAATCCCCACCTTGATATGGATTTAAAGGGAGAATCTGAGGACCCCAGTTTAAACATTGAAAGTGATGCTGTTTCAGGGTGGGAGAGAATCAACCCCAAAATAGCATCACTTTGAAACAACGAAAGTGATGCTGTTTCCCCACCGGGGACCGGATACAACACCATGTGTCAGCCTTTCATAGCAGTAATTAAAATATTTTGAAAGCATTTTGAAAACGCTTAAAATTCTGTGGGCATGGCTTTATTGCTGTGTTCAGATTTGTGAGTTGGGGCATGTTCTATAATGTGATGGTGACTTTGAAACAACCTGGTGTAAAAAATCATTGCTTGGTCACAGTGGGGGAAGGTGGCTGCCCATGGGTGGCGCCAAACTCCAGTTTGCCTAGATATGCCACTGCCGTGAAGCTACAAGGGGGGGGTGTGCGTTGCATTGGGCATGCTTCGGGGCATCAAACCTGTGGTTTTGCCCAGGATCGCCTGTAGCATGACTGGGCTTGTGTGGAGTTTTCCTTCTCATCTCATTTTTTTCCAAAAGTTCTATTTATTTATTTTACAAATGTTTTCTTTAAAAACTAAAGACACAAGTTTTTATTGATTTTCAAGTAAACAACCCTGATTCTCATTTGCTGCCAACAAATAACCTACCAAAACGTGGAGAGAGTCAACCCTGGCTTCAAAGTTGTGTTAACGGAAGTGGTGGGAAGTCTCTCCCTTTTAGTGTGGGGAAATTAGCTGGAGCAGACTCTTGTCTTTTCAAAAGGCTGGGAAATCTTGATTATCTGTTATACAAGAGTCAGCTTCTGCAGAAAAACTTGCAGGATAGTGAATAAAGTTAACAATTTTTATTAAGGGATAAAATGGGGGTACACAAACACACAATAAAAACAGAACACACACACACAGTCCTAGGATATAGACAGTTGTGAGGAGACAGATCTGGAATAGATAAGGAATAAATGGGGAGGGCCAGTAAAAGTTATAGTCACCTGATCTTGAAGTGGAATGGTCTGATGAACAGAACTGAGCAATTCGTGCTTAGCTCTGGAAGAAACAGTGCTGTGGAACAGTATCACAGATAGAGAGTTGTCTAGATACTGAAAACTGGCTATTGGGGAAGTGGGCTTCTTATATGGAAAAATTGGTTATGCAGAGTGATCCTTGGTCCACCATAGGTCAGTCTGGCAACAGTTGGCCAACACTACACCTGTCTCCTCAGTTAGGAACTTATCAGTCTATACTAAGCAGATCTATCTGTGTCACAGAAGGCGCTTTCGCACATGCGGAATAATGCAATTTCAATCCACTTTCAGTGCACTTTAACAATAATTTGCAAGTGGATTTTGCTATTTCACACAGTAAAATCCAGCGGCAAAGTGCATTGAAAGTGGATTGAAAGTGCATTATTCTGCATGTGTGAAAGTGCCCAGAGAGAAACATATCTTACCATGACATGCCTCTGAAAATGCCAGTCATAGATACAGGTGAAAGGTTAGGAGTGAACTACCAGACCACAACCACACAGCCTGGAAAACCCACAACAGCCAGTTTATTTAAATAAGTTTCAGTTCCCTGATATTGTATGAAACAGATAAAAAAGGATTCTTTGGCTGTTTCCGCACAAGCGTGGAAACCCAGCTCCACTGGCATGAATTGTGCCGATGGAGGCTCTGGGACCATTCACACCCTATCATGCAAGCGGCCCCAACTTTCCCCCCAACGGCCCCGACTTTCCCTCTCGGTTGGCCCCCTCCACTCACCTTCCTGTCCAGCATCGCTCTGGAGGGCTGCAGGGACTCGCCCATGCTGCCCTCCGACCTCCAGGAAGCAGGAGAAGGGTTGCACCGGTGCCATTACCACCAGCACCATGCTGGCATTGACACTGGTGCAGAGAAACTTATCTCTGCGGCGGGGCACTGTGGCACAGAAACCAGGAAGTGATCTTTCACGCTGTTGTGCCCATGCAGCAAGTGGCTGTGCCAGTGTGTGGGGGGGTGGGGGGCATTCCCAGGAGCAGAACTTTCAGCCCAGGAATGCACCCTATGCCATCAGCTGACCTACGCCACTAAAAGTGCCAAAAGTCAGATTTCCCTATGGGATTTTTCAGGTGACATGGGGGGGTTCTGGTTTTCCTTCATCCTGTGCCACCTGAAACATAATTGGAAGCGGTGTGAGTACACTGCAATGACACTGTCCCTGGCTGCTGCCCTCCTTTGTATTGGGCTGCCTTCTCTCACAAAATGTAAAAGTTTGTTGTGGCAAAATCTTACAAATAACTAGTATGATTTGGTGGCAAATTCATGATATTCATTTGACTTTGAAGAACTGAATCGCCCTCTGAAACAAAGATGACTAATTGTGTTCATTTTTATGGTATTTAATATACATTCTATTTGAGTGAAACATTGTACTGTAAACTTCAAGTTTCTCTTACTAGTTATTTGTAAGATGGCATTTCTGAATATGTTTGAACTATGAGTCTACATCATGCAAGCTGTCCTCTTCATTTGTCTGGTTGGGCTGAAAAGCTATTGTGTACTGTGCACTTCTACAATACTAATTAATAATGTAATGCATTAATTCTGTTCTTGCCGGTTACTTTAGTCATCCAGCAACTACAACCTGTCATATAATGGCAGCATCAAAAGTTGCCCTTTCTTTGCCTGCAGACTTTGACAGGCCAGCTCTTTGTGGGATCTGGTTTTGTCCCTTCCAACTTTATTTCTTAACATGAATACTCTTTCTTGTGCCCCTGCCACCTTCTACTCACTTATGACAACTGAAGTGACAGAAAATATGTTAAAATGTGAACTACAATGAGGAATTTACATTCTCCATTCTGCACTAAATGTCCTGCATGTTGTTCAGGTCAATAACTTTAATTTGGAAGTTAACAAACTCTGAAAAAATGTAAATATGGATTTTATGTAGTATATATTATACTGAGACATATATATATATCATTTTATATTTTATTAAAATTCTATAGGTCCACAAAACTTTTCTTTTCCAAACTGACCATAACCCTTTAATAAACTTGCAAACGTTTCTTTGCACATAGAGAAGCACACATGGAAAGGTTCCAACCTTGGAACTGAAGAGGTGTTTCCTTTACAAGTAGGCCAAAATTTGTATTTTTAAATATTTTATTATTTATTTATTATTGTTTTATTATTATTTCATTGGATTTATAGCTCGCCCTTTCCTGTTCAAAGATGGGAACAGGGCAGCTAATGATGTCTCTAATTATTGATCCATTCCTATCCAAGCAATGTAAACAAGCCAGAAAATATAGAAATGAAAGTCAACTGGTGGGCCACTGCGAGTAGCAGAGAGCTGGACTAGATGGACTTTGGTCTGATCCAGCTGGCTTGTTCTTATATTCTTATGTTCTAACTAATTTTTTCCAGCATTGAAGGAAATAACTTTTTGAGTTTGAGATGTTGATAAGGGTCAACTTCTCAACATATTCAGAATCTGTGGTCAGACTCTGCATCGTTTTTTTTCCTGATTAGCAGAAATGCAGTCTTAGTCTTCCATTATATCCTCCACATCTCACACTTCTATCCATCTATCTACGGCTTTAAGGAGAATGTGACATTTCCTGCTAGAACATTTTGTGAAAACAATTCATTATAAAAGTGCATTATATCAGAAGATCAATAGAGCAGAAAAATGCAAAGTAATTAGCCAGCTGGCCAGGTGGTGAAGCAGATCACACCTAGGATTTCCCTTTTATAGCTGATTTTCCTTAACAATAAAGGCAAAGCACCTTTTGATTGAATTCATTAGGTGAAGTTCATGCAGCACCTCAAGTAGTAAAAAAATCTCCTTGCTTGGTGTCTTATAGATGGTCCCTGTAAGGGAGCTCTAAACAATGCTTTGAATCCAGAAATGCACAGTCTGAAACATAAATAGATGTATGGCCCAATCCAGCAGGGGGGAGCCAAAACAGCTTTGGGGAGCAGTGCATCCTTATTCCAACATGTTTGCTCCTTCCACTGATGTAAAGCCCCCCCCCCCCCCCCGGTGCTGGGAGAATACACGCTAGCGTCTGGCCACCTCTCAGCTCTGCAGCTGCGAAATCCAAAAGTCGGGGCTGCTATAGAGCAATACTGGCTTCAGATCAGATACCAGTGCAAGGGAGGCAATTCTGGTAGCAGAGCTGACGTTAATTGACTTCCACTCGGGCTTCAGGGTTGGGAATTGTGGGATACCATGTGGTTTGTGATTGTGTAACATTCCACTGATTATGGGGGGCATTCCTATGCTGGGACAGCTTAGAGAATGGACTAGGGTTGGCACCTGTGGGGTACTATGTGGTTTGTGATTGTGTAACATTCCACTGATTATGAGGGGCATTCCTATACTGGGGCAGCTTAGAGAATGGACTAACTCCTGCTACAGTCTTTGATCAACCCCTTTTCTACCAGGGTGTGTGCTGATATTGCCAAGCCAGTGCCGAGCTGGGGGACAGAACCACCAAGGCACTCCACAGGCATATCTCAAGGCAGCTCCAGTTGGCTCCTTGTGCAGTATCATTCCCTCCACCATGACTGCACTATAAAGGACAAATTAAAAGAAAGGAGCATTGTTTCCAAGTCTTAAGAGCCAGGGGCGAAGTGAGGGGGAACTGTGCCCAGAGCATGTGTGCGTCCTCGCCCCTGCCACGCCCTTGCCATGCCCCTGCAGGGCACGCACCCAGTGCATTGCACATACCCCTATCCCCTTGGCACTACGCCACTGCTAAGAGCTGTTCTACCAATGTTATTTCAGGGATATAACATAGGAAAATTATGGCATTATTTTCATAAGCAAAAACTGCTCTGAAACCTGAAATTCCTTCTCATGGGAGAGCAACTAAAATTTCTCCTTGTATGCTTTTGCTCCCTCTACTGTTGGACTTCTTGCTATCGAGACCTCTCATGTTAGCAGTTAAAGCTATCCATTTTCCCACCAAGATTACACATGTATCCATGTGTTAAGTGCTGTCAAGTTGTTTCCAGTTCATGGCGACCCTATGAATCAATGTCCTCTAAAACATCCTGTCATTAACAGCCTTGCTCAGCCCTTGCAGACTGAGGACTGTGGTTTCCTTTATAGTGTCGATTCATCTCCTAGTTGGTCTTCCTCTTTTCCTGTTGCATCCAACTTTTACTAGCATTATTGTCTTTTCCAATGACTCCCGTCTTCTCATAGTACAATCAAAGGCCCTTTCCGCACAGGCGATATACAGCGGCCCAGGGATGGCAAAAAAGCCATCCCCGGGCTGCTGTTCACACAGGAGGCGCTGCTGCATCGCAGCAGCGTCGTCCTAGGCACCCGAAAGCAGCGTGAAGCCGCCACTTTTAACCTTGCAAAACAAACGAGGTTTTGCAAAGCATCGTCTTCTCATCGGCGCGGTGCGAACTGCAGCACTGGGAAGATGCTGCTTCCCCCGTCGCCTCCACTCACCGTCATGTCCAGCATCGCCCTGGAGGGCTGCAGGGACCCGCCCATGCTGCCCTCCGACCCCTGGAGGTCAGAGAGCAGCAAGGGCAGGTCCCTGAAGCCCTTCATGGCGACGCTGGACATGATAGTGAGTGGAGGGGGCTGACCGAGAGGCGGCTCTGTGTGGAGCCGCCTCTCTGGCTTGGGGGGGAAAGTGGGGGCCGCTCGCATGCTAGCGTGCAAACGGTCCCTGAACCTTCACCAGCATAAATTATGCCAGTGGAGACTCGTTTCCACCTGTGTGCAGAAAGGGCAGCCGTGGCTCGCACACAGTGCGTCGTTGCCGGCCAGGAGGGCCCCCAGGCGAAAGCCATGGCATTGCCCTTACAAGGGCAATGACGTAGCTTCTGAGCTCAGCCCACGCATGCACGGGAGCTGAGCTCCAAAGGAACGCGGTCCCGCGAGAGCCGCGGTTTAGTCATTTTAGCTTCTAGGGAGCATTCAGGCTATCGCTCAGCTGGTATGCCTCACTACAATCTTGCCCTTTGCAGTCAATTCCTCCAGCAGGCAGGCTGAGGAATTGAGTTGGCTCTGGGGTACAGCACTCGTGCTGCCCAGATGCCTGGATCACGCCCCCCCCCAAAGCTGTGCCATTTGCTTCCTTGTCTACTCCTTGTTAATAAATTCCTTTGGCTATGGCCAAATTTATATGACCCATAAATAAGTTGTTGTGTTTTTATTGTGTTTTTATTATTGTATTATTTATTATTTTTATGGGGGGTGGTTTTAGGTTTGGCCTGAGCCCATGGGATCCCTTCTCAGCCTCCAAAGGGCCAAAGTGTGATAGCCTCAGTTTAGTCATTTTAGCTTCTAGGGAGCATTCAGGCTTAATTTGAACTCAGTTGTTTGTCTTTTTGGCAGTCCATATGGTATCCATAAAATTCTCCTCCAATACCACATTTCAAAGGAATCAACTTTTTTCATGTCAGTTTGTCTAACTTTTACATCTATTCATAGGGAATACTATGACATGAATTAACTTGATCTTGGTCGCCAGCAACACCTCGTTACACTTAAGAATCTTTTCAAGGTCCTTCATGACTGCCCTTCCCAGTCTCAGTCCCTTTCTGATTTCATGGATGCAGTCCCCCTTTTGGTACACATGTTTCAGGCCAAAATTACATTTAAAGAACAAGTTCTTAAAGCTGGATGTATTCTGAACATATCTATTTGTTTGATTTGCATTGTGAGTGTTTGGGGTTTGAATTATACTAAAGATACTTTTGTTGTTCTTTTCATTTTTGTCTTGAGCACTTTTTACTTTCATGCAATTTGCCTAAGACTTTTCAGCTCTAGCAAAGAGAAATAAGAACTAGTTTTGTACGACTACCTCTCTGGAAAAAGTTGCTTTAGTTCTTACCACTCAGTGCAAGGTTAATATTAAAATTTGAATAGTACAAAAAGGCAGATTCAGTTAAGGAAAAGATTTTTTTTTCACTTATTAACTAGCAAGCATTTTAAAAACTAAGTAATTTTTTTATATTGAAGACTTCTTGAAGACGAGCGCAAATCCTGTTTCACCTTGTCACATGATCAAATATATTAGAGAATTCATTAGTGCAAAGCTCATCAGTGCAAAGCTCAGTGAGGGCAGAACCAATCATATTTTGGGGGTGTTGCTCAATTTGCAAGTCTTCCCTACTTTTTCATCCTTGATCACTTTTGCAGTCGTAACATAGCATGATTGTCAGAAACCCAAGATTGAATTAAAAGGTCAAACAAATAAAAAAAAACTGGAGGAACAATTCAGTTATGCTTGTGTACCTATTTGTACAAAAGGAGGAGGGCCTCAGCATTAGATATAGAAATATAGGGGAAAGCAGATTAACATATTTAAAGAAATGGGGGAAATTAAGCATTAGAAATAGACTATGGGGAAAATCAACTTGAAGAAGGCATTCTGCGAGCAAATTGCCAAGATGTCTAAATTAAATTGAGACCTACAGGAAATCAGTTCTAATGGATTGTCTGTTCAGCAGTAACTTGGATGACACTGCAGTGAAAGTCACCTGCATGCTCTTGGTCATACCTGCAATCGTTGGATGAGACAAAGTCCCTGCAGCTGTGGCTACTTCAAATGATTTCAGCTTCTTCTGTTCTCTGTTCCTCTTTGATTCTACCAACTGCTGGGCCTGCCTGCTGCCTGAGATAGAATCAGTATTAGACACAGGGGAGGCAGAGGAGTCTGCCAACACAATCCAAGCAGAGCAGCATGTTGCCAGTGAGAAATGTCAGCTTTTATTGCTACACTCTTCTGTATTGACCCTCAGTGAGCAAACTTTCCAAGCAGCAATAAATTAGGGGGCTTTTTGTGGGTGTTGTCCCAATCAGAATTTTTCCCAAAGAGCTAATGTTGGTGTCATCAACCTCCTACTGTTATTGCATACCCTTCAAAGATGCTTGATTAAGGGTCTGATTTGTATGGGTGTGTAAATTGCCTTAAAATCACTTACTGCAACCCCAGCAAGGGACTTTCTAGGCAAATGAGAAGCAGAGGTAATTCAATATTGCCTTCCTCTGCAAAGTCTGCCTTGGTGGCCTCCCTTCCAAGTACTGACCCTGCTTAGCTTCTGAGATCTGACAAGACTGGGCTACACCACACCACATTCCCTCCCTCTGACTTACAATGGTATGCAAAAAAAGAAAAAGGAAGTTAGTTTCATCTGTTATTCTATAAATTTGAATAGCGTTGTTTGATAAGTCTCACCCAGGGTCTTGTGTAATTGGCAGTGTTACAGTGAGATGTTAAGGCACATACACACAGTTCCTTAGTATATAAACAGGGAGGAAAAGATGATAGAGTAGGAGGGGAAGCGAGGACCATAAGTTACCTAAATTCAGCTGAAGAAGATCTAGAAGAAGGCAAGGATTTCTATGCCAGCACAGAAACCCAATGCGGAGGACGACATCGTATCTCATACCAACGTGACCAAGAGAGGTTCAGGCTAGTATTGAGCACTGAGGCTCTGGTATGCAGTATTTTTATGCCCCTTTGCGCAGGTAAGGCAGGAAATTCAAACTTAGATTTCGTTTCTCTGCAACTGCTTGAGGTTTCCCTGCTGGACTTGCGGGGTTGAGCTAATTAGCAGCTCTATCTAATGTCTCTACTTCCTGGGACAATGTGGTCAATTGGTCCTAGATTATATCAGTGATATCTTTGAATGGCAGGTATGCAGAGGTATTTCCTGAGAAAGTCTCCAGCCTAAAAGTATTCAAATTTGTGGCTGAGGAGCTTGAGTGAATCAAGTGCGAAGGATCTTGTTGTTAGGAGATGGAAGTATTCAGAGGTTGAGAAAATGTGCATGGAAAGAAGCAAATTGTTTGAGGGAAATGGTTTCTGTGCAAAAGCACATCAGATATAACGCTCTAGGTACCAGGTGAGTTCTTCTGGGATCCATTGTATCACATGCAGCTTAGCGGGGTTTGGTAACTCAAAGATATGCCCATGGTCAATGAGGTACTTCCAGATTCTATTGCCTGGAGTAACTCATACATTGATTTAGTTTTGCAAACAGACCTTTTGCCTTTTGCCTGTTTTTAGATGGACACTCTGCTACCTACACATACAAACATGAAAACTGGCATCTTGTAGCACACAGTGTAAGAAATAATATGAAAATCCAATATTTCATAAGGCAGTGGATAAAGGCCATGCTAACAACAGGAAATGAGTAGATAGGTAGGTAGGTAGGTAGGTAGGTAGGTAGGTAGGTAGGTAGGTAGGTAGGTAGGTAGGTAGGTAGGTAGGTAGGTAGGTAGGTAGGTAGGTAGGTAGGTAGGCAGGTGGGTAGATGGGTAGATGGGTAGATGGGTAGATGGGTAGATGGGGAGGGAGGGAGGGAGGGAGGGAGGGAGGGAGGGAATTTGTACATCTTACTACTCTGTGCTCCATTTTAGCACTATTCTTCCTGGACAAAATATGAAATCAGACATCAGTGCAATGGTGGATGAGTAGTTTAAAATAGAGGTTCCCATCGGCACGTAGTTAACATATACAAGAAGACTCCTGAGTTTCAGGTATGCTCCTACAGCTTCTAAACTAAAGATTAAGGGGAAGGTAAACCCACAATGATGATAAGAGAAAATTTGTACCCACCAGGCTGAAGACTAAAAAATCACAAGGAATTTTATAGCATCATAGCAGTGTTGAAAAATTATTTCAAAGCAATTTTGTACAATACAGGTACATAGGAACACAGTAATTATTTTTTCTTTTTTAATACAATAACAGCAACAGCTAGCCAGAATCTAGATAATTACTGGCCTCGTGAAACCTTCAAGGCTGTTCTGTAAAACAAAATAAAAAACATGTTACATAAAACATCACTATATACAGGGAACACCAATTCCAAAACATGAAAATACTTACAAGCAAAGAATAGGGATTTTTTTTCTCTCAGTGCTCTAACATATAATCTACAGAGAATGATAAGACATTATTAACAATATGAACAACGTTCAATCACCTACAGCTCCTAAAGGCATGGGAATGCTCCTAGAAGTGTGGGATCTCACTGTATTTTTTTAATTACCCATGTTAGACTTTAGAATGTTGGCAGCGTTCCTGGGTAGGATCCAGGGATGCTGTCACATTTATTTTGGCCCTCTGTGTGCCTGTGTGCTTTATTATTATGGAATGGAGACTCAAACTCCTCAGTGAGGTCTGTTGAGGAATGGGGAAACAGGACGCCAAAGACTCTTCTCCACTGAAAATGCCTGTATTTGCTAGCCTGTGTAAGCAAAGTCTGTTCATATTTTCTTTAAAGTTGTATGTCCAAGTCCTAGACTTCCTTTGATGAGGACAATTAGTGCAGAGGTACTAGCAGTATGACGATCTGAAAAAATTAGGCATGATAGAATTCCAAGATTCCTGTATTATCAGCATCTGTCTTTCCCAATTGGGAGTCAACTTGCTCTATATTTGCCTTCATACAGCCACGATGAGCTGAATTTCAATAGCCCTAAACCACCCAGCATGACAGTATCTGGAAGCTCTAAAGACACCAGATTGGTAATATCAGGTAGTGCAGGAATACCAGCTAAGAACTCCCAGTTTACCCAATGGCATGGGAAGTACTGGGTGAAAGTCCAAGCCAATTGCATGCCCTTGTTGCATAAATGGGTATGAAAACTGGAGGGCGATGGTATGGGGAAGAAAATAGCTATTAAAATTGTAAGTGGACAGCATACAGTTGTTATAAAACTAATCTTTTTCATTTTTCTAATTATGATTCCTTCAAATTTATTCCCACTGAAAATTGACTTTCATTTAATATATCAGAATTAAATTAATTGGTCAGAGGGTAGAAAAATCTTCACCTTGTAAGTATGTGTGCATATTGCACAAGCCTTTGAACTGAATTGAACTGATATGAGAACTGATATGAGAACTGATATGAGAACTGATATGAGAAATGCCCTGGAAGAAACTGCTGAAGAACTGCTAGCAAGACGCTGTCATCATGAAGCAGCATCATGATGCACGTGGCACATTGCTCTGCAGATTTCCTTCAGACTGATTAGTCCCAATTTTTTATGGATCCTTTCTGAGGCCCCTTCCGCACGGGCCAATAACAGCACCCTAGGGACGACAAAAACGCCATCCCTAGGGAGCTGTTCGCATGGGGAGCGCAGCTGCATCGCAGCCGCGCCGCCCTCGCTCCCCCCCCCAGCGGCCCAAAGCCACCATTTTCCCACTTCACTCCCCGAGCGAGGTTTTTGGAAAACAGCGGCTTCCAGCCGCTGCCGTCAGAACAGCAGTGGCTGGAAGGCGCCATCCCCCCCTTTCCCAAATGACTTACCTTCCTTGCGGCTTTCCAGCGCGTCACCCAGGCCTGGGGACATGCACTTCGCCCCCATGGCGACTCGGTAGATTAAGCTGTTGACAGGGCAGGCTGCCCCTGGCCTGGGCGACACCGGAAGGCTTCGCGAGTGGAAGGTACGTGAAGTTAGGGCAACGGCGCAGCGCTTCGCTCTTGTCTTCCCTGCCTTTTAATGCGGGACCCGCCTCAAAGTGTGAACAGCCCCAGGGTGTGTATGTCGGCGTTGTATATGCCGACACACACCCCAGCGTGCCGACACACACCCCAGCGTGGCCGTGCGGAAACGGCCTGACCTTATTCCAGAAGTAGTTTTGGTAAGAAGGGGAGACTAAACATAAAAGTATTCATAATGAAGGGATGATATTCATTCCCATAATGTATCATAAGTTGTGCACTTGATAAAATACAAACTCAGTTTTAGAGTTATAGATTGCACTTTTTATATATTATTTCACGTCTTTTGCCATATAAATCTACACATTTTCCTTTTCCTTATAGTATGATTTTATGGAACGTTTGGATGGGAAAGAGAAATGGAGTGTGGTGGAGTCTCCACGGGAGCGTCGAAGTATCCAGACCCTTGTACAGAATGAAGCTGTGTTTGTTCAGTATTTGGATGTGGGGCTGTGGCACCTTGCCTTTTATAATGATGGCAAAGATAAAGAGGTGGTATCCTTCAACTCTGTTGTCTTGGGTATGTATATCTTGGCTATGACTTCTGGTTGTCTGTGACAGAAGCTTGGTAAAAGATCATTCTTAGTTTTTCTGAAGATTTGTAACAGAACAGAAAAAGTTAGGAAACTGTACAAAAAGAGGCAAACCAGATCAGCAGAATAAACTTTCTTAGGAAAAGAAATAATTGTTTCAGGTGGTACAATAGTAAGGTGACTAGTAAGTAATGCCTCTGCTTTACATCACAAGCTGTGATATCCAAAAGGAATAAATCATGCTACATTTCGGTTCATTCTGCCTGGTCAGAAAGTGTTTCTAGTAGTGAAGTTCAATTCATGAGAAAGTTGAAGATAATAGGTGTAATAGACTGATTGATGGTGCAATGATAGTAATTGGGCGGAAATACCAAGAAAAGTACAGTATTTTATTCAGTTCAGAGGTTCTTCACAAATACCTGTTATGAGAATTTTCTCTATCAGGATGGATTAAGGGGGTCTGAAATCCTAAGTGATATGAAACAGAAACACAAAGGCCAAAGATGTGCCAAAGATGTCAATCACAGTTTCTCAATCTGAATATACAATGCATTTGAATACATAGTCATATTATTCATTTATGAAAATGTTTATAGCCAGTTTTCATATGCCAGCATAAGCTTTAATGATTATAACTGTGAGAAATGTCAACAGTGCTGTTCCTGATTATTAATAGCACCCTTTTAATTCAGTGTTTCCTTACTGCCACCCGAAAAGAATAGTGGTAACTTTCCTCTTACTGTATCTTTTATTAAAACATAGAAATGTGTATGTACACGTACATGCAGAATATATATATAAACTTATATAATACACACACAAACATATATGTAAGTATATATTTGCATACATTATATGTTTACAGCTATCTTTTTTGCATGTTTTAAATCTATTCCGTTTGTTGTAGTCATTGTAGCAGTGGCTTTCGAAGTATTTATTTATTTTTTTAGTTTATTTATCTGCATACTAATTTCCTGCCCATCAATGAAGTAAATATGTCAGTACATGAGAAAATTCTTCTTCAGAGTAGACTCCATGGACACTTACTTGACCAAATTATAAATGGTAACATTTCTGATTAGTAACAGTTCTATCTGTGCAATATAAGCACAATATATCTGTCCAGTTATAATAGAGGACGAAATATCTGAGACAGTGTTTCTTTTCACCATATCATAAAGACTTGCAACATTGTCATTTGAATAGGTTAATTATACAAAGAGCAACAGTAACAAAAGGCCTTGAAATCTCAGAGAAAATTTATTCTGTTCATGCTAATGCATTTATAATTTATATATTCATATATATAATTCATATGTGTACTAACTCTACATACTGTACATTCAGATATACTGATTTGATTGTATAGAATTCAATGAGTTTACTGTAATGATTGAAAAGATGGAACTTAATGAGTTTATCGTAATGATTGAAAAGATTAAATAAACATATATTATTTTTTTTAAAAGAACTGCCCTGTGTGGATGACCAGAGAATTATGAATACAAGACCATGCCTTGTACTGTGATGTACTTGGCGAAACAGTTAACCGCAATGGTACAACCTTGAGCCTTTTGTGGTAGACAGGAATTATTTCCATCACTATCATCAGGTGGAACCTAATTTGATTTACTGTTGTCTGTATGGTTCTTGCCAATACATATTGGTTAATTATTATCCATAATGTTTTCCTATCCCTTAATCCATCAACCAACCTCCACTGTGAATCTAGGACTAATATAAAACAACAAAAATCCCAGTGAAACTACAACTAAAGTAACTAGGACATCCTAGAAAATGGAGGAAAAATTATTGCCAATTGCTTAGCATTAAGATGTACAGAAAAATGTTCTAGATCCCAAAGCAACTTGCATTTAGCTCATTTTGCTAAATGCAACAGGTTTTTTGTGCAAATATACTGAGTTAAATTTATGACTGAATAATGTACATGTAGCAGAATGATGCTTATTGTGAGTACGGTAACTTTGAATGTTTGAATAATTAATTAACATAAAATTGGTGTGAACCCAGCTAAACAGAAATGGCATTAAACTCAGGGTTTTATCATTATTTCAAATTCTTTACATGGGCTTGAACACATTTGCAAAAGTAAAAGACATCTATACACATTACAACAAGAGCAAGCATAAGATTATTTTTCTAATGAGATTGATGTTGCCATTTAGAAGTGTAATATTTGAAGCAATGGAGAATGTGTTCAGCGACTGTTCCATTAACTTGCTTTGTGCTTGCAAAACTATTGTCAGGGTGTAACAGCAGTCACAAACAATAGCGATATACAGTGAAAAATCACATCTTCTATAGGAGCCTCCCTCCTTGCTCATTACAGTTGGTTACCAAAGATACAACAGTGTGTTTTAATCGTTAATGCAAGGGACCCCTGACTGAGAGTATGCAATTTAGATTCATTATACAACAGAAGAGACCTATCTGCTTCTCTATTTCCTCATACAGAAAATAAGGCTGTTTAGTGCATTCAGATGAAATGTATTAATTTTATTCCTTGTAGAGGAAAAATAAACTTAAACCACTGATGTATAAAATGGGGGAAAAACTTTACTCAAGCTGAAATAAAATTATAAGCACAATCTTCATGAAGCCGGAACATTTACAAAATATATTAAGATATGTTATTATTTGCAGTTTTGTGATTGCCAAATGATGAGTTTACAGGAAGTGCACAAACACTGAAAGCAACATCACAGTGAACTGAAAACAGGGCAATTAATACAATTAACGCCATTTGTCTTCCAGATTCTGTGCAGGACTGCCCACGCAATTGTCATGGGAATGGTGAATGTGTGTCTGGAATCTGTCACTGTTTTCCTGGCTACCATGGAGCTGATTGTGCTAAGGGTAATGGTTACCTTTGTTTTCCAGTGTTTCTGAGTATATGTTATCCTTGGCCATGGGAACTGATTTTCATACCAAAAATGATTATTGCTGTAGGTGTTCATAATACTACGGTCTCTTTTATATACCAATGAGCAGATTCTCTCAGGCTGAATTCGGAATAGGCTGGCAGTTGCGAGGAGCATTGAAAGGCACTTCGGAAAAAAATGGGGGGTTTCCTATGAGTTAAGAATTTTCTCAAAAAAGCCACTATCCATGAGCCCCTAACCCTTTTTTATTAGTCCCTACCCTTCAATGACCTTTCACAACTGTGAGGCCAGAACTCATGTCCGGCCTATGCAGCTGTTTGAGAAAAGATAGGTTAGAAACAAACTCCAAAAAAGCATCAGACATCTGACATCAGAAACAGACAAGACCTTTTAACTTAGCAGAATATAGATAAGTGACAGAAGGTGACCCCTCCTGGGTGCTCTCTAAAGAGAGACACACCCCTTCTGGGTGCTCTCAACAGAGAGACACGTCCACCATAGGAAAGACCTTAGTCTTTATAGATACAAAGAATACATACGTCACAGTTCATCCCCTTACTCACGTACATAATCCATACCCCTTTCATGTGCTATAAGCATGAACCTTAAAATCCCATTGGATGATTCTGTCTCCTTGTCACATTAAGACAGCCTCTATTCTACGTGTCACATTCCTTCTGTTATTCAAACGCTGCATGCTGTTTCTCACGTCCCTCTGCCCATATGCAAACGGTTGCAATAAAACTAACTTCTGCCTTTACTGGTTTTCCAAGTTTGCTCCTAAAGAGAGATATACCTTCAGGGTATGCAGGTTGATCTACCTACATTCTTTAGGATCATAAAACTTCCCTTTTCCCAGTTTGAAATGATTTTAACTTTAACAGATTATACAAACATTGATTCTAATACAGTAGAATTATAGTGAAATACCAGTAAATATGAATCTCTCATCATCATTTCTGTGTTCATTTAACATATATAGAAAAAACACTTTTCCCTTTAACTAATCACATTCATTTCTAACCTCTAATCTCTTTTATGATTTTGTTATTCAAGTAGCTAGTGCTGAAAACAAAGTTATAAAGTATATGTCTTCTGTCACGTATTAACCTTTAGTGACAAGATCTTAAAGATATTTATCTTTGCTTGCCTGCATAATTACTGACAAGCTTCTAACATGCAGGCCTGCTGGTCTCTTATACAGAAACCCCATGTTGATTCTTAGAAATCTTTGGTTCATACAAACTTAATATTTCTTGATCAAATACAATTTGTAGGCATTCTACTCCATCTCCACACAACCACAATGAAACTTTCTGTGCTCTGCTCTGCTATACAATAAAAAAATGAAATGAAAACGACAGGTGTGATGGCAACATTTTAAAAAGTGTTTTGGGGAAGAAGTTGGTACAACTCTCTTCCCCAAAAATCTTTAAAATGTTTTATTTCTCTCAACCCTGGTTTTTAAAAAAAACAAAAAACCTAAACTAGCTATCTTTTTCCCCCAACTGTTTTGCAATTTAAGCCTCCATACACCACCAGGAAGACTCCATGGGAGTGATGGGTCACTGCGTCCAGGCACCCAACCCATTGGATGGTGCTGTAAGAAACGTATAAAGCTTGATAAAAATGTGTGCCAGTGACAGAAACCTAAGACTGTACAAAGCTTACTACTGCCTGATTTCCGTTTGCTGATTTTCTTTATAATTCCACGTTTGCTTGTTCAAAAGGAGACAGATATACTGAGTTTTACAGCCCAATCCGAAGGTGGGGGGTGTGCTAAGTTGCTCCTAGAACTGTCATGGAGCTGCTCCAGTGCATTTCCCCATTCTGCTAGCAAAAGTGGCCCCTGCACTCCACAGGGAGGACAAACACATAGGTGGGTGGTGGCAAGATGGGTATGTGGCAAGGAGGTGACAGCAGTGAACCCAGCTAGAACCCTGACACCCTGGCAGGTCTACTGTCTCAGAGTATGCTAGGGTTGCAACCATCAGGTGGCCCCGGAGATCTCTTGCCATTACCACTGATTTCCAGATGACAGAGATAAATATATCTGGAGAAATGACTGCCTTGGATGGTGAACTCTATGGCATTATATCCTGCTGAGGTCCCTAACCTTCCCAATCCCTGCCCTCCTCATGTTCCACACCCACCCCCCTAGATATCCAGGCCTTTTCCAACTCAAGACTGGCAAACCTAGGATATGCTGATGCCAGTCCTGTTACTTCTCCTGTGTTTATTTTTGACTTGCTGGCAAAGGTTGGTATCATTTCTGTAAATAGTAATACAAGGGTAGGTTTGTAGTCTCCCCCTCAAAGAAAATTTCAGTACTAGCCTTTTGTTTTATTTTGTTTAACATAAACCAAATAAATCCATAAGGCATATTGCATCCATTTTCATTGTTAAAAGTTTAATGATCACCTCAGACAGGCTGAATGCTCATACCACATCTACTCCCAGTGTTACATGTATGCTTTTGACCTCCTGTATAGGAACTTGACAAGTCAAATCTCAAATTAGTGGTTAAGTAAGTAGATACTAACTACTGGAAATGACAACTCCTGCTGCTCTACATCTGTCATTGAATGCAAAACAATGTTACTATTAGAAAACAGACTGCCTTAATTAGATGTTGGTGAAAGTGTTTTGGCATTTCCCAAATATTCAGTTTTTCAGCAGCTTGTAGGCAGAGCAGGGGCTCTCACATATGTAAATAATAAAACTGTGTGTGTTGCAGTTACACTATTTGGAACTGTCTGTTTCATGTAGTATAATGATGGCCCTGAAAAGATCAAAGTGTCACTGAATCTACACAAGGCCCCTTCAAGTCCAACTTCTCCCCCAGAAATAGGACTAGCTTAGGCCCACACTGTTCAAGCATCCTGTTTAAATGAAAGGAAATAGAAAAACTTCCAGTGACTGACATTCCGTAACTGACTCTTTAGTTTTCCTGAGCTTCTTCACATTATCAAAGGCTATCTAAAGTACCTGCAACATTTACAGGATCAGAGACTGTGAAGAGATGGAATCAAGATGACTAACAGTTCAAATATATATATATAAATGTAACCATGCATTTGTTCTTCATGCTCTAATGCCGAAACGGCTAGACCGATTGCTCCCAAATGTTGACACAATGTGGCTTCCCATTGCGGGCAGGTTTTGTGACCTTCACCAGGCTCACAGGTCACACCGCAGCCCGGTAAAACTCACGTTTCCCCAAACCCGCAGCGGACCAATGAGAGGCTGCCATACCGGGGGAGGGGGCATGGCTTTCCCGCAATTGCCGTGGCATGCGCGCTCATGCCATGCAAACCCACCTGCTGCTGGAAGCACCCACAACACACAGGGACAGAAAGGAGGAGCGTTCCAAGCCACGCCGTGGGAACAAGCCGGTATACCTCTCCCCTTTCTCCTCTCTTCCGTGTGTAGCTCCACACAGTAAACCACAGCAAAGCGTGGCCGGGTCCACTAGTATTGGATAAATTCATGGTTAAATGGCAAAAAGCAGTATATGTTGACACAATTTCTTTTGATTAAATAATTGAACCAGTGCTGTTAAGGAAAACAGTCATTTTTAAAAATTTGAAGCCAATTTTGTTTGTCTTTAGCATACTTAGATAATTATGTTAATAAACATGGGCTGGACTGAAATTCAAATGATATTACCTTAAAGAATAAAAACATATTGTTTGAAATTGGAGACTACATTCCCATCCCCCCACTTTCACCCCATGAGAATCCCAAGGAGAATAAGACATATAGGAAGATATTGACTGGAAACAGTTATGCAAACAGATGTAATCTAAGCAAGGGGGACATTTGGGGACTGCTTGCAAACTACTGGCAGAAAGAAAGACTCAGAAATGGTATACTGTAAACAGCAGAAACAAAGATCCCAAGTGAGAGAGGGAAAACATTAGGCAGGATCGAAATGTACAGCCAACCTATCAGATTCTTTTGCAGTAGCTGTGAAGTTGGGTTGGGGGCAGCCAAAATGAAGCACTTTTTCATTTCAGATCACCCAGGCAGGCAGAGGAGTGATTTTGGCAGTGATCTTGCAGACACAAAAGTTTTCCTTGAGACTTAACCAAGTACATTTATCCAGTAGCTGAATTCCAGTGGTTCTTAAACTCAAAGAAAATATAATGTTCCTTACTTTTAAACCTCTCCCCACATTATGTCTCAGAATTGGATCTCTATTTCATTTTTGGGGGAAGGGGTTCTCATAGCATTTGCCCAGACATTAAACATTTTCCTAGAAATTTATATAGGAGCAGGACCATCTTAACAGCATTGTCGGTCCCCAGGCAAAGCAGTGTGCTGGGGCCCCTACCTATCCAGCCACTCACAGGAATAAAAATGTCGTGTGTGAGATATGTTCACATATATGCATATGTGGTTGCAGAGGTGACCACAATACTAAATCAGAGCTGAATGCCAATGTCCATTTCTTATCACAAAAATTAACATTAATATTGTTCATTATCTTTAGTAAAACTCATGCTAAATATGCATTTTCCAATAACAAATAATTATAGTTTAGTATAGTGTTTATTTCTTCATTGACAGCAAGTCATAGATTAGCTAATACATAGATTAGCATAGGGTCCCTATGCTCATGAGGGGGCCAGGCAACTGCCTAGCATGCCCGTGTGTTAAGATGGCCCTGTATAGGAGTGTCAGGGCAATTCTACCCTGGCTTCAAGTCCAGAGTCCTACATAGCTGCTCTTCACTTGTTTTGCCTTGACAATAAAACTGTACAGAGACATGCTGCCAATCCAGACCATTTCCCTAACAGCATAATGGAAACATGTTGGATTAATCTAATGTTAGTATCTGTAGTACATGTGATAGTTCAGCGCAAAACATCTGGCTTGCCAAAATCATGGTGGTATGCACTTTTGCATGCAATCAGGCTTGTTGGCAAATGGGTGTGCTCACTGAGGTAACTGTAGAAATTACCATGTAATGTCCTTATAGCAAATGAATATGAAGACTACTCAAGGAAAAGCGCCATCTACGTCATACGGTAAACAGCTTAGACCCGGTATACCGTAACAGACTTTCCTCTGTGATACATCTCTGAAGATGCCAGCCACAGATGCAGGCAAAACTTTAGGAACAAGATCCACCAGACCACGGCCACACAGCCCAGAAAATTCACAACAACCAGTTGAATCCGGCCGTAAAAGTCTTTGACAATATATGATAAAACATACTGTTGTTTGCAACATTTCATTGAAACTGTTGCAAATTGCCAAAATGTGATAGCTGGATGTTACAGAGAATGAGTATGGCCAAGTATGGCCAAGTTTCTAAGTCTATGCTCTGTTCATCTTTATGTAATTCCACTTTCGGGTTTCGTCTTCTTTCAATGAGTAAATTTACCAATGGAGCGGCCCCTGTCTCGAAACAGCCGCGCCGCCATGATCGTGGGGATTCATGAAAAATGATAATGAAAGCTTCCGCATCTCTGGATATTACTCATGGCTAAGTTCAGACTTCAGAGATCACATTGCAACCTTGGTGATAGCCAGCGAAGAAGCATAGAATTTACAAAATCCTTCTGTGTGATCAAAATCAAAGTGGGTCTGCTGACAGTATGCAGGAGTTTAAGAATCGGAGAAATAGCCACACACAAAAACCAGATTTAGAGTAGTCAGATGCAGAAGAGGACCGGCCTTTTGTTTAGAAGAGGAAATTTGCTGGGACGTGCTGCTTGTTATCAAAAAGTAAAAGCTGCACCTGCTGATATTCCATCCTCATTATAATTATCTGATCAAAGGAGTTGTGTTCTCCTGTGCTTCTGAGCTCCTTCACCTGGCTCACAGTGTTAAGATGTCTCATTAGTCCTCTGACTGCTGTGTATTTCCACAGACTTTGCTTGCTTTCCATTTACCATGTGGCAAGGATAATAGTATCTGCCACTGGACTGCCAGTAATAATTTTGGATTCCCTATTTCACATACAGAGATGCATCTTTTAATATTTTAACCACCAACATTTATTTTTATCTGTAGAAAAATTAATTTCTGATTAATTTCTGATTAATTTCTGCAGATTTTATTGTCTGTGTTGCTCAATGATCTGTGTTGTGTTACTGAAGCTGAGCTGTGGCAGCCATTTTATTACTACATCAACAATACTGTGTCTGAATTTCAAATGTGCCTACAGATTCAAAAAGTTTGGGGAACTCCTACTGTACATTGTACTTCTCATCTGCCATGGTACATTGTAGACAATGCTGAATTATGATAGTGCTAAATTAAGAATTTTCTACCTTAACTGAAGGAAGGAAGCAGGTTATATAGCCTGGTCTCATCAGATCTCAGAATCTAAGCAGGATTATTATTATTATTATTATTATTATTATTATTATTATTATTAGTATTAGTATTAGTATTAGTATTAGTATTAGTATTAGTATTAGTATTATTAGTAGTAGTAGTATTAGTAGTATTATTATTATTTAATTAGGGTTTTCTAAATGTTAACATAAATAATCCAACATATATGATCAACATAAGAATTCACTAAAAGTAAACATTTGGTCTTAACAGCATTTAATATGCTTTACAACATTCTGAAGTCTAACCTTTACTGATTCGTTATTATATACTTTCCCCCTCCATCAAATTTATTATTTCCAGATCTTTTTTATCCTTTTGTGAAGTTCACTCTTACACAACATATTGTGTTTAATATATCAGTATTCTATAGAACTTACATATCTTTGTCTTTTTTCAAGTATTCTACCCACGAATGCCAATTCATCTCATATGTTTCAAATGGAAAACTGTGTAATTGGTGGCTTATTCTGTCAACCATATGCAGATGTTGTACTTTTTGCTTCCAGTGCTCAATTGTAGGTATGTTTCCTGATTTCCAGACTTGAGCTACGACGATTTTCGCTGCCATGATCATATGTTGCAGAATGTGCATGTGCGGTTTTAGCTTATGATCTTTACAAAACAAAGGTCCTAATAAATAGTTTCTAGGATTTAATGGCAAGTCAGATTTTATTACCTTCTCAATGTGTATCCCTATCTCTTTCCAATATTCACTTATCTTGGTACAAAAGCACCAAACATGTTCAAAAGTTCCATTTATCCCACATTTCCAACAAAGAGGTGAGGCTTTTTAGTTCATTTTCAACAGGATTTCTGGTGTGATATAATTTCTATAGAATATTTTAAAGTTGTATTCCCAGATGTCAGTGTTTCATGTGCATTTATAAATGTTTATAAATGTTTTTCCAATATAGGTTCCATTCATCCAGCATGATTATTTCCCCCCTAAGCCTCACCCATTCAATCATACAGTTTCGTATTAGTTCTTGTTCCACCTTTTGTTCCAGTAATATTTTGTACATTGAACTCGTTGTTTTCATTATGTTCATTGTTAAAACTCAAAATCAGTCCGTTCCATTGACTTTCCCCATCTATTCTTGTCAGTTATCATATTTTCACTTGTTTGCATGTAAGTTTTCAATGTACATAGTTCACCATTTATTTGTATTTGTTCTCTTGGCTTAAGTTGTCCATTTGATTTCGATAGTAGTTCTCCAAACATTAGCCAATTGTTCCCCTCATTCCTGTTAAAGATTTGTTATGATTCAATCCTTGATATCCACTATGGTATCTTTTGGCAAAATATTTTTCTGCATTTTTTCCATGAACTGGATGGGGCATTCCTGACATAATGTATTCTGACCTCTTTGTTATTGGCTGCAGTTGTAGTTGAGTTTGGCCATAAATAATGGTGCCATCCCTTATCCATTTTATAACCTTCCAGTAGCAATAGATTTTCCTCCTTCAGCCATACCCAAGTTCTAATCCAAATCAAGGCCGGTACATCATGGTAGGCCTGTAAATCCGGTAATCCAAATCAACCTCTCTCTTTTTTTAATGTTAATTGGGTTGATGTATTTCACCCTTGGTTTTTTCCTTATTCCATATAAATTTTATGATGTCAGTCTTCCATTCTACAAACATCTCATTATTCATTATAAATGGGAGATTTTAGAAAAGGAATATCATTTTTGGTAATGCCATCATCTTGAATAAAGAAAGTCTCCCAAACATAGCGATGTTCATCTTCGCCCATGTGTCCATGTCCTTTTTAATTTCCTCCCACATCACATTGTAATTATTTTTAATGAGCTTATTGTTTTTGTTTTCAATAAGAATTCCTAGGTATTTAACTTTTTAAGTTATCTGAATTTTAGATGTTGTTTCTAAGATTTGTTTCTCTTGTTCAAGTAGGTTAAGTGTCACCTCTGCTTCTTAATAGCCTTGAAAGCCCCATGCTAGGCTCTCCAGAAGTCAGCTGTGACTTGAAGGCACTTTACACACACACACTCACACACACACACACACAAATATCTAGATTAGATTTTTGCAAAGCACTCTACATGGGGATGTTCACGAAGAGTATCTAGAAACTACAACTGACACAGCATCCTGTGGCTGTAGTAAATTTCAGGGACCAAATTCTTAGAGTCGTGATCCATTTACACTGGCTTCCACCTTGCTTCCAGGCATATTCAATTTGGCAGTATTGACTTTAATGTCTTAAGGATTTTTTAACTTATGAATTTAACTAAGCATTATGGTCATGGGGGGGGGGCTATTTTGAGTGCTTCCATCATCACAGGTGAAATGGATGGCTGCTTAAAAAAGGGATTTTTCAGTCATGGCATCAGTTATGGAATTTGCTCTTCAGGGTGATTAGTCTGTGCTGTTCTGACAACAGATGAAGACTTTTTTTGTTTAGCTTGGCATTCCCTTACTGACTCTCCTCCCTCTATGTTTTAACTACAGTAACATGTGTTGTTTTTATGTTGAATTTTATTGTCTTTTTAATTGTTTGCCACCTGGATGGTCTTTAGTGGGTATTAACATGAGCTACAAATAAAGTAAATTTAAAAATAATAGTATTGTTGCTCATGTATCTAAACCAGACTCAGCATAAGCAAAGCAGCTACTTGATTTGTGGGTATTTATTTATTTATTTATTTGGAAAATGTTCAGGCTACAGGTCCAGGAACCTTCCTGAACCTGCTTACAAATACAAAATAATTCTTTGAAAACATTAAAAAGATATCAATTAAAATTCAATATTAAAAAACAGCCCAATACCAGAAAAATTATTAATTCATATTTAATAAAAGGCTCTATTCCCACAGTCATTACCCATAAAAATTAGGGAAAATACTGACCACACTATGAACTTTTGTCCTGAGCAAAGCAAATAAAATGGTGGGCATTCTGAAGAATGTAAATATTCCCTGTATAAGTAATGCGGTTCTGTCAAACTAAAAGCCTCTTTTTCCCGAGCCGCTTAAGTACTTATTGATTGAGAACTTTTATAACTCTCAAAATGGAGGCATCCTCATATCTCTACAGGTATTTAAAATGAATTGAATTAATCATAGGCTTAAAAGTCTCCAGTGATTTCCGTTAACTTCTCTGGGTTTAATTAAAACATCTGTGCACTTTTAATTTATCGATTCATCCTGCTCATATGTCATGTTTTTAACACACCCCAGCATGCTCTGCATCATTTTTAACCCAATTTCCACTTAACTAAAGCAATTAAATTCACCCCGGATTAATTAAAGCATCCATACTTTAGTGCTTAAGTCAGCGTGTGCTGCTTTCCCCACATGGTTTCTGAATGTCAGAGATTTGACACACCTGATGAGTTTTTTGTCCTTCTGTGATTCTCTTTCTTGCCTGCTAATAATATGTAGGGTGATAGCACAAGAATGTGAAACTTGTTAGAACTAAAAATTTTGTCGTCATTAGACTGGCCGTACACTTGGGTCCCTATAGCTGTTTTTCTAGTGGTTCTCTAACTGTTGGATCTAAAATAATGTTTTATATGGTTTTATGCTACCTATACCAGATGTGGTCAACTAGATCAGGGGTCTGCAACCTGCAGCTCTCCAGATGTTCATGGACTACAATTCCCATCAGCCCCTGCCAGTGTGGCCAATTGGCCATGCTGGCAGGGGCTGATAGGATTTGTAGTCCATGAACATCGGGAGAGCTGCAGGTTTCAGACCCCTGAACTAAATGCATCAATGTTAGATCAAAGCCATCTAAGATAATTTATTTGGTCTTTAGAGAGTGTGCTGAATTTTATTCAAGTATGTACTCAAAAGTTCCACTCTAAGAAAGTAAAAACTGTTTTCAAATTGTATAATACAGTGATAACCCATGCAAATATTCTCATTTTGAAATTTCATATGTAAATGCCGCAATTCGGTATGAGAGTACATAGTTCATAACTGAGAAGCTTTTATTGCTAGCTGATGATCTTTTTATTATGGAGCCAGACCACTCAAAAGAGGATCGGTCTTTGTGGCAAAATTAGCATGGTACAGCTACAATACTGATATCCTCACTGGTGTCTAGAGGTTGCCGACCTCTACAAATATCTATTGTTGCAGAGGTCCAAAGCACCATTTGAAGCCAATCTTATTTGTTATTAATGCACTTTGGTTAAAAGAACTAAGGTGGTTTTACATTACAATTGCATTTTGTGTTATTTTCTTAGTTTTTAAAATAAAAGAAAGCAACAGAAAATATGATTTCTACCACAGCACAAAATCTAGATTAAAAAATAGAGTACTACAGAAAAACAATGGTAAACGTTTATATGAATGTTACCTTTTTCCCAGAATTAAACAAAGTCATGAATGCTGATCAATCCTTTCTGCTATTTCTCTGAATTGTTTTTTACTAATTCAGCAAGGTTTGATTACACTCATCACGTGTATTCCCTAGACCACATTATTACAGCCTTCTTTAGTGTTGCTTTTCTCTTGGTTGCATACTCCAGTATTCTAAATAAGGTTGTTAATTTAAGCTACAGTTGGTCAACATTAGCCAAGTAGCATTACTTTTTGTTCCCTTGTCTACAATTGCCCTGGAATTGTGGTTATTTTTGTTTTGCCCATTCTGCACTGCCTTCATGGGGGACACTGTCATCTTCTTGCACCATAAATTACTTAACAGCTGGCACCAATTTTGATTCACTTTATTCTGTTCAGATTATCACAAGTGAATAAGCAGGACCTCATATAGCTATGCAGTTCATTTGTCCGAAAGCCTTTACTAAGATGAAGTAGGTTTAGCTCATAGTGGTTTGGGGCAGTGTTTCATTTTGTAGATATTCAGTCACCTTGGTTTCTAGTAGCTGCTGAAAGGATGGGTCCATCCATTACTTTTTATCCTCTTACACAGAGTGGTTGCTGGAGGCCACACAGGGTCCCCTTCTGCATAGGCCAATGAACATGGGATAATGACAGTGAAAAACCTGTTTGGGGGGGGGACTTCACACAGTTCCCACCCCTAACACAGGTCTGCCCCATGTTCCCCCCCCAAAAGGGTTTTATCTGAATTGCGCTATCGACAAGGCATTTTGAAAAACCCAGGTAGTAGCCACTTGTGTGCGAACGATCCAAGGAGGAGGTTCTCTCCATGGCTGCTCATTCTGCTGTGGTGTTCTTTCCCACCCTGTATCTGCTTGGCCACGCAGTTGCACAGGGCCATCTGGTGAGGCAGCATCGCTGTGGCAGTCCAGCCATGCATACCTGTGGGACCTCGCATCAACAGGAGATGAGTGGGCAACAAAACCCACACCTGCGTGCAAAGGCATAACAGCATCCTGCATTGCCTCCATGGACTCTTGTCGCTACCTGCATGGAGGCATGTGAATGGGACAAGAGGGAGAGCGGTTTCCTTTATCACCCCTGCAACCCACTCTCCCTGTGCTGTGTGGAAGGGGCCTATGACTCACATCCATTTGACCTCCAGATGGCCAATCAGCTATGCAAAAGAAGTACAATCTGGGAGGAATGCTAGTTCACTGATGCTCCCCAGTAACTAGCTTTCCTACAATGTAGGATCTTACTTTTTGTTCATTTAATAATTTCTGTACTACAGTTCATTTATAATACTGTGGTCTTAGACTTTTGTTGTTGTTGTCACATCTTCCCTTTGGAATACAATGAAAGAAAAATAGATATGCGTGTATATAAAGAATTTTTTAAAGAACTGATTTCCAGACCAGTGTAACATTGGAGATAGAATAAGTTTGCAGGTTTCACCTAGATGATCCCAGTGAGGCATAATCCTTCTCTCCCACGGGGGAAAACACATACACTATTAGAGCAGCAGCAGTTTAATTTCTGCTTAAAGAATGTTCTGGCTTGAGTTATTACAGATGCAGAATTAATTATCCTCTTGAGGAGAGATTCTCAGAGGGTCATCTCGAAGAGCACTGGTAAGAAATTGATTGCACATCTGTCTACACTATACTTCCCTGTGGTCTGTAGAATAATGAACTTCTGTCTTAAATTGCCAGAGTTGTCATTTATTTCTGAAATAAGAACATAGCTTCACATTGTCTATTAGTCCAGTCCTTTGAGCCTCAGCCTACTGTTAATGGGCCCCAGAGCTGAGCCAGCATCACAGGAATAGCTGCCCCTTCAGTGATGCAGCTGAGAGCCACTCTACATGTTACCATCTTCATACACAGGCAGCTGCAAACATGATCCACTTGACATCTTCTAAATTAATGGCAATAACCACCCTTCCACATGGTACTTAGAACCTTCAAATTAGTGCTGCATGTCCCTTACAGTGCCGGTCTGAACATGTAGATCATCCATATGATTCAGAAGGTCTGCAGAGTAATTGGCACCACCTGCTACATTCTGAGTAGGATTTCTAGCACGCAGATATATTTTGGTGGTTTTTTTTGTGATAGCTGTATTGTGAAGGCAGTTCTGCCATGCATAGCCATTGAAAAACCTGATGGAAGAAGGGAAATTACATTCAGAAAACCTGAGCATTATTCTCAGTAGACAACATAATGAATATCACCTAGTGTTTTCTTCTTCTCTGTTTAAATGACATATATTTGTGATTGTTATTTGGCTCTGCCTGAAGAAACATATGCTTTTCTTTGTTGCATGTGTTTAACCTTGCCTTTCCTCCAATGGAACATCATTTTTGTTGGCAAACAAAGGGACAGTATTTTCCACAGTTCCCCATTCTACTGCACACTGCTTTCCCCCTATCCTCTTCCTGAGGGTCTAGTTCAGCGGCGGGATTCAAATAATTTAACAACCAGTTCCGGCTGTGAGATTCAAATAATTTAACAACTGGTTGTTTACATGTACCATTTTAACAACCGGTTCTGCCGAAGTGGTGCGAACCTGCTGAATCCCACTGGAGCAGCAGTGGCGTAGGAGGTTAAGAGCTCGTGTATCTATTCTGGAGGAACCGGGTTTGATTCCCTCCCAGCTCTGCCGCCTGAGCTGTGGAGGCTTATCTGGGGAATTCAGATTAGCCTGTACACTCCCACAAATGCCAGCTGGGTGACCTTGGGCTAGTCACAGCTTCTCGGAGCTCTCTCAGCCCTACCTACCTCACAGGGCGTTTGTTGTGAGGGGGGGAGGGCAAGGAGATTGTAAGCCCCTTTGAGTCTCCTGCAGGAGAGAAAGGGGGGATATAAATCTAAACTACTACTACTACTACTACTACTACTACTACTACTACTACTCTCCTTCTCCTTCTCCTTCTTCTTCTTCTTTTTCTTTTTCTTCTTCTTCTTCTCTGGTCTAGTGACTCTCCAGGGTACATTTTTGAAGGGTTGAGAGGACTGCAGCAGGAGTGGGAAGTAGGAAAGTTCCATTCTGAAGTCTGTTGATGGTTGAAAACATGCCATTATCTTAAAGGGACATGTTGTCAGAGACTTTTGATTTGTCAGAGATTTTTGTGGTTTGTGACATGATATTTTTATGATTCGGAAGCGTTTTAATCCTTTTTGCTCACAAGCATGTGCAAGCAGTACAAATAAGCAGGTGGCAATAGCAAGCACTATCAGAGTTGTTGATTCCACAACAACCAGAGCTAAACTGAGTCAATTTGTAGGAGTTAGCTCCTACAACTGTAGCTTTGGTCTGAAATCTGCAGGCTCTTACCAAAGAACCTGTCCAGTATCATATGAAGCTTTAAGGTGAAGCTTGGTCTTCTCATGCCCCATGGCCAGAAGACCAACATTTGAGCTGAATGTTCACCCAAGAGTTACAAATTCTTCACTCTGAGGTTCTGGGGGTGACCATGACTTCTGCATATGGACCACCTGGGTTTCTGGCCAAATAGCCACAGACCACCTGGGCTACTGGCCAAATAGTCACAGAGATTCAGAGGGTAAAGAAACCTCAGGGTCTTCCAGGGTTTCAAACTCCATCAGACAAACCATTGTGGCATCTTCATCCACCAATGAAGACTCATCAGGCCCAATACTGACAAAAGCATTAAAAAAATCTTCATCTTAGGGTCCTTGGGAAAGCATAGAGCTTGATATAGTTCTGGTTTTGATACAGTGTACACACTTAGACGAGTTACAACAAGGTATAATCGAGTCCTGTTTTCACTGCTACCTTACAACATGCATGCACCAGAGCACTGTGGAAAGTATAAGTCTGCATGTACTTCTCATAATCTTTCTTTATCCTCCTCTCTCAACCCAGTCAAGGAATTTGATCTCAGAACAAGCTTTTCTTCAATAAGCAGAGAATCTTTCTATCATTAGCCTGAGCTATCCCTCTAACTTGGCTAGTTCACAATATTCCTACGTGATTGAGCAGCTAGGCATGTAGGTAAGAGTTATGAGCAGAAAGAACATACCAATAGCCTTTAAAAGGAAAGTTTTTTTTAAAAAAATGGGCAAACTGTATTCTTGGTGGCTAGTCCCTAATAGCGGTTAGGCTGCCACACAGAGCACATTGCAGTAATCCAATCAAAGGTTACAGAAGCATGGATCACAGTGGCCAGATCAGCAGATTCTAAGTAATGAAAACATTGGCGAATCAGATGCAGCTGATAGAAAGTGTTCCTGGCCGCCATGCCAGTCTACTTTTCAAACAGCAAAGCAGGGTCCATGAGCACCCTCAAGTTCTTAATCTTCTCTGGAAAAGCCAACTTGCTCCATCTAGGGCAAGTGGATTCAGCACCTGTAGAATATCAGCCTTCCCAACCACGATTACCTCATGGTTCCATTTGACCACCCCAAAAGACTATGCTGGAGATCATTGGACCTGCATGGACATCTGTGTGGGTTGCAGACTGTGATAAGAAGGACAATTGGCACAGCAACGCGTGGCCGGGCCCCGCTAGTTATACATAAAGCTTTTCATTTAAGGATCTTTGGTAACTGTGAAATGTGCATTTCATATTATTTTACCTTACAGCATAGTCTCAGGAGATAAAATTCTGCAATAGAGTCCTTTATATTTTACAAACATTTCAAAGAATTGTCATACTAAATACTGTTACACTGAATATTAAGTCAAAATAATTTTGTAAGGTCTGCATTTATAATGATGTGTTTGGTAAGATCCACAATCATGGCAGTTTGACATAGAAGTTTGTTGGCTTAACTGATTTCAAATTATAAAATTTGCAAAGAATGAAACTAATCCTATGGGAGGGTTATATTCATAGTTGAAAGAAAATGCAATTTAGATTCCAAAGTTAGAATTCCTTTTCACCAAAGTGAAGGTTAGTTCAATGAAAGTTACTTTTTTCATCTCTCACAATCATATAGCTTTTGAAAAGTAAATCAGAACAGCTTGACTTACATTTTCCATTAAATCAGTATTTGAAGTCAGCAGCTTACCAGTAGAGTCTTAGTACATTTGCGCTCAGTTTATATGTGGGTATATATATATATGTGACATGCTGTTATCTTTCTTCTTCTCATTCAATTTTCCAGCTGCTTGCCCAGTTCTATGCAGTGGCAATGGACAATACACCAAAGGAGCCTGTTTGTGCTACAGTGGCTGGAAAGGGCCGGAGTGTGATGTACCCATCAGCCAGTGTATTGATCCGTCATGTGGGGGCCATGGTTCTTGCATTGAAGGGAACTGTGTCTGCTCTGTTGGCTACAAAGGTGAAAACTGTGAGGAAGGTAAATGCTACAATACAAACTATATTTTTGTGGCTTATAGTGAATATAGGTGGCAAGAGCACAAAAGCAGACTCCATAATGCTGTTGTATAAACAATTATGATAGTACTGAACAAGAAGCTCAGGAATTCAAAACCTCCTGTGCTATTGGGTATTGAAATTTTTATTTATGCTTTTTTACTGCCAAGTACTTAAGGCCCTAATAATTCTGTCACTGCAGAATAATATGCCCCAGGTAAATCTGAGTGATTGTTTTGTTGAGGAGCCCAGATCCATCTTTTCTTTCTTTTGGAGTATGGATTATACTTATTGAACATTTTTAAAGTGCAAAATGCAGAACAAAACAAATAAAAAAGATGGTATACAAAATGGCATAATTGGAAGCCCATCAAAGCAAACATTTCAGTCATAATTAATTCAGAAAAAAAGGACCCAGATTTGAAAGACTGCAGGTATCCATATCACTTAGTGGCCCCATGTAGAGTAAATTATTCTTGTTACATGCAATCACGTTGAATTAAAGGAAAGTAGATGGTACACAAAAAGGATGGCAATTTAATGAATTCTAAAAAGCACTTTATATTGAACGTGTAAGTAGCTACAGTTTTCTGTAAGAGGAAATGTGGTGGGGGAAGAGGGGAGAAAAAAGTTTTAACTAAGTCAAATATGACCAAATATGGCCATCAATGAAACATTTTAGTGGTTTTATATGCCTTGTACTGAAATATGACATCTCGTAAATTGGATAACTCTTTTAACTCCCTGAGCCTTCGGGGAGGGCGGTATACAAATATAATAAATAAATAAATAAATAAATAATACTGCTGTTTTCACTAAGGCCCCTTCCACACATGCAGAATAATGCATTTTCAATCCACTTTCAGTGCACTTTGCAGCTGTGCAGAATAGCAAAATCCACTTGCAAACAGTTGTGGAGATGGATTGAAAGTGCATTATCCTTCCTGTGCGGGTGGAGCTTAATAAAGTTTACTTTGATGTTCAGAAGGAGGTGATGACACAGTAAAAGGAGGCAAAGTGACTGCTCATCTGTAGAAGAATTAAACTATGGGCATCCAGTGTCCTATGCTTCTTCTGCTGGCACTTAATTAACATCTTACTGTGTTGACTGATATAGAGCAAAGAGTTTTTTCCTTCTCTTCAAGGTATCAAAATGTACTCTACCTACCAATCTAGAGTATATTGTCAGCTCATATTGGTAGATATAATGTGAGGGTAAGAGGAAAGTAAGCACAGTAGCTTTCTCTCCTTGTTGCAAACAGTTGGAATATGACATTTAGAACATAACTTCTAACTTTCCCTGATATTTTTCATAGCTATTTTGGGTAAATTGAAAATATAATTATTTATTCTCTTTAAATCCTGTGTGAAGATAATTGTTAGTATACCTTCTGTCCTTGCTGAACATAACAGTGGTTTCTGGTATGGCGGCATTTGGGCCAAACCAGGATACACCTTAAGTTTGCCATTCTATCCCACCTTTTAAATGCAAATGAAGGATTTTGTGCTGTCTGTTAACCTCAGCCATCAGAGTGGACTTGATTAGAGAATCAGAGAGTTAGAAGGGTCAAGACACTGGGCATCTCTTCACTACTGTTTTGACACTATCCCTTTGATGTATAGATTGCTACTCTGAGGGAATCTACCTTCTTTCTGCCTTTTTCTCCCTCTCTCCACACCACTTCTCCATCTTGCAGCCATGATGGCAGGACATAAGACCTGTATCTCCCTCCGTACTAGTTAGTTAAAGTAGATTAGGAAACTATGGCTAATCTATTTTATCCAGTAATGAAGTTCCCACAATAAATGAAGTATATTAGTTTGAATACATAAAAGGCTCTGTATTATTTTTGTTTCTAACACACAAAGAGACTAGATGGGCTTTAGTGACTTTGTGCATTCTGCTAAATTACCAGATTCAGAATCTAACAGGTTGAGGGGCCCAAATTCTGAATCCAGAAGGTTATGGGCTCAGACTAACAAATTGTGATGCCAGACTAACAAATTGTGGTTATGGTAAAATCAGACTAAGCTACACTACTTTAAGAGATAAATGTGTCTTTAGCAAAAAGGTTTGCTGGTTTGCTATTTATCTAACAAAAGAACTGAGCTGCATTGAGCTGTGAGTTTACATTTAAGCTGCCAGAGCAAGGTGAATAGATAGGTGAGTCATGGCAAGCTCACAATAGTTGGAAGACTGAAACTGGAAATCTGATTGGCAAACAACTTCTCCTCATGGAGAACCAGATTGAAGTTCACACTGGATGCAGATGGACTGCAAGATTTGCTAACAGGTGACATGCCCGTGAGTGATGACACTCAACACTGTGAATGGGAGAAACAAGATAAGAAAGCCAAAAATGTCATAACTTCCACAGTGAGTAACTGCTATAAAAGATTCTGAAACCGGCTAGGAGATGTATTCCACACTACAATTATCTCATCTCCCTGAAGGCTGCATTAAGGCAGTGCTTAGCCAGTTTGAAGTACTATGAGGGGAAGTGCTATAGCATCCACATGAACCAGCTGCTAGATTTATTTACTCAGTTGATAGATGCTGTTGCAAAACAAGGGGAAGATGCCAAACTTAGTGCTTTATTTTCAGTTTGCCACTGAGTTATGCAAATGTGATTAATCGTTTGGAAACACAGCCTGCACTAACATTTTGGAAAATAGCTGAAGAGATCTTATCAGAAGTTGAAAGGAGGAAAGCTCTGAGTCAAAATGCAAACTGTACACTGAGGAATTTGCTCACATTCTAACAGCAAAAGAGTGGTTGTTTCTTTCCCCACATGACAATTTCACAGCTAGGGGCCAGAACAAAAGTCAGAGCTCTGTTGCTAAGGCAATTCCATTATAAGAGTAGCCATTAAGGGGTCAATTTGAAACCAGAGATGAAGAGAGCTTTTCACCAAAAACAGACTGAGCCATTGTATTCTTTGTGGCGAACACAGGTGCAAGGTGGCATCATGACTTAAAAATCAAGACAGCAAGCTCACAAAGGACAACAGAAAAGTTTCAAATGAGAACGTTTTGAGTTGAATTTTTGAAAAAACAAATTCCAAAAGAAATTAAAGGAACCATTTGAGTTTCTCAGCAAGATCTGACTGTGAAGGAGAGACCTGTTTTAGCAGCTATATAACAGTTTGTGGGTATAATTAGCTGTCCCATTCTGCTGTAGAGAAGTACAAGGAGGCTATCTGGTCTAATAGTCTCTGAAGCCATTACTGTGACATATGTTTATTTTTCAAAGAAGTAGAATATGATTTTTTAAATTAAACTTGTAGCTCGCTCATCCCTGGCCATAGCCAGGCTTGGGGAGGCTTGCATTCAGTAAAACAATATATAAAATTTGCATTAAAATACATAAAACCAACTGAGTTGCCATTCCTAAGAGTGATGGCAATAAATATCCCTTCAGCCTATAAATCTCCAATTCCAGATCTTAATGTAGTTGAGAAGGGGGGGTGTCAAACACAAATGGCACAATATGTGCACACTAGTGTTGAGGACAACGGTCTAATTGATCGCTGATGGTAAGTGGTTAGGAGGTCAGCAATGGATGGATGGCCTCAACCAAAGGCCTGGTGGAACATCTCTGTCTTATAGACCCTGCAGAATTGAGCAAGATCCTGCAGACAAAGAGTTCTACCAGGCTGGAGCCAGGGCCGAAAAAATCCTGACTCTGGTTGAGGCCAACCTAACATTCTTAGGATTGGGGACCACCAGTAAGTTCCCATCAGAGGAATGAAGTTACCTTCGTGGGCAATATTGGAAATGTGGTCCCTAAGATATGAGGGTCCCAGACTGTGCAAGGTCTTAAAAGTTAAAACGAACACTTTGAACGTGACCTGGAATTCAACTGGCAACCAGTGTAACAGTGCTATCAGTCACAGACCAGGAAAGGGATTTAAGCGTCTTAGTTGATAGTTCCATGGGAATGTCAACTCAATGCATGGCAGCTGTAAAAAAGGCAAACTCTATGCTGGGGATAATTAGGAAAGGAATTGAGAATAAAACTGCAAAGATTGTCATGCCCTTATATAAAGCAGTGGTGCGACCGCACTTGGAGTACTGTGTCCAGTTCTGGTCACTGCATCTCAAAAAGGATGTTGAGGAGATAGAAAAAGTGCAGAGAAGGGCAACAAGGATGATTGAGGGACTGGAGCACCTTCCCTATGAGGAGAGGCTGCAGCGTTTGGGACTCTTTAGTTTGGAGAGGAGGCGGCTGAGGGGGGATATGATTGAAGTCTACAAAATTATGCATGGGGTAGAAAATGTTGACAGAGAGAAATTTTTCTCTCTTTCTCACAATACTAGAACCAGGGGGCATTCATTGAAAATGCTGGGGGGAAGAATTAGGACTAATAAAAGGAAACACTTCTTCAAGCAACGTGTGATTGGTGTTTGGAATATGCTGCCACAGGAGGTGGTGATGGCCACTAACCTGGATCGCTTTAAAAGGGGCTTGGACAGATTTATGGAGGAGAAGTCGATTTATGGCTACCAATCTTGATCCTCCTTGATCTGAGATTGCAAATGCCTTAACAGACCAGGTGATCGGGAGCAACAGCCGCAGAAGGCCATTGCGTTCACATCCTACATGTGAGCTCCCAAAGGCACCTGGTGGGCCACTGCGAGTAGCAGAGAGCTGGACTAGATTGACTTTGGTCTGATCCAGCTGGCTTGTTCTTATGTTCTTATGTAACTAATGTAGGATGGGAGTGATATGCTCCATCACTAAAATTCCAGTGAGAAGCATGGCTGCTGCATGTGTGTATGTGAGAGAGAGACGAATGGTGGCCACATCATGGCATTTCACTTTTGGAATGTGCCTATAAACAGTAAGTGAACAGTGCTTGTTTTTGGAATGTAAGTTATATCTTTTTATATTTGATAGCACCACATCTGGTCTATTTGACTTTATTTATAATCCACATTTCCTCTTGGCTCTTGAAATACTTGGAGAAATGAATGAATGTTAGTGTTTAAAGTGCCACTGGACATCTGTTTTATAAAATTAGCAACTCTTCCTTTTGAAAAACAATTGAAACATGTTAATTCCATAGACCTCCTTATATTTATAGCCTCCTTATATTTATAGTTATTTACAGTGCATGTCCCAGCCCTTTAACTATACATACATGTTGATCTTATTAAGATAGTTTCAGAAAGTAACCATGTTGGTCTGCCTTAGAACAGGTAGATTTGAGTCCAGTAGCACTTTGAGGCCTACAAGATTTTTAGGATACAAGCTTTTGAGAGTCAAGGCTGCCTCAACTGATTCCGTGTTTCCTATACTTTATAGATCAGTGTAGCATTGAAGTCAGCAACTTTTGCTGCTGTCTAAACAACTTGTGGTGGTGATGGTGGTGGTGGTGTCTTTTTGTTACCAAAATTTGGGCATCAATATCTCAAGTTGTGAACTGCTTAGTTTAGTAGGCAGTACAGTTAGCTTTTCATTTGACATTAATGAAGTCACCTTGTTATTGCAGCCCATATGTGACCGCTGTGGTCCGACCTGTAAGAAATTTGTGTGTTAGGAGAAACACCGTAAATGATTTAATCAAAAGCATGGAAGGATAAGAAATTTGAAAGATAAATGGATTTTAGAAAGCAAGGTGCATTTATTACAAATATGGAAGGTGAAGAGCATGACAAGAAAGGTTAAAATAACTGTTTGCATGCATCATTTGACAAAACGCAATTCTCTAACAATGGCCGGGCTACTTCAAAACACATTTCATTGTATAAAATGAATTATGAGGTTATTCTTCATCAGTCTTAAAGTCTCATCCCATTATATTAAAACATTTAACACAATAGTAAAACAAATAAACATATCTGCATTGTTATTAAAGGGTAAAAATCTTCTGTATTGATTTGTGCTTCTAAACAGAATGGTTCAGGTTGATTCATACCCTGTTTTCCAGCTAGGAAATGGAATAGGATGCTGTAGGTCAGCATTTTTTTTCCCGCTAGCTTTTTATTTCAGATATTCATCATAGTCATATCGTTCTAACAATTTACCTGAAATTGCCATGGCACTGAAATCGATATTTGTGATCTACAGATTTTGCTGCATAAACACTGTTGCTCTATTACATTTGCACAAAAATGAAACAGCTTATTTGTCAAGCTTCATTCAATGCAGTTTGGGGTGGAAAGTGAGTTAAATTAACACATTAAGTTTGGTTAACAGTGTTTTTCTTGCCACTTTCTTGATCAAGTCATTTTTCAATGGCATTTAACTTTATACATATAATTTATAATCCTAGAGGGACAAAAGGAATATATTGTTTAGAAAACTCCTTGACCTCTTTTTTTGTCCTTGTGAGAATAAATTACATCCACTCTTCTTGTGGTTAAATCTATGGAGACTTTGTTACTAAATGAGTTCTACTGATCTGAGCTCTACAGGGTTGTAGATTCCCATACTATTGATTGTTGAGATACAATCTTGAGCACAACATAGGAACTACACACAATTTTGTTTCTAAATAACGCTGTAAAATCTCATCAAAGAACACAAGTAAAAATGCTGTTGTGGTTGTGAGCCAATTCTTACAGCCATGTAAATTCTCTGGCAACCCACTGCTGACTTCCAACAGTCTTATCCTGTTGCAAGACAACATGATGCATTTAGCCTAGATTGCCTTTTCACACTTTAATAAAAGTGTTTTAAAAAAAATCCTTTTGCAGTGCTTACTGAAAATCAATTTCAGTGAATTCAGCATTCACTTGGCCATCTTGTTAAAGACTGTTAACCCCTGGAAGTTAGTACTGCTTGGCTGAAAAGTGTGTCTGCCAACAGAATTGAATATTCATGAGAGTCAGTTCTCAGCATAGACATTGGGTTCCCATTGATTTTTACCATGTGTAGCCGTAGCTAAAGTAAATGCTTTGAGCAATATTATTCTGCTACGGAGTAGAAGCAAACATCTGCCAGAACAATTGCCAGAAAGGTTTACCATAGGTTAATCTATGCAAATGAATAAGTGTGTGGCTTTTTCTGTCTCATGTCAGAGGCTTGTTCTTCAGCAATAAATCTTGAACGTTTCCCTTCTCTTTGCAAACCATGATTCAGTGCAGTGGAAAAGTGGAAGACTGATGTGCTTTTAATTCCTTCTACATTGCTTTTTTATTATTTCCATTTAGAGGCATATCTGGTATATTTCCAAACGCTAACATGGGTCAGAATTCAGGAATACTTTATATGGATAACTTTAGACTAGGGCAGACTGAGAGAAATATGTGTCTGATAGTTTGTTCAGAACCTTAGGAGGCTTTTTAATACTCCAAATGTAACACTAGCTAAAAGACAATTTATATTTTTAATAAAAGAAAAAAACATTTATTCCCAATGAAGAACACAGCCCATTTTTTGTGTGTGTGTTTTAGTATTGGGGCTATTGACCTGTCTAGGTGTTTGGCTGGATTAAAAGAAATTAACCATTTTGTGCTCACTTGAAAGTTATTAGCAAAATAATGTATGGCACAAATCCTCATAACAGGTCTTGCAAAATAAGCTGTTTAGATGTAGGTCCACCAAAGTTTAAGACCTGGTCAATTTTTTAAGGACTGCTACAGTTTCTTTTAGCAGCTTTGATGGCCCAGGCTAGATCAATATCAGATCATGGAAGATAAGCAGGGTCGGTCAGCACCAGTAAGTATTGGATAGGAGACCACCAAGGAAGTCCAGGGATGCTATGCAGAAGAGGGCAATGGCAAACTACCTCTGCATGTCTCTTGCCTTGAAAACCATATGGGGTTGCCACGTGTTGGCTGTGGCTTGGGGGCACTTCACATGCAAACTTGTGTTCTTGCTGTAGAGATCTTAAAGGGAGAGAGAGGTTGTCAGTGTTGCATTCTGACAGCGCTTGATAGACTTACTTCTAAATTTCAGGAGTTAACTAAAGAATGCAGAGTCTTTGAATAGTTACATTTGCAAACCCAGGGCAAGGGAGGAAATGGGGCAGGAGAGGACATAATACATCACACACAACCAATCAGGGGAAAATACACCACATCTTTAATGAATGGCCCTTTCCGCACGGGCCATAAACAGCGTCCTAGAGACGGCAAAAAAGCCTTCCCTAGGGAGCTGTTCACAGCGCCACCCTTGCTCTCCCCCAGTGGCGCAAAGACGCTGCTTTCAAACCTCTCTCCCTGAGAGAGGTTTTTCAGAAGCAGCGTCTTCCAACCACTGCCGTGCGAATGGCAGTGGCTGGAAGGCGCCATTCCCCCCCTTTCCCGAACGCCTTACCATCCCGTCCGGCCTTATGGCATGTCGTACAGGCCAGGGAAAACACACACCCCCCCGCCCTGCGACTCCAGAGCTGTCCCCTGGCCTGTGCGACGCCCCTGGCCTGTGCGACGTGCCGGAAGGCCGGAGGGGACAGTAAGGTGTTCAGGGGACTGCACAGCCTCTGCGCAGGCTGCGCTATCTTCCCTACCCTACCATGCGAATGGTCCTAGGGGGGGGTGCGTTGGCGTTGTTTATGCTGACGCACCCCCACAGGGTGGCCGTGCGGAAACGGCCAATGCAACTGTATGAGCATTGGCAATGCCTGTGAATGGGTCCAGCACTGAACAATTCACCTGCTACCCTATAGCCCACCCACCTACCCAGCCTGCCACAGTGGAGTGGCAAGCCCAGAGATCATAGGCACAAACTGCTGCATGTTACCTGATAGTGAGAACCCTCTGACAGTCCCCAGAAGGGTGTGTTGCTGAATGGCCCCCAAGACCACATAAGGGAATCCCTCAAATCGGGGATGCAGCCTCATATACACAGCTTTCCCCCTATCAATTGATTTGTCTCAATGCTTAAACCACTGTTCCAGCTTTGACAGAAAACAGAATAGAAGCACATAACTGGGGAAAAAACAACCTGTAACAACCAAGGTGCAGAGTAGGTGGATGGGAAAGCCAGAGACAAATGAGGGAAAGGGCCCAGCTCTAACCTAGCTAAGAAAGAGAGGAGTGAGGTTGCCTGCATAGAAAGAGCACATCCAGGCTCTACAGGGCTTAATGCCCTTCCTAGATCATGTTGCCATCTGGGCTGCAAGACCTCTACCTCTTCAGTGATACACACTGTCAGTGTGGATCTGGCAAAGTTAGCCTTCCTCTGACTAGTTCCACCCTCTAGCCATAAATGCAGTCCCAGGTGAGTCCAGAGCTATTACATGCAGACCCACAGGCAAGCAAGAGAGCAGGGCAGTAGAGAACATAACATGTCATGTACAACCAATTGGAGACAAGTAGGCCACAGCTTTAATAAACAGAACTGCAAGAGCATGGTGCAGTGTGAGGGTGGATCAAGCATAACCCACCCACTGCCTGGTAATCCCATTCTCTCAGCCCTTAAAAGGGGGGGGGGTTCTTGAAATAGCAAGCGTTGGAATCCCACATGTGCACAAGCCACTACATGGGTTCCTTGGTAGCTGGTAGTAACAGCCAGCTGACAGCCCCCTACTAGACATGCCCCTGAATGGCTTCATCCTCCTAAGCCCTGTAAGGGAGTCCCTGAAGTGGGAGAGACATGCTTGCCCCCACAGCCTTCCCCAAATAATTGGTACGCACTAATGCCCAAACCTCCAAAGGAGCAGAGCAAACTGCCCAGCTCCCTCCATAGCTTCTATGACGGCAGCCAACCAAGCAACACTGTGCCAGACCCTGTGGAACCACATATCCACAACTCACTCAAAGATGAACACCATCAATCCTGAAGAGATCAGTCGTTTTGAATTAAATGTCCAAATGTTACATCAGAAGATCATGCCCGCTCCATTCCAGTCTCAGATATACTTCTTGTCTGGTCAGATGACTATCGCATCTGGAAAGCCAGCTGGAAAATTTGGTGTATGATAGTAATGGCATGAATTCCAGTGTAACCCTCTCTGACTGAACCAGATGTCATGCAAGCAGTTGCCAGAAGATGCTGTGTAGGTCCAGAACATGATACTGTGTCCACTGATCCAGCCAGGCTTGTGACATCCTGCAGGATCTGAAAACACCCGGAATGAGCATCCTACCTAAGCTCAAGGTGAAAGTAGGTCTTGCAAGAGGAGGATCACCCGTGCCCAGTATCCTGAATCTTATCTGGGAGGGAGCCCACTTTCCAAGACCATTGTTGTGGCTTTAAGATAGATTGATTGCATTCTGATGTCTCTGATGGAAAGACCCTGAATGGCAATGGCAGCTCTCATGATGGTTTTGTACTGAAAACTCTACATAGGATTACACCTTACTGTAACTGAGATGTTCAGAAGACTGTTTAAGTTAATTAACAAAGAAGTCCTAAGCAGATTGAAACCCTCTTAAAACCACTGACTTCAATAGACTAAGGGTGTAACTCCACTGTAAGTTGTTATTTTCTGCAGCAAACTGCCAAAGGACAATGACTGGAATGACTGGAACTTCTCTGGCCCCTTCTGCACATTCAGAATAATGCACTTTCAATCCACTTTCAATGCACTTCGCAGCTGGTTTTTACTGTGTGAAATAGCAAAATCCACTTGTAAACAATTGTGAAAATGGATTGAAAGTGCTTGTTTCTGTATGTGTGGAAAGGGCCTCTGTTGTGTTGTTTGGATCATAACAAAATGAACTTGTTCTACATCTAAAGGGAAAACACAACTGTGTATAATCAAAATGCCAAAAGCACAGAACAAATAACAGATCATGGTACCATAGCTGAAGAATTCACACAACTTTTAGAAGAACAAAAGAAATTTGGAGTCCACATCTCTATATATAAAAGTCAAACTACTGAGATGCAGAAAATCATAATTTTCAATCCCTAGTATGATTCAGTTTTGACAGAATGAAATAAATTAATAAAATGAAGATAACCAAGGAATGGAAGAAATACAGGTCAAGGCAGGAAATGAACAGATCATATTTTAATAAATTTAAATCAACATGGTCTGATGAAGTATACTTTTGAGTATGAAGGGAATTAGCTGAAGAAATTACAAAGCCATTAGCAATTATCTTTGAGGTCTCATGGAAGTTAGGTGAAGGGGAGAAAGACAGAAAGAAATGGGTCAGGAATTATAGATCCAATCGCTTCATTTCTGTAATAGGTGAGCCAGTTGAATAAATGATTTTTAAAAGTCAGCAGATGGAGCAAAACAGGATTATTAGTAGCCAAGGGATATTTGCATTAAACCAGTCATGATAGATCTTTTACAGGAATATTGATATATTGAATAAGTAGAATGCAGTCAACATTACATTTCACCAAAACGTTGACTACAGTTTCACATTATTTTTTCTTCCGTAATTTCTGACAAAGCTTGAGAAATCTCCAATGTGATTGACATTAAGTTTAGACTAACAGCCCAATCCAGAACAGATGGGGTGGGGTGGGGGGAACAGATTATGCCACTCCAGCACATCCATGCCCTTTCCAAAGGACTTTCCTGCAGTGCAGGAAGTCCAAAAAACAAAACAAAACCCCCCACAAATATTCTCCATAGGGGATAATAGAGATTCAGCACATATCTCATATATTGGCACCCTATTGGCACCTGGAGGCTGGGTGGGCAGTGGAAGCTGACTAAGGTCAACTCAACCCCCTGACTTGCCCTGAAACATCCCTGTCCGTACTGGCACAGATTTCTGCACCAGCCTCACTGGGCAAGGATGCCAGCATTTGGGTTGAGTGTGGCTGAGCTAGACAGAGCCTACCCACCAGAGTAAGGCTGTCCACTGCCAGTGCATTTGCCCCTTGCGCTGGCAGGATAGGCACCAATGCAGGGCTGCACCAGTTCTAGACATGGGTTTAACTCCCCTTCTCTCTGGATTAGGTTGACCAACTCTATTTCTTCTAACAATCCCACAGTTTATTTGTTAGAGATTAATCCCAGGTTAGCCTCATCCCCAGCATTGCCTATATCCACATCTTAAAAAATAAGCTGGTTTTTGCTTGCTCTAAGGGAACAGCAAAGAGTGTTTGGATTGGTGATATTTGAGTTTGGGTGCTAGTTTTTGTCAAAGCCTGCATGGTTTGCTAGTGCACTTCCTTCTGCACCCACATGATGACTGTTCAGCCCACGGTTGTGGGTTACCCTGAACCCACTGAGTAGGGAAGCTGAAAAGAATAGTAATACTGAAACATTAAAAATACCATATTTTTTAAAAAAAATAATTAAAAGGTGTTCTTTGGGGGGGGGGACTCACTTTATCTCCCTTTGAGAGAACTCAGTGAAGTCTTTTCCCCTACATTTCCCTTCTATGAGATCATATATCAATGCATGGACTTTAAAAACAAAAAAGACTAGATCCACTTGGAAGTGTAAAGATTGGCTATTCATCAATCCTAAAATAAAAAAAGAGAGCAGACAAATTAGCAAGCCCTCTGTAGTGGACCCGAACCCTATATGGGATGCTCATAAGGTGGTCATTAGAGGTGCCTTGAATTCACAGGAAATAATTGAAACAAAAAGAAGAAATAAAGAACAACAATTATTAGAAACAGAATTGAAAAAACTGGAAATAGAATTGTCAAGCAGTCTCAGGAAAAAATATTACTAGAAAAATTAAAATGCTTAAAAGCCAACTTGAAAAGCTAAGAACAAATTAAATTACTAAGAAACTTACCTTTCTTAAAGAAAAAGAATTCTTCTCGGCTAACAAACCAGGAAAATGGCCTAAAGCTAAATTAAGAGAAGAAAAAGAAATGTTTTTTCCCCAAAATTAAATATAAAGGAAAAATTATACATAAAGCAGATGAAATAGCTCAAATATTCGTAAAATACTATGAAGAGCTTTACAGCGAGTCCCCCCCCCAAAAAAAAGAATATACAGACATATCTTGCGGAATGCTGTATTCCTAGAATTCCTACGGAACTGCTAGACCAACTAAATCAAAATATCTCTAAGTAAGAACTTTAAAAAGCAATTAAAATTCTTAACTGAATGGATTTACATGACCCAAAAAGATTGCATAAGTCCAAAGTACCCACCACCAGCATAAACCAGTGAATGGACGGGAGGAACCCAGCTAATGTTGGCTCCTCCCCTGGTCATGCCCACATCCCAGTCCTAGGGGAGGACATCAGGGAAAGTGCCCACCAGGGAAAGTGTCCTGAATCTGCCGGCATGGCCACCCCTTCGCTCCCACAAGTGGATTCAGTCCCCCCACCAAGATGGGGCTCAGTTTATTAAGATCATTTGACAAATTCCCTAACTATTTTTAGTGCCCTGGAACAGACTTCTGTGGGTTCCTCGAGCTTCTTGGTTCTAGAGAAAATGCTTTCTGTTTTCATAGCACTGTAATCAGATTTAAACTCACAATGGTGTTGATAGATCACATTATCCCATCTGCTTATGTTAAAAGCTAGCATATGAAAGAGCAGATATTTCAGACAATAAAGGGCTTAGCGAATTTTGTCTCTTAATTGTGAAGGATTTCTAAAGATTAGCAAGAACTTGCTTTCATTACTGATTTGGCAGTATGCACAAGCTGAAGAATGAATGCCAATCATTTTTAGGCATTGAACTGCAAATTAATACATACTAGTCATGAATTCATTTTACCTGAAACATAATCTTGATCTTTAGTTCCAAAGTGAAAGGCTTTTTGTGAAAAGAGCAATTCAGATCCATAATCAAAACAAACCAACTAGGCACCAATTAAGCCCTGCCTACTCATCATCTATACCTGGGCTATGAGAGTGCTTAAAAATGCAGACAGCCACACAGCCGTGTTCATCAACAGTCATAAAGACTTTTTCTTTCCCATTCTGCCATTGAATATACTTAAGCAAGAAACAGTAAAATGATGGCAAAACGGAAGTATTTTATGACAGCTTAGCAAAGTTTTATTCCATGGTCATGGCAAATTGAGCTGGTATGTACTTTCTGTGAAAAGAAAATTGCTGTGTAGGGTGTAAACGTAAAAATATGACAAAAAGGAGCTGCCATTCCAGCAATATATAATATACCTGCCTAGATGCAACATTCTTTTCCTGACCTGTTTATATTTTCATGATTTTGGATGGAACACGGAACTGTGTGTGTATGATGCATTTGAAATTATTCATGTGTGCCTTTGCCTTCTGCCCAAAGTTGTGTATGGGATGGGTTATGATTCACTGGGTTCCTTTGGAGCCTCATTTTGTCTTTGGGGATTTTTAAAAAATGTAGAATGTGCATGTGTGGAAATGGAGAAAACTTCCCTCAACAAGCAACTCATGTACCACTTTTCTGCTCCAGCATATTTTGTTTAAGTGGACTTTAATGTTTCAGTTAGCTCAACTGCACTAAATGGTTATTTAATAAAATTAATGCCATTGCTAATACAACCCCCCCCCACACACACACACACATATGGTTACCATAGCAGTGGCTCAAATCTCCACTGCCCGGGAGTCAACTTCAGAGCTGACATAGGCAAGAATCATTCCAGAGGAGTAACCATAACAACCAAATCGGACAAGATGCTTAGCATTGATGTTTAAGTTCCCAGGTATTTTCCCCTCATTCCATCCTTTAAATACAAGTTTGTTCAGACAAGCGAGGGAGGGTGATGTAACCTCCTTATTTCTTTTTACCAAGGCAAAGCTTGTGTGATCAGGACCGTAATTAGCGCTTTGATTCTTTTCAGATCCTGTAAAATATAAATGTTTAGATACTTGTGAGCTGTCACTTCTAGAGCTGATATTTCTAGTTTGTTCCAGTGCAATATCTGCAGGAACAAGAAAAGAATAACACATGTTTGAGCATCCCTTATTTGCAATATATTTGGGGATAGGCCTTACTTGTTTGTTTTAGATATTGCAAGTATGCATCCATTTTTCTGTGCAGAGTGATATTTTTATATTTGCAGACTTCCAGAATAGATAGCCTAAAGAACAACTGCACAGCTGGCTGTACTTCATTTCAGCAAGGCAAAACCTGCTGAGCACAGATCCATCAAGTGGTGTCAATCCACACTGTTCATTCTGTGCACTGACCTTTTTCTCAGTGATTGTTTTGTTGTCTTTGTTATATTTTTATAGTTGATTGCTTGGATCCCTCCTGCTCCAACCATGGTGTCTGTGTTAATGGAGAATGTCTCTGCAGCCCAGGCTGGGGAGGTTTAAACTGTGAACTTCCACGTGCCCAGTGTCCAGACCAGTGCAGTGGGCATGGCACATACCTTTCTGATACAGGTCTCTGTAGCTGTGATCCCAACTGGATGGGTCCTGACTGCTCCGTTGGTAAGAAAAAAAAAATTCAGTTGTCAAATTTCCTTTAGCCTTCCAGTTTCAGGATATTGAATGGTCCATTACTGACTCAGATTATATAAACCAGTAACTTGATTGATATGCTAGCTCAGGGGTAGGTAACCTGCGGCTCTCCAGATGTTCAGGAACTACAATTCCCATCAGCCCCTACCAGCATGGCCAATTGGCCATGCTGGTAGGGGCTGATGGGAATTGTAGTTCCTGAACATCTGGAGAGCCGCAGGTTCCCTACCCCTGCGCTAGCTATTGCATTTGCCATGTAAGACAAGACGCCTCAGCATCCTATATTCAAGTTATCATACTGATTCTAACATTGCCTGAAATGTTCAGGCTCTGCTTCTTTCAACAGCTATGAAAACTAAGGTAAATAACCTTTTCTTTCACTCTTATATCATCTTTGGTTAGACGAATACAGTTTGTCATTTTGAGCCTTTATATATTGTCATCTATTTTTTAATGAAAAAATCCAGTTCTTTTTTTCCTTCCAGATTCATATGAACCTTAGTTATTATGCTCTCTCTCTCTCTCTCTCTGTCTCTCCCTCAAATACTTAATGAGGATTTAGCCAATGTATATTGATGGTATAGGACTAAAACCAAAAATACTGACTCTTCGAGTATGCCTGGTAGCTAGAATTTGTGTTTTGGATTATGCCTACTTGATAATAATGAATCAGACATTGCATGTAGTGTTGCCAGTTCCCAGAATACTGGTGATTCAAAGTAGTTGTTATCCTCCAATAATTTATTTTGATGAGTCTCAAGCTGCATCTGTTTACATGGAAGTCTTCATCACAATTTGCAATAACCTCTCTTGTTAGCATTCCCAACATAACAGCAAAATGTATCCTAAGCAAAGTTATGCCCTTCTAAAATCCACTCAAATAACTGGGCTTAGAATGGAGTCACTCTGCTTAAGATGACACTGTTAATGACTCAATTCTCAAAGGTTCTGCAACAGAAAAAAACACCTTCTGGTATAGTGCAAAGCCATTAGTCACCCATGAATCCAAGAGGCTCCTAATCATAATGGCCATGAGGCAATAACCAACTTTCTGCTTTTATTCCAGAAGTGTGCTCTGTAGACTGTGGCACCCATGGTGTCTGCATTGGCGGAGCATGTCGCTGTGAAGAGGGCTGGACAGGGGTAGCTTGTGACCAGCGTGTTTGCCATCCCCGCTGCACAGAGCATGGAACCTGTAAAGATGGGAAATGTGAATGCCGAGAGGGCTGGAATGGGGAGCACTGCACCATTGGTAGGCAAACGACAGCCACCGAAACAGGCACATATTGCTTTATTTTCATAACTTGTAGAAACATAGTTACTATTGTGTGTGGTAATGGGCTGTCCCTTTATGGACACTGATGCTGTCACTAATTAATTCAGCTTCTGAACCCAGAGCAGACAAATATTGTCAAACTCAGTTAAGTCTTTCACTGGTGGTTTAACTGATGTGCCAAATGGCCCATTGCTTGTTAATTTTGCCTCGCTGAAAGACATGATTCTACTTTATCTTCAACTACAAGACAAGTTTTTAAAGTAAATTCGGCTAGAAATTTATTTTAGTGAATGGCCTTTTTTAAAGTTTACTTCCTGATCTGATACTTCCCTCATATGTATTCCATTCAAAATACATTTCCACAGTCCCTATCAAGAGCTGGGGTCAAGTTAAGGGGGAATCTCCCTCCTGTTGTTACAGAAATAGCTTCCTAGCATTTTCACATGTTGTGGTGTGACAGTGGTCATGGTGTTTGCCTATAGACTGACACAGCATGGGGAGGCCGAGCCAATGCTGCCGCATGCTGGTATACCCTTTCCTAACAGCATGCTGCTCAGTACAGCTTTGGCACCATGCAGAGTACCATGACTAACACAATTGTATCTCCACTGTGATATGTCAGCTTAGAAAATAATAACAAACATACATTGCTTCAAATGTTTTTGACTGTTTTGAATTTTAAACCTAGGTTATTTACGTTATCTCTGCAAAATGTAGGTTTTGCATGGAAAACTCAGGTGGACGCTCATAGTTTACCTCTGTGGTGAACAAATGCAGTACATGCCTTGCTGAGCAGATCATGATTTGAAAGTCTTGAAGAAAAAGCCTAGCGTAAAGCCTGAATATTCTTCAGAATATTCAGTTGCAAAACAGTGTGTCCTTGTTTTCTATTTCCCCATGTCATTCTCTTAATTATCCTGTTCTTTTTAAAGGTCCAAAAATACAAAAAAGCTATGATTTTTTTAAAAAAATTATTTGGTAGAGGATGAGATATAAATAGATGCATTACACGATCAGAGATTCTTATAGCAACTAGAGACTCTAAATGGACAGCCCTTTCACCAGTGAACTGTGTTTTGTTTTAAATCAAAGTCCTATAAATATGTTTGTCAGATTAAGTTTCTTTTACAGTTTCTTTGGATAGTTAAACCTTTTGGGAAAGCAACATAACTTGGAAAAAGAAACAGCCTTTTAAAATTAATTCTGTGCCCTACATACGTATTGAAAATGATACAGAAATATGCAACATTTTTGGTGCTGTCTACAAATCAAGAAATAACCTAGCAGGCTGGGTTTCCAACAGAACTAGCATCTCCAAAGTTGCTCCAGTCTAAGCTCGTTTACATCAGTGGACACTGGACAGCACTGTTGACTTTCAGTCACTTTCTTTTTTAAAAAAATCTGGTACATTTACGCTTCTGTAATTGAATTCCAAGAGTTTATATGAGTCTTGTATCTTGATTAAACTGACTATTCCAAAAAGGTTTACCTTCTTCCAATAATTTTGTCGTAATGTGTTTATCTTTAGAAATGTTTGTATGTCTTTTTCTGTAAATCTGGATTGTCTTAGTTTTCTGTTACTGTGCACACAAAAAGATGAATTAATGTTGTTCAGACAAGACATGTTAAATATTATTAAACACCTCCCCCCTCTCTGGACAAGTGTATAAATTGTACTGATATATAAAGGGCTATCAGTGTAGTTTTAGTGAAGCTACAGCAGAGGCAAACCACTGCAAGAAAGTGATCTGGATATTTTACCTGCCTCCAAGCATCAACTCAAGGAACTGTAAGTACAGAAAGAAACACCTCTGTGAGTCACTCACTGTGAAATTTATCTTTTTAAAAATGTGATGAATGGCAGATGGAGAGGGGAGGTGGCAGTGTCAAGTAGATAGGAAATCATGAAGAAACAATGAAAAGAAATAATCAGCTTCTTTGCACAACTGCAAATGTGTATGAGCTTCTCAGGTCTAATGTTCAACTATGCGCATCATAATTTGTGGGCACTGCACCATCTTGGTGTCAGAGCTGCACCATCTTGGGAACTGCACCATCTTGGTGACAGAGCATCCCTGTTAAAATCATATCTGAATATGGTATTAGATATAACACATGGTAGATATAACACATCACAATGCAAAAAAGATGATGTCAATAGGAGAGCATGAAAAAAGAGATGCAAAGGTAACAGCTCTACAAGGAAAACATATCAAAAAGAAAATATATGCTTTATCTGAGAGAAAGTAAGGTATGTGTGAATGGGGAAGTTCTAGCACATGTAAAAGTAAGGAGCAAAAACAGTCCTTCCTTCTGGATCACAAGAAATAAAGCATTAGTTTTACAACTACAGGACACAGAGTCAGATAAAACATTAGAGAAAATGTACTAACCACTACTAGAGAAGTACAGCAGTGCAAACAGAAATGTTGTGAAATAATATATAATAGTTCAAAAAAATGCCTTTAAAAGTGCTAACCCTGAACCTAAGGATATGCAAGTGCATTTCTCTATATTCAACATCTACTACCCTTCCACATTCTCTCTGCCCCTCTGTTATAAACTTGGGCTCATTCCGCACATGCAAAATAATGCACTTTCAAACTGCTTTCAGTGCTCTTTGAAGCTGTGCGGAATGGCAAAATTCACTTGCAAACAGTTGTGAAAGTAGTTTGAAAACGCATTATTTTGCGTGTGCGGAAGGGGCCTCAGTAACTTCCAGAAAGGTCCTGGAAATTTCCTGATCTCTAGACTACTGAGATCAGTTTCTCTGGAGCAAATGGATGCTTTGTGGTTGGACTCTATGGTATTAGACCCCACTGAAAACCCTTTCCGCCCCAACCCCACCCTCTCTAGGCTTTACCCCCAAATGTCCAGGAACTTCCCAATCCAGAGTTAGCAAGCCTACTTGGTTGTGTCTCCTTCTCCCACCACATCTTTGGGGATAGGTTTGTAGTTTCCTTTTGCAATTTGGTAAAGCACAATGGAAACTTTTGCTTTTGTGAATTGGTGAAACAGCATATGCCCCAAGACCACAAATAGAGCATTGTACTGAATGGAATAAAGTGTCGTCTGATTCTAGCCTTAGCAAGGAAACCTCTCAGAATCACAACAGATATAAGTTGTGATAGGCCTGGAAGGTATCCAGTCTTAATGCTTTTAAAATGTTACAGTCTGAAAAGGTTGAGTGAATATGTATAATTAAAGACGTGCTATTGCAAATTTTTATGCACCATTTGAAAAATGTGTGTGCACCATTTATCTTCCCATTTAGCTACAATGACAAATGGCTGCCTTATTTAAATGATGTAGATCCCCAAGTCCTCTCCACATCACATAATGCAACTGCCCTCCCTTGCCTGCACCTGCTAACTTACAGAGGAAAAATAGCTCCCCGCAGTGATAATGAAGGTCTGTGGTATACTTATTAAGTGATTATAATCATGGATAAGGTTATAACCAAACAATAGGACAAAAACTTTAAAAGGAAGAAAAGAAATGCAACATAAAACTGAGCAACAACAAGGAGAAATATGCCAGTGCTTAAATACATCTTTAATATGTAAAGAGATTTTTGCCTTTGCATAACTATTCTTAAAGCCTGTTCCAAAACAAATCGGGTGCTCTATTAACCAAGATTCTCCCATCAGCCCTGTGAATTCAGTTAACGTGCAAAAAAGTGATAGGCTCAGCACTGCCCTGTAAACTTCACTAGTTAAGCAATGGTTTGAATCTGTGAATCTGGTCTGGGCTCAAACAAACAAGAGCAGGGTCATACATTTCATTCCATCTGATTCACAGTGCAGGCTTGCATAGATCATGTTGCCTCAGAGCAGTGCAAGCAAGGAAGAGGGTTTTAATACTCTAGCCTCCACTAAGCTTTACTATTAGAAACTGGGGCTCCCACTTTTGTTATTCACATTTTAGGGGTACAGGATTTTTTCCTTTAAAATGCCAATAGCAAAGCTGAAAGCCCAATTTTGAATAGCAAAGCCCAGTGGTTATACACCTTGTCCCTTAACTTCCTGGCCTCAAGGCAAAAAGAGGATAAAAGAGCCTGTAATTTATATTTTGTCAATGGAACAAGACATAAGAAGTTCATCTCAACAGTCTGAGCCCTATCAAACTATTGATATACCTTACCTATACACATTTTAATACTTTGAAAGAAAAATATACTCAAGACTTGCAACATGTGATGCTGTTCTTAATATGATAGAATATGTGTTCAACAACAACCCTATAAAAATGCAGGTTTTCTAGTTTTTAATCCAACCCCATGCCAAATTTTATCAGATGTGGATTATGGTGCAGTGAGTGCCCTGCTGGGATGGAAGGAGGCGAGAGGGCCCTGGGAGCAGTGGGTTGACTGGCATCACTGCTCCATGACCCAGGGCAGCTTTCCGCAGGCCCAGAGGGCAGTAGACAGTGAGGCACCGCTGCTCTGTGGTCCAGAGGTACCCTGTTGGGGTTGGGGGGTGAGGCGGGAGTCCTTCTGCAGGCCTGGGGAGAAGCAGGCAGTGAGGCGCCCCTCCTCTGCAGGTTGGAAGCACCCTATTGGGGTGAGGGGGAGGCAGGAGGACTTCTGCAGGCCCAGGGTGCAGCAGGCACCCAGGCTTCCGTGCTCCGATCTGTTCCCAACTTTTTTCAAATTCAGCAGTAAGGTAGCATCAGTCTTACACTTTAAATCTCTGAGGCTATATTCAGGTGCTGCAGCAAGCATCATTAAAGCCAAAACGTATACCAACACAGCTTGGTGCCATATTATTTATTTATTTGTTCCATTCATACCCTGCCCTACACCAAAGTTCCAGGGTGGCTTACATAATGGGGTTAAAAGCCCTGTTAAAACATAATAGTACTCATCTGCTCCCCGTTCACACAGCGTGTGATCAAGAATTCCTGGTTTGAAACACACTCTAGTTTTCTGTGATGTATGAATGCAGGCACCCAAGTAAATCAAGTGTGATTACTTCCAATAAAGTAAAACGCTGTACCCTGATTAAACCACTGTTTAGAATACTGATTTGTAGGGAGTAAATAAACTTCAACTCACCTGAATGCAAATGCCATGAAGCGCTGGAGTTGGTTGCAAATCTTTTATCGGGCCCTGCTCAATAAGAAAAGAGGAGGAAGAGGGGAGAGTTGAACCCATCTGCCAACAAATGTTGTTCATGCACATCCAGTTTATTTGGAGCTTGTTGTGATGTCTGAATTCAGCTGGATGGCTGAAGACAGCGTTATTATTTCTGTCATATATGTGCACTGCAGTGATCACTTGACCTGTATATTCACACATTCTGAAGTGGGCCCTGTCTGCTATACTGTTAGACCCAGTCCTGTCTTTGAGCATTTTAAGTGAAATCTGTGGCTTGAACTGTCTTTTGCCAGGTTTGTCTCTTTCTGAATTGTCAAATTACAGTTTGCCACATTGTTGTCATAAGGTTTGATTATCATAGGCCCCTTCCGCACGGAGGCGGAAGGGGTTGGGTTGGCGTAATCCACGCCGACCCGACGACGCTGGGACCATCCGCATGGACGGTCCCAGAACCGGCTGGGACGACGGCGCCGCGGAGCGCCATCACCCGGCCAACCCGGCTTGTCCCTGGCCCTCCGGCACGTCGCCAAGGCCTGGAGACACGCACCCCGGCCCTGCGCGCCTACTTGAGCGTTGCAGGGCAGGGGGCGTTTCCCCAGGCCTCGGCGACGCGCCGGAGGGCCAGGGACCAGGTAAGTGACGGGTGGGAGTGGGGGGGAGGGCGCCTTGGAGCCGCTGCCGTTCGCACGGCAGCGGCTCCAAGCTGGCATTTCCAAACAACCTCACTCCCCAAGCGAGGTTGGGAAATGCCAGCTTCGAGCCGGTCGGGCAACGCAAGGGCAGTGAATGGCTCCCTGTGCGAATGGCTCCCTGAGGACGGCGTTTTTGCCGTCCCCAGGGCGCCATTAAATGCCCGTGCGGAAAGGGCCATAGTTAACTTTTTATGGGGATGTATTTGGAAACTCTCAGGAACTTCAGCTGATCCATATATGCTGCTGCAAGGGAATTGACAAGGTTATGCCACTGCGAGGAAGTCAGCATACTGGGTTCAGAGAAAATTGTGAGCCTAGGAGCTATTGATATAGTTAGATTTTAAATGTGGCTGATTTCCTCTAGATTGCACTTCCTGTTGAGAAGAAGTTCCTTTTTATCAATTTGTAAGATAAAAATAATTAATTGTATGTCGATACTGCTGATAAACAATTGTTCAGTGCTATCAAGAAGCAAAATCCCTTATTTCATATACCTTACATGACATTCTTAGCTATGATTGGGAAATGATTCACTATTGTAATTTTTTGTTCTCTTTCCTGTCCACATGAAAAATGTATGGCCATTTTTTCTCTCTCTAGCCATTTTTAAAAGGCTGTCAGTGTAACTTTCAACCATTCACCTTTGTTCCATCCAGGCCTTTGAAAAACTGTGTCCTGACCTAAATCACAGGATTTATTTCCTATAGCTGCATTTCTGCATGGGATATTTTCCCCTACTAGTTCTGAAATTGTATAAAACAAAAAAAAATTAAAAAAATAGAATTGATCAAGCTGTTGCGCTAACCTGCTGCAAGGACAGAGATAGTTTTGCAGTTGCAGTTGCCAACCATTAATGTTACAGCAATGTTGTTTTCTTCGTGATTTTATATCCTGTGGTGTCAAGCCCCAGTTTCAAGTGAACGAATTACATAGTATTCCTGGAGACAAAATAACAGAGATATTTTAACTGTTGAGATGAACTTTGTTGGCAGCAGAGCTAAAATTGTTTGAGGTCAAAGAAGTTTGGGAAATCTTTTCTTTTTTTAATTCTGAGAAGCATAAGAAACAAATTGATTTCTGTACCTGTTATTTATTTATTTATTTTGCTTAGAAATTTACAGTTCCATCCCTTCTGACTGTATTTCTATCAGTGAGTTTGGAAGGAGTATAACACTGTTTATACCCTTTTCAACAAAAAGAGCTAAGTAGAATTGTAACCTCATCCACCACATGCTGGATCATAGGCACTAGGACTCACCCAGAGCATTCTAAAACAAAGACAGATCAGCAAGTGGTGGATGAGGTTACAATTCCACTTAGCTCTTTTTGTTGAAAAGGGTATAGGATGTCACTGCTAGTATCACAGTACTCATTCCTGAGCTGAAAGCACCAGTTATTCATATTGACAGTAGGGCTGAACACTTTCAAATTTTCCTAAATGTTGATAGTGTGCTGAGTAAAGAAAACACCAAACCTGGGAGGGGCAAGTACAAATGAAATACAAATACAATGTAGCAGCAGAGAGTGAATTGTATCTGATAGTGTGCTAAGTTTCAGAACCCATTCATACATGACCTTTTGAATGTGACCCTTGAAAACATTCCACTGTACTGATGCTACACTGTTCTTGTATGCACATACCCTTTAAAAAATAATGGCTGTATATGCAAAACAATAAGAGTGAATCCATCCAATGAAGTCAATAAGAAAAATGTTTAGCAAACTCAATCACCTGAAATTACACTCATCCTAAGAGTATGCTAATGTAAGGCCGTTTCCGCACGGCCTCCATTCGCCCCCACGCCGCCAAGAGTTCTGGCGGCGTGGGGGCGGAAGCCTGTTCGCATGCAAGCATGCGAACGGGCCAAGCAGAGGCCGACAGACGGCAGGCGGCTCCGCACAGAGCCGCCTCTTCTCCCTTCTGCACCCCACTCACGAAGTCCTCCTCGTCGCCTGCTGGGCGTCGAAGCCCCGCCCACGCTGCCCTCCGACCCCTTTAAAGGGTTGTTGTTTAGGGCGGCCTGAGGCCGCCCTGGGGGGAGGGAAGCGGAGTCAGGTCGCCGCTGCTGCGTTGCTCCATGACCTGTGCGAACGGCGGCCTGGGGGCGGCGTTTTTAGCGCCCCCAGGCCGTCGTTAATGGGCCGTGCGGAAACAGCCTAGGTTCCTTGAAAGAAAAGAGGTCAGATCATTTCAAACAGTAAAATATAAGTAGCCTTTTTCATGATTGTGGCCTTTCTGTGAATCAGATAGAGCAATTGCTCCCCTGCTTTTCTGCCCAGTGGTCAGCTACCATAAGGTCTGCAGGGCATACAACTATTTCGATAGTCCTTGTCAAGAGGATTTGTGCCTGTTCTTTTTTTAAAAAAAATACTTAATAAATTAAATTTAGTCAGATTTCAGATGTCAGAAAGAGTGCTGATCTGGTTTTCAAGAAAGGTTGGTGCATATCATGCTTCCCGTGTGGATTTTTAGTGGATTGTGTGCATGCAGCGACAAATGCAGGCATTTTTCTTTAATACTTACTCCTATTATATGCTCCACTTCAGTGTCATTGCCGCAATTCTGTTACTAAGTGAATACATTTAGAGAACATGCTGCTTACGGCATTTTTTGCAAGTGATGGTATAGCATTTTTGGCATGTGTTGGTATTGATAATATGTAATAGAAGGCAGAATAGAGCCACAGAAATGAAACATTTATCTAGTATGTTGGGATCAGAATATGAGAGGACTAATGTGTTTAATGAGATCAGCCGTTGTCTCTCCGCAGATGTAGCCCCCATGGACCCTGTACTCTAGGATACCTCAAGCAGTAATATAACCACAGATTCAAGTAGTCCTCATATTTACTTTCCAAATCTTGTAATAGCTTGAAGGCATATACAGAAAAGGCAGTGGTGCGTCTGTTAAAAATTCTAAGGCAATTTCATGGTGATTTCAGCAGCCAAAAATATGACTCTACAGTTGCAGAAATTGTTGCCAGATTACTTCAGCTGCAGATCTGCTGCATCTGCTGATGCACTGATTTGCTTGTTTTGATTTTGGTTTTGATGAGGTCCAGATTGTATTTTTTGAGTTGGAATAACTGGAAAAAGCTGAAGAGCTGCAACGGAAATTGTTTCTATTGTGTTAGAAAAACCTTTTAACAAGCTACCCGTGTGCTATGGTCTTGTAATTTGCTCCCTCTAATGCAAATACCTTAGTGGGTACTTTATTCCCCTTTCCACAATATTCCAGTTCTACTGAGCATGGATTGTGACTAACATCTGGAATTCATAATCAATGGTGATGCCATCTCTTTGACTATCAGACATCATTCAGTTATTCAACTGAAAGCAAACTTCTGAGCTTATTTTAATTTAATTATTTCCCATCATGCTGAGCTCAATTCTTGTATTATATTCCATGGAAATGAAATTTATATTCCATATTAAAATGCACAGTGTTTACTTATTTTGGTAAATAGGGAACCATAATTTTGAAAAAGTGCCTATCAAGTTGCTGGTTTATTGCCCTTCTCTGAATTCCATTGTATATTTATTTTATATTCACACATTTACAGTACAGAGCAACACAACCAATTTAGCATCAACAGCATGTAGCACACATTTATGTGTACCAAAGTAAGAACATGCAGAAGGCGGCAATTTAAGTATTCTGGGATGATTATTCTGCATTGAAGTCCAGACACTAGTAATCTTTTATATCATTGAAATTAATTTCTCAACACAAAAAACTGAGACACACATACTTGTAACTTCAGAATGTACATTTTCAGCTTTAAATGAGTTTTAGGTCACATCATAGTCAAAATGTCTGAGTAAGCTTTCTTTAGGTATATATTAAATAACAAAGCTGTTAGCAAATATTATAAGTGGTCAACAGCATAATAAATCTAAACTATATGCATTTTAATTCTCTGCAGAGAATCCTTCAAAAGCCTTCAGTCAAAGAACTGCAACACCCTCATTTACAATGCCAATCCTTCATGCTAGCAACAAAGGAGTACAATTAGCACTAAAGCAATAGACTCATCCCAAAATACTAGCTCTAGAGATATGTGGAATATTGCTCTTCTGATAGCTTTACCAAAACAAAACAAACCTGTTAGAGATACCTTTTATTCTGAAACTCTACGTATTAAAAGGGAGGAATGAAAGAAAATAACTATTCTACTAGTTTAGAAAAAACATTTTACTTAATTCTTTTTCTTTACAAGCTAGTGCTTTATTGATCACAAAAGTGTTACAACATCAAAAACCTGATCTCAAATGACTTGGAATCTGAATCAGTTGCTGGAGCCTTTGTGGAGGGAATGTCCCACAAGGAGAGAAATGATATTATTTTTTGTAAATTCAGTATGTGCAAACACAAAAAGAGTAAATGTCATAGATGACTGTAATACTCACAGAGCCAAAGAGACATCAGTACAGATGAGAGCACATTACTTTTGTTTTTACCACAGGGAATGTTGGAAAGTGGCTTTTGGTTCTTTCAGTATGTTGCCATCAACTTTTCAGTACATTGTGAATACAAACCAAGCAGATGCCTTTTGCTTACACTTTAATGAAACAAGGCAGAATGTGTATTTGCGCCCTTACAGACCCGTTCCCTCTGGGAGCCAATAAAGAAATTAGCATAACATAGCACAGAGCCTCGTAGCAGAAGATGATACGTTTGCTTACCATTAAAGTTGGAAAGCTGGGTTTTATTCATTGATTTTTTTAAAGAACTGTGTTTTCTGTGATTTTAAGTTGCAATAAAGGTCCTATTGTTTTTACTGCTTGCTGTAAGTCAAAATTTATTTCATGATCATTATTTGCTGGTTTTCTTATGTTATGCTTGTTTTTTTTAAGTTACTGCATTTTCATATGCTCTGCACTAGATCTTTTTCAAAGTCATTTCATAAAGTGTACAGGTAGAATAATGGCCACAAACATTCCATTTTCTTGTTCCATGTAAATTCTAAGAGACTGAACAATTTCAGAGAGATTCTCTGGTTTTCCTTTACTTATATTTATTTTTATAAGTTTGGAAAGCACACGGGAAACAAATGAAAGTTGTTGTTGCTCTCTTTGTCCTGATAAGAATTTATTATAAGAGTTAGGGAAGAAAAAAGGCAAAAGTGATGTATCTGTTGAATTCCTTAACAGGAATCAAAGAAAAATTCTAAAAGAAATTTGCTATTACTTCCCCAGAATCATTACTAATTGATTCCTTTTTGTAAAACCAATCCACACATCTCTGATTGTGACCTGCTCACCAGCATGCCTATTCTATCAAACTAATGAAAAAATATATAAAAGATCCAGTGAAGGAAAAGACAGATGGCTTATGATCAAGGGCATGATCACTGAAACCAACTGCAGGGAATTTTGAGGCAAGAGATTTTTTTAAAAAAGAATTCTGAACTTGTACACACATAAATCTAATGGAGCTCACTTTAGTATAGTGCCTAGTCAACAAGATCCAGCCAATGAGTAACATTCTGAGTAGAGTGAACAAACTTCAAAGGGAAGTAAATGCCTTTAAAATATTATGCTGGCTTAGCCCATTTCCATATAATCCAGTTTTGTACAATAACTGCCCTTGGTTTCCCAGTATCCCTCCAGCTGATCGTTTTTGGCATCAATCCAGCTCCCAATCTAGCCAAATATAACCCACTAGAAGCTTAAAAGAGACCTGCTCCTGGAAATGAATTATCTGGGGTGATAGACTGTACTATCCTAGACGACTGAGTATTCAACACCTGCTGCAAACTTAGCCTCAGAAACTTTAAACAGAACTACATTGGGAGGGAAATGTATATGTCCATTCAACAGGCAGTACCAGAGTTATTGCAGAGGCAGTTGGACCATCAAGGGGTAAGGCAAGGTGTCATCTGGGTGATCCACCCAACCTGCTGGCACTTTCATAGAGTGAACTGAGACACAGCACTGGAGACCAAGCCATACGCAAGCACTCAGGGTGCCTAGATTGTCCATTTCAAAGTATTTATGTTCCAGGAAACTTCATCTTCAGAGCCCACTAAGATATGGACAATCACTGGAGCAAGTGTACCCACTAATGTTTTGTAGTGTGTGTCTAGGGCAGCCTAGAAATTTAATTTTTTTGCTGCTGTTATCACATGTTAATCTCCTCTTTTGAAAGAAGTGGCAGTCAATGGGTTCTGTGATGGGTGTTTAAGGATTGAAATTGGACTGCCTTCCAAAAGGAGAAGTGGGTCTGGAGGTGAGACTCAGGCTGTTTCTGCACAGCCAGTGAGCAAGGGATCATCGGCATAAATTATGCCAGTGCATACACCCCCCAGGACCGTTCGCACAGACGGTCCCGGTAGGGGCGAAGGCACAGCCTTTGCACAGGCTGCACCTTCTGCCACAGGCTTACCTGCTCCTGCTGGCTTCCGTTGCATTGTGGAGGCCAAGGAACACCCCCCCCTCCCGGGCAGAGCAACAGCTCTGGAGACAGAGGCCAGGGGGCAAGTCCCCTGGCCTCCACAATGCGACTGCAGCCAGTAGGAGAAGGTAAGCCAGCTGGGGAAGGCGGGAGGGAAACACCGCCTCCCAGCTGCTGCTGTTTGCACGGCAGCTGCTGGAAGGCACCACTTTTGAAAAACCTTGCTCATGGAGTAAGGTTCAAAAGTGGCGTTTCCATGCTGCTGCAACGCAGCGCCTGCTGTGCAAACGCCTCCCCAGGGACGGTGTTTTTGCCGTCCCTGGGGTGCTGTATTCTGCCCATGCGGAAACAGCCTCAGATTTGCCAAACCCAAAGGTTTCTGAGACCTTTGTGTGCTCTATTTCCTTTGAATCCCCTTTGTAGCCAAAGTTATGTTGGATGTCAGGAGAGCTAATGGCCTTTTGTCGAATGCTTGTTTAGTGAATCAAATTTGATTCAGGATGAAGGCACTGAACTGGCTGCATGAACTACGCCATGCATTGATCTCAACTATATTTGTCAGGATTCTCAGTACAGTAGGAATCATACCCTGGTACAATATATCATGTTCACTCACAGTAACCAGAATCCTAAATATTTTGAGTATTTATTCCTGATGTTGGGTGTCCCAAAACTGTACTAACAGAATGGTATAGTTGTTTAGAACAGCTGATGCTAATCTGGAGAACCAGGTTTGATTTCACACTCCTCCACATCAGTGGTAGACTTTAATCTGGTGAACCAAGTTTTTCTACACCCCTACACATGAAGCCTGCTGAGTGACCTTGGGCTAGTCACAGTTCTCACTGAACTCTCTCAGCCCCACCTACATGAAACTGGTGAGAAAGGTTTGGAATAAGCTGTCACCAACATGCAAATAACACACAGTTCTATCTCTCCTCTCTATCAAGATCCAAGGAGGTGATACATGTATTTAGAGGCTCTGAAGGTTTTCATGAGGAAGCTTAATCCAAAAGAAACTGAGGTATTTTGGACTAGGAGCAATGCTGATGCTGGAACAGTCATTCATCTTTAATGTAAAAGGGTATACATTTTCTGAAAGAACAAGCCTGCACTTTGGATATCTTCTGAGTTCCTCAATGATGCTAGATTGGCATTTTTCAGGTTGGAATTGCTTGCTAAGTGCAACTGTTGAAGTCCTGGCATATGTCTTGGTAATATACACTACTTGGGGCTTCTTTTGAAGATGGTTCAGAACATTCAGCTAATTCAGAACATGGCACCTAGGATATTAGCAAATGCTCACTGTGATGTATATAATATGCTATGAGAAGTATGTTGATTCCCAGACCCAGACCAAGTTTGTTTCCAGACCCAGTACAAACCATAAAGCATACAGAGTTTAAGTCCATGGTACCTGAAAGATAGTACCATCTGTATTTACTTGCCTGTGTTCTGAGGCAAGCCAAGAAGATTCTGTTAGTTATGGGAACCCACAATGGCTGGAATTTGTCTAATAGGAACCTTTGTGAAGGCATTGTTGGCAGCTACTTCAGCTTTTTAGAATTTTCTCTCTCTGTCTCTAGGTGAGCTCCTCACTACAGGCCTTCCAGCACCAGTAAGAGACTTTTTAATATTCGATAAGATCTTTTTAGTTGATTTCCTAGGGTTTTTACACATGGATATTTTTACTGTTTTCTGCATGTGAAATGGTTGCAAGCTGCCTTAAGCACTGTTTTGAATAGGAAAGTGGCATGTAAAAGGACTAAATAAATAATAGAATGCAATAATGCTGCTGATAGCGGAATACACAGGAACTGGAATAGGTAGAATGATATTCAAGTTATTATTGCCCACTGAAGAAACTGAATAGCCTTAGAATTGAAAGCTAAGACTCTTCTTAACCCTTTTCTATATCAGGAAGTTGATTCATTCAAAATGTGGTGTTGGAGGATAGTTTTACAGATACCATGGCCTGCCAAAAAGACAAATAAATGTATTTTTGGCAAGCCATGTCAAATCATTGGTTATGAATCCAAAATAGTAGGATTTATTAATTACATTAAGAGGAGTATTTTAAGAAAAATTGCAGATTGTTCTGTGATACTTACAGCGCAAACCGGGGGGGAGATTGCCCCTCAAATGTGGCCTGAGGGCCCCCCAGAGGTATCTATGCTGGCGGAGATAGCAAAGATGCCAGCAGCCAGGCACCCCACGGCTCTGTGGCAGCAAATCCAGAAGTGGGTGCTGCTGCAGAGCAACTCTGGCATCCAATCAAACATCAGTGCAGGGGGGGGACAGTGAAGGGAGTTCATGGGGGTAAATTAAAAACTAACTTTAGTCCATTTCTACCTCGGCTTTAGGGTCAGGAACATCCCAGCAAGAGCTTTGGACTTACACCACCCAAAAGGGTGGCGTAACTCCATTTAGCCCTATGGAGGGCTTTCAGGCAGCTTGGAGTGGGGCTTGTTTTTGCTGACTCCCTGTACTACATGAAAGCCCTCTGGAGGCAGTTTGGCAGCTGCACCATTTCCAACCACCAGAGGCTTGTGGACTGGGCTGCCTATCCCATAACTACATCCAGGTTTTTTTGGTAACAATCATGGAGCTTCTATGTGAAAAATCACATATTAAGTATTACAGATAGTTTTTGTACATGGGCAACAAGCACAGTATGGTCTAGCACAGGGGTAGGGAACCTGCGGCTCGAGAGCCGCATGCGGCTCTTCTGCCCTTGCACTGCGGCTCCACTAGCCGAGCCGCTGGCCCCATCCTTGCCCGCCCTGCAGGCAGCAGGGCGGGCACACCAACTGTCCACGGTTAGCTGGGTCACGCCGCGGGCTTCCCCTCTCACCCGCCCCGTTGGAGCAGGGTGGGCTCTTTCCAGGCTGCCGGCGAGGCCGAGCCACCGGCTTCATCCTTGCCCGCCCTGCAGGCAGCAGGGCGGGCACAACAATGGCCTGCGGCCAACTGGGCCGCACTGTGGGCTTCCCCTCTCACCTGCCCCGTTCGAGCAGGGCAGGCGCTTTCCCAGCGGCCGGCAAGGCCGAGCCGCTGGCCCCATCCTTGCCTGCCCTGCAGGCAGCAGGGCGGACGCATCCATGCCCTTCTCGGAATGAGCGGAGTAAAAGGTAAAAAAGCCCCAATATATATAGTGTTTTCTTTATTTTAAATGTCAAAAATTATTTGCGGCTCCTAGTGTTTTCTTTTCCCGTTGAAAACGGGTCCAAATGGCTCTTTGAGTGTTAAAGGTTCCCTACCCCTGGTCTAGCAATTCCATAATGGAGATATGTTTCTCCTGAGGTACACTTTTAAACAAGAAAGATTGTTCCACTGACTATCTGATCTGGTATATAAATAGAAGTTCAAGCATTTAACTAGAGGTGGTACGGTAACAACCCAAGTTGCAAGCCCTTATCTTCTCCATCCATGCATGTTATGATGGGATTAAGAGAGCTTCACAGAAGTTGTTCATACCAAGAATAAGCTTAAGACTCCATAAACTGTTTACCTCTGTCCAGCTGAATCATTGTTCAAGAATCTTTGTTCAAGTGGCAAGAATTTTTTTCTCCTAGACTTGTGCAGCCTGAAGAATTACTGATTTCACTATATTCCTGTGGTTAATTACTGATTTCACTATATTCCTGTGGTTTATTTTATTCCTGTGGTTTGTTATAAGATGCTGAAATAAGGGAACAGGGTACAATCCTAGGATGCAGAAGACTGTCTCCTTATGAAAGGATCAGTGGCAGAGTACAAAATACTGCTGGTATATGTCCAGCTATGTTCATTTCAAATGGTCATTGACTAGTACTATTAATTGAAACACTTTTAAAAGTAAACTCCATTCAGTTGAGATATATTGCCAATAGTACTGGTTAGAAAATCAAGCTGTTCAGATCTAAAACAAGTCCTTAGTTGGGTTCATGCTGCAGTGCAGAGCTATGATAAGTTATTTTTCTTGACTTTTTCCAAACGTTTGTGATAGTATGTAGTCAGTGTGTGCTTTTGGTTAGAGCTCTTGGGAGTCTTGGGGTACAATCCACTTCCAAAGGAAATCAGGGGCAATATGCCTTCATATCCTTATGGACTGCAGTTGATTGCAGTTTTTTGGCCACTCAGTTATGGATTGTTCACTGTGTGATACAAAGTACTTAGAGCAAAGTATGACATGCAATGGCCCAGGAATGCCATTCTTCTCAGTTTCAGACAGATTTATGGTACTCTGTACTGTACCATGTATCATTCCCAGAGGAAAACTATTCTCTTTTGTTTTTCACAGTATACCACTGTAACAGTGTCTTCTAATAAAGAGTTCATATTTTCCTTTCTACTTTTTTGTAGCAACATTTATATAACTATGCTTCATGCCTTATTCTTACCTGCAAAACTGATGCTGTTTACTAAATCCTGTATGAGTCCATTAATAACACCTAGACTTCTTATATGGTCTCTCACCATGACACTGAGTGCAACCTACTGGGGTATTCTAGTGAGTACTGATTAACTCCATGTCTGTGATCATTTCCAAAAGAGAAATCCAACATTCTCTTCAACTTGTTATAGATTCTACAGAAAAGAAATGCAGCTGTGAGCTTGCCAAGATCTGAATTCATTAGGAATGTGCAGGTGCAATCCATAGGAATTATTTTTTCAACCATATTTGTAGCTGTGATTTTCCTTTTTGAAAAGAATATTGCTGCATTATTATTATTATTATTATTATTATTATTATTATTATTATTATTATTATTAACTTTTTAAATCTGTAAATTGCTAAATAATATTTCCAATTTTAATTATAGCTATACTACTAAAATAAGTAATATCCAACTAACATAGGAGTAACTCTGCATAGGCTTATAGGAGGAGGAGGAGGAGGAGTTTGGATTTATACCCCACCTTTCTCTCCTGTAAGGAGACTCAAGGTGACTTACAAGCTCGTTTCTCTTCCTCTCCCCACAACAGCCACCTTATGAGGAAGGTGGAGCTGAGAGAGTTCCGAATAATTGTGGCCGTTTCCGCACGGCCGCCATGCGCCCCCACGCCGCCAAGAGTTCTGCCGGCGTGGGGGCGCAAGCCTGTTCGCACGCAAGTGTGCGAGCAGGCCAAGCAGAGGTAACAAACTCGCAGAGAGGCGTTCCCGCGACGACCAGCCTCTTTCTCTCCAGCCACCACTCCGCGATATGCGCCGTGCCAGCTGGCCGTGGAAGCCCCGCCCACGCTGCCCTCCGACCCCTGGAGGACGGAGGACAGTGTGGGTGGGGCTTCCACGGCCAGCAGGTGACGACGGAGACATCGTGAGTGGGGCAGAGAAGGGAGACAGTGTCTTCCCGGCGGTGCGGTTCGCACCGCGCCGCCGGGAAGACGCTTCCCCCCCAACAACAACCCTTTAAAGGGTTGTTGTTTAGGGCAGCCTGACGCCGCCCTGGGGGGAAGGAAGCGCAGTCAGGTCGGCGCTGCTGCGTTGCAGCAGTGCCGCCTGTGCGAACGGCGGCCTGGGGGCGGCATTTTTACCGCCCCCAGGCTGTCGTTTTTGGGCCGTGCGGAAACGGCCTGTGACTAGCCCAAGGTCATCAAGCAGGAATTTAGGAGTGCAGAAACACATCTGGTTTACCAGATAAGCCTCTGCCACTCAGGTGGAGGAATGAGGAATCAAACCCAGTTCTCCAGATTAGAATCCACTTGCTCTTAACCACTACGCCACACTGGCTCTCATATGCTTATACTTAACTACATACCAAATCAGCAAAGCTGAAACTGAGGAGAAATTGGCCAGCTAATAATATTACAACCCAGAGATCTGATTTTGTGATGAGCACATATCTGTAGCATTTTGGCATGCTGGATTAATGTTTCCTGATTGAATTCTGCCCTCTTCATCATGACCAGCCTCGGCTTCCCCCTCGCTGGTCAGCAGCATCAGCACAAGTGAGTCTCGTGCCATGCGTTTCTGTGTGGTGAATGTCCTGCTAAATATGGACAGCCTCTGTCTCATAACAAAGAGCCAATATAGAAAAGACCCAGGAGGCATGGGAATGGATCTTCCCATTGATTTTTAATTCCTCTACCCTGTACAATTTTGCTAATCAAAACAGATACCCCCTGCATTTTTGTTAGCCTTTCAAAAGAAAAAAGACAGGCACCCTTGCCTATTTCTTTAAAAGAAATAATAACAGCATGTGGGGTTATCAATTTCATTTAGCAGAATGATTCTGGGATTTCAGGTGACAATGCGTAGGGCTCTTCTCCCCTTGTGCTATGCTTTGAATCCAAATTGAGACTATACAGACACAATTGCCCTTTTAAATATCTCTGGAAAGAACCAGTCATGGCTCTCTCAGGCCCTTTCCGCACGGGCGCTGTGCATGGGTGCGTCAGCATAAACAATGCCGTTGCCGTTGCTGAATGCCGTGTGTTGCAAAGGCCAGGGGACACCCCCCCCCCGCAGGCTGGAGTGGCGGCTCTGGAGTTGCAGGCTAAGGGGCGTGTCCCCTGGCCTCTGCAAGGCACTGGAAGCCAAGAGACGAGGATTGGCATTCAGGGACGGGGGGGGAGGTATGGAGCCTTCGCATTCAGGGACGGGGGGGAGGTATGGAGCATTCGCATGGCAGCGGTTGGAAGACGCTGCTTCCGAAAAACCTCGCTCAGGGACCGAGATTCGGAAGCAGCATCTTTGCGCTGCATGGGGGTGGCGAGGCCGGCGCTGCTGCAATGCAGCAGCACCAGCCATGCGAACCTCTCCCCAGGGACGCAGTTTTCAGCATCCCTGGGGTGCTGCATTCCGCCTGTGTGGAAACAGCCCTAGTGTTTTACCTGATTTGATCATTAAACATATAGTGTTTATAGCAAAGAATTGTCAGTCTTGCAGGCAATATTACTTACATTAAATTTAGTTAAATTCAGGGAGAGTGAGGAATGTCATTTTTAAATGCTGCAGCAGAAACTGAAGTTTTCTTTTGACTGGATTTATTTAGTCATTCCTCATTGAAGCAGAAGGTATCTTTAGTGACCACCCTCAAACTGCACTTTTACTTATCTATCTGGGTAAAAGCCAGCTAAGGCCCCTTCCGCACATGCAGAATAATGCACTTTCAATGCTCTATCAATGCACTTTGCAGCAGGATTTTACTGTGACAAAATCCACTTGCATACAATTGTGAAAGCGGATTGAAAGTACAGTATTCTGCACGTGCAAAAGGGGCCTAAGAGGGGCTGGTTTTTTGACTGAGGTTATTAATGCTGTGTCTTTCTCTAGTCATCTCTTGTTTTTGCCTCATGTAAAAAGTTAGCACTGGATAAAACACTTGAATATAATCTAGCAGAGACATGACTTGTATGGCCTGATACATTCTTTTATTTCTCTAACTTCTATGATTTATGCTGTTACATGTTTTTGCTTCTTTATTATTTTTGCAATTGCTTTCTCATACCTTTCTATATAAGATGGGTAGTCCAAAGACAATTGTAAGTCTGCTGCCACTGTGCTTTGATTCTCTGTATCAACACTTGACACCAAACCATCTTTAATAACTATCTTTTCATGTTAGTACCTAAATACTGAGAGGACTGGCACCTTGTAAATATTACATTCAAGACTTTAAAGCACAAAGGCAAATGTTGTTGTTCTGGTGTTAAGGCATGTGGAAGTTCTTATCAATTGGATCATACATGATTATTTAAAGGCCCACTGACTAATTTTTAGATATTGAGCAAATTAGACTTTGAAATAGTTGTAATTGATATATTTATTCATTTTCAGTTTTCTTCCTGATACTTGCCGTAAGGGGTAAGTTCATGTGGGAAGTCATTCTCCAGTAACCAAGTCTTATTCTTAACTATTCTCAACTGAACTTTTTTGGCATTAAAAGTTATATATTTGCATTAACTGGACCTTAATGTACAAGTCTAATAAATGTTTAAAGGATAGCAAAAACCTAGATGTGTGCCATTGTTTGGCAGTTTTTTCCTCACTCATTGCTCTCTTTCCACTTTTATTCTTTTATTGGTAGTATACAGCAGAAAGTGGAGATTTATCACTTATTATTTGAATGACTGTAAAAAGCAGAGCAGTAATGATTTTCCCTCTTTAACTCTTAAAAAAATCCTGTTTAAAAGAGGTACGTATAATGTTATGCATTCTCCAGAATTGATAATAGTAAGTTAAATATGACCCTGAGTTGTACAAATGTCATACAGTCTCACGTTTCATGCTTACTTAAGACTTATGCAGTTATATTTCCTATCGACACTGAACATGAAATGAATGCCAAGTAAACGTTGAATAAGAACTCAGTTACATGTCAAAATAAATCACATGGAATGTCTATTTGAAATAATGGATGAACTCCAATTTGGAAAAGAAAACCTAAAGGAGCAAGGGAACTTTGATGTTGGTGGTGGTGGTGTCATTTTACGTTTTAGCTTGTCCATGTAATTCAAATCGGGAAACCACTGGATTGCCTGAATCTTCTATTGAGGAGTGGCAAATTTTTATGTTTGTTCTTGTCTTTCTACAGGAATGCAGTAGCACTCCTATGCAACATAAAAACAAGATTAAAAATAATCCCATTCAAAATTCTCCCTTTGTGTGAATAAAAATATGTTTTTAGCATACAATTAATTTTGAAAGTCTGACTGCCCAATCCAGGGCTGAAGGGGCTTGTGGAGGCAGAGCAGCCCTATGTTGGTAGAAATGCCCTCCCTGGGGCACTTACTCTGGCGGAGGGGCAAATCTGCCAGCAGGCAGCCACTGTGGCCTCCCAGGACACACCAGTCCTGCTGGCAAAGCAGGGTCATTCTGGAGGAATGGCCGGAGATGGAGCCAATGTAGTCAGCTTCCACCCTGGCTTAGCCTCTGGATGGACTGTGACACCGGGCATAAATTCATGGAGCCCTATAGGTGGCTTTCTGGAGGAGGTGCCTTTTGCTTTTCTTCTTGCCTCCCCACATTGCCAAAAAGCCCTCTGGAGGCAGCAGGGCAGCACAACAGCAGTGATGTCCCTGCCTGCCTGGGCTTCTGGATTGGGCTGTTATTTATTGTGTTCTTGTGCTATTAAACTATTGTGCTAAAGTTCTCTTGCTCCATTATGTACTCACTCATTAAAAAGAAGAAAGAAACCTTTTAAAAACAAAGCATTGGCTGAAAATAAAACTTTCCCTTACTCCATTTTAAACTTGCTGATCCAGGATGCCCATCTGTAGATAGTTCCACCACTGAAGATCAGGCTGTTTCTTCTAAGTTCATCTGGGCAAGCAGCTGTCTCTTTACAAAAATATTCCTTAGAAGAGGTTTTCTTTTACGAATTGCGCATGTGTTCATAACTTTCTTTTATTTTAACAAGCCACTGAAATTGAAATTTTGAAATCTTAGAACTTTATGAAACATTGCAGATTTTCTCAAGATCACTGAGAGCAGACATCCTGGAATATTTGGAAAACTTAGACAGACTGTTAGAATAGAGAAATTGAAGGTATACTTCGGATGTATGAAATCAATTGCCAGATTTTAGTAACTTCAGGATTATTATACATTTTAAAAATATCTTCAGTAATTTATGGAGGTTTTATGAAAGGTAGTGAGATTATATTCCTCTCTGGATGGATTTTATACATTTCAAAGGGTTAATTAATGTTTCTTGATGTTATGAGGAACAGAATTTTCAAGTGCTATAATAGCAGTACATTTCCTATGCCGCTCGGAAATATTAAAAAAAAATAGAGAATTCTGCGAAAGAACGCTTTATAAGAACACAAATTTATCTGTTCTGGTAATACAAAACTAAGATCTTTTTTGCTCTTTCTTCTAGTATTGATTTAGGCAAGCTGAGAACTAAAAGGTCAAGAAAAGGGTGCTTTCTCCCTATGCAGAAATGAGGCCTTACTAAGTGGCGTTGAAGTGATGCTGCTGGAAAGATTCAAGGAATCTGACTTCATTTATTCTTTCTGTGCTCATTCTGATAAGCCATAAGTTTCTATATCTGGGAATGCTGCCTATGAAGAAAGACAGCTTTTTGACATTTTAAGTTCTATATTGTAGAGAAGAAAATTAGAGATGAGTGCAAGTGACTGATGAGAGGAAGGTTCCCAGTTTGCCTCATGCACATATCTTTGCAAAGTGTATAGTCACTGGTGAAAGTGAAAGTCTAAAGAAACATTCCAGTGTTTGTAGATATATAGTTTTAATGGAGTGCCGAATGATCAGTTTGTGTAGCTAAAGCTGCATATTATGTGATTCAACTGGGGCAGGTCCAGGCTAGGATGATGTGTTTCAGTTTCAACATAACTTTTAAGTTATTGTATTTCAGGTGACAATGTTTCATCACCTTCTGTCTCTAGGGTATGCTTCTGTTACTATAAAAGCCTGGTCCAAGTCTGTATAATAATCAATAATGCCTAGTTTTATACTATTCCATTATATGCCTGTAGACAGCACTCCTGCAGGCCCATAATGGTATGATGCACTCCTACTGTGAGCAGTCATGGGACAACAGAGTTTTGTTCCTAAGAAATGCTGTCTTCTGCTTAGCATCAGAATTATAACATCTTTCCAGTATACAGGCTTTGATCTCCATTCTTCAAGGTGATTTGGCAGAGAGTCTCTATCTCTGCTGAATGCTTATGTGCATTGTGTGGTTCTCTAAGCATCCCTATCAAACGTTATGCATATTGTAGGAAGTCTTTAGAAACAAGTAATTTACATTCAAATTGCATGAAAATAATGGACAAATTTTTGATGGCAATTATTACTCCACTGATGATTGGGGAAACATTTGGGTATTGTACAAATGGGCTTTTAGGAACTTTTATTTTTGATTTGCGTGATGCTTGACAAAACATTTTCTGTTGGTTGTCAAATAAATATCTCTGCAGAGATAATTTTTAATGTGCTTTGGATTTTTTTTCTCAAAAGCTCCTATGAAGCCACTATCTGACTTTGCACTTAAAGCCTTTTGTAAAAGCTCAATTGATCCTCCCTTTTGCAGCTTTTTAAAGGGGGTGCACAAAAAAAACCCTTGCTGTAAATAATTAGATCACATTGTGGCATATCTTTTGTGCTGGCTTTTATCTATTTATTATACTTTTAATGGAAACTTTTTTGTATTTTTTAAATATAAAATGTTTCTTTGGAAGGCCACAAATGGAATGAACTTTGCTTTGGTAGTGCATAGTGTTTCCTAGCAACACCATGCGTGTTCTAGTGTTCCTTCATTCTTCAAACTAAAAGCAAAGTCATGCCCATTAATTCCCAGCTGCAATGAAAACTTTTCAGAGATTTTGCTGGCTCCCTACTGTTCATGTTTTCATCTTGCTGAGATGTTCTAGAGGGGAAAAACACCTCTGCTACTGTGATCTGTTCATCTCTTTCCAGTTTCCATTGGAAAAGAAAACCCAGAGCATATATCCACTATTAATGCTCATTTCACATTTAAAACAAATCAGGTGTTCTACAGCATGGTGTCTCCCTTGATACAATATCATTATGGCTGCTGAAACAGCATGTCTGACATGCCAAAGAGGTAAAATAAATTGCCTTCAGAATATGTTTTAAACAGTGCAGTCCACTGGCTTCCCTTTTTAGTCTGTAATGCAACTACCTCCTTCAAACTGAGATCAGTGGCTAATGTATACTTTTTGAGCATTAGAAGGTGGGTCATAGAACTTGATAGCATGTGACAGTTCTCCGCCAGTGTAACATGAATGGTCCTTTCCCTCCTAGTGAAAAATAAGTCTTCATTACTGAAGATTTCACAGGTGAAAATAAGTTTAGGGAACCCAAAAACTTGGCTATGAAAGAAAAATACACAATTGGTTTGCAAGAAAAACAGTCCATGTTAAACACAACAGTACAGCATATTAGATGCTTAGTAGTAAAGATAACACAATTCTCCACGTTTAAGTTAGTGTGATAATCTCTTAAAATTTGCATGGTTTCAAAGTTTCATTTCTCTTTTTTTCATTTCTAGCTATTGATACTTTTTCCAGTTATACAAAATATAATCTACCAATGTAAAGTACTCGTAGCCACTATCTTTCCCCTTACCAGTACCTTTCGGTCCCTCAAGAGTTTATTTTTAGAGTGAGGAACTAAAAACCACATGGACTGAGGGATTCACCAAGGAAGAAAAGGCAAATGGAACTGCCATGTGGATTCAGAAAACAGATTTCTCTTTTAACTCCTTTCATTGCATCTGGTCCTATAGAGGAGTCATAATCAGAGGTGGGATCCAACCAGTTCTCACCACTTCTCTAGAAGTGGTTACTAATTTTTTCTGAGTTCCGAGAAGGGGTTACTAAAGCAACCTCCCTGCCCAATAGGAACTGGAGGTGCGTGTGTGCGGCAGCACCACTGTTTGAATCCCACCACCATCGGAACCTGTTATTAAAATTTTTGGATCCCACCAATGGTCATAATGGAACCATAACACTAATCACAGCAATAACGAAGCTCATACAGGTTAACTACAAACAGGAGAATTTGACTTATGAGAATTATATTTGTATTTGAGGAACAAAATGTGGTTGAAAATAAATTTGGGATAACCCCTACACAATCTGTAGGTAAAAGTCTATTCCTCCTGCCTGATATAGTGCTCATATGTTAAAAAAAGAATGAGAAGGCACAGTGTTTCAGCTAATGCTCTAAGGGTATTTTAAAATTGTCCTCTGATTTCAAATATAAAGGGTTATTTTTTCATCAGCAGATAAGTTTTGTATGAGAATAGATATGGTTTTACACACCTGAGTTTTTAGCATTCTGTAAACCCATGAGTTTTTAGCATTCTGTAAACCTGAGTTTTTAGCATTCTGTAAATACTTTGAATTATCTAGTATACAATAGCACAGAGGATGTACTTCACACATCTCACATATAACACTATTGCACTATAATTCATAATATAAAATAAGTCTACTTGGGGGGTGCCTTGGGGGAAATGCCATTATTCTTTATTCAATCCCTTTGCACAGAAACATTACAAATTCTTTATAACGTTTACATTAGATCCTTTCCAACAGCAGCCTTTTTTTTAGTAAACCCAATCCCAAATAAAAGAAAGTCCTGACGTTGTTCTCTTGAAGTGTCTGTTCATATACCAACCTGCATACAAAGGGATAAATGGATTTTTCTCCAAAGTTACCTGAAAGGACAAGTATAAGACAAAGGACATCCTCGCACTGACAATGAAATATCCCAGAGGATGGTGTCTAATACTAATGATTACAGTTACTGATCTTCAGGATAAAGAAACATTACCTGATGCTTTCTCCGGCATGAACTCTTTGGTAATGAAGTGCCTAGTATTATTTGCACTGTGTATAACAGTAAAATGTATATAAAAGCATGGAGAGGATCCAGAAATCTGTGGCCACAGAGGTGGTGCATCTTTCCTATGTTTCCTTTCCCTCAGCAGCCCTTTCTGACACTAGCAACATTGATTCCTGAGATCACAGCATCCATGTGGACTAGCCATGTGGTCAGGGACTGCAGAGGAAGAAGAAAACTCACCTCCTCCTTCCATCTGTTCACCTCTGCTAATGGAGGAAGCAGGAAGGACAGTGTCATTCCCTTTCTCCTCCACATTGCAGCACCCTGACCCACAATAGGTCTTGCAATCTTGGGAATCAATTTTCCCAGAGTCAGATGGGACAGCTGGGGTGTGAAGAGACTATGGAAAGATTCCATGACTGGCAGTGCCTCCCACTGACACTCTGCTAAATACAGTCCATGTTTTGTTCCTTCACACTGAGCCAATATGTGGCATATATGCAAGAGCATAGTCAATAAATACAATACTCATACTTCTTATTGCTTTTGGCATGATTTATATCACAGTCCCTAAAGCATTTACAGCAAATCCCACTGATGTTTAGGATTGCTGGTTTGAGAAGTAGTTCAGAAACATCCCTATCATTGACACCTTCCTTCATGTGGAAGAGGGAACGTCTTTTCAGTTGTGAAATGCCATCCTTCTGGCTGTTCCCAGGGGGATGACATTTTGTCTGTACAGCAAGATCATGGAGTGCAGCAAGAAATCTGAAGGCAAGATCATGCAATTCTGGTGTGGTCTGGACTCAGCCTTTGATACAACATCTTGGAGTTGGTGAAGAGGTTACCTTCACTTGGTACTTGTGGGAAGGCATATAGGGCAGTTTTGTTCCAGAGGACAAAGTTTGGTGAAGGACAAATTTTGGTGAAGGACAAACACATGTCCTTGAATAATTGTTGAATAATTGATTCTAATTTTATTTGTTTGGTTGGTTGATTGTGGGTTATGTTCGGTCATTTCTGCCCTTAACCCATTTCAGTCTGACTTTAGGCCAGGTTTCAGGATGTAAACAGATTTTGTGGCCTTGGCTGACAATCTTTGCTTACTGTTGGATAAGGGCAATCCATTGAAGAAGATGCTAACGTATCAGGAGTTTTTTATGCAGTCCACCATGTCATTTTGATGGCTCAACTGCAGTCAGAAAGGGGCTGCCATCCATTAGTTTCACTCTTTTTTTTCTGGCAAGAGACAGTTACCATAGAAGAGGCAGAGAAGCTACTCAGGACTTGAAGTGTGAAGTACCCTGTGAGGCTATTTTATCCTCAGTGCTCTTCAATCTATCTTTAAAATCTTTAGTTGAGATCATTAGGAGTGTTGGAGTAAGTTGTCACAAATATGCTGATAAAATCCAACTTTACTGACCTCTTGACACAGATATGAAAGACTTGGACCAATGTCTCTAGGCTGTGGTTACATGGATGAGGTTACTGAAGCTTAATACAAAAACAAGAAGTGATGCTTGTCTGGAAGGCAGAAAGTTTGACTGAATGGAATTAAGCTTTCTGTAGTAGTTTGTAAAGAGCTTGGGGTACTCCTGGACCCATTCTTGTAAATGGATAAGATTGATGGTATTGCTAGAAACTCCTTCATTCTATTATATTGAGATCATAAGCTGGCCCCTTATCTAGATTTTGCTTAGCTATTCTACTGTCTATGGTACTTTCACCTTCAGATTGAATTACTATATTGCCCTTCTAAGACAACCTCTTAGAAACTCCGATAGGTCCAAAATGCAGTAGCAAGGCTTCCACTGGAGTCAGCAGCTTGGAACACATAACTCCAGTGCTTTGTCAACTATACTTCCTATATATATGCTTCCAGACCCAATTCAAAGTGCTGTTTATTACATTTAAAGCCCATTGCTGCCTTGTGTCCTCATACTTACTGAAAAAGAGAAGAGTTTGGATTTATTCCCCACTGTTTTCAACCATAAGGAGTCTCAAAGCAGCTTACAAATGCCTTCCCTTCCTCTCCCCACAACAGATACCCCTGTGTGATAGGAGGGGCTGAGAGAATTTTGAGAACTGTGACTAACCTGAAATACCCAGCAGGCTTCATGTGTAGGAATGGGTAAACCTAGTTCACCAGCTTAGAGTACACCACACATGTGAAGGAGTGGGGAATCAGTGAGTAGGAAATTTTTTATTTAAAAAAATTTATACCCCACTAAAAGAACATAAGAACATAAGAACAAGCCAGCTGGATCAGACCAGAGTCCATCTAGTCCAGCTCTCTGCTACTCGCAGTGGCCCACCAGGTGCCTTTGGGAGTTCACAGGACAGCAATGGCCTTCAGGCTGTTGCTCCCGAAAGCACCTGATCATGGGCATTTGCAATCTCGTAGATCAGTGATCAAGATTGGTAGCCATAAATCGACTTCTCCTCCATAAATCTGTCCAAGCCCCTTTTAAAGCTATCCAGGTTAGTGGCCATCACCACCTCCTGTGGCAGCATATTCCAAACACCAATCACACGTTGCGTGAAGAAGTGTTTCCTTTTATTAGTTCTAATTCTTCCCCCCAGCATTTTCAATGAATGCCCCCTGGTTCTAGTATTGTGAGAAAGAGAGAAAAATTTCTCTCTCTGTCAACATTTCACCCATGCATAATTTTATACTTCAATCATATCCCCTCAGACGCTCTCCAAACTAAAGAGTCCCAAATGCTGCAGCCTTCCTCATAAGGAAGGTGCTGTAGTCCCTCAATCATCCTCGGCCTCTTCTCTCTGCACTTCTTTTTTCTATCTCTTCAATATCCTTTTGAGATGTGGCTAATTCAGAACCGGAACACAGTAATCTGTGGCGCGGTCGCATCCACAGCTTTATATATATGGGCATGACAATCTTGCAGTTTTATTCTCAATTCCTTTCCTAATTATCCCTTGGCATAGAGTTTGCCTCTTTCACAGCTGCCATACATTGAGTTGACATTCCCATGGAACTATCAACTAAGATCTTCCAAATCCTCTTTCCTGGTCTGTGACTGATAGCACTGACCCCTGTGAAGTATGTGTATGTGAAGTTTGGATTTTGCCCCTATGTGCATCACTTTGCATTTTGCTACATTGAACTGCATTTGCCATTTCTTAGCCCACTCACCTAATTTATCAAGGTCCGCTTGGAGCTCCTCGCAATCCTTTGTGGTTCTCACCACCCTACATAATTTGGTATCATCTGCAAACTTGGCCACCACGCTACCCACCCCTACTTCCAGGTCATTTATGAATAGGTTAAAGAGCACTGGTCCCAATACGGATCCTTGGGGGACACCACTCCCTACATCTCTCCATTGTGAGAATTTCCCATTTACACCCACTCTTTGCTTCCCTTCTCACTGGACACAGTGTGTAACAGACTTCCCTCTGTGATACACCTCAGAAGATGCTAGCCACAGTTGCAGGCGAAACGTTAGGAACAAGATCCACTAGACCATGGCTGCACAGCCCGGAAAACCCACCACAACCAGTGGAAATTAACTGTTTTGCCAGGCTAATAGTTGAGGCAGCAATGGTGTTCATCCAGCAGACCTCCTCTCCATTCTTCTCACTTCTCCTATTGTTTCCTTCCCTTCGTCTGTGATGAATGATCTGATGAGTTTATGCGGTATAACTTCGATATCATTCGTCCATCAAAATCAGTAGTGCCGTGTTTCAAGCAGAATGTTTATGGTTTTTGGATTTTATTGTTGGAAGCTGCCCTCAGCCTGTAAGGGGAAAGGCAGCCTATAAATTGAATGGATGAATGTAATCTATGGTTGAACTGCTAGCGTGTCCTGTTTGCACTTATGCAGTAGTTACCATAAGAAGAAATGCAAAGGCATATAAAGTCATGTATCTGCAGTGTGGCCTGCCATCAGTTACCCAGGGAATACTGGTTTGCTTAGAATCACACTGTTGATTTAATTTGTGCACCTATATTCTTCTGAAGTGGTGTTAAAGGGTATAAGGCTGAAGTGGAAGGTTCAAAATAATTGGTTGTGGTGGGTTCCCGGGCTGTGCAGCCATGGTCTGGTGGATCTTGTTCCTAGTGTTTCGCCTGCATCTGTGGCTGGCATCTTCAAAGATTTATCACAGAGGGATGTCTGTTACACACTTGAATCAAGTGGCTTTATAGAGTGGACCGTGGAAAAAGATACGTTCCATTGATTCCACTTATTTTTGTTCACATGGGCATAATGTCTCTGATCTAGGGATTTTTCTGTACTTTCCCTCCAGTACTGTTGTTGGTAGAGCAAAACATCTCTTTAAGTTAAATGCTGTTCTGTAATTACTAGTATCTAGAAATGAAAGATGAGCAGCTTGTGTGAGGATGTATCATTATTTGCTGGGGACAAAAAAGGCTGGGGAGTTACCAAGATTGGACTGTCTCTTAATATCTTCCACTCTCTGTTTTAAGGCTCGTTTTTCCTGGTCTCTGCCTAGCCTGAGTAATTTGTGTCAAGAGAAGCCTAGACTTGCCATTTTATTCCTAAGGCCAGGGGAAACACTCTATGGCAAACTGCATCTGTTACTCCTGTCCTCTTGGTTGCCATACATTGGCTGTGTCTTGATGAAGAGGATTGCATGGTGTGTAGTGGTTAAGAGCAGTGGAGGTCTGGGAGAAATGGGTTTGATAATTCTGTTTTTCTTTTTTTGTTTATTTGTTTATTGTTTGTTATAAAGGTTGGGAAAGTATTATAGGTAAAGGTGTTTCATTTTCTTTTTTTCTTGAAATATAGATTGGAAAGAAAGGAGTTTAAACTACTCTTTTAGATTAAGGATTTTGGATCTCTCTGTTAAGTTTTCTTTCAAGGGGAATAGATAAAGTAGTTATAGGAATCTGAAGGGTAAGTAGAAAGTACAGGGGAGGGAAATATGGGAAGGAGGGAGGCAAAATAGCAGGGCAACTGTATTTTTTGGTGATGTTTTAATTGGGGGAGTTCAGAGAGATAGACAATTAGATATGTTTGTGATATGTTAACAATTGTAAACAGTTTTTGGTTTCTCTCCTTACTTAAATTATCATATAAAATCAATCAATATAATTATATATATATTGCTTTTTTTCAGTATATTGCTTTTTTAATACTGTAAACAGTCATTATTTAAATCCAGAGGCAGAGCGAGGGGGAACTGTACCTGGGGTGCGCAGACCCTGCGCCCCTGCGGCAGCACTGCCCACCCAGCTCTGGAACACCCCGCCCCTGGAACGCCCAGGCCACACCCCCACCACATCACGCCCCACCCAGCCCCATTGGCCACTCCACCATCGGAACCTGTTGTTAAAATTTTTGAATCCCACCACTGTAATATACCCCCAGGGCAGATGTTGCACTTTCCTTAGCAAATGGGGAGGATAAAAGGGGAAATGTGAGAAGGTGGGGGAGGGTGGCAGCCCATGGGGGGGTGCAGAAATGTTGTGTTTTCCAGTTTGTATACTCTTCTGATCTTGCATTTGCTTTAATCATTTAAACTTGCTCTGCTATTTTCTTAAAGTTTTTTCTTTCTCAGCTGTTTTAGCTTTGCGAGGTTTTGTTTTGACTTTGACTTTAATTATTATTGTATACTGTCCCTTTAAATATTGCTTTAGCATTGTCTGTCTGTGGATTCCGTTGATATTATAGATACATTTGGTGAGATCTAACAGAGCATTTCTGGAAGGATTTCTGCCCAAGTAGTTCATCTGTAGCCCAAACTGGCCCCTGGACATCAATAATTGGGAGGAGGATATGTGAGTTTACAGGGGAAGGGGGGAAACAAAAAAGTCGTGCTTCACACCCGGAAATCCATCTGCAGAAACGTTTTGTTAGTTCCAGACTATCATTACTGATATTTATTTATTTATTATATTGGATTTTGTAGACCACCTCATCCCCAAAGGGCTCTATTGTTATTTTATGCTTGGAGTGGTTTTAATTATCATAGTATTGTGGGGGGTTTATATTATTATATTATTGTATAATGTGCATTACACCTAGAGTCTTTGTGCTGTTTGATGGACAGAAAATCTCCAGATAAATTAATAGACCATGATTAGAGATCTTGAATAATCTCATCATAGAGCCAATCTTGTTCTTGCAACATGTTTTTCACCCTTCAGTCTCTTTGACTTCCATGTGCTCTTGAGAAAGTTTGAAGAATAAATAATATATCATGACACGATTGACAGTTTCAAATGCCCCCTGCACACTTCCTTGCCATTTTTCACACTTTATTATAGTACTGAAAAAGGTTTTATGTTTGTTTGTTTGTTTTAATGAGCAAAAAGTACAGGTCTTGTGTATCTGTTGAGACTGTTTTATCTTCAAGACGTAGACTGCCAAGGCAATTCCATTATCCATGGACATTTTGGTTTTATGTGCAGACAACATGGCAAGTTCAATATTTCAGTACAGGTCTCAGCTGACAATGAAATACGTTTAGCCATAGCCACTCATTTTACAGATAATCCTTGGGGCCCTACTGAGTTTGTTATCTTCCATTCTGTCCACAGACCAAAATAATATGGGGTCAATAATGTCAAGCCAGACACTAACTTGTTAGAGTAAACTTTATTGTATTCCATTTTGTTGTTATTTCTGACATCCTTTCTTTAAAAAATAAATATTCTTGATTCCAGGTAATTTCATTTTCTTTCTTCTTTTTTTTAACGATCACTTAACTGCCCAATCCAGAGGGCTGAGGTGGCTGGGGACTGCCCTGTTGCTGTGCTGACACATGCCTCAAGGAGGCTTTTAGGCGGGTGGGAGGCAGCAACAAAAAGAAATCCCCTGGCTGCCTGCAACACCCTTTGTAGTCCAAAAGGGTGGCCTATCTCTGAGCCCTGAGTTGCAGCATACCTGGCTCCAAAGCCTGGATGAAAGCTGACTAACATTAATTCCACCCCAGGAATGCCCTGGCCTGGCCTGTCCCCCTACATCAGCATCCACTTGGATGCCAGTGTGACTCTGTGACTGCATCCACTTCTGGGGTTTGCTGCATTGGAGCTGTGGGGTGCCTGGATGCCTGCTGCCCCCTCCCCCAGATTGGAGTGTGTCAGATGACTTAATTTGTACATTGAAGCTGGGCTGACTCCTCCAGTGATGCCTATATCCTAACTGTACAAATGTCTGCAACGATGCACAGAAATGTTTGTAGAGATAATGTTACACTGGCACCCTGAGCATGGTTTGCTGTATGTTAGGTTGGCTGCAATACTTTTAGATGTCACATATATAGGTTTAAACTGCCTTAGATGATTCAATATTGGCTGAAATGCTGCTCGTGATAGTGTTATGGCAAGTAATCCAAATCCATTATCCAGTCCCCTTCTCTCCAAAATGTAACAGCTTTGCTTGGCAATACTGCCCTACATTTGATAGCAAGGTGATGGTGTTGGTTCTGATGCACATCATCACACTGCTGCACTAGTGTGAATTTCAAGCCAGTTTATGATACCAGTTCAATTACCCAAGTTACAGGGTTGTGCTGCTTCTGAAGTTGCTCTCCTCATCCTTAGTGAGGCAGTAAAACAAAAGATATTATATGGAAATGAGTGCTGAAACTTCTCTAATTTTCTAAAGGAATTTCAGCTATTAGAATACTTCCTTGTTGCATTTTAGTACATGGTAGAGAGCCATTTTTATCCTGTTTCATGAATATAGTTACTCCAAAATGATTTGTTTGATTTCCATTCTTTGGCAGCTGTGCAGTCCAGCGGTTTGTTTGTTTATATTTAAGGCTAATTCAGGATTGAAAGAGGTTGAAAATGAGAAGACTGAATAATTAGGATACCTCTTTTCTGCTTTAGGGTATTTTGCATGTTAATGTGTAAATGTGGGTATATTGACACAATCCACTGCCACAATATCATGTAAAACTTAGGCATTTTTAATCACATATGTCTGTATTTCAAGCGCACAAAAGATTGCATTCCAGCATAGGGAAAATAGGCGTAATTTAATCACCTAATAGTTGCCCCCTAATAGTTTATAAAATCTTGGAATCTAACCATAGCCTCAGGCTTTTGTTGAGAGGGAAAAAAACAAGCTGAGAGAGAGACGATAAGATGCAGTGTGGTAAAGTTAGATATTCAGAGGCAAAAAAATGGAATTAAGGTCTAAGTCTTAATTTGAGTTGGCTTTGAAAGTAGATCCCAAGGCTACAAGGAGCTTTCACAGATTATTTGTCTTTTGCATTCTACTGCCCAAAGTGAAACTCTAGCTGAAAAGATGGGAGGGGGTGTGCCAGCCCAGTGTGTTTGCTACAGCCTTGACATTTCTTTTTGAGTGTGCAGTAACATTGTTTCATGTGCCTAGAGTGTGGAATCTTTGTGCAAATCAGTATTTCTTGTACTTATCTTCTTCATTTCTTCAACCAGATGGCTGCCCTGATTTGTGCAATGGCAATGGGAGATGCACACTCGGTCAGAACAGCTGGCAGTGTGTCTGCCAGACCGGCTGGAGAGGGCCTGGATGCAATGTTGCTATGGAAACCTCCTGTGCTGATAACAAGGATAATGAGGGAGGTGAGCAAAAGTCTTCCAATTCCCAGTCCCTAAAGAGCAGAGGGTTATGTGCTGTTTCGTCATGAGTCATTTTACTAGAGAAAGACCCCCCCTCCTACAGTTGTCAAGTGTTATTGTTACATTTCCTTTGAAACAAATGAGATGGAGAAAGTAGTGCTCTTGTGGGGAAAATGATGTGACCGGAAAGGCTGCTTTTAAAGGCAGGAGGTTTGATTCATCCTTGGTGAAACACAGATGTAGCTGCTGGGATATATGTCTTAGAATGGCTTAGAGTTTTAGGCTGCAGTATTTCCATCAGATATGCAATCTGTTGAGGTAAAATCTCCAAAATAGCAGAATACTCACAGTTCATACAGTAACTGGATCAATAGATGACTGAGCAAAATATGTTGCAAGGCGTTAAATACCTGCTGGTGACAAAGGCAATATAATACTAGATGAAAATAGCTCAAGATATGTAATCTTCTGTGATTCATAGATGGAGATTGTTGTCATAATCATTTAGTTGGTTATGTCACAAGACTCACTCGGGCTTTTTTCCCTTGAACTTTTCATTGGCCTTGGACAAGAGCTCTTGCTGTTTCAGCCCCAGTCATACAATTAAACTTCCAGTGAAATACTTGATTTTAAGGCACCACATTTTGCTTATTTTTTAAGTTTTAAAACATTTTTTAAAGACACCTTTCTTCCTAAAGCTGTTGAGCTAAGTCCAGTTGCTCCAATGGAAAACAGAATACTTTATGTAAAAGTTCAATAATTAGTAATTAACAAATAGTTTATAATTGCTCCCTTTTCCACTGAAAGATGACTGGAGAATTGTATATTAATCCACCATTTCCTAAACCTTCTTTGTTCTAGAACGCTTCGCTTGGGTCCTAGTGTTTTGGGGACAGAACTAGATAGACACTAGCACCCAAGAGGAGCATTCTAGAACAAAGAAGGTCCAGGAAATGTCAGATTATACTTCTACTGTCATCTTTGGGTGGAAAAGAATTACAATAGTGGAAAGAAAAACAAAAGAATCATTTTGTGATGAGATGAAGGTTCCATCTGACTAGCAGTCCCAAGTGTAGTACCTGTCAGTTTCTTTGTGTCTGTTTGCTTTCCTGCTACTCACACCTTTCCACATGCCATCCTTATCCTTTTCAAGTTCTCTTTTGTTCCTCCCTCTCCCCATGTACATTGGTCATTTTCTCCACTTTCTTCTGTTGTCTTTCACATAATGCCATCCCCTTTCTCTGCCTTTCTGTTCTCTCTGTTTTTCACTCATGTTCCGTGCCACTTTTCTAGCTGGCTTTGACTTCTGTTAAAGGCAATATGTGTGTAGAGAAATTGAGTTGATGGGATAAACTGTGGGGAAGAGCCATGTTCCATTTATTTCCCACAAGGTTTTGGCAGTTGCCACAGTTTTAAAGGTGGCAATCTCACCTTGCTTTTATGGGGGGAATGCATTTGCTTGAAACCAGTATGACACAAAAACTGCTCTACCACCTGCAGAAAGGGGAAGAAAGTTGCTCACTATACAGAGTGAAAGCAAATATTACAAGAGATGAGGAAAGAGAAGATTAACTTTCCCCTAGCCTCAAATCCACTCTGACTTAGTCCCAGCACTTGGTTTACCCACAATACCTTTGTGCACACACCAAATAAAATAAATCTATGGAGGCCACAGTACTGGTTTCAACTAGACTATGATGTGAAAATATCCCTGAAAACAAAAATCTATTTTTGCCTGAATGTTACACTTGATTGAATATGAGGAAGAAGACTTGAAGAAAATATAACATATACTGTTTTCCATATGTAACCCTCAAGATATATTTAACTGGTAGGTTTCTTCCTGTACCCAGGGAAACAGAAAGACATGACAGGCGTTTTGTGATAATGCACATTAAGCTTTCTCAGAATTCCAGAAGTGCCCACAGGCTCATCAAGGTTGAGATTTCTAGTCTAGCCAATCATTCAGTCCACAGTCTGGGACTGGCAGAAGCAGGGGTTAAAGGCCATCACCATCTTTAATTTGCTTACCTCAGCATTTTGTAATCAAAGATTATTGTTAGCTAATTTTGAACATGGGCACTTGCTGTTAAAATGTTAATCATCATTCATGAATTTCAAAATGTCCTTTTAGTCATGCAGTCTTGTCGTTATCATCCCATCTTTTGAAAATATTTCTTTTTGTCTCTCTGAACCTTCTGCCAGTCAATGCCATTGGATGAAAACCATATTTGCTCATTCTCTATCTCATGTGTAATTTTATAAATCAGGAATAATAACAATAACAATTCTAATCAGATTTTTTCCCATTTAAACCATTTTATTTCTGTATTATTGTCTAATTGGAGATTTTCAAAATAACTCAAATATTATTACACTAGGAAAATGACTGAAATTACCCAACTATACATATAGGAACTTTTTCAACATTTGAAAAAAGTAGCTTTCAGTCAGCCTGACCTCTTGTTAAGATGTTTCCCAATATCTTATTTGGGTGTACGGTGTAAAAAGAGGCATCCCAGAGGCACCTTTTTTGTGCTGTGGAAAATGGACCAATGTCAGGCTGGTGAGAACCTCCACTGCTTTATTCTGCAACAGTTGGAGTTTCTGGAGCAGACCAAGGGTCGCCCCGCATAGAGTGAATTGCACTAGAGATTATGTGGATCACTGTAGCAAGGTCAGTCTGAGACAGATAGGGTGCCAATTGTCTCACATGGCAAAGCTGATAAAAAGCCAGGTGAGATACCTGTTTGACTTGAGCCTGCCATCTGCCTCTTTCTCTCCCAGCCACAGGACCTCAGCCTTAGCTAGATTTAGCTTCAGTTGATTCCTTTTTTAACAATCCAACACAGCAGCCAGACAGCTGGCCAAAATATCTGGGATAGCATCTGGATGACCATCTATCAGCAGATACAGCTGGGTGTCATCAGCATACTGACAACACCCCAGCTCAAACCTTCAGATTAACCTGTGTAACAGACTTCACTCTGTGATACACCTTTGAAAATGCCAGCCACAGATGCAGGCAAAACATTAGGAATAAGATCTACTAGACCATGGCTACACAGCCCGGAAAACCCACCACAACCTTCAGATTAACCATTCAAGAGAGTGCATATAGATATTAAATGATATTGATGAGAGAATCACCCCTTGTGAGACCCCACACTCCGAGTGGCATGCAGATATTCTCTCACCAATTGCAGCCTGCTGTCCTTGACCTTGGACTTCAAATGTATTTAAATAATTTAATGTAAGTAACCACAAAACAGGGGGAAAGGTTTGAGTGAGATTTCAGTGCCAATAAAATTACAAGGATTTCAAGAAAAACACATGGCATATTCTCATTAGATATCTTGTCAGCATTAATTTCACCTGGAGCATCTTCAAACATCACTTAGCTACATAATAGCTGCTTTCCCATAGCTATTTGGGTGGCATGGTCCTGTAATGTTATGCCAATCAAGTTCTACTAATCCTTTAAGACACTTTGGGAGGGTGCTTTTTAGTGGTATATGTTGATTAACCTGGAAAAAAACCTGATTTTTTTTGAAAAAGTCAGTATGGGGATGTAATGGACTTCACAGAAAAACAGAGGTTTAAAGGTGCAAAATCTGTAAGGGTCTGTTACTCTAGTCAATAATTTAGACTCATTAAGGTATCAAGAGCTTTATTGAACCATGTCAAAACCCCAGTGACAAGTAGCCAAAGATGGGGGCTCTGGCTCCTGTCCCTGGTATATATCAGAGAACATTTTCCCATTGGCATTTCCCCCTCCCACCTTTCTCAAAACAATGTATTGACAAAGGCTTTCACGGCCTCTGAAAATGCCAGCCGCAGATGCAGGCGAAACATTAGGAACAAGATCTACCAGACCACAGCCACACAGCCCGGAAAACCCACAACAGCCAGTTTCTCAAAACAATTTGCAACATGTAAGAAAGAGCAAGAGAGAGCATTGTTATGGAATCAGAGCCTGTGAAAGACTCCCCCTTGGTCCCAGGTAATGGGAGATAGAGAGGATGTATGCCTGAATCACTAGTAACAAAGCAAAGCAATGAAGAACCATTCAAAACCCAAGCGGCGATAACAAGCCAGATGTGGCCTTGGGCAAGTAGCAGGTCCCACCAGACTCTGTGGAGCCATGTCCGTCCCTGGGTTGCCTGGGCCTGACAAAATCAGGCAATGGAACAAGCACCCTGATAAGCTGTCCTACACTCTAATTGGTAGAGCAACCAGCTGACTCAGAGGGGAGGAGTATCTCTCTGAGAGGAAAAGTTATGTAAGCTTTGGGATCTAGATTCCTGCAAGTTAACATCAAATCCCTTAACTGCATCTGTTAAATATCTACTCTGAAGTAATTTCAGTTAGGAAGTGCATCCGACTTGAAATGTACTGAGTTCTGTGTGTGCTGAAAGCAGACAATACACAAACAGGAGAAAACTGGGATTCCCATCCTGGAGTGTTAGCATTCTGCTAAAGTTATCTCGGTAGGAAGATTTGTGAGAAGTGGATAGCTAACAGTGACTAGGTCAGTGGTTCTCAACCTGTGGGTCAGGACCCCTTTGGGGGTTGAACGACCCTTTCACAGGGGTCGCCTAAGACTCTGCATCAGTGTTCTCCATCTGTAAAATGGATAAATGTTAGAATAAGAAGGAGGAGGAGGAGTTTGGATTTATACCCCCCTTTCTCTCCTGCAGGAGACTCAAAGGGACTTACAATCTCCTTGCCCTTCTCCCCTCACAACAAACACCCTGTGAGGTAGGTGGGGCTGAGAGAGCTCCAAGAAGCTGTGACTAGCCCAAGGTCACCCAGCTGGCGTGTGTGGGAACATACAGGCTAATCTGAATTCCCCAGATAAGCCTCCACAGCTCAGGTGGCAGAGCTGGGAATCAAATCCGGTTCCTCCAGATTAGATACACAAGCTCTTAACCTCCTACACCACTGCTGCTCACTCATTAGGAAGGTTGAGAACCACTGGTCTAGGCTGAATGTGTACTGTGTGAAAGGGTACCAACATGTTAGAACCAAAAGTCATCCTGAATCCATTAGCCAGTAACATCTAGCTGAACCATCTTAAAGAACTTCTCATAACATCTAAGCAACTGTGAAACCTATAAAGCTTGATTAAGAACTGTGCCTGAGCCAAAATTGATATTTCCATATAGTTATCTCTTGCCTGATTTCCATCCATTTGAAATATCTCCTGATCCCATTTAGTTTGTTCAGATTTTACTTCTGCTTGTTGAACTTACCTCAATTATCTGATGCCTTAAAAAGGGGGGTTTGCCATATGGGGAAAAATACTCCCTTAACCTGTCTGGAGTTTTGAAGGCTGAGCAGATAAGCTTGAACATTTCATATGCTACCATCAAAACTGCACAGTCATATAAAAGGCGGAAAAACTTGCCCAGCATAGTTAGGAGGTTGCTTGAGCCTGCCACAAATAGTTTGTAAGGTAAGGGGACTTGCCACAGGAGTTTTGGATTTTTCAGCTTTTTCAAAATTTCTGAGCCCCCCCCCCCCAAAAAAAAAAAAAAAAGCACAGCCGTATTGCTTACTAGATTTTCTTTTTGCTTGTTTGAAGGATAGGGCAGATTTATTTCTGATGCCTGACGATTTCTTTTTCTTCCTTTGTGTTCTTATGTCCAGCTGCTACAGCCTTATATCTGGAAAACTGATCACAAAGGAAATGTAAAATCTAGGATGTTTTTGGCATGTCATGTAGTGACTATAATTTAGAACCATGCATTTAAGTAGTGTTTTTGTTTCCATATGCATGGTGTACATAAAAATAAATCAGATCCAACTAGGAGAAAAGTCATATTAAAAGCGGGGAAAATAGCTCGTATAGGTTGAATTATGACTTTTAACAAGTTTGCTTTCTGTCTTGCCTTTGGGAAGAGAATTCTGCTTCCAAAATTATGGTAAGACAAGGGAAAACTGCAAAACTCATGGTGATGGGAAATATTAACTCCCCCATTATTGAGCTGGCATAAGTCACCTTGGAGCCTAGCTGCAGTGGCAGGCAGTGGTCTTGAGCATTACTCCAAGCCCAGAGCAGTTCCTGATATCCACTGCAGTTGATCCCAGAACAGCTCCCAACATCTGCTGTCACAGTTGGGCTCAGAGTGGCTCCTGGTGTCCATCACCACTGTGGCTAGGCTCCTGGGCTTCCCTATAACAAAGTAAGTGTGTGGCCTAAGCATGCACAGACAATGCTTTTTAAAAATTTTAACTGTTTATTTTGCATGGAATTTAAACATTTCAGGAATTTTTCAGGAATTTAAACATTTCAGGAATTTAAACATTTCAGATTTTTTTCTCCAAACCTGGATCTTCAAAGCTTGTTCAACATTTGTGTGGCCCCAATCCATGGATTTTGGTATCCACTGATGGGGATCACACCTCATTATTAGATATATAGATATGAACCTCAATTTGAGGAAAGCAGTAGCATCCAGTGGAACCTCCAACCAGTGTCCCCACCTCTCCCTCCTTCCTACTCTCTCACTGAGCAAAAATAGAGTAAAAAATTCTAGTATGGTTAGGGGAAGAACTAAATACCAACAACCCCAAATATGTTTAAAGTGATGCTTGTTTCTGATCTTGTGAGGATCAGGTTCAGACTATTTTCATTTAAAAATATCTTTAATACAATGGGGTTTTTAATAAAATAATTTTACAAAGGAAGCTGCCTAATTAAAAGATAGGATTTTCCTGGGGCCAGCTCCCTGGTAAAGCCTTTCATTCCACTGTACTTTTTGGGTTTTAGAAGAATGTTTGAAGTCCATTAATTTACTCTTTGCATCATCCTTTAAAACTTAATCCCCTTTCTAATCAAGCCCTCAGTAGTTTAAATAACTGTTAAGTATCTTTGTTGGGGATTATGAACAGTTATTCAAGATTATATGATGAATCTAATACTCATAGGATTGTGATTAAAATCTATAAATCTCCCTAAATGGCACATATAACCATTTAAAATACCATAGACTTAATTCAGAGAGTTAAAGTATTTGAACATAAGAACTAAGAGGTGACAAGAGGGTAAAAGTTATTTTCAACTACATACTCTTTCTGAATTTCCTATATTAAAGGCAACACTTGAATTGCTTGCAAACCTTAAGAGCTGTGAGAGTACATAGATTCACAAACTGTTCTGCCTCAGTGCTTTTAGTTTGGTGCATCTGTGTTCCTTCTTAGTACTAAAAACTTATTTCAGCACAGCCTGTCTGAACAATTTCAGAATTCCTTGGCAGTTTTTATTTGTGATCCAAAAGAATGACACTATTCACTCGCATAAAATATATTTCTATATACCTAGTTGCACTCTTGCTTTAGATTGGGTAACAAATGTAGGGTCAATAAAAGGACTCCTGTGTTAATGTCAAATGCAAGACAGTTATAGGAATACCCACTGAAGCCCCCAACATTAATATTTCAGAAGTAGGATATTTAAACACATAGTAAGAATAATTCTGCTGGCTTAGACAAAGGGTCCATCATTTAGTCTACTTTCCAACTGTGGGTAACTGCATTCCTTTAAGAAACCTATAAGCAGTGCCTGAACCACCTGGACGCTATTCAACCACCTGATCCAGATATCACAACAAACTGATTAATTCTAAACTAGCAAAGCTTCAATCTCAGTGCAGTACACAAATTCAAATTTTATGTCATTTTCATTCCCTTCAATTGTAGCTTGGTAGGATTATAAATAAAACAAAAATGAGAGGATACAATAAAACAATAAATACTAAGATCATTTAAAACATATATGCAAGAAATCTGGCTACAGTTCCTGGCCAGCCAACAATATCATTTGAAAATAATAATTTCAAAATAATATAATTACCGGAGTTCAAGAAAGCAAAGTTAATAAGAGATCCCAGTATATCATACCTAGCTACTGTAAGTGGAGGACAGTGTAATGCACATGTGAGGTGGTCTCAATAGCTTCACAAGAGCAGTTTCTTTCGGTCCAGGGAATAATTTTAAGCTTCCCTGTGTATTTATCAGTTGGAAATGAATTACATCTTGCCAGAAAAATGAAACCTCTATGTTTGGGATTTTTAAAATATTAACCAAATAATTAGCAATCATAAAGAGTTGTAGGGAAAGAATGCAAAGGATGCCATTTCCTATATGAATGTTGATAACCCAGACCAATCATATGACAGAATTATTTCTAATGTAGTTTTCAATAGGTTTTCTGAATAATAATTAAAGAAGTTATCATATAGTGAAAACCCCAGTTCACACAGTTTATAGTATAGGATAGCAGGCAGGATCTTTGAGTTATATAGTTTGAGCAGTACCAAAGAAGACTGTCCATCTTTTGTAAACTAAAATTTCTTCACAGATAGACAGAAGCTGAAAGCTATTTATAATATGTGTCAATGCCTTCCCCATGTCATTAGAGCATCGAAATAAATACCCAAATATTAATAAGGCCATATTTTTATTTATTTATTAAATTTATATATCTCTGGGCTCCAAGCAGCATGCAGACATATTTAACAACATTTTAACAGAATGTATACTAACAACTTATCAGTAAAACAAGAGCTCAGATGGCAGATAACATAGACCTATGAAAAGCACATATCCCATGTCAGTACTCAGAAAGACTGTCCGAACATGGCGGAAAGGACAAGAGGAGACAATGCAGAGTGACAGTAGCACATTGGTGGGTAGTGGTTGGGATGCCAGTGTCATGAGCCAGTCTCTGGGAGACAAGGAATTTGGTGTGAAGCCTGAAGGCAATGTGGACCAGGAGCTAAAGACAACAAAGCTAGCTCCAAGCCTTTCCCTGCCAGCCAGAGCAAGCAGCAGAGGCAGAGCCTGTTGCCGTGCAGCTGGGCGAGCCATCAATTACATCAGATGAGCTGTGTAATGAGCCAGCTGCATGAAAAAGACAAAGGTGGCAGCTAAGTGCTAAAAGGAGTCATTTGCAGGACCCTAGCCTCATTAGCAAGGATCTCCCATATAAATCCTGTCTTCGGCTTGGCTCTGTCTGGGTACAGTGAGTGTATTTCACTGGAATACTCCATGCGCCACATTCCCCACTTCACACCTTATATCTTCGTGCCTAGCCAGGCTGCCTGCTTGAACTCCTGGATTTGCTTGGCTCTGGACTGTGTGACTATGCATTTGCTTGCCACCTGCTTTGACCTTCAGATTATAACATGCTGTAAATTTTAAGCCATTCTTCCACAATATCTCCCACTGTTCCATCTGAATATCATGGCCAACATTTCTAGACCATTTATCAGATAGTGGCTCCATTGGTCCATTTCAGGTCAGGAACATGACAGACAGAAGGCTTTCCAGCTCACTGTGATCCCAATATGAATTGAGACCCTGTGTGCTTTAGAATAAGTTTCAGAAATAGCTGCAGACTCCAAGCACAAAATTCCTAACACACATCTGGTTTGACATAAATTGGAACAGGCCCAGAAACAGTTTAGGGCAGTGATGGCGAACCTTTGGCACTCCAGATGTTATGGACTACAATTCCCATCAGTCCCTGCCAGCATGGCCAATTGGGACTGATGGGAATTGTAGTCCATAACATCTGGAGTGCCAAAGGTTCACCACCACGGGTTTAGGGTATGGTTAGGCCCTCTAATTTATTGCCATAAAGCAGGAATAAAACTATATATATATAGAAAGAAATACAACTTCAGCTGTGTGCCAGTTCAAAGACATGTGAATGAGCTTCAACGTTATATGCCTTTTCCTCCCCTATTCCATGCTTTTTGGTGGTCAGCAAACTAGTTTGCTATTTTCTCCAAATCGGAAAAAGGCATTGGCTCTTTTCCAATGGAAGAAGCTCCTTCAATCAGAAAGGAGTTTGGGAATGGAAAATAACATATTGTATAGTTTTGGTTGTGAGGTTGGACACAAACTGTAGTGTACCAGTTCAGATGCAACTTCAACCAGAAGTACAATAACACGCAAGAGTTTGGATTCTGGGTTGTACAGGTGTGAGAATTGTGGATCTTTCCCACCTTCTTCTCTCCATTGGAGACTTTCATGGTCCTGGAAAAGTGTGTTGCCATAGTTGAGGGATTTGCATACCCTAATAGCTACAGAGGTCATGCAGATGAGTGAAAAGGAGGAAGAGGGCAAAATCATTCCTTCCTTTTTCTTCCCTGGGTGGAATTCTGTTCCTACAATAGGCAAAAAGAGCAAGCTTGTTCCCTCCCCCCTTCCCACTACAGCCATTCAACCAATTCAGCTATTAGTATATGTGAGTCCCTCCACCCCAGCAAAGTTTGCTAGGTTCTGAAAGGGCTCCTTGGGGGAAGGGGGAAGAGATCCCAGATATCAGCTGCTTCCAGTAGCAATTCATGGGATCCAAGCCAAAGGCATCAGAGTACCCATGAGCCTAAAATTTGTATCCCTCCCTTCCTCCAGGATGTAAGGTAGCATGCATGTTCTCCCCCTTGCCATTTTCTTCCATAGCAGTCCTGTGAAGTAGGTTAGGATGAGAAAGAATGATTGGCCCAGAGTCACCCAGTCTGCTTCATGGCTGTGTGAAGATAGTGCATTGCTAAACTTTCTAGTGATTAGATTGTTGGACTAGTACTAGACAGGGCTCAAATTCAAATGTCCACTCTGCCATGAAGATTACTGGGTCACCTTGGACAGTTAATTGATCTCAGTTTAACCTACCTCACAAAGGAGATAACTATGGTGGAGGAATGATGGGATCTGATCTGGGTTCCATTGCCAGAATTTTTCTCTTCTAAAGCCTCACTGGGAAAAAGCTTGTGGCTTTTACCTAAAAAAATATCAGGGAATTTTCGCATAGAAGACTTATTATGTTGCAGCATCTATGTGTGATTAGCTCTATTTTTGACTGACGCAACAGAGTGAGAGAAACCTGTCTGTGGCTCCAAAGAAAGTTTTCGACAGATCGGGGGTGGGGGATCACTTGTACAACACATTGTTCAGAACAGTGCGTTTGTCCTATTTATTTATTGGAATGTAAAGATGTGTTTTTGAGTGTCTTAGAACAAAATCATCTCTGAATTAAGGGAGAAAACATGATTGGGTAAGGGGAAAAAATTGGAGAGAAAAAGTGAAATTTGCCCTTACAATAATTATTTCGACAAGCTTTGCTTTTAAAGAGCTGTGAATCCTGTGATTTGATATTTCATCAGGCTCGTGACATTTAAGATAATACAAGTATTTCACAGCACAAAAGCAAATCATGTAATTTAGCTTGCCTCATCAAGCTTTGCCTCAGCAGGAGTCTCTAATTCAGCTCAGACAAAAGATTTATAAGTTTCTCAATACAAATGCCCACAATGCCACAGGAGACCAAAAAAAAGGCTCCCCAGAGTCAATACAATGGACCTGGTGCTCACAGTCATCTTTAGAATAGCTGCTATAATAAACAACTGGAATTTGTTATTGATAGTTTTAAATATATATCACACATATAGGCATCTGCAGCAAGCTTAGCTCTTTTTAAAAGCCACTATTTGTTCACATTGCTTGCTTGTGTAACTTAAGAAAATGTTCTGTGTACTTGCAACAATACATATACATTTTATCTATCTATCTATCTATCTATCTATCTATCTATCTATCTATCTATCTATCTATCTATCTATCTATCTATCTATCTATCTATAACCCCCGAAGGATTCTAGAAGTAATAATATTGATTCTGACAGTGACTCAGTTGGATGAGCAACAGCACTGCAGCCAACTTGATTCTAATTTTTCCAGGGTGAATATGGTACCTGGGGCAAGCTCTGAAACTATGCCCCTACCTCTTCCCTGCGTGCCCCATTTCCCCCAATAATAGGTATTAGAAAAATTTAACCAACTGATCTTGGAGGAGATCAGAGTGTACTAGACTAGAATGGTACTGTCCTGGTACTGATGGTGCCCTGGAAGCAGTGCTCCATGTAGTCATGCACTGGTGACATCTTGCCCATGTTCATGTCACTCAGTAGCACCACCTCGCCATCAGACTTCATGCTGCCTGGCCATTGCAGCCCCTCTGCAGTCACCAAGCACAAGTATACAGGGACTCCTGGATGGTGAAGGCTTTCTCTAGTCTTGACTTCTTTATGGATGTCTGGAAAGGGAAAGAGCAAGGTGGGAGGGTCCTTAAAAGGCCTCATCACCCACCCCAGGATGCAAGTTGGGTGAATGAACACATCCAAAACCTAGGGCACCTGGGAGATGGCAGGGCAGTAGAAGGGGAGCTCAGGTGCTCCACAGGTGGTGGCCACTCCAGGGCTTGGAAGATGGGAGGTCTCCCAAAGAGGCATTTAGGATGAGTGTATCTGGAGAGGTGGGTAGGCAACACAGAGGGGAAGATGTGAAGAGCCAAAATGTGCCCCCCACAATCTGTTCTGGGCCCAGCCCATTTTCTGAGGCTGCAGTGCAACTTGGCCAGACCTGTGCTGTCTCCATCCTTTTCCCTGTAACTGCTGAGGCTTGTTCTTGCTGCTGGGGCTCTTCTGCCTTTTCTCTTCAGTCTCTCTTGGCCCATAGCTTCATGGAGGACCCTGCTCCTGCCAGTAAGTCCACAGGCAGGGCTGCCAGTTGTGGGGTGTAAGGTCCCTCTAGGTGAGTGTCTGTGACAAGCAGAGGGGTGGAATAGGTTGTCTGGCACTGGGAGGCAGCCCCATCCCTGAACAGAATATGTGCAGTTTGCAAGATGGCAGTGCGGTGGCAGTATGCAGTTTGGCATTGGGAAGGGTACTTACTTTATAGGAACAGAGCACAATAGCAAAGTATGAGCTGATTTGCAGTCAAGAGATGAAGGAAAGCCTGAAAAAGTTCAAGTCAGCTCTTTTGATTGGCACACGATGGAGGTCAAGGTGAATATGAGACTAGCAGCTCCTCCTGTGTTAGAAGAAGAGGAGGAATGGAAGGAATGACAGACACTTGATTGGTCCATTGGAGCAAGAATGGCTGTGAATGAATCGTTGATAAAGAAGGGAATGAGGGCAGCTTCTGTCCATAGTTCACAGTATTTTACTGGATTCAGATTTATAGTAATTTAGCCATGGTACCTGTTCCATTGTGTTGAAACTGAAATGACCCACTTTTCACTGTGGGCCAAACTGCCCATGATGCAATAAATCCATAATGAGATGTCACACACTTTTGAGATTAAAAAGCAGCTGTGGAGTGGCCCAAACTGGATCAGAAAACAGAAATGAGGGTTGACCCTCTACCCGATGCTTTCTCCAGATAGAATTCATACCGCAGAACTACTAATAGCCACATTGCCAGAGGGAGGAGAGATATGGCTATTTTCTTTTTTCATGTCATATACTCTTTTTCATGTCATTTTCTTTTTCACATACTCTTTTTCCCTGAAAGATGTGCTTGGACGCCAGTGCCTACCAAGTTCTGTCCCCAAGGCACTAGGACCCAGTCGGAGCATTCCAGAGGAAATGGTGGATTAATATACAATTATACTGTCATCTTCCAGTGGAAAAGAGTACAGTACCAGCTATGAACAATTTATATATGTATCTATAAAGGAATCTTAGACTTGAAAATCTTAGATTTTCAAAGATTCTTAATACTTTCAAGATTCTTAATACTTTCAAAGATTCTTAATACTGTTAATGGTAGATCTCAATACATTTCCCTGTGAACTATGTTCTATGGAAAGTCTGTGGGAAATAGACTTCTGTGCTCTTTGGATGTATTATTTTAAAGTTATTTGTACTCTCCTCCTGTGTACTTTAGAAAAGTTCCATTCATCTCACATACTGCCACAGATATTTTACTGTATGCTTTAGGAGAGCTTCATATGTTTCTGAAACATGGTAAGGGTTATTTAAATGGAGAGATACTAGTGAGCATGCTAGTGGAACTGGGAAATTAAACCTATTACAGTTTTTAGTGTGGTTCCTTTTTTCAGCCTATGAACCTTATGTGTGTGTACTATTTTTATGTACACATGGGCGTATATTTCCATTACATATTGATGGTATGATATCCATGTGTCTCGCTGGTATTGAATGGAGACATTTCTAACCCCCCTAGGTCTTGAACTGGCACTTCAGAAGGGTTTGATTGCCTTCTTGATTGTTTGCGAGATAACTATAAGATTGGCAGTGACAGGGTAATTTACTGAAGATTGCAATGTCAGGCTATATCCAACAGGCCTCGCAGGCATGAAGATGTTATTCTCATGACTGACAGCCCACTGGGAGATTGGTGTGCCAATTTAAAGTTCATGGTGTCGTCAAAAGTGTTCAACTGTTGCAGCCTGTAATCATGTGTTTTGATGAGGCCATTATAAGCATAACATATGCTACCTCAACAACAAAAAAATTTAAAAATCAAGAGCTTTAGCAGGTAAATATAAATTTGTAGGAATGTTTATTCCGTGTCCTGTCTTTTTAATTTATAAATATTCTCTGACAGTTGCCTGAACTGTGCAACAAAAAAACATTTTTGGTTTTCAGTGGTGGATGTGTCACAAGCCCAGAGAGAATAGGAGGCTGAAAAAAGTATTGTTGAATTATTATGTGAGCCCAATTATGTGCTGACATTGACTGTATGATTATGTGCCATGGATGGAAAGAAAGAAAGAAAGAAAGAAAGAAAGAAAGAAAGAAAGAAAGAAAGAAAGAAAGAAAGAAAGAAAGAAAGAAAGAAAGAAAGAAAGAAAGAAAGAAAGAAAGAAAGAAAGAAAGAAAGAAAGAAAGAAAGAAAGAAAGAAAGAAAGAAAGAAAGAAATTCTTTACTAGTTCCATAATGGAACAGAGCTTCAATATTAATAGGGATCCACATGTAAACCGGGTGCTAACCTAAAAATCCATAGCTGAAGGAACAAGGGAATTAATGTAACTTACAGCTTTTATTTGGATTTGGAGGGGAAATAGAACCAACTTTACAGCTGCTGCTGTTTCATTTTTAATTTGGAGATAACATTGACTATAAGTAATGCTTTGATATGGTAGTGGGGCAAAAAATGTCTGCAATATAGCCCTTGAAACTCAAACATTGTAAAAATTCCCAAGCTGAGAGACAGCAACTTAGAAGTCCTCTCCATGTCCCCTTGGAAACATGATTTGGTCTGCTTAAGAGAACATTCTTAATCAATTTCAAAGGTCATGGTGCAGGCAATCTCCTAAAACTAAATCCTTGTAGTTTGTACATTAGTGTCAGCACATTTGTATAGCTAATATATATTCAATGTGTTGGATCCCACAGAACACTTTCACTTGCACTTGAACTTTTCTGCAAGTGGAGAAACAAAAGTAATTGCAAGGAGCCCTTGCACTAAGTCAGCTGTGTCTCAACTTCCATTTCTGATTGCTCAAGAGATAGTTCAAAGTATATTTTAGCACCCACTGCTTCCCATAATAAAATCACATCATGCCTTCCAAATGGATCAATGTCTGAATCAGACAGCCTGTCGGTTTTTATACACAACAACACTGATTGGAAATAAAAGATCAGTGCTTGTTGTTAAAAGTAGCTCCTGCACAATGCATTTCTCAAACAACAGATGTACATGAACTGTTAACTACAACTTCTCTTCAGCTATTGCATAACAGGATCCAATCCAATGTGTACATGATCTTAATACTTGTTTTTTCTGTGATCAGCAAATACAGGTATGTTATAAAGAAAACATTGTGATAGTTGTGGATTATGAAATCATTGGGGACAATTTCAAACACCAGATTTTTCAGAACATAGCCTATGTATTCTTCTTCCTTTCAGATGGTCTCGTTGACTGCTTGGATCCAGACTGCTGCCTCCAATCAACATGTCAGAATAGCTTGCTCTGCCGTGGCTCACGTGACCCTTTAGATATCATTCAGCAAAGTCACCCTGGTTCACCAGCTGTAAAGTCATTCTATGATCGCATCAAACCCTTAGTTGGGAAAGACAGCACTCATATAATACCAGGAGAAAACCCCTTCAACAGCAGGTAACATGGAAAAACATGTTTTTGATAACACAAAGGCACTTCTTGTGGAACTTGTAATAATAGTTTAACAAAAGGTGCTATTTTCAATGGTAATACTTTTCCCATGCCAAGGTAAAATCTGGTTGTGGGTTTTTCAAAGATGCTGTGTTTTGCCAGGATGCTGGTGTTCCATTCTTGCTCCATATGGGCCAAGTCCAGCACTGGATTCTGTGCAGTGTGTGTGTATGTGAGAGAGAGATTGAGAGAGAGAGTGCATAATCCTACATTCATAATTTTAAAAAGTAGTGATTTAGCAATGGCAGCTGCCTATGTACTGGCTTTCAGATGATCTCTGTTAATGCAACGTGGTTAAGACAAATATTAGAAATACATCTCTGAAAAAATGGGAGAAGAGATTTTGCTTATTTCATCTATTGTTTCAAACTTGCAGCTTTTTTCTTTTGGTTGCACTGATACTGTCTATATATAATCCGAAATATATATATATATAATCTGATAACCTATATGTGTGTGTGTGTGTGTGTGTGTGTGTGTGTGTGTGTGTGTGTGTGTGTGTGTGTGTCTATATATAATCCGATACTGTCTATATGTTATCTGTAATTTGTTTATATGTTCTGTTGTTTTTCTGTGCAGTCAAATATTGGTAAAATCCAAATTCAGGTATATTGCAGCACATTTTCAGGATACCCAAAAAATTCTGAATTCCTATACCAATACAGCTTTTTTCCACAGGCATTCAAGAACTTTTGGCTCCATTATACTCTGTGGGGAATATTTTTCCAGGGCTCTGAGGGGGGCTGTTTTTAAGATAAAAGCACCAAATTTGCAGCATAGCTCCTCATGACTCTCCTTACAAGAACCCCTGAGTTTGGTAAAGATTGAATTCAGGGGTTAAATTTTATGGACCCCCTAAGAGGGTGCCCCTATGATGTTCTATTGCTTCCATTGGAGGAAAAATGGGGACTACAATACAGCTATGCTATTTTTGGACTTTTTTCAGTTTGGCTTAGTTGAATGCACACCCCTATTTTCCCACCAGCAATCTCAATCCTAAATAGTAAAATAAAATATGAGTTTATTCAATCAGGCAATTAATCAATTAAAACTGAATGAAAACAGTTTTAATGAAAAATAATTATTTGCATTTAAAAGTTGCAGAGACTTTTTTTTAACCAGATATCATTTTAGAAGAGGGATCATCCATGGGAGAGAAAAGGGTCAGTGCTTTTTCTGAGATTACCCCAACCATGTTCATTTTTTGTATGTCCTTGTACTCAGAAGAATTTTTAATCAATAAAACAGTTCTCAGTCATTCTAACTCAATGACTAAGCATCGCAAACCAATGTTAAATAATGTTCATATCTCATGAATGTTTTAAGGGTCATGGACAACAAAGGAAATAGAATTATTATTCTGATCCCCACTATATACCTCTTGTATGTCCAAAAGTAAGGCTTAAAGAATGCATTTCCGCTTTAGTATAATGAGGAATACACTGTTGCCAACGTTAATGATTTCATCACTAAATTAAAATATGTTAAAATGCATTCTATAGAATTGTTTAAAATACTTATTTATATAGATAAGAATATGCTTAAAGATATTTCATATCATCAGAATTCTTGTATTTTGAAAGTTCAGCTGAATTCTAGAAAAGTTTTCTTCTGAGTTCCACTAGATTCAGTAGAGTTTATTCCCAGGTAGGTAATCATAGGATGGCATCTTTTAATTCCAAAATCCGGACCAGTCTCAGGCATTATTTGCTTTATTAGTAGGTAGAATGGGGGGAAAGGACAGTAAGCCTCATCTTCCCAGAAGTAATGTCGTGTTTTACAATGTTCTTTCTTTAAACTATTAAATGCTCAATCTCCCAGGTCCCATTGCTACTAAATTCCCTACTAAATTCGGGGTAATTCATTAAATGAGTTTGCCCACTTATCTTGATTTTCTTGGGTTAGACATCCTTTTTCTTCTTTATCAACCACGATGTGTATATTTTCACGGTGTAGCATTCTCTCTAGTGGTTTCTCTGATCTTTCTACCATCTGGAGTCTGAATGTGTGCTGAGTTTTCTGTCACTGCTTCCATTTAACACTCTCCAAAAGAGCCACTCAACTTCCTGCACCTTCTTTCACTGACAGTAGATTCTATTATTGCTATCAAATCAATCCAAAGAGCAGCTAAACTTGAATCCCTTTTCATAGGCCATGATCTGCCTGTACAGAATATTGGCCCTCTAAACAGCTTTAACAGGAGAAGGGATTTCTGAGTTATGTGGTTGAATTTTACTGCTAGCCAGGATCTCTGTTCATCCTCTGGGGCAAATATTGATTCTGGTCAAGAATCTGTCTTCATATTCTTGCTGTGATGATAAGCAGCACAGGATCATTAGCCAATGTTTTAAATCTCTTGACCTTGATCTCTCCCCCCTCCTTTTATTACCATAATTAGAACCATTTTGAAGCCTTTCTCATATGTGTGCACTAATTATTACACATTACAAACTAAACATTTATGCATGTGCTAAGCTAGTGTGTATGATAGTAATTAGTGCATACTCATAAGAAATATGAAGCATAAATATGATTGGCTCCATTATTGCCTTTCTGTTGGCATAAATGATGTATCTGTCATAGAAGTGGTCATTTTCAGTTAAGCACTTCATTGGTGTTCAGCATAACTTTCTGTTATAGGAAGGGAACAAAATCATCAGGAAGGGGAGTTTTGTCCCAATCATCATCCTCAGCACAGTACACCAACATAAATAAACTACTCCTGTGGTCAGATGGGACTGGTGAAGATATGGGAATGAAAGAAAGATCTGCAATCATAGACTTCTCAATAATGCTTTCC